>NC_054467.1:9113848-9810848 GCF_017639515.1 Carcharodon carcharias
TAGGCTCGAAGGGCCGAATGGTCTACTGCTCCTGGTTTCTATGTTATGCCTATCAGGCAAAAGGTTGATGAGGCTGGGGGCTCTTTTCTGTCAAGGAGAGAAAACTGAGGGGGTGAGCTGACAGAGAGCTTTAAGATTATGAAACGGTTTGGTAGGATGGGCTTGGAGATGTTTCCACTGTGGGGGAGTCCACCCACTTCGAATGCAGTCAATACTGCTCTAAGGTTGGTCAGCGAGCGGAACAGCTCATTAGCCATGTTGGCTCGCCTCCCTCAGAGTGATGCATAATTCTTGCAGCGAGTTTGATTGGTCGACAGAGACAGGTCCCAACAAGATCCCCTCAAGCTCTGGCTGGCCGACAGTAATTAGCACAAAGCCCTTGGCATCTGAGCCAAGGCATTTCATTTTGTTTTTGCAAGGGGAGAATAAGCTTTTTTTTTTCTTTAAACACTGGAGGTGAATGGACTGCCTGAGGGCTGCTTTTCCAACATTCACCCTGTTCCAAATACTTTGGTGGTACAGAGGGCTTAAATGAAACACAGAACCTAAAATCTAGGTCAGGTTCAAGATGGGATTTTTCTTCCTCTGCCATAAAACTACTACAAAGCATTACAACTTTCAGGCATGTAGCTCCCATTAAAGTCTGCTCCACGACACAAGATCCATTTACAATCCAGTCCTAAAACTACTTACAATCCAACAGAAAAGTTGCTTAGAATCCAACAGTAATTGGGCAGCCTCATCTGCAGTAAACCATGTTTAAGACAGTTGCGAGAAAAACAACTCAAATTCCAGATAATTTGGCATTTAAAGGACTGTATGTTCCAAGATAATAAAAAAAAATTCCCAACATACTGCCAGGTTCAATTTAAAGAATGTTAAGTGTTCTGTTTGGAGTAGTGAATGTTTGTTCCAGCATCTGAAGTTTCCCATGTGACCAAAGAAAGGGTCCCCATCCCTGTTTTACCTTAAGCCAAAATGTTATTTCTCTACTAAAGTCTCCTTACAGCAGAGAAGGCGGCAATAGGATTTGAGAGATGCATTTAAAATCGTGAAGGATTTAGACAGGGAATAAAGAGAAACTGAGAGCAAAGATTTAAGACAATTGGCAAAAAAAAAACCAGGAGATGTGAAAAATCTTCTGTATGCAATGAATGGTTGGGATTTGGAACGCACTGCCCGAGAGGGTGGTGGATACAGATTCCATAGGGAGTTGGATAATTACGTAAAAGGAGAAAACAAATTGCAGGGATGCAGGAGAAGGGCAGACTAACTGGATGCTCTTCAAAAGAGCCAGCTCAGACTTGATGGGCCAAATGGCCCCCTTCTCTACTGTTCTATCCAACGATTCTGTAGTAAGACTGACTTGGCCGATCAATGCCTACTTAGGTCATCACCTGAAGCTGGAAACATCAACTTACTGAAAAGCTTAGCCAATTGCTAAAAAGTCTTACTCTGGAAACAAACAATAATAGAGCCTCCTCTCTTGGAAACCATCTACCATCACACTGAGTGAATGATGAAAACGCTTAGCAAACTACTTTCAGCCCACCTCAAATGACCTATCAAACTCACTGAATTGGGGAAACCTGTGAATGGCAGTACCTGCGCTTTTCATGTTGTCAGGATGTTCCAAAGTGCTTCACAGCCACAAATGAAGTACTTTTTGCAAATGCAGCCATTGCTGTATTGTAGAAACATATGGTGGCCTATTTGTGCACAGCAAGGTCCCACAAACAGGGGCCAGACAAACAATTTGATGACGTGGCCTGGTGTTGCTAGCTGAGGGGTAAGTTGGCTAGGACACCAAGGGAAAACGCACCTGCTCTTCTTCAATTGGGATCTTTTATGTTCACCCCAGAGGACAGGCAGGATCTCGGATTAACATCTCACCGGAGAGATGGGACCTCCCAACAGTGGAGTACTACTGCACTGGGTAGCGGGGTGGGGGGTGGCATTGGTGAGCCTAGATTATGCACTCAAGCCTCTGAAACTGGCCTCGAACCTATGACCTTCAACCTTCTAACTCCCAGGGAAGAGTCCTGCTAACGAGGCAAGCTTAGCAAGCTACTGAACCAAAATTCAAACTAGCTTCTCATGGAGATAAAAACAGAAATTGCTAGAAAAACTCAGCAGGTCTGACAGCATCTGTGGAGAGAGAAACAGAGTTAACGTTTCAAGCCTCCTCATGAAGAGAGAGTCCAACCCCAGCCACGAAAGCCATGGTCTTAAGTATGCAACTTTAAAAGCATCAAAACTTTACACACTATGGACAATAGGCAAAGGTATATTTCAATAAAACAGATCATTTTGAATAGCAAAAAAAAAGCACAAAGAAGCAACAGTCCATTAATAAATATCTTCTTTACAGATTCATCAGCTCTTTGTGAGGAGCTTAATTCCCAACGGCTATGTTGCATTGGAAATAGGGCATGAGCTGCCAAGCAACTGGAAGTGCAAACATCTGTATGTTACAAGGGAAAGGTTTCTAAATAGCAGGAGTGCTGAACTAGTTTTAAAGTACACAATGGGCACTCAGTACTAAAAATGATCATATTAAATTTCCACATAGCATAATTCAGAGTGCTTAGTCTCACTACTTCAACAAACTTTCCACTTGGAGCATGAGAACCAACCACAGTTACGCAGATGTTTTGCATTTACAAACCTGCAGCAAAAAAGAGACAAAAAAAAACCCCCTCTCACCTAACATAATTTAGCCAGCCTTTCAGCACGGAGAAAAAGTGTAAATGTCCCTTTCTCAGACAAGCGCAATGTGCCATAGTTACTTAGCAAATAATCAGCTAACTACCATATCTTTCAGTTACTGACTGGTTAGGTACTTAAAAACCATTTAGCATCACCAGTATTAAGGAATACAAACCAACATGAGGAAATAATTCTGGAAAGCAAAAATTATATTTTGATGTTTGAAGTCAAAATATTGACAATAGCCAAAAGAAACGCTCAAGTTGGAATGCATGTTTGTTTGTATTTATAACCAAACAAAAGACACATGAAAGCATAACAATGCACAATGAAAATGTTAGATCAGAAGCAAAAGCCTCCAGGGTACAAAAAGTAATTACCCATTGCACAAATTACAGCTCATAGTTCAAGTGGTTTATAATTTATGGTTTTAAACTATAAAAAATGCAAATAAAAGCTTGGCGCTGAACTGTTCTACTCCTCAAATTCACTGCACAAGGACTATAAGGCAAGAGGTTTTTAAAAGGTGTGCTACAGCCACTGATTATTAACTTTGCTCGACGGCTGCACTCAAAATTAAGCAAGTTGCTTTTTATGTTGAAAACAGGTAGCACCTTTGAAATAGAAAAGACGAACTTGCATTTACATAGGACTTTTCACAACCACTGGATGTCTCAAAGTGCTTTCCAGCCAATGAAGTGCTTTTTGAAGTGTAATGTAGAAAACGCAGCAGCCAATCTGCGCACAGCAAACTCCCACAAACTACAACGTGATAACGATCAGATAATCTGCCTTTGTGAGGTTGACTGAGGGATAAGTATTGGCTAAGATGCTGGGGAGAACTCTCCTACGACATAGTGACATAGGGAATTTTTTTTAACTTCACCCGAGCAGGCAAATGTGGCCTCGATTTAATGTCCCATCTGATAGTCTTTAGTGAGGCAAACATCAGTGTGTTAAATAAATGTTAACACCAAGAGTCATTAGCAAAGACATTAATCAACATTTTATTCCACCATAAGTCACTTTGTAAACATTAATTCATTGATGAAAAAGTGCCAAGTTGGATTTCAAATCATGGAAACTCTAAATGACAGTCTATACTCTACATTAAAAGATATTAAGTCTTTGCATTAATTTCCATTATGTAAAAGCCAGATTTCCTCCCATTTTTAAAGAGAGACGCTACTTAGTAGAGAAACAACGTCTAGCACTTCACAAGGAACAATGAGCTCTTGTGTTTCCAGTAAGGTTCAAATTCCACAGCAGGGTTACCTGTTAAACATGCAAGCTTTGATCTTTCAGGGAGTTGGATCGGACTTTTATAATCATTAGGGTAAACGTGGGCTTTACAGGTTTGACTGCTGTCAGTGATATCAACTCGATGGGGCTGCAGACTCAAATTATTAGGCAACCGACTTAAACAGATGTGTGTGACTATTGGAAAAATGTATGCATCTACACCTTCAATAAAAAGTTTGCTGACTTAAAAAAATTCCGAATTTTATTTGTGGCGAAAATCACTTGATCCTGCCAGGCTTTCCCAATATCAGCGTTTGAGGGATTTCCTAAAGACAAAAGTTAAATCAGAAAAAAATTGCAAATGATAAAAGCCATTGCACATTAAAGCTATTTAGTCTATTGGACTAAATTTCCAAATGGTTGGCATCAACTGTTATAACCATCAGAAAAGACTGAGCAAGCTGGGGCTTTTATCCAGAAGAGAAAAGAGTGAGGGGAGACCTAATATAAGTCTTCAAAATTATGAAGAGGTTTGAGAGAAGGTGTTTCCACTTGTCAGGAGTTCAAAACTAGAGGCTATAAAATGAGAGCAATAATGAAACTAAGAGTAAGTTAGATAAGTACATGAAGGAGAAAAAGAATAGAAGGATATGGTTATAGGAAACTCCTGTGAAGCATAATCACTGGCATGAAGTAATCGGGTTGAATGGCTTATTTAAGGAAGGATGTAAATGCATTGGACGCAGTTCAGAGAAGGTTTACTGGGCGGGTTGTCTTAAGAGGAAAGGTTGGACAGGCTGGGCTTGTATCCACTGGAGTTTAGAAGAGTAAGAGGTAACTTGATTGAAATAAGATCCTGAGGGGTCTTGACAGGGCGGATGTAGAAAGGACGATTCCTCTTGTGGGAGAATCTAGAACTAGGGTTCACTGTTTAAAAATAAGGGGTCGCCCATTTAAAATGGAGATGACGCAAAATTTTTCTCTCAATGGTAGTGAGTCTTTGGAATTCTCTTCCTCAAAAGGCAATGGAGGCGGAATCTTGAATATCTTTAAGATAGATTCTTGATTAGCAAGGGGGTGAAAGGTTAACGGGGTAGGTGGGAATGTAGAGTTGAGGTTACAATTAGATCAGCCATGATCTTATTGAATAGCGGAGCAGGCTCGAAGGGCTGAGTGGCCTTCTCCAGCTCCTAGTTTGTATGTTCGAGTCCATGCTGGAATTTCCACGTACTGGCAATTCTTTGTAAGTGGCTGCTCTTAATAAGGGAAAGTTATCTCTGACTATAACAGAGAGAGCTTGTCACAGAATGGAGCAAACCTCAGTTTCTGTTACTCACAGGTAAACTGGCCCCCATGGCTCTGTACTGAAGTCAGGGATGAATGAAAAAAAAATACAAGTAAAAGGACAAGTGTTAGACTAATTCATGAATTGAGTAGTAGTTACATTCCCTATTGTCATCAAATGGGAGACCAGCATTCTATGTTCACAGATGAATGAAATGTTGAATGTTGATGATACAGTGATGTGGTAGAATGATTTGGAATGTATCTTAATACTCTTTCTTGATGTAAAAAAAAAATCACCTTCTGTTGCTAGCACGGTTCCAAATTAGCCACAGTTCCCACATGTGGAAATTTGATCTCATCTGCAATGTATCTAGGATGTAGCATCCCATTAGTATGCTTACTGAACATAATATGGGTTATGCCTGTAACTCTCGATCACTTAGAAGTTGGCAGAAATATATGTGCAAAAACCATGCGGCTCAGGCTCAAAACTAATCAAACGTTCATTAGGAGCTGGAAACTATTGGAGAAAATGGTCCCCCAGAATGTTCAACTTCTCTCAAGCCCTGAATCTACTGAAGCACCAAAAATCTCGCAGTTATCTTCTGTAACTTCTATCATTTAGAGGAGCCTTCTTCAATGAAAAGATTTTTACGTGAAAAGGACAATTCACAAACTACTTACTGCTAAACTATTCAGTAAGACGGGAAAGGAGGAACACAGGTCACAAGGTTATATGGGCCTCATTTCTTCGAAATCTGAGCCAATATATATATATATATATGAGAGAGAGAGCAAGAGAGAGAGAGAGAGAGAGAGAAAAAGAGGCACAAGAGAGATATTTGCAATTGGTGATGATGGAAGGCCAGTTGCATTGGCAAAGCCATTCACTGCAATGAACTTCAGCTTACTGAGGAAACCACACATATCACATGTAGGCAAAATGTTCACCGTTAGGGCAGAGCAGAACCCAAATTTGGTAAACACAATTCCCTGCCCCTCAGCTGAGATAGCCAGCAGAATTAACAGGTTTTCTATTACAAGTGCAATAAATAAGAACTTAAGAAATAGAAGCCCAGGCTGGCCATTTGGCTCCTCAAACCTGCTATACCTTAACCACACTTTTCAGCACTATCCCCATATTCCTCAATTCCCTTAAAATTCAAAAATGTAATGTGCTCTGACTTGAATATAATGGATTAGAAGCTGCTGACAGAAATAATTAGCATTGGCTGCTGACCATCAACCTGGGTCAACTTGGCACCCACCAGTTGTTAGGCAAAATGATCGGCAAAGCCTTAAATTTCATGCACGCTCTACTTAAAAACTGTTCTGCTTTACGGGAACCACCAACAAGCCTCCACCAAAAACAAAGGAGGCACTGAAATCTTTTCCAGAAATTAGCAGAGCAGCTTCGCCCCTTCACATCGACTGCACACTTTCTGCCAAGTTAACCAACGATGTCGAGCAGTGTGAAGGGGCTGAATAATACAGGGGACGGACAGCCCACCAGTTTCAAAGAGATCAGGGGGTTGCACGCCGATAGGCCGGCAACTCCCATCAGTCCCAGCAGGAAGGAGTTAGTAGTAGCTGCAGGGCCTCCAGGTGAGGAGTGAAGCCCAAGGTCTTTCTTGTTAATTCATTCACTGGATTTGGGCTTCGCTGGCTAGGCCAGCATTTGTTGCCCACCCCTAATTGCCCTTGAGAAGGTGGTGGTGAGCTGCCTTCTTGAACCACTGCAGTCCCTGTGGTGTGGGTACACCCACAGTGCTGTTAGGGAGGGAGTTCCAGGATTTTGACCAAACGACAGTGAAAGAACAGCGATGTATTTCCAAGTCAGGATGATGAGTGACTTGGAGAGGAACTTCCAGATGGTGGCGTTCCCACTTTCCTGCTGCCGTTGTCCTTCTAGATAGTAATGGTCGTGGGTTTGGAAGGTGCTGTAGAAGGGGCCTTGGAGAATTCCTGCAGTGCATCGTATAGATGGTGCACACACTGCTGCCAAGGATCCCCAAAGAAGTTAAGACCGGCGTCTAGGGCCAGGAGGGTTTGGGAGCATTATGGACAGGGACAGTGGGGAGTGGTGGGGGGTGGGGGAAGATGTTGGGTTTAAGAGAGGGCGCAGGCAGGGATGAAAGATTCAGTCTAAAGGGGACCACCCCGTGATCAACAAAGGGCAGCCCCGGTAGAGTGACCTCCTCCTCCTTTCCCGCCATTAACTATTTCAGGTTAAAAATCGGTATTCCGGCTCCTGCCCAGATACCCACGCCAAACTTATTATGGTGTGGGAAGCAAATTATTAGAGTCAATAGGCTTCGTAACAAGCCTAATTCACCCTCAATTGGTCATCCCCCCCCCCCATCCCCGGGCCTTATCTTGAAATTCGGGTCCATGTTGTCTCTACTTCGAAGACTGCCTGTAAATCCAGTGGTGTCCAACACTTCTCGCTGGCATTGCTAGAGCCGTTTTGACAGGTCGGCAGCTCCCAGGGGTAGAACTACCTCTTAGATGGGGGAGGAGGTCCTGCTCGAGCCAATGAACTGCCCGGCAGCTGTAAGATGACTGCAGGCTGAGGCCACACTGCCTGTGCATTAAAATTACAGCCTAGATATCTTTTGCCTTCCATGTTTGAGGCTGCTCCTCACACAGTGAACCGTTGCTCTGAATATCCCAGTGCATGTTTTCACTTGCTCAGGTATCCAGGCAAAATTCAGGTAACAAAAAAAAATAATCCTTTCAGCTTCTGGCTCTACTTGTGTTCTGCATGAGATCTTCCTTCTCTCCTCCTGAAAGATAGTGGACTTAAACTACACCAGACGTGGTCCTAGCTCGTAACTGTCAAACAAATTTATTAAACAGTAATGAATTAAGTGAATGGCAGCAACTGCTTATACATTTTACAGCAGTTAAACTGCTCATTAGGAAAAAAAAACCTGAGCAAAATGTTTAAAGCATTTTTTCTCTGTTACTTTTCAGAAGTAATTTCCATGACAGGTTTACAACACCAAACTTGTAAAGTCATTTATTCCATACTAAAATCTGTGAAGCGTATTCACAATTTAGGTGTATACCTCCATGCAGAAGCCACATTACAACCCAAGAAACCCATAAATTGTAACCTCTTCCCCCACTCTGCGTTCAACAACTGGAAAGCAGCTTGGGACATTAAAAAAAAGTTACAGAAATTCAAGTTGCTGCTGCTCTTATACAGTGTAAAGGCTGTTTCAAATCAACAATAAATCCCTTTAGTGCTCCAGCTTTGGCCTAATATAGAGGGGCAAAGGTTACAGCTTAGATTTTAACTGCTTATTACCCTCGGCAATCATTGACGACGTGCTCCCTTCCTTGAGCCACATATGAAGCATAGTCAAGAACAAAACAGCGCTGCTATCTAATCTCAGCTCCATGGACTCCCCACTTTGGAAACATGTAGAATTAGCGAGGCTATTTTAATGGAATTCTCCAGTTGTAAGGAGTACTTTCAATAGCACATCTGGCTGCTTTATTCTTTTTTTTAAAAAAAAAGCTTGTATCTTCTCTTGGAGATCCACATTTCAAGAAAATTCAAGGAATACATTAGAAAAACGCTCCGGTCATGGAAAGGGAGTTAAATGGTCAGGACTGGGAAAATTGTGCATCCAGTCCAGCACTAGCTGGTAACAGTTTTGAAACTAGCCCTAAGGCAGCACTGGTTATGCACTTTTGGATGACACGCCCTAGCTGAGGCCCCATCTGCCCTCTTAGGTGCACATTAAAGATCTCAGGGCACCATTTCAAAGAGGAGCCAGGGGAGTTCTCCCCAGTGTCCTGGTCAATATTTGGCCAACAACAGTAAAACAGATGATCTGGTCATTTTTCACATTGTGGGAGCTTAAGTGACTACACTTAAAAAGAATTTGACCAGTTTGTGAAACACTTTGGGCCTTCCCAAGTTGGGAAAGGTGCTATATAAATGCAAGTCATTCTTTTACAAGTACTTGTGATTCGGGTTCGCTAATCCCAATTCTAGCTGAGTCCAGAGCTGAAGAAAACCTAGCACCAACATTAGGAGGGAAGAAGCTGCTGATGTTTTGGAATCAACACAATTGCTTTTACTCACCTGCCAAAGCAAATGGAATGCAAGCTGATGTGACCAACAAGTCCTTGCATGCACAATTCCGATCAGAAGCATTAGATCATGGAGGGTGTAAAAACCTCAGGTTGAGCAGCTGCAACAACTTAATCTCATTTTTCAAATTAAAGACAAAAAAAAACAAAGGAAACTCAAACTCAAAAAGAGCCACAGGAACATCAAAAGGAGCGACGTCAGCAAATACTACCAATTCAGTCAACGTCTGTCTCATGAATGGACATCTCAAGTTTGAACTATTTTCTCAAATAGGCGCACCTACTATGGAGTTAGTTCAGGTCACTATTAAGAAATACATATGGCTAACTGAAGGCCAATCTTTAGAGAAATGTTTACAATTGTCAATGTGGAAATCTAGATTGTACAACAGGCATTGTAGACAGTGACGGTCCCATTGTTGGAGCCACAGAATCATTAGGGCACAGAAACAGGCCATTCAATCCATCAAGTCTATGCCAATTCTCTGGAGTAATCCAGTCAGTCCTCTGCTCTGACCCAACAGCAAGTTTATTTCCCTCAAGTGTCCATCCAATTTCCTTTTGAAATCACTGAACGTCTCCAGCATTCCCGTAGGCAGCAAGATCCAGGTTATTACCTCTTGCTGTATGAAAAAATGTTCTCTCCTCATGTCCCCACTGCATCTCTTAACCAAAACCTTAAATTTGTGTACAGGGACAATCAGCAACTGAGAACAACTTTTCCTTGTCTACCTCATTCAAAGCCATCATATTTGTGTGCACTCTTTGTGTCTGAAGCTGATTGTGATCATGGTTGACGAGAAGGAAGCGCAGGTTTCCAAGAAGGGCGACAAGAAGAGGAAAAGATCCAGGAAAGAAAGTTACTCCATCTACATCTACGAAGCAGGTTCACCCCGACACCGGCATCTCCTCCAAGGCCATGAGCATCATGAACTCGCTCATGAACGATATTTTCGAGCGCATCGCGGGTAAGGCTTCCGGCCTGGCCCATTACAACAAGCGCAGCACCATCAGCTCCCGGGAGATCAAGACCACCGTGAGCCTGCTGCTGCCCGGGGAACTGGCCAAGCACGCCGTGTCGAAAGGGACAGAGGCGGTGACCCAAGTACACCAGCTCCAAGTAAAACCCCACAACGGACTGAAAAACATTCTATCAAATCTTCCCACAATCTCCTTTTACTCCAAAGGGGGCCAACCCCAGCTTCTCAATCCACAAAAGTAGATCGGACAATCCACTGGACATCGATATTTTTTTGGGATCCATGTGCTCCTGTCAGATTCTGTCTACTCGCACAGAGCCATTTCGCTGTGCCCGGGATACACTGACGCCTGAGCTTTCCCTCCTTGTAGTCCCAGGCCTCAAGGCCTGGGTCACCACTCAGAATGGGCTGGCAACAAGCAGGTCACAGGGCAAGTCAGCGAGAGACACACATGGACATCTGTGGGCCGTTATTTGTGTGCCATTCCCTCAGGCAGATAATCACAACATAAACGCGTTTGGGATTATTAATATTGCAGAGATTCTCAAATAGAATGCTTTTGTGACAATTTAAGTCACGGTCCTTAGGTTCCAAGCCCAATCCCAACTACTGACACAGGCTGAACCTGACCAGTTGCAAACTCAGTATCCTATTCCACTCCAAGCCGAGCTTCTGGTCCCACATCCTCCCCCCAAGTGCTCCCCAACTCCCCCACCCTTCCCCCAGTGCTCCCCAACTCCCCCCTCCCCCACAAATGCTGCTGCCCTTGTTCTTCTAGGCGATAGGGGTTTGGGAGGTGCTGTCAAAGGAGCCTTAGCAAGTTTGAATTACAAATAAAAACAGTATGTTCCACAAGGTACCATGCCAGGAAGGACACCAAGCCATGAGGCAAGAACTTGATGCAAAACATCAGAAGCCTGTGCAAAACAAATTAAAATCATTCTGTTCAAAATGTATTTGCTGCTGTTGAGGCTTATGTACACAATATATATAGGGGCACATAAAAAATAAGGCTGAGTGTTAGCACTAACATCGTACAACAAACGCTTGCAGGATTGCCACGCTTTGTAGGTGTCTGGTTGGTTGTAACTACTGCTCATGATGGCCTTTCTACTGAAAAAGCATCATTTCATCAGTTAATCAAAATCTAACTATGTTTTGTCATTCAATCACATCACAGTAGCAGGTCAGAGTACGGTTCCCCACTTAACCCAATCAGACTGCATTTCATTTCCCTTATGATCATTAACATAATGTTGACAGACAAAGTGTAAAATTAAATAGCAAGTAAAGAGCAAATACATCTGGCCATTTTCACATCAACACTCAGTTACTGTAAGCGATATAAAACCTTACATATTTCCTTCCTGCTCTCTCCTTCCCTCAAGCTAAACGTTTAATATAAATGATGTTTGCCAATACACATTGTTTTTCCTACAGTTTTCTCTAATCCCCACATGGAGTAGTCAGTTAATAATGGATTCAGGTCTGCAGGAATCGAGATTCCCACTACCTCACGGACACAGGTCTCAGGAACAAAGATTCTCGCTACCTCATGGATTCAGATCTGCAGGAACTGACCATCATATTCACTCATGTTGTCTTTCTTTACATGAACCAAAACAGCAAGTGTCAGCAGGTTATTTGTCCTTCAGGACATCACAGCTGTACACGCCAACACTCTTGCTCTGTCCAGCAAGAGGAGGAGAGGTTCAATGGATAGTAATCAAGAGCTGGTCTCAATGGCCAGCCTTGGCTCAGCTGGTACCATGTGCACCTCTGAATCACAAGGTCCTGGGTTCAAATCTTCTCCAGAACGTCAGCACAAAAAAAATCAATGCGGGCGCTCTAGTTCATACCGAGGGAGCACTGCACTGCAATAGAAGTGCTGCACTGACCAAAGTGCTATCTTTTAAATGAGATGTTAAACAGAGGCCCCATCTGCCTACTCCAGTGGATGTAAAAGATCCCATGGTACTATTTCGAAGAAGAGCGAGGGGAGTTATCCCCGGTGTCCTAACTAATATTGAACCCTGAACCAACATCACAAAAACAGATTAACTAGTTGTTCTCACAATGCAGCACCTGGGAGTTTGCTGATTTGCAAATTGGCTACTGCGTTTCCTACGTTACAACATGACTACGCTTCAGAAAGTACTTCATTGGCTGTAAAGCACTATGAAACATCTGAAGGTCGCAAAATGCGCTATATAAATGCAAGTCTGTTTTTCTCCCCTTACCCCCCCCACAGTCCAAGGACACAAGGCCAATTGTCCCAGCATCATCTCAGTGCCTTGACTAAAATAAGCTAACAACCAAAACCAGAAATGGACCCAATTGGAAGCCTACAGAGTGCAGTACTGCACAGCACATTTTAGGAGTTAAAAAGGTTACTTCATCTACATCAATAAGACTTTGCCTTCTCAAACCTCTGCCCCTTCTCCTGCCCTCCCAATCCCCACAAGAGGGTATTTGTTCCAATCTATCTGGATCCACTTTTCTGTTCTTGGATCTTTGGCAATCTCCCATTACGCACCAGACAGATTCCCCCATTCAACATTACTTGCAAAACACACCTTCCCTCGCAATGGCCTGGACTGCAGATGAAACGGTGCAAACATTAAAACATGCCTCCTTTCACTCTAGACCAGAGCAACACTGCATCATCCAACACGTTCTCTTGAAACAGAGAGCAAGATGATGAAGTACACAACAATGTTCACTCACACTCCGATTATCTATGTACCCATTCAAACCTTTATCCTTCTGAGTGGGCCTTCCACTCCCACGTCCCTGTCAAGGTCAGAAGAGGGATTACACAGGCCAAGCTGAGCCGACACCCCCACCCTGAGCCAACCGGACATGACACAAGTGCCCTTTTCAGCTCCAAAGCCCGTTCCCTCAGGAGTGCTTTCGTAGAGGTGGCAGACACCCACCCCCCACAAGGTTGCGACACCGAACAATTTCTTCCACGGTCATCCGGCATCAAAAGAATGCAGAAACTCGACACTACAAAAAGGCACCAGCGAAAAGATTAATCAATCAAGCAAAGCCCACGGGTTCTACAAACTGACAACACAGAACATTAAACAGCCCAACAAGAAACCAGTGTGCTACACTTAACCGAGATAAAGAAAATTGTTCTTGATAGATTTGTGCACGTTGACAAATTGTGTGTATTATGAAAAATTAGAAGTGCTCCCTTCCTCCCAGCTCTATGCTGGAATTTACTGTTTATAATCCCAAAGTTTAAGCTGCCTGACACTTTCAATTCAGTTAAGTAATAAACCACAGACTGAACTTAAGGTTTCTAAAGGCAGTTAAGAAACCTTAAAAGATGGTAAATGGAAAGGCTAAAAGAGACACTGTGAAAATAGCAATTGTTTCCCTACTTAAAAGGAGAACATGAATTTATGTATATTCAGGATAGATGGTCGATAGATTTCTACCGGTTAAGGATATCAAGGGATGTGGGAATAGTGTGGGAAAATAGTGTTGAGGTAGATGATCAGCCATAATCTAACTGAATGGTGGAGCAGGCTCGATGGGCTGAATGGCCTGCTCCACCTCCTATTCCTGGTGCTCCTATGAATTGGAGTACACCATTCCATTAACAATGTTAATTAACATTGCACTCCACTATTCCAAATCACATATAAATGGCCTTCACAAGAAGGTAGTGGCCTGAGTTTTCAGATTTGAGGAGAGTGGACTTCCAACTATCTCAATCTTCTCCCTTGGATTTCCAGCACAGGGATCATTTGCACGCCAAGGGGCTAGACCTCCGACGCCCATCAGGGAGCTGTGCTGAGGGAGGGTCAGACTCAGGGGCATATTAGTGGACAAGGGAGAAGGCAGCCTCTGAGCTGCCCGATACTTTGTGGAGGGAATGTTTTTTTGAAGGCAAGTTTGCATCCCAAACACTCCACAAAAGGAATTGTGTAGACCTCTTTCAGTGAAAATAAAACAATGCAAAACTCAGCCCTTCCATTGACATCTGAATGCCATGGACTAAGGGTGAGCATCAGTCCAAAGTCTGGACAGAGCAAATGGTGAGAATTGCAGCAAAAGCCATTTCCCTCAATTTAACTTCATTGTACGTGTATTTTATGTCACTGGGTCCTTCATCCTAGGGGCAAGGACAGTGAAAGAGAAAAGCAACAGGGATAAAGTAAGATACATCCCTAAGCATATCTCCAACCCAAATCTACTGGAAAACTAATGTATCCAGGCCAGAAAGCTAAGGGGGTGGACAGACATGTAGCAGAGCCACAAAATAAACCACACAATGTCAAGCATGTAATTCATGAATAAAGTCAGCCAAAACTGTGCTGCCCATTCCCTAACACGTACTGAGTCCTGTTCACTCAGTCCTGGTCCTTGCACTGGCTCCTGATTAGACGAAGCCTCAATTTTAAGATTTCGATCTTTGTTTTCACATCCCATCCATATCTCCATTATGTCCTCCAGTCCCACAATTCTGAGATCTGAGCGCATGAGCTTCTCCAATTCTGGCATTCTTCGCATCCCAATTTATAAATCGCTTTACCATTAGCTGCCATCCCTTCAGGAATTCTCCTCCTAAACTCTTCACCTCTCTTACTTCCCATTCCTCCTTCAAACTACCTCTTTGGTCAAGCATTTGGTCACCGATCTGAATATCTCCTTAAGTGGTTCTGACAAATTTTTGTTTTGTCACTCATGTGAAGCAACTTGGAACGTTTCATGATATTAAAAAGGTGTTAAATAAAAGCAAGACGTTGCAGTGAGGTCAGCATTTTGACATCCTCCCTGCTGCCTTTTTCCCATCCACCCTCATTCCAGTGTACGGTTGGGATGTGAAATGAGGTCTGGATGTGCACGGTTTTAGAAATTGCAGATTTTATTTAGACAACTCTTTGCAGTTGAGATACAACAGAAGTGCAAAATGACCATCTAAATGGGGTAGGGAAACCGAGAGAGCGACACGCACACAAAATCACTAAAAGTGGCAACGTGGGTTAATCAAGCCATTAAAAACAATCAAACACGGAGTTTCACTTCTAAAGGAATAGAATTGTAAAGCAGCGAAGTTATGTTAAACTTGTATAGAATGGTCACACCTGCAATACTGGGTACAGTTCTGGTATCCAGATTATAGAAAGGGTAGACAGGCACTGGAAAAATTGGCACAAACATTTACTAGAATGATACTACAACTGAGAAGTTATATCTATCAGAAAAATTGAACAGATTGGGGGAGGTGAAGACCGGGCTGGGGGCAGGGGAGGGGGGGGGGTGGGGGTGGGGGGTGGGGGGGTGGTGGGGGGGTGGTGGCGGGGCACACCAGGGAAAGGAGGCCTGATAGAGGTCCTCAAGGTTATGAAAGTTTGACTATGCCAACGTACCCATGTTAAGTCATGCACTGCAGCTCAATGTAGGGAAATACGGTAACTTAATGGAACCAGGACAAAGGATGGGGGAAGTCTCCTGTACATTGGAGACGTACATATTAAGAAGGTTTTGTGACTGCTAATGGCATAACAAGTGTTTAATGTTGGCCTCATTAAAAAAGAAAAGGTTGTGGTGACATTCGTCACAATATCTGGAGCAAATATATAATCTCTTCAGAGGAATTTAAGGATGAACTTGCTGTTATTTCAAATCATACTGAAGCAGCACAAATGTAACGTCTTGATACATAGAATTACCTTGAATATGCACCAAAGAAACATGCCATTCAGCCTTTCGAATTCATGCTGACATTCATGTTCAACTCAAGCCTCCTCCCACCCTTCCTCATGTAACTCTATCAGCATAACCATCCATTCCCGTCTTCCTCACATTCTTATCTCACTGAATGGTGGAGCAGACTCAATGGGCTGAATGGCCTACTTCTGCTCCTATGTCTTACGGTCTTACAGAAAGGGTAGATGTACTCAAGATATTTCCACTTGCAGGTGAGATTAGAACCAGGCACCATAAATACAAGATAGTCATTATGGAATCCAAAAGGGAATTCAGGAGAAACTTCTTTACCCAGAGAGTTATGAGAATGTGGAACTCACCACCACAGGAAGCTAGACAAGTACATGATGGAGAAAGCAGTAAGGTGTACAGATAGGGTGGGATGAAGGTTTTGCGGAGGCTCATGTGGACCATAACAAACAAGGATCTATTGAGTTGAATGGCCTGCTTCAGTGCTGCAGATTGATCGATATAAAAACTTCTTCCTGCACCCAGCATTGAAACCTTAACCAAGCAATTGGGGACAACTCGTCTTGTTGGTCTGAAATTTAGCTAAATAAAGCACCAGTTTTAATTTCCATTAAATAAAACATTGCCAAATTATTCCAAATATTATCTGTATATTAAAAGCCAGAACCAAGGACCTCAGACTCTGGGCTCAAATGCAATGGTGGAAGTATATGCCATCATCCAGTCTTTCTCCACACCCCAATGTGAAGCTCACAAACATCAAGAGGTAAGCCAGCGACTGAAGGGATCAGCGATCACGCTGCTATGAAGTGTTCACACCATCCTATCTGATGAAGCAGTTGTTTTCAGTTACAAAACCAAAACATGTGCTTCAGTTGGAATCCTGAACTTGCTTCTGACCTTGGTAACAAAAGCCACTTATCAGCGCTCACCAGTCACCATCGTGTTTAGTTTACACAAATTCCTGAATTCCTTGCTTAAGCCATATCTGGAAGATAATGATGAGAGCGGAGTGAAAGGTTCAACTGTTAGATATCAAGCTGGATGCATGTAGGCAGCAAGACAATAACATGGTAGTAACACTCAAGCTACATAACACAAAATACAGTGCTTTTAGTAAAATACAAAGCAGAGGGCAATACTTCTGATAGTGACTCTGAATCGTGTTGCTGTGCAAAGAGTGGAAACAATCTCTTTCCCAGAAAGGGAAAGAGACAGAGACAGAGACAGAGACAGAGACAGAGACAGAGACAGAGACAGAGACAGAGACAGAGACAGAGACAGAGACAGAGACAGACACAGAGACAGACACAGAGACAGAGACAGACACAGACACAGACACAGACACAGACACAGACACAGACACAGACACAGACACAGACACAGACACAGACAGGGAGGCAAGGAAACAAAGAGAGACAGAGGCAGAGACACACAGATAAGAGAAGGATAATGTGACCACACTTCTGTGCACTCTCCTGACTTGAGCCAAAACTCATGAAAGGCAGTCAGCTGGGTGCTGCTCCGCCACGATTAGATACTTGCCTTTCCTCAGCATGACTAATATATATGTTATATATTAAAAAGAGGGTTTGGGCTGTCTAAAAATTACCATTTGTAGCAAACAGAGTTTCTTCTGTGACCTAATGTAGATAGCTGTCTACAGAGGTGAACCCTTGATGATAGACACAAAGACAATCCAAATGTAAAAACTCTGCAACAATATCATAATTATGAAACACAACATTAATGCAGCAACAAATGGCCTTCCTTAAATTAGGTTGGGCTTGTATTTGGAGCTATTCCTGTTGGAGCAAGCAGCATAGAGTGTTTTCTAATCCTCACATGGCCTCCAGACATCCCATCTCGAATCTCCTCCAACCCTACAAACCTCCGAGATCTCGGCGTTGCAAAAATTCTGGCCTCTCGCACATCGCTGATTTTCTGCCTTCCATCACTCCCTGCGATCTCCCACTTAAGACGGAGATGAGGAGGAATTTATTCTCTGAGAAGGCTGTTAGTGTTTGGAACTCTCTTTCCCTGAGAACAGTGGAGACTGGGTCATTGAATATAGTCAAGACTGAGTTAGACAGATCTTTAATTAACAAGGGAGCCAAGGTCATGGGGGGCAGACAGGAAAAAGGAGTTAAGGGCAGATTTTTAATTGACAAGGGAGTTAAAGGCAGGAAAGTGGAGTTAGGACCACAATCCAATCACTTGGTAGTACAGAAACTTCAATATTGCTGAAAAGCGAGACATGCTGTCAAAGCTTTTTGTCTTACACTCATCAGGACAAACGTAAGAATGCCAAATTTCAAACAATCACAACAAAAAATCAGATCGCTGACTAGCAGGCAAAATAGGCCGAATGGTCTACTCCTGCTCCTACTTCTTACAATCTTATTGCACATGGAAAAACCTTCTGAGCCACATTCATCATGATGTGATCAGAAGTAAATGGATCTGAACTAAAGGAGGAGATATTAGAGAGGTTAACCAAAGGAAGGGCCTTAAAAGGAGGAGGGAGAGGTTGAAAAGGTTTGGTAAAGTATTCTAACTGAACGAACAGCCACCACCGGCAAGCAAAGGGGAAATGTCGTGAAGGTCAGAGTCATGCAGAATACTCGGGTGGAGTGGCAAGGCCAGAGGAGGTTAGAAGAAGGGAGGAGGCGGCGATAAAGGGATTTAATCAGGAGACATTGGGAAACCAGAAGCCAACATATGCCAGGAGGAAACAATGGCATGGATAAGTGTGTCATAACAGCATTTGCGCTGAGGTAGGAAGGGGCAATAGCTTTGATCTTTCTGATGGAGAAGATATGGAGGATATGCTCCTTTGATAGTACCTTCCAAACCTGCAACTTCTACCAACTATAAGGACAAGGGCAGCAGATGCATGAGAACACCACCACTTTCAGGTTCCCCTCACCATCCTGACTTGGAACCGTCACCGTTCCTTCACTGTCACTGGGTCAAAATCCTGGAACTCCCTTCCTAACAACACTGTGGGTGTACCTACACCACGTAGACTGCAGCGATTCAAGAGGGCTGTTCACCACCACATTCTCAAGGGCAATTAGGGATGGGCAATAAAAATGCTAGCCTAGCCAGTGATGCCCATGTCTTGTGAAAGAATAAAATAAAATAAAATATGAAGGCTACGCGTTGATCTTGAGATTGAATATGACATTCAGTGAGGTGGAGGGGGAAGATCGGGGTGGGGGGATTAAGTTTGCTGCTGCCAACGTACATTTGGAAGGTAACCCCACATCTGCAGGAGATGTTGCCAAGGACCTAGATGTAGATGAGGAAATGCCAAGGATAAATCCTTGGGGCATGCCAGAGATAAGGTATGAAGTCATTATTAGCGACATTGCAACTGCAATCAGATAGTTAAGTGTAGGGACATTGAGACAAATTGTACTAGCCCTGGACTATGGGCAAGAGAAGTCAGCAAGGATTCCTACTCCTGATTGTTATTATTAACTCACCTCCTGACTCCCCAAAGCCTGTCCACCATGTGCAAGACACTAAAGTCAGGTGTGTAATGGAATACTCTCCATTTGCCTAAATGAGTGCAACTCCAACAACACTCAAGAAGCTCAACACCATCCAAGACAAGGCAGCCCACTTGATTGGCACCCCATTCATCACTTTCAAATTTATCCCACCACCACCACAGTAGCAGCAGTGTGTACAATCTACACAATGCACTGCAGCAACTCCAAGGCTCCTTCGACAGCACCTTCCAAACGCGCAACCTCTACCGTCTGGAAGGACAAGGGCAGTAGATAGATGGGAACACCAACTGCAAGTTCCCCTCCAAGTCACTCACCGCCCTGACTTGGAAATATATCACCATTCCTTCACTGTCGCTGGGTCAAAATCCTGGAACTCCCTCCCTAACAGCACTGTGGGAGTGCTTACACCACAGGGACTGCAGCGGCTCAAGAAGGCAGCTTACCACCACCTTCTCAAGGGCAATAAACGCTGGCCCAGCCAGTGATGCTCACATTCTGTGAAAAAATACATTTAAAAACATTCTGTAACTAACCTGTTGAATTCTGGAAGTGTTAGCAGGTTTTGGGAAGGCAGTGAAATGATCAACCTGGTCCCCACTTTGGCCATTAGCGATTCGGGACTGGAGAGAGACAGTGGGAGTTTATTTCCACAGGAGTCATCACTCCGGGTGATGAGTGGTGAAAAAAAAAATTAATAATTATTCAATTTACAAAACTAAGACCAAAATAATTAACATGGAACCTAAATTTCCACAGATTTAGGATCCAACGAATCCCAACGTAGTGACTTATTAATGTTGTATTTCACAGTGTAAAAACCAGTGTAGCTATTCAGTGAGACTCTGCATCTGAACAGTTACTAACCTTCTGTATCGTGAAAAGAAGGTATCTGAATCTCCAATTGCACTGGGTCTAACATCATAAGGTACAAACCTACTTTGTAATTTAATGCCAATCAGTATGGACAAGTTGTCCCATAATGGTTTCCACCAGCCAAACCTATTCCAAGTTCCAGGGTTTGGGCAATTGTGCACTTTCTGTAGTCAAGTCCATAGTGAATTCAACGCAGTACTAAAGAAAAATATAGAGTTTGGGTGGTAGAGTTTGCTACAGTACTAAAAATATCTTTACAGATCACAGCGCAACAAATTAGATTTACATAACACCTTTCATGTCACAGAATGTCCCAAGGCACTTCACAGCAACGTTTCCAAACAGAATTTGACACCTAGCAACCCCTTAAGAGATGTGTTATGATCTCAGTTGAGGTTACCTCTGGACAAGACTGATTCCAGAGTGGAACCCAGCTTGATAAATCTTAACTTTTATTTGTTTGTTTAGATATGTGGAGAGTGGCCACTGAACAGAGTAACTGGAATCAGCTAATAAACTTTTAACAAAAGCAAAAAACATTTATTCAACAAGAAAAGATGAAGTATATTGTAATACTCCTTCACCCACAACTATATACAGACTTGCACGGATAATGCAAGTTACAAACTCTATCTTATACTTTAATGTCACCGTAAGTACACAGTCTAAGTACACCTGTGGCGACTGTGATCAGGCACCACACTCCGAAGCCAAGTGACAGATGCCACCTCAACCAGATTGCTATGGATCTCCCCATAACTCTCCCCAAATGCTTGTCACACTGTGAGTCAACCAGTCTCACTGAACTTTGTCTTTCACACAAAGGCTTCCAATCTCCACTCTCCAAGAACTCGCTTTGGAATCATCTCCCAAACTGACACTTTCTCTCAGACACCTTCCGCAAGGGCTCACCCTCCGGGGTTTCGAACTCTCCTTCCGCTGTTCCTCCCCCGAGTCACCACGTGCATTCAAGCTGTCTTCTCACCGGCTCAGCTGTCAACAGTATCACTGCTTCATATGCCCACAGCAAAGGGTTACAGACCTTCAGTTGTTTCTTTAGACCTTCTTGCCTCTTACAAGCTGTTCTTGCTTTACATCAGCTTTCTGCATCTTTTGTCTCTTTAAATCTGAAGCTTGGAGCCTTTCTCTCAGCCCCACACTCTCAACTTCACTAACAGGACCTTTTCCAGGCTCCTGTCCTTCCTTTGACTAGAAGGTCTGCTTGGGACTTTCTCTTGTTCCACTCCCCTGGATTTTGGGGTCTTTCTTTTGCTTGGGATTAGTTATCTGTCCCCTTTGTTCCAATCTCTCTCTGGCAGCTACTTTCAACCAACTTTAGTTTGGGACTGGCTATCCATCCCTTCTGGGTGGCTTCTGTTTGGCAGCTGTCTTCAAAACCTGAAGACCAACTGCTTCTAAATCAAAACTGCTGTTTCTAGCTTTTATGTGTGTGTCTGTGGGAGGAACCTACCTCTTTGGACCCCTGTTGCTAGGCAACAGCACTGTTTTTCTATCCTTGTGTTTGCTTAACTTAAGTCGTAACTCTCATTAGAAATGCAAGCACCTTTTTATGGTGAAACTAAAACTCCATTTGACCTTTCTTAACACACAGATATGGAAATAAACTTAAACTTTAAAGCTAAAACTCATTCCTAACACCTACAAATACCAATATAATTTACTTAAACTGTCCCTATTTCCTAACAAGATGCTAAGATAAGAAAGGCAAGTTTTAAAGAGTATCTTAGAGGATAAAAGAGAGGTAAGGGAGGCAGAGAGGTTCAGGAGGGTATTCCAGAGTTTAGGGCAAAGCTGTCAACAGTGGAGTGATGAAAACTGGGGAGGTTTAAAGGGCTTAGAATTGGAGGAGCACCGAGAAAGTACACTCTGACTATTTGCTGTGTTAACAGTGAATCTGGGCAGCTGACTCCCTACCTCTGTCTAACAATGCCCCAATAATCAGTGATCTTCATTCTCTCACTAAGTACATCACAACAATTCTCCCCCTGTTGAAATGCACTTAGTAGCAGAAGTCTGACAGCCACTTACACTGGCTGATAACATGCTTCGGCTTAGTATGATGCTTACTTTACCCGCTGGTTAGACAGTCGCCAAACTTGGAAGCATGACACACAGGAGAGCAACACAGTCACCGAAGTGAAAGGGCATAACAACAGCACTAAACTCAGAACTAAATCCCAGCCACAAAGTCGAGATGAAAACTTGTCTCCATTCCAAGATTTTTTTTTTTAAAAAAACAGTATGTGTGACTGGATTCTAGTAGAATGGAGAATTCTACATCACAGGAAATGAAAGACAAAAGGATATCTGGCTTAAACCCACTTTCAGACTTGGATCTCTCTCCAGGGATAAAGCCAAGGAAAGATAAAAAGCAGACACGTCATGTTTGTGCTCCACGTTTGATAAGATTATAACAAGGAAAATCTGGTCACGGTGGCCTTAGTGAAGAGGATGTGACTACAGGCTGGGGAGTCATAACTAGCAAATCCAAAATATGTGCAGAGGTCAAGGGTGCCCCGTATTAAATCAACAGAAAATGTACTTTCTCGCTCACCTCCTTAGTTTTCAAAGACCTGTACTGCATATTCTCAACAAAACTGGGGCACCAATCAATAAGCTCGCTTTATTCATACAGATACCCGTCTCTGAAAAGCCTTCATCCAAAGGCTGCGTTTGAGTTGGGTAGCAGAGTATAAAAGGCATGATTAACATCGCTTTGCTGAAACACCAGTACCCCAAATTCTCTGCCACATGAAAATCATTATTTTCTTTTCCAAAAACAGACGTGTGGAATTAAGTTATTCAGCTTCAAGTCAGCTCCTATAAAACGAGCAGGAACCTGACTGAAAGTCACAAGGGTTAAGGTCAGATGGATAACATTCGTTTATACTCTGCCTTTCACAACCATAAAACCTCCCGAACTCTTTACAGCCAATCAAGTGCTTTTGAAATGTAATCACTGCTGTAATGCATGAAAGGTAGCAGTCAATTTGCACACAGAAAGTTCACACAAATAGCAACGTGATAATGACCAGATAATCTGTTTTGCGATGTTGATTGAGGGATAAATATTGGTCAGGACACCAGGGATAGCTTCCCCATTCTTCTTTGAAATAGTGCCATGGGATCTTTTACATCTTCCGGCAGCATAGCACTCCCTCAGTACTGCTCTGAAGTGTCAATTTAGATTTTTGTGCTCTAGTCTTGGAGTTGGGGTTGAACCCACAACCTTTTGGCTCAAAGACATGAATGCTACCAATGGAGACACAGCTGACACACGTAGAAAATCTTGGGATTCACAAGTGGAAATGAAAAAAAAGACACAGTTTCTGTAACTGATTCCAGTCTGCAACGCTAGTTTCACACATGGATGACAAATTGACAATTTTATCAAGGTCCCATCTACCCTCTGAGGTGGATGTAAAAGGATCCCACAGCACTATCTGGAATAGAATAGGAGAGCTTGCCCTGGTGTTCTGACCAATGTTTATCCCTTAACCAACTTCACTAAAATATTGATCTAATCATTAATATTATTGCCGTTTGCGAGAGCTTACTATGTGCAAATTGGCTGCTGTGTTTTTCACAATACAGCAGTGGCTACATTTCAAAAGTGTTTTAGCGGTTGTGAGACGCCTGGGGACATCCTGAGGCCCTGAAAGGCGTCATGTAAACGAGGATTCTCTCTTATTACTCAAACTCCTATTATCAGCCCAGCAATCAGCAGCAAAGACTCAGGTGTAACAGGAGATTGACAAGAACAGAGTAAGATGCCCAGAACAGGTCACCCGGAAACACAGGCCCCTTTTGTGAGAGAACAATAAAGTACCTGTACCCGATCAGCTGCGTACACCTCTGGTCAGTGAAGCCTGAAGCCCTTTAATTAGCACTCTGAGCAGCTAGACAGGCATTCCCCATCCAGCTGTAGACTGACACAAGGAAAAGAATGTGGAAAGGCTCAAACTGCCAATCTGGCAAGCACACCCGAGACAGGGAAAGCTTTTATTAGAAAAGCACGCGTCATTGACATTAGCGATGGGGACACAAGCTTTCAACATTCTGATGACAAGAAGGCGCTTGAAAGATTTTCCACAGGATTTCAGCATGCCCGCGTGATGTATTTATCCTTTTCTCCACAGCTCCAAGTGAATGCTGGTTCCTCGTACAGCGATGCACATGTTCGGTCAAAACCGGACTATGGAATTTTGCGCAGGTTGTGGCTGCCAATTTTGCCCAGCCCAGGCACTCTTGTTTGTTAAAATGAACAGTTAACATATTCCAAATAGATGGCTTAGTGCAGGAGGAAGGCACTTGCGAAGACTCAAAAAGAAAAATCATGCCATAAACATTTATTTTTAAAATGAATATTATACCAACAGTCAGCGAACAACCAAGCAGCCCTGGATCAAGTGAGATAACACAGCACCTTTGAGATTCAGGTTGGGGTCTCACTGGCTCATTATCACTTCTCTTCATATGCTTATTGAACTTTCCCTACATAACAACAGTGACTACATTTCCAAAAGTACTTCGTTGGCTGTAAAGCGCTTTGGGGTGACCCAAGGTCATGAAAAGCGTTATAGAAATGCAGGTTCTTTATTTTAAGCCTTTGGGTAGCTTAGCAATCAATTGTGATGTGAATAAGTGCAGATTACGATAGCAAAAATAATGGAGGATCTTTCTTGTGGGAACGAGTGTTGGACAATTTGAAGAAAGTGTAAAAAGAAAAATGTAATTCAAAGTTTAGTTTTATATTCTCCACCTCCCCTCCCAATCCTTGGGGGAGCTGAGCCCAGAAACAGACTCTTTTATATTAGTGTTGTGGTGTGTTTGCACAGTCAGTTCCTGTTTTATCCGCCAGCACTGCCCAGTGGCAGTCTAGTAGACGCGACAAGTTAGGTGAGGCTCTTGTTCCAGAAGAGATGCGCAAACATACCACTGGTGCCAACAAAGGAGAGATCAGCTTTAACAGGACCTGCGTACACCACATGTCTCTCCCTAAACTGGCACATCGCTTTGCTTTGTTACCTTGCCAAGGCAAGGCAAACCTGTACCAACTAAACCGATGAATAGGTACTGCACAAACAGGTACACAGACGTACCCAATATGATCAGGAAGCCATGGGGTAACTTTGCCCATTTGCTGTAAACACAGCCTGAAAACGAACTAGGCTCATCAACTCTCCAAGACTGTCCTGTCCTGGAGTCTCCAGGAACTAAGGATAAACCTCCTCAGCACTGCTGCAACTAACTCGACAGATAAACCAATAGTCTATTTGTTTCTCTCTCCCTGCCCCCATTTACCTTGAACAATTTTTGGTTTATTGCTTACGATAGTATTGTGGATGCTGTGGGGTGGGGGCAGGCAAGAAATGGTCAGTGATGATGGCAATTGGAGGCAGGTGCTCATGTGATGAATTATCCACTGGTACGCCGACCAGAGTCCACAACTCCAACACAAACATGTGTGGGGTGAGCTCTGCTTACCGCTCTCCAACTGAACTGTCCCATTTAACTCTTAAAAACATGAGGGGGAAGAGGAGCAGGAGCAGACCACAGAGCTACTCGAACCTGTTCCACCATTCAGTAACATCACGGCTGCTCCAATCTTGACCTCAACTCCACTTTCCTGCCCATTTCCCATAATTCCCTCAGCTCCCCTACCGTTCAAAAAGGACTTGCGGTTCTTTGCTTGAAAAGACCCAAAAAGTGGTAGTTTGCACTACCAAGGTCAACGTTAAGATCTCTCCTTTGGAGAGCAGCTTGGCTTATGGCAATATCAACAGCTACACATCATACCGAGATGCCAAAGAAACGCCATCATGGCATTCTGTGGAAAAGACAGGACAAGACTACGCTCGAGTTCAGTGTGCTGCAATCTACCCAGCAGAGAGCCGCCAATCCTATAAATCCTAGGAACATTTCATCACGTGGATCATGTTGCTGCTACAGAGATGCTTATGGCTGCAGTTTTGATTAGCACACGGCATCAATAAGGTGCTTGTTGGGGGGGGGGGGGTGGTGTTTGGATGTAAAGAAACCATACTTACCCTGGAGATGGTCAGCGGCATGTTGAAGTCCTTGCCGCCTTGAAGTCTGAACCCCCATGGAGCTGGACCTTGCAAAGTGACAGTGTAGTTGCTCATGATCTGACTTTCTTGCACACTGGGTCTAAATCAGCCAACTACAGAAGAGGAAAAATAAAATCGCACAAAAATTATTACAAATGCAAGTGAATGAATTAAATCATAACTGTCCAAGTTTGCATTATATTGCTTACAATCCTATCATGGCTTAGTTCTAACAAAAATATACAGACTTCTAAGAAATGAACAATCGCCTTTTTTTTTAAGGATATAATGGCACTTAGGCGTATTACAAAGTATTTTATAGCGCAGAAACAGCCACTCACAGGTCTATTCAAGTCTGGATGAACCTGACATGAACCTCCTCACACTCGCATCGCCTGCCCCAACTCATCACGTTCCAGCAACATATCCTTCTATTGCTTTTGTGCTTAGTGGCTTTCCCCCAAATACATCCATGATTTGAATCAACCGCTCCTGTGGGGAGCGAGTTCCACATTCTCGCCACTCTCTTGATAAAGAAGTTTCTCCTCAATTCCCCATAGGATTTATTAGTGGCTCTGTTACGTTCCCAGATTTTGACCTCACCCTCCACATCTACTCTACCAAACCCTTTCATAATCTCAATAGGTAACCTCCTCAGGTCACCCCCCCTCAGTCTTCTCTTTGCCAGAGTAAAGAGTTCCAACATGTTCGATCTTTTGCGATAAGTATAGCAATTTATATTAATTTATAAAATTAATATAATGGGCTCAATTCTCCACTATAAAGTCCAAACACCACTTACATGAACTATGTATCACTCATTGGAACTGCAATCGTTACAAAAGACACGATACACAAAGTTAATAAATCAAATACACACAGGAGGGGTATCCTCAATCTGAACCATGATAGTAATCTGTCCAGTACATTGAAATACATGAGCTGTCAACACTTACTGCAGACATTTGGCTGTTCAGAATGCTATGTGAGCACTCGCGCTCATTCCATGTACTGTCAAACACAATTGCAAGCCTTACTGTGACTCTGCTGTTCAAAAATATTACATAAAATACCGATAGATAGAAATTGCTGTCACGTGCAGGGAAACATCACCCAACTGACAAATATCATCTGACAAAAATTACTGCTCTAATTTTATCCCTAACCACTTCTTTTGAGTCAAACAAACCCTGTAAAAAAAAAAAAGTGTCTGACATCAATTCTTTGCATAATGCAAATTTTTTTACCTTTCTGAAACCAACAGCTTTTTGGTCTTGGGAGCAGAGAACACTGTGCACTCCTCTGCTATCTGGCCGCAAAGAATAAAACAGCACAAAGTTTGGCAGCCAGCACCTGCTATATATAAAGGAAGCTGGTGTAAGATTACACCAAAGTATTTCAGGGCTTTACCATGACGCAAGGTAACCAATTTAAAAGGTTCAGTTTTATTTGTGGACTTAACGCTACTGAACAGTGGGTACATCTGAAACATTACTTAGAGAATGCGTGTTCTGGTGGCTCGGACATGGACTTTAGGCACGAGTCAGGAGAAAGCTAAAAAAGGGTTGATTTTGCATCCTTATCTGCACGGTGGGCACTTGCAATTCCTCTTTACCAACCACCCCCCAACTGGTTACAATGGGATAAATGCATGATTAGAATCCACCTTTCTGCTACAGCTGCAGCCAACAGGGGATATCAATGAGATTACTATGCGCCGGCTGGTACTCATACACTGCTTCAAAAAGACTAAACATGAGTGAACCACCGTTGTCAAGTTCTGAGACAAAGTTACTTGGTCCAGCTTATTCGTTTTTTTTAAAAACAGTGACGTGGGTGAATCTGACATCAGTTTGAACTGCCAAACGTTTCTATATCTATATTGACTTGGTTCAGTTGGGAGCACTCTCACCGCTGAATCAGAAGTTACAAGCCCTGCTCCAGGATGATGTTCCAACAGTGCAGCACATCGAGGGAGTGCTGCATGGTCGAAGATATTGTTTTTCAGATGTGCCATTAAACAGAGACCTTGACTGCATTTTCAGATGGCCAAAAAAGACCTGAGCTCCATTCAAAGCTAGTCAGAACAGGGGAGATTCCCCCTTTCATCCCACCCCATCCCATTCCATTCCATCCCACCCTACCCCAACCCCACCCCACCCCGACCCAGTATCCTGGCCGACATCACTAAAACAGATTATCTGGTCATTAACCGCACTGATTTGTGTAACCTTGGTGTGCCCAAAGTGGTCATTGTGTTACCACAGCAACCCGCACATCAAAAGTTATTCCTTGGCATTTTTTATATCCAGGGATCATTAAAAAAAAATTTTAATACCTGGAAATTTTTTTTTTCTTTCTTTGGTTTGTATCAATGTCAGACTTTGGCTCTTAGTCCACAGCAATAATTAGACATTCAAATCAAACTCTACCTCCTACATGGGTACAGCTCACCCACTGTCCAGGCCCAACCTCACACCCTCTCCAAATATAATCATTGTACAAGGGCCATCTGATGCAGCCTGGGAGAGAAAATTATCATATCAATGGAGTTTTAAAAAACATTCCTGATAGTTTCCCTGATGACTCAGGGTGAATTGCATCACATCATGCAGTACTGAACGTTATCGATCCAAAGTCCCATCCCAATCTAAGAGGTGAAATGACAGATTTTCATTTATGTGGCACCTTTTTGTGACCTCAGAACCTCCCAAAGCTTTAGTGATTTACAGCCAAACGAGTATTTCTGAAGTGTAGTCACTGTTGTAAAGTAGAAACCACCGCAGCCAATTGGTGCACAGCAAGCTCCCACAACCAGCTATGTGATGATGGGCAGATAATCCGTTTTAGTGATGTCAGTTGAAGGACAAATATTAGTCAGGACACCAGGGATAACTCCCCTCCTCTTCAAAATAGTGCCACGGGATCTTACACGTGTACCTGAGGGGACAGACGGAGTCTCGGTTTACGGTGTCACGTGGAAGATGCTGAGAAAGCACCCTGGTTGGTTTCACTGCTTTCCAAATTAGGGAGGGGGGGGGTTGCAGGAAATTGGGAGGAAATAAAACAGTCAAGGTCCCCCCACCTGATCCCTGTTTTGTTGACTTTCAAAGAAAGGTGTAGAAACAAGAGAACAAACACCTGGCTGAGCTGTGCTGCCCCCTCTCACCCTGTCTTGTCGTTGTGCCCCCTGCCCAATTCATCTCAAATCAAACAGGAATAAACATTCAGGCACCACCTTTAAAAAGGAAGAAAATGAAGGGGGTTGTTGGGGGGGGTGGGGGCAAATGGACAAAAAGGGAACTTTAAATAAGCCACAGCAGGTGTGCGATCAGGAAATAGGGAGAGGTGGATGGTGGGAGAAAGCAACAGTAAGTGATGATAGGACCCACTTTTCCATATTCGTTTACCTGTGATTCTGGCCATTGTAATCGTGGAAGTGCAGGAGGCGGCCATTCAGCCCATTGAGTCTGTACTGGCTCTCTGAAAGAGCGTTCCACCTAGTCCCACTCCCCTACCTTATCCCTGTAACCTTGCACATTCTCTCTTTTCAGATAGCAATCCAATTCCCTTTGAATACCTCGATCGAACCTGCCTCCACCACCCTTTCTGGAAATTTGTTCCAGTCTCCAACCACCCTCTGGGTGAAAGAGTTCTTCCTCACATCACATTTACTCCCTTTGCCAATTATTTTGAATCTGTGCCCTCTAGTTTTTGACGTTCTCCTGAGTGGGAACAGTTTCTCACTATTTACCCTGTCCATACCCCTCAGGATCTTGAATGCCTCTATCAAGTCTCCTCTCAGATGTCTTTACTCCAAAGAAAACAGTCCCGGCCTCTCCAATTTATCATCATAGCTACAGTTCTTCACCCCAAGTATTATTCTTGTGAATCTCCTCTGTACTCTTTCCAATGCCTTCACTGGAGAAGGTACTTGCAGAACACAACTAATTCCAATAAATGTCAACAGCCTTGTTAGAAATGACAAATTTTCTTTAAGCCACTGAATGTAGCCTTTTGGTGCAAAACCCTTTCTATTTTGAAAACAGGTTGCTTACTCTCCGAAAGCAAAATAAGTTGAAACACACCAGGCAGGTTCACGTAAAACACAACCGAAGAGATTTGTTGCACTACAGTCTGTTGTACAACTCAATGGTGTGAGCTGCTTTGCTCTCGAATGCATTCTTCCAAACACTACCATTTTAAAAAAAATACACAATCACTTAAGCAGCACACTGACGATCAATTTTAACACTGCACCACAGCAAAATTGCATCTTGCTTGGAGCGCATTCTACAGAGTGTTCTACTGTGCCCCGAGTTCACGGTGCCAACCGTTTAAAAAGCCAGGTTCCTGGAGCAGGCACCTGGAGCAGGCACCCAGGCCGCAATGGTGCAGAGAGGCTACAGCAATTCTGAATGATTCTAGGTGAATAAAAGACCCTAAAGAGGGAGGACGTAAGAGCTGCAGGAACCACACAAGGCACCATGTTACGATTGATATAAACGGGACTGAGGAAATATCATTCAGATACTGTCAGCTGCATTTAATACAAGACTCCTAAGGTTTATATGTATCAACTTGCTTCGGAGAACATCAGCTGATTGGATGAAACTCAAGTACACAATACCTTAACCTACAGCCTGCCAGGGGCTGAGGTATTGAATTTAGATCTGGCGGTATGCTGTGCGGAGGCTTCTAATGATTTTTCAGCAAGGGCGCTTGCAAGACCAGCAGTTTAGTTTCTTCTGTTTTGGGAAGGTCCTGTCCGCTGCCACCCGTGAATAGGCTCCGGCCACCTGGTGCCGTACTGTTCAGTCTAAAAAAAATGCTTTCTTCAGTCCCAGGTCAATTGACAGTCCAGACAGTTATATATAAAAAAAAAGGTGCTCTTCAAACACGTGTGTTTTTTTCTCTGCTGCAGGTCAGAATTGCATTTTGTTGTTCAAGTAGCTCCACATTTAGTTCCTTTCATCTTACACAGCTAACAATTTTATTCCTCTTGCAGATGTACAGTCCTGAAGCTACCAGCATGGTATTTATTAAGTTCAGTACCTACATGAAGATGATTTTAAATTACAGCCAGACTCAAAGAGGGTGGCAAAACACCGGCAAAAAAAAAAACATAATTGGTCCCTTTTGAACCCACTTGGACCAGAACTCATGGGAATTAAGAGAAAAAAAAGACTCGCATTTATATAGTGCCCATCCCAAAGCACTTTACAGCCAATGAAGTACTTCCTGAACAACTTATACTTGCCTTTAACATAATAAAACATCTCAAGGTGCTTCACAAGAGCATTATAAAGCAAAACATGACATCGAGTTACACATGGAGATAACAGACAGCCAAAAGCTTGGTCAAAGAGGTGGGTTTTAAGGAGCGTCGCAAAGGAGGAAAGTGAAGTAGAGAGACAGGGAAATTTAGGGAGGGAATTCCAGAACTTAGGGCCTTGGTGACTGACACTTGACACAGCCACCAATGGTGGAATTATTAAAATCAAAGATACTCAACACGCCAGGATCTGGGAAGTGCAGATATCTTGGGAAAGTTGTGGGGCTGGAGGAGATTACAGAGATAGGGAAGGGCGAGGCCATGGAGAGACTTGAAAACAAGGATGAGACCAGAAGCCAGTGAAGGTCAGCGAGGACAGGGGAACAGGACTTGGTGCAAGTTAAGATACAGACAGCAGAGTTTTGGATGACCTTAAATTTACAGACACCAAGGTTGTGAACAAACTGGTTTAGTCTCAGACTGACTGATGTCACCGTTATAATTTAGGAAACGTTGACAGCCAGTCTGCATAGAACAAACAGCAATATAACGCCAACCAGAACACCCGACTTTTAACGATGTTGGTTGGGGGTTAAATATCGACTAGGCCTCCAGGGTGGACTCCCCTGTTCTCTGACATTGTGCCCTGGGGTTCTTTTACGTCCAGCAGGTGGGGTCTCAACTTAGCATCTCATTGGGAAAGATGGCATCTCCAACAGTACAGCACTCCCACTGTAGTGCACCGGGAGTGTCAGTGAAGATTTCTGCAACCCTGTCTCTGGAATGAGACTTGAACCCACAACCTTCTGATCCAGAGGCAAGAGTGCTACCCAGTGAGCCATGGCTGACACATCAGCCTTCACACAAGTCCTTGCAAGTAACTAATGGTGGGATACCTAAGGTTTACTTTTAAAATTGGTAAAGATTCAAGACAAAAAAAACCCCATTAAGAACACCATTTAATAGTCATGGTTTAGACTTAAAACACTGAGTTAAACCAGAAAGAGAATTATGTGGGTGGGATAAGGGATGGTTAAAAATAATTATGGTAAGTTGTCATTTTTTTTTGAGAGAAACTGTTGCCACCTGGTCAGTTTCTAGAGGGGACAGATTTAAAAATAATTGCCAAAATAAGTGGTTAGAATGGGATACCTGGGGAGGCAGTGGCATTGTGGTATTGTCATTGGGCTATTATTCCAGAGACCCAGCATAATGCTCTGCAGACCAGGGTTCGAATCCCATCACAGTAGGTGGTAAAATTTGAATTCAATAAAAATCTGGACTTAAAAACCTGATGATGACGACCATGAAACCATTGTCGATTGTTGTAAAATCCCATCTGGTTCACTAATGCCCTCTAGGAAAGGAAATCTGCTGTCCTTACCTGGTCTGGCCTACATGTGACTCTAGGCCCACAGCAATGTGGTTGTCTCCTAACTGCCCTCTGGACAAGGGAAATTAAGGATGCGCAATAAATGTGGGCCTAGCCAGCTGTCCACATCCCATGAACAACTTAAAAAACCATGGAGTACTTGAGGAGTAAAACTAAATAAGCAAGAGGGAAAAAGGAACAGAAGGTTCTGCTGATAGGATTAGATGAAGCAGAGTGGGAGAAGGCTCATGTGGAGCATGGGCCAAATGGCCCATTTCTTACTGTAGATTTGATTTAACCAGAAGAGAGATAAAGTGGCTCTTTCAAAAAATAAACCCAGAGTTACAATCTGGAGGCTAATGCACTAGCTGAAAGGGTGATGGAAGTAAATTCAGTGCTAACTTTAAAAGGGAACTGGGCAGATGGTTAAAAGTGAAAGATTTGCAGGGCTATGGGGAAAGAGCAAGGAAGTGGGTCTAACTTGACAACTCCTTCAAAGAAGCAGCACAATACAACAGGCCCATTAGCCTCCTTCTGTGCTAGGAGTCGAAAACATCGATGTGAATTTTAAATAGCAATTCACTCCATTTTCCCTTTTTTATTTCATACACAGACCATGCACCTGACCCTCCTCTCAATTTCCCTACAATGGGCCACTACAGTCTGATCACTCAGTCAACTAATCACTAGAAAAAAAAAACCATGCAAGATCCTGAAGGAGTTTGGCAGGACAGGCACAGAGGTCGCTCCCCCACCGGCTGGGAAATCTAGAACACCGGAGCGCAGTCTCAGGATAGGGGCTGATCATTTAGGACTGAGATGAGGGGAAATTTCTTCACTTGGAGGAATTCTCCACCCCAGAAGGTTGTGGGTGCTCCATCGTTGGACATACTTAAGGATGAAAGAGTCAGATTTTTGGTCTCAGGGAATCGAGAGAATATTGGGGAGCAGGCTGGAAAATGGAGGTGCGACCATGATGGTACCAAATGACGCAGCAGGCTGGATGGGCCGTGTGGTCTACACCAGCACCATTTTCTTATGTCCTTACATCAGGTAGTGCCATACAAACAGTGGAGTTTTGGGAATAGTTAAAAAAAAATCTCGTAAGAAAACCAATTCGATGAAACAAAGAAGAAAATCAGCAAACCTAAACAGAAATTCCATTACAAAATATATCAAGCAGCTTCAGAGAGATTTTGTTACAAACTAATCTGAAAAAAAGTCTAAATAAACTGATAAATCACGCATCTGGCTAATGAAAAGCATTAATTTAAAACACGTATCAGAATTTTGGCACGGGTACTACAGGCTGAATGACTCCTTCTGCGTTGTATCATTCTACAATTCCAAATTTTTGTTTAAAAAAAGCTCTATTAAGATATCTGAAATTCACTCCAAACTCCAAACTCCACAGGCTCCTCCTGCCCCAACATGCCAGTTCCAAAGTTCACATTCTTCTTTTACAATGGCCTCACCCCACCCAATCCTTAAGTGTTCACTCCCCCCAGTCTTAAATCCATCTACTTGCCCTCCCATTCTCTCAGCATTAAACGACTTCCCTGCTGCTCCGACAGCTTCACTAACAGTGCCCTGTGAAGGATGCTTCTGCCCCCTGGAACTGCCTATCCAATTCCCTCCACATGGGCCTCAACCACCTGACCACCCCCTCCCTCTCTCCCTACCTCCCCTACCTTACCCCCCACCTAGCAATCTCACTTTCAAAATCACACGTTGCTCTTTCACTGTACTCTCAGTTCCCCATCTAAGCCGTTTCTTCCTCCCTACTCGGCACAGCCAGATAATCCTAGGAGGGAGAAAGGAACAGAAGGTTATGCTGATCAGGTGAGATGAAGGAGGAGGAAGCTCGTGTGCAGCACAAACAACAGCAAAGTCCAAATGGCCTGTTTCTGTGTTGCAAATTGCCAAAGCCAAGCTAGAGGCCATCAATATAAGGCAGTCAATGAGAAACCAAATAGGGAATTCAGGACCAATTTCTTTTACTCAGTGAGTGTTTAGAATGCAGAACTAACTACCACAGGGAGTGGCTGAAGCCAACAGTATAGATGCATTTAAAGGGAAGCTAGTTAATTATGAGGGGAAAAGGAATAGAGGGTTGTAGGATGGGAAGAGGCTTGTGTGGAGCAGAAACAATAACATGGTCCAGGTTGGGCTAAATGACCTCAATCTATGCTGAACATTTTACATAATTCTATGTAATCTTTTTCCTCATCATTGTAGAAAGCACTCAGGTGTACCTCTGAATGAAAGGAGTGTATATAGAGGCAGGGAGATATGATTACCAAAGACAGGTCCCATCACACAGAAGCACCACCTGAAATTAACAGTCCAAACCTCAATACATTAACATAATATTGGATATTTATGTCAACATTCATTTGTTTAACAAACCTGCCTGTCCTCTATATTCATTCACTTGTCTGCTTAAAAAAAAACACCCACATATTTTCTGAAATAAGACAGCATTCCAATTGCCACAGTCTCAAAACAAGGAACCCTGATGAAACGTCATCAACTTGAATCATTCAGTCTGATTCTCTCTCTCTCTCTCCCCACAGATGCGCCTGACCTGCTGAGTGCTTCCTGGTATTGTGTGTTTTTATTTGATTTCCAGCAACTGCAGGATTTCGCTGTTGTTTGAGTATGCTTTGGATTTGCCAGGGAGCTTTGAAGGGTGTGATTCACAGGTCCGTTCAGGTTAAATACTGACTGGCTGTTGTAAATTAGTTCCAAACCCAATGCTCTCAATATTTTCTCTTTAAATGATAACCGCTTAATTCCACCCTTCCTGTTGGCTGAGCGTGCTCCCAGCACTGAGTAACTGGGCTGAGTAACAGTGACATCCACTGCTGCCAGGACAATCGGTGTTGTAGGCTTCTCTGTGACACCAACATCTGACTGACCCAAATGACACCACAAATCAGGCAGGTAAAGCGGGGGGAGCTTTCCACCACCCAACTATGCACAGTGTGATCCAATAACTCTGCCCTCAGTCAATGCTAATTAAGTTCAGTTCAAAAGACAGTTGGGGGATCAACAGCTCATCTATTTAAGTATCTTACACAAGACTAGAAATGGTTTGTCTAACTGAATCATTAGCATATAGGAGCAGGAGTAGGCCATTCCGCCCCTCAAGACTCTTCTATCACCTTTCAATAAGATAATGGCTGATTTGATCTTGGTCTCAACTGCACTTTTCCGTCTGCCCCCCCACCCACCCCCAACCCCAACCCTCGACTTGCCTGTAGTTCAAGAATCTATCTCAATCTTGAACCTATTCAATGTCTCATCCACCACAGCTCCCTGGGGTAGAGAATTCTGGACAATCCTCAGAAGAAATGCCTCTTCATCTTTAATGGTGGATTCTTATTCTCTATTAGTTCTGGTACTCCCTGGCCACAGATGCTGAGTCTGTTCTGCTCTTTGATTAGCAAACCTGCCGTGCAAAGAAGCAGGGCTGCGCGACTCAAATGTAACTTGATTCGTTAATTGCAATGAATTAAAGCACTGATCCACGCCGGGGAGTTGACAGTCTCACGGAGCAACGGTGCAGGTTCCGAGCCGCAGGCTGAAGCGCATCTTTTGCTGCTGGGGGAGGGGGAGGGAGCCGCACTGGTCAAAACAGGTCACCGTTCCGAGCGGAGCAGGCAAGTCGGACCATCAGCGGAGAGTGCAGCACACCCTGGCCATTCCTCCTCCCACACCCCCCTCCCTCCCAGCTTCCTGACCCTCCCTCCCTCCCAGCTTCCTGACCCTCCCTCCCTCCTTCCTGACCCACCCTCCCTCCCAGCTTCCAGACCCTCCCTCCCACCCACCCCTCCCACCCACCCGACCCATCCACCCGACCCACCCGACCCACCCAGCTTCCTGACCCTCCCTCCCTCCTTCCTGACCCCACCTCCCAGCTTCCTGACCCCTCCCAGCTTCCTGACCCTCCCTCCCACCCACCCGACCCACCCAGCTTCCTGACCCTCCCTCCCACCCACCCACCCCCACAGCTTCCTGACCCTCCCTCCCACCCACCCACCCACCCAGCTTCCTGACCCTCCCTCCCACCCACCCACCCACCCAGCTTCCTGACCCTCCCTCCCACCCACCCAGCTTCCTGACCCTCCCTCTCTCCCTCTCTCTCACCCTCCCACCCAGCTTCCTGAACCTCCCTCCCTCTCCCCCAGCTTCCTGACCCTCCCTCCCTCCCTCTCCCCCAAGCTTCCTGACCCTCCCTCCCTCCCTCCCTCTCCCCCAAGCTTCCTGACCCCCTTCCCTCCCTCCCTCTCCCCCAAGCTTCCTGACCCCCTTCCCTCCCTCCCTCTCCCCCAAGCTTCCTGACCCCCTTCCCTCCCTCCCTCTCCCCCAAGCTTCCTGACCCCCTTCCCTCCCTCCCTCTCCCCCAAGCTTCCTGACCCCCTTCCCTCCCTCCTTGCACATTCCTGCAGAAACAGCGAGTCAGCCCTCAGCAACCAAACCTCACACCCGATTGCTGATCGCTGCAGTCAGCAGCGATTGGAGCAACCCCATTGAATGCACTTCCTGGAGAGGCTGGGGACCAATGTCACAGGCACCAACCTCCCTCCGCCCCTCCCCCCCGGGAGGCTAGCCTCACCCACGCCGCACGCTGATTGGACGGCTGGAAAAGGTGCAACAACACTCGCCAGCACCGATTGGCTAACCCTAACTGCCAATCCAGGACACCAGCACAGGCTTCCTACAGCGAACCGATTCGGGTGATTAAAAAAAATTACATTTTTCCCAAAAAAAAATAGCTAAATTCCCGACTCGTAACAAACAAACAACAAAATGCACGTAGCAAAAAAAAAAAGACGCGTATTAAAACACAATTTAAATATTTGCAGTAAGGTACCATTTGCAGAATCTTCGCTGACTGCAAATCCCCCTCCACCCCCCTCGCCCCCCCCCCCCCCTCTCGCCCCCCTCTCATGAGCCTGTTTCAGGTCGCTTTTTTGTTACTTAGCAAAGCGCTGCCCCACCAATTAAATTTTAAGATGTCTGGAACTAAAAGTCACATCTGCGGATCGAGACATAATTTGAAGAGCCTGAGATGAATGAGAAGTGCATCGAGATCTCCAGCTCTGGATAAACGCAGAGTCTCTGACACTGTTTATTCCTCCCCACCCCCTCCCCTCTCCACCTCCACCTCTTCCTCCTCTTATTGCTGCAACTTGCCAGAGTTTGCATGTGTCACAAGCATCCCCCCCCCCCCCCGCCCCCCACCACCCCTTTCCAAGAACTGCAAGCGATCGGCTTTCCCCCACCTCACCCCTTGCACGCTCTCCGGGTCAGGATTCTATTCGAACGTGGTGTTGCCACTCGCTCTCCCGGTCAAGGTTCTATTCGAACGTGGTGTTGCCACTCGCTCTCCCGGTCAAGGTTCTATTCGAACGTGGTGTTGCCACTCGCTCTCCCGGTCAAGGTTCTATTCGAACGTGGTGTTGCCACTCGCTCTCCCGATCAAGGTTCTATTCGAACGTTGTGTTGCCACTCGCTCTCCCGGTCAGGGTTCTATTCGAACGTTGTGTTGCCACTCGCTCTCCCGGTCAGGGTTCTATTCGAACGTTGTGTTGCCACTCGCTCTCCCGGTCAGGGTTCTATTGGAACGTGGTGTTGCCACTCGGCGCTACGGGCCCCGTTCCCTCTGCACAGCTCTTCCCTTATCTCTCCACTTCCGTCCCATTCAACTCTTTTTCACCAGGCGAGGAGGAGGAAAGGAAGGAGGGAGGGGGGTGGGGACACCACTCCCTTCTTCCCCACCCACTTGACGTAACAGCACAGCATTCAAAGAGGCGAGAGAATTTTGCAAGCAATAGCCAGCTCGCCTCGTAGGAAATTTCCTGTGCATGAACTGAAAGCATTATTGGGAGCGAAAAAGAAAGACAAATGCTTTTATCATTTTCGTTGCTGATCTCTTCTGGCCCCATTAAATAAAATGCCCGAATATCTCATTGTCTTTCATTATTAGCTGTTTTGACAAGTCCTTTTTGTCATTATTAACTCTATAATAAACTCTGGGTACATTTCTGCTTAAAGTCCAAGTGCATTGGTTTCACAATAAACATGCAAAGAAAGACTTTCATTTATATAGTGCCTTTCACAATCCCAGAGTGCTTTACTTTTGAGATGTTATACTGTTGGAAACAGAATTTGTGCACAGCAAGCTCCCATCAAAAGAAATATGATAATATCAAGATAACCAACTGTTCACCTAAGGAAGGATATATTTGCCTTGGAAAGAGGTTTGCTAGGTTGCAATAAAAAGATTGCCCCATGAAGAGAGGCTGAATAGTTTGTGATATATCCCCTAAAATTTATGGGAGAGTGATCTCACTGAAAAATATACATTTTTTAAGGAGCTTGGCAGGGTAGACACTGGGAGAGTGTTTCTCCTGCCTGGGGAATTTGGAACACGAGGTCACAGTTTCAGGATAAGGGGTTGGCTACTTAGGACTGAGAAGAGGAGAAAATTCTTCGCTCGAAGGGTTGTGAATCTTTGGAATTCTCTCTGTGGATGCTCAGTTGCAGAGTATCTTCAAAACAGAGGTTGGCAGCTTTTTGGACAATAAGGGAATTATAAGATAATGCAGAAAGGTGCAATTGAGTTAGATGATCAGCCATGATCTTATTGAATTGTGGAGCAGGCTCGAGGGGCCAAATGGCCTCCTCCTGTTCCTAACTGAAGGGTAAATATTGGTCAGGACACCAGCGATAACTCTCCTGCCCCTCTTCAAAATAGTGCCATAGAATCTTTTACATCCACCTAGGAGGGCAGACATTTTAGCATCACATTGGAAAAAAACGTACCTGCAACTGTGCGGCGCTCCCTCAGCCCTGCACTGAGCCCACAGTGCGTTCGTGCTTGAATCTCTGGAGTGGTACTTGACCCACAATCAGCTGGCTCTGAAGTGAAGGTGTTGCCCACTGACCAACACCTGGCATCCAACATAATGAGAGGGTCGTGGTGCCTGAGCTGCCAATTTAAACTTGACCTTTCGATGTCAAGACAAGTACGTAACGTGGTACTGGGCATTCATGTAGGCCAGGGCAGGCAAGCTCCTTGCCTGAGGGATGTTGTGAAATGGAATTCCAAAGGCTTTTCACATCAACATTTCACAAAGGCAGAGGCTAATTATCTGAAGCGACGCTATGTTTACATTTTTGGATTAAAAGCAAAATTTTCCAGACAAACCTTCAGCAAAGACAAAGGCTTAATCAAAGACTGCTGAGCTTTCTACTTTCAGAGTAAAAACATTCTAATTGCTGCTTTGTGTGAGCGAGCAGGACAATGGAAGGAGCTCTTAATACTGTGTTCTGAGCGAAAATGTTGCGAGTGAAAATGATCAACCCTTGACACTGTGCCACCAAGAGTCAGCACTCCTACTCAATTCTGTCAAAACCCCGTAATAACCCTGTCCCAAAGCTAAACCCAAATGATTCTCCTGCTTCCTCCGCTTCAGTACCATGCTTATGTACCAGGTACATGACCACCGTTACACATTTTTCTACCATCTTCTGCCGTGGTTAGGATGGACAGAAAACTGCAGGCTGGTTGACACCCTAATTCCCAGGTGAGGAGGGGAGGGGGGTAATTTTCTTGCTTCGCCCACAAACCCTGGTGCAAAAGTGGCAGAATGGGGCAGAAATGCACTCGGCCTGCAAGTGAAACATAGCTTTCCCATTGGGCCATTGATGATGAAATTCCACTAGCAGGCCTCATGAATGGTGTTATTGGCTGCCATTGCAGGCTTTGCAGGATATTGGCGAGCTGCTACAACCCTTAACGTTCCTTAAAAAGTCATGTCATCTCCTTTCACTTAAACTTATTTGTCACTTAATTGAGGTGCAAGCAAGATGGGCACCCACAGCGGTGCAGTGGTTAGCGCTGCTGCCTCACAGCTCCAGCGACCTGGGGTTGATTCTGATCTCAGGTGTCTGACTGTGTGGAGTTTGCATGTTCTCTGTATGGGTTTTCTCCCACCATCCAAAGACGTGCTGGTTAGTTGGATTGGCTACAGTTAAAATTGACCCTGTGTGTGCGTGTGTGCCCTGTGATGGACTGGCATCCTGTCCTGGGTGTACCCTGCCTAGTGCCCATTACCTGATGGGATGGGCTCCAAATCCCTATGACCCCCAAATTGGATAAAGCAGTTCTGGAAGAGTAAAGTGCAAGATTCCTGTGCAATGCTGCCTGAAAGAGTGGTAGAGGCAGAAATCCTTATACTTGGCTATGTACCTGAAGTGCCTTAACTTACAGGGCTATGGACCAAGAGCCCTAAAGTGAGGATGAATAGGTCTTTTTCAGCCAATGTGGACCAAATGGCCTCCTTCTCTGCTGTAAAACTTCTGTTTCTTTCTTTCTTCATTTACGGGCTGTGGGCATCGCTGGCAGGGCCAGCATTTATTGCCCATCCCTAACTGCCCTTGAGAAGGTGGTGGTGAGCTGCCTTCTTGAACCCCTGCAGTCCATGTGGTGTAGGCACACCCACAGTGCTGTTAGGGAGGGAGTTCCAGGATTTTGACCCAGCAACAGTGAGGGAATGGTGATATGTTTCCAAGTCAGGATGCTGAGTGGCTTGAAAGGGAACTTGGAAGTGAAGGCATTCCCTTTGAATTCAATGAACTCAATTAGATAGATATGCAGGTCTAGCCCATTTCACCTCTTCTTTGTGCTTTGATGTGACTCATCCTCTCACGATCTAGTCCCCTGGATTCACATTGCTTTGGGGAAACGGTTGCATAGTGGTAATGTCACTGGGCTAGTAATCCAAAAGCCCAGGATAATGCCCTGAGGACATGGTTTCAAATTCCACCACGGCAGCTGGTGGAGTTTGAATTTGCTTAATAAATCTGGAATTGAAAGCTGATCTCATCGACTGTTGTAAAAACCCATCTGGTTCACTGATGTCCTTACCTGGTCTGGCCTACATGTGATTCCAGACCCAGACCAGCAATGTGGTTGACACTGAAATGGCCTAGCAAGCCATTCAGTTGTACCAAACTGCTACAGATACCAGATGGAGTGCAGTGGTTCAAGAAGGTAGCTCACCATCAGCAACAAATGCTGGCCTTGCCAGTGATGTCCAGTTCCTGTGAAAGAATTTTTTTAAAAACGCTTTAGAGCCAAGTCCTTTACAATCAACACCGGTATTGTACACAAACATGGCCCAAGACAACCCCATGGACAACACCTTCCACCCATATGCCAAATTTCTCACCTTTTGCCAATCCCTGAGGAGCTTTTCACAGAGAGAGAGAGGGTTCACACCGAGTATAAAGGATATGTCAGCTATGGGTTGCCAACCCTGCAGGACTTACCTGGAGTCTACAGGACACTGCTGCAACTAACCTAAGAGAGAAAAGCATAATGGCGTTAGAAAATGTTCACTTATTTAACTCTTCTATTAAGTATAAAAATACCAGATTTAAGAATTAAGACTGTTTGACTGATAGTGAAGACTCATCCAATCGACTAGTGAAAAGTCTAACTGCTTTCCAATTGGCCGAGGGATGGATGGGCATTGTGAGGATGGATACGTCAGGTGACTAATGGTGACAGTGTCCAGGGTAGGGCAATTGGAGGCAAGAGGTCATGTGATGATCGCTCCGGGAACATGTCCAACCAGAGTTGGCAACCCTAAAACTTATCATTGGAACCTTACTGTTAAGGCTGGACCACACAATGCATAGCAAGAGACTGATCTCTGATTGGGAAGGAGGATCGCCGTGCTCTGTTCAAGGATTGACCTTTCTAAATGCAAGGGAGGTACTTGGAGGAGGCTGGAGACGGGGAAGCAGGAGGCATGTATCCGGCTCAGGGTTAGTACTATTTTGCTGCAACCTCATGCTACCTCCTAGTCAATAATTCATTAGCAGGTGCATAATTAAGATTTAATGTCAACTGCTTACAAAGCCTTGCTGTCTGCTGAATTGTTCATAGGCAGGGCAATGGAGCAATAAACTTCTTAGATCTTTTGAGAAGAATGTTCCAGAATCCATATCCACACCTAACACCTCACCATACGTGACTAGGAAGCATCAGCCCACATCCATTCACCTGGGGAAATGTAGTTAGCCAGTTTGTGGCCAGCACTATAGATAGTGAGCAATACAGAGTGGAGCAAGAGCGTGGGGAGGTGATTAGAAAGAGGAAGAGGCCCTCTCAGAGAGAGAGACAGCGAGGGATTGCCTGCTTCTGAAGCTGTTGGTGAAACACACAAGAGATTGTTGCAATCATTTTCACCTCTGACATACAGAGACAAGTGCTGAGGCATCGCTCGCTGGCACCTCCCATACGATTGTTCGTTAAAATTGAATTGGTATAATTTTTTTTATTCATTCATGGGGTGTGGGCTTCACTGGCTGGGCCAGCATTTATTGCCCATCCCTAGTTGCCTTTGAGGAGGTGGTGATGAGCTACCTTCTTGAACCGCTGCAGTCCATGTGGTGTAGGTACACCCACAGTGCTGTTAGGAAGGGAGTTCCAGGAGTTTGACCCAGCAACTGTGAAGGAACGGTGATATATTTCCAAGTCGAGATGGTGAGTGACTTGGAGGGGAATTTCCAGGGGTTGGTGTTCCCATTTATCTGCTGTCCTTGTCCTTCTAGATTATAGTGGTTGTGGGTTTGGAAGGTGCTGTCAAAGGAGCCTGGTGAAATCCTACAGTGCACCTTGTAGATGGTACACACTGCTGCTACTGTGCACTGGTGGTGGAGGGAGTCAATGTTTGTGGATGTGGTGCCAATCAAGCGGGCTGCTTTGTCCTGGATGGTGTCAAACTTCTTGAATGTTGTGGGATCTGAACTCATCCAGGCAAGTGGAGAGTATTCCATCACACTCCTGACTAGTGCCTTGTAGATGGTGGACAGGCTTCGGGGAGTCAGGAGGTGAGTTACTCGTTGCAGCATTCCCAGCCTCTGACCTGCTCTTGCAGCCACAGTATTTATATGGCTAGTCCAGTTCAGTTTCTGGTCAAGGGTAACCCCCAGGATGTTGATAGTGGGGGATTCATTGATGGTAATGCCATTGAACATCAAGGGGTGATAGTTGGATTCTCTCTTGTTGGAGATGGTCATTGCCTGACACTTGTGTGGCGCAAGTGTTACTTGCCACTTGTCAGCCCAAGCCTGGATATTGTCCAGGTCTTTCTGCATTTGGGTATGGACTGCTTCAGTATCTGATGAGTCTTGAATGGCGCTGAACATTGTGCGATCGTATTGATGGTGTATTTCCAGTTTCTCTCCCATGACCTGAATCAGTGGGGTTAAAATAGCAATGGACGTGTAAGCGTCAGGAATACAACGGTGACACTCAGCTGCCATTTTAACCCACCTTCTGGAACTGCCAACTCTGATTGGACCTATTCCAGGAGGATTCCTCACATGAATTCCCACGTCCAATTGCCCCGCCCCCACCGGCCCCACCATTGGTCACTCAACACATCCATCCTACCAGCTCGCTGCCTCCCTACACCGATAGGAAAGTGAATAGACCCTTAGGGGCCCAATCCCGACTCACTCAAAACCCCATTTGCTGACACAGAGTTAAAACCCGGCTCTTTGTTGTCTGATTGTGTGATTTTTTTGGCTGTCAGACAAACAACAGCTTTTCTTCATGTCCCCAATGTTTTTACAACTAATAAAAACAAAAATGTCCAAGGAAAATTTACAAAGAGCGCAAAATGGACTTTAATGCCCGGATAGTTTTCCTCTGGGTTTTAATCATAGTCGTGGAGATTAATCATCAATACCTGGAGACTGCAGGCAATCCTAGAGGCAACCTACTGCCAGACTGCGCGGCATTAAAATCGGCACAACAGCATTTCTCACAGACCTCTGTGTTGTAAAAGCAACTATTATAATAAAATAGGGCTCGCTTTGTGGCATTAAGTCTTGTTCTGTTTCACATCAAAGGCTACAAGGTTTATACGGAAAGCGCAACAGATCTACCAGCTGATCATTGAGGGATGGGTGGCAATGTGGCACCCTCTGGTGGTGGTAACAGAATGTAAGCACTCACTGACAATGAAGGCTTGGAGCAAATCGTGTGGGTTTTTTTTTTCTCTGCAGCCGGTTGGTGTATTAGTTTTGCACCTATTAACTGGGCAGCTATGTTAAGGTAAAGTTTGTTGCATTTATTCCTGCAGATTGAGGGCAAATGGTTGGCTGTGAATAGTCCATTCAATGGATTCTTTGTCCCATCGCCACAGGATGCCTCAGTTATTTTGTTTGATTTTGTTTGTTGGTCTGAGGCCTGATTTGGTGATCTTCCCTCCATTTAATTTTGAGCCTTTTGTCTCACTACAACTTACGCTTTTGCACTTCCAAGTCCCCCTTGCCCTCAACCTTTCTTTATCCCTTTCTGTTCACACACTTGCCCCAAGTAAATTGCGATCATGCTGCCTAAATGTTACTCTACATGCAGCACCTCTTTACCCATAAACAGGCCAAGTAGCACTTGCCTCCTTACTTGGTACTTCGGAAACAGTCCTGAAAAAACTAGAAAGAGGAACTTTCCCTCCCTCACGAGCAACTTTATCCTCCATTCCAGCCCGTTTGTTAGATGATTAAAAAAAACTCTTTCAAATCAAGCCTCTCCAATTTGCCAACTAATTTCATCCTCAATTTCCTTTCAACCATTTGGTGATCTTTAACTAAGTTTGAGTCCTGTGATCAATCCCCTTGCTAGTATTTGACTCTGTTTGGGCCAATTCTTTAGCACCTTTAGCATAATAAAGGGCCAGAGGTACCTCACACAGGAGTGTCTCATAGCAAAATTGCATAGATGAAAGCAAAATAATGCAGATGCTGGAAACCTGAAATAAAGACATAGGGGCAGGATTTTACAGCCCTGTTTCGGTGGGGATGGGGCGGTAAAATGCGGCAAGACATTCTAAACCCCATTGACGACAGTGGGAACGTGAAACCCCACTGTCGACAAAATTCTGCCCATAAAGTTCTGGAAAAGCTTAGGGGGTCTGGCAGCATCTGTGGAGAGAGAAAAAGTTAACATTTTGAGTCCATATGACTGAAGAAGAGTCATAGGGATGTTTCTCGTGCCACATATGCTGCCAGACCGGCTGCGTTTTTCCAGAATTTTCTGTTTTTACTGCACAGATTAACACAAATTTTATTTGATAACGTTTCTGTGAAATGCCACAGGATGTTTTACATCATTGAAGGTGCTGTGCAAATGCAGGTTGTAATCGTTGGAATGAACAAAACATGCGAGGGGCAATGAACAGGTTTCCCAATGGCATGTTAGTCAAGGTCAGGATAAGGCACTGAAGGTTGCAGGCTGGCTCTGGGCAGGGAATAGCCAGATTTAGTTGCCTTCAGTGTTTACAAAGGTGAGTGAGATGTCAACATGGTACCTTGGACGCCACATTAACTCATCCATTAATCTGGGATTTGGTTGCGTCCCACTGGCTGGTATGAGAAGTGTGAAAATGTTTCCTGAGGTTACAGAAAAGGCATATTGTTTGGCTGGTGTAGAAAGAATGGGACTGCACATCTGGTTACGGTCCACATCTGGTTGTAGTTTATTTAATTGGAAATACCAACTTTTCTGTCACTGAAAAATAATTAATATTTAAAAAAACACACACACACACACACAATCACACACAAACACTTCCCATCAATTTTGTGAGATGGGGGAAGGGATCGAAATAGGCTAAAAGTTAAAAATAAAACAATGGATGGAAATAAATTTAAAAATAATGGAAATAGTTGGGAAAAGAAAAATCTATATAAATTATTGGAAAAAAGGGGGTCGGAAAGGGGTTGGGGATGGAGGAGAAAGTTCATGATCTAAAATTGTTGAACTCAATATTCAGTCCGGAAGGCTGTAAAGTGCCTAGTCGGAAGATGAGATGCTGTTCCTCCAGTTTGTGTTGAGCTTCACTGGAACAATGCAGCAGGCCAAGGTCAGATTTGCGGGCATGAGAGCACAGTGGAGTGTTGAAATGGCAAGCGACAGGGAAGTCTGAGTCATGCTTGTGGACAGACCAAAGGTGCTCCGCAAAGCGGTCACCCAGTCTGTGTTTGGTCTCTTCAATGTAGAGGAAACTGCATTGGGAGTAGCGAATGCTGTAGACTAAATTGAGGGTGCAAGTGAAATGCTGCTTCACTTGAAAGGAGTGTTTGGGCCCTTGGACGGTAAGGAGGGGGGAAGTAAAGGGGCAGGTGTAGCACCTTTTGCGGTTGCATGGGAAGGTGCTGTGGGAGGGGGTTGAGGTGTAGGGGGTGATGGTGGAGTGGACCAGGGTGTCCCGGAGGGAACGATCCCTGCAGAATGCTTCCGGGGGTGTGAAGGGAAGATGTGTTTGGTGGTGGCATCATGCTGGAGTTGGCGGAAATAGCGGAGGATGATCCTTTGAATGCGGAGGTTGGTGGGGTGATAAGTGAGGACAAGGGGGACCCCATCATGTTTCTGGGAGGGAGAGGAAGCATGAGAGCGGACGCGCGGGAGATGGGCCGAACACGGTTGAGGGCCCTGTCAGCCACCGGGGGTGGAAAACCTCGGTTACGGAAGACGGAAGACATGTCAGAGGATCTGTTTTTGAAAGTGGCATCATCAGAACAGATGCGACAGAGGCGAAGGAACTGAGAGAATGGGATGGAGTCCTTACAGGAAGCGGGGTGTGAGGAGCTGTAGTCAAGGTAACTGTGGGAGTTGGTAGGCTTGTAATGAATATTGGTGGACAGTCTATCACCAGAAATTGAGACAGAGAGGTCAAGGAAGAGAAGAGAAGTGTCAGAGATGGACCATGTGAAAATGATGGAGGGGTGGCAATTGGAAGCAAAATTAATAAATTTTTCCAGGTCCAGACGAGAGCCTGAAGCAGCGCCAAAGCAATCATCAATGTACCGGAGAAAGAGTTGTGGGAGTGGGCCGGAGTAGGACTGGAACAAGGAATGTTCCACATACCCCATAAAGAGACAGGCATAGCTGGGGCCCATGCGGGTACCCATAGCCACACCTTTTATTTGGAGGAAGTGAGAGGAGTTTAAGGAGAAATTGTTCAGTGTGAGAGCAAGTTCAGCCAGACGGAGGAGAGTAGTGGTGGATGGGAATTGTTCGGGCCTCTGTTCGAGGAAGAAGTGGAGAGCACTCAGACCATCCTGGTGGGGGATGGAGGTGTAGAGGGATTGGACGTCCATGGTGAAGAGGAGGCGGTTGGGACCAGGGAACTGGAAATTGTTGATATGATGTAGGGTGTCAGAGGAATCGCAGATGTAGGTGAGAAGAGACTGGACAAGGGGAGAGAGAATGGAATCAAGATAGCAAGAAATAAGTTCCATGGGGCAGAAACAGACTGACATGATCGGTCTGCCAGGATAGTCCTGTTTGTGGATTTTGGGTAGGAGTTAGAAGCGGGCCATCCGAGATTGGAAGTCTATGAGGTTGGAAGCTGTGGAGGGAAGATTTCCAGAGGAGATGAGGTCAGTGACAGTCCTAGAAACAATGGCTTGATGTTCAGTGGTGGGGTCATGGTCCAGGGGGAGGTAGGAGGAAGTGTCTGCGAGTTGACACTCAGCCTCTGCGAGGTAGAGGTCAGTGCACCAGACAACAACAGCAGCACCCTTGTCATCAGGTTTGATGACAATGTCAGGGTTGGACCTGAGAGAACAGAGTGCATGGTAGAGAGGGTGAGAGGAGCAGAGAAATTGAGATGACTGATGTCACGCCGATGTCACGTTCTTACCAGACTGTTCCCTGAGTCTATTACCATGTGACTGTATACATTCGACCATGGGCAGTGCTATTCGCCAGTCCCACATTAACCCTTGATCTGCCAAGCACCTTTACATTGTAATAGCATGCAGGCATATAATATAACAGACGGCTAAAAAAAAAAGACATGTAAAGACGTTTCAAAATCTAACACTGAAGAACATAGGTAAATAGGACCTAGGAGCAGGAGCAAGCATTTGGCCCTTTGAGCCCACGCTGCCACTCGATATGATCGTGGCTGATCTGGGTTGTGGTATTAACTCCACTTTTCTGTCTTCCCCCGTATAACCCTTGTCCAACTTGTCTATCAAAAATCTATCTAACTCTGCCTTAAATAAATTCAATAGCCCAGCCTCCATTGCTTTCTGGGGAAGAGAATTCCACAGACTAACTGACTCCCTGAGAGAAAACATTTCTCCTCATTTCCATCCTAAAAGGGAGACTTCTTATTCTTAAATTGTTAAGAATAAGTTAGTTCTAGTCTCCTCCACAAGAGAAAACATCCTTCCTGTACCATCCCTTTCAAGTCCCCTCAGGATCTTATATGTTTCAATAAGATCACCTCTCATTCTTCTAAACTCCAATGGGTATAGGCCCAACCTTTTTAACCTTTCTTCATAAGATAAGCCCTTCAGCCCAGGAACAAGCCAAATGAAACTTCTCTAAACTGCTTCCAATGAAATAATATTCTTTTTCGAATAAGGAGACCAAAACTGTATCCAGTACTTCAGATGGGGTCTCACCAAGGCCCTGTACAGCTGCAGCAAAACTTCCCTACTTTTATATTCCATTCCCTTGTAATAAACACCAGCATTCTATTTGTCTTGACGTTACTACATGGAAAGAGATCATCAGAAACTGTCAACTGTAGCCATCCCTGTGTAGCAAGAAGGTAATGAGTTTGAACAAGCTAGGATTTCCAAAGGAGAAGAGAAACCTAGACAAGGTAAGGAGTGATGACCTGCGATGACTACAACATTAATTGAGCTGTCTTTCATGTGTCAGCTTTGTGGTAAAATATGCCTCTCTTGGATTGATTTACAAAACTGTCTAAATGCTCAACGAAAGGATGTGGCCAATTTTAAAACTCAAACCTCTTTTCCCACTAAGAAGCATCTTAATTGCCACACCCAATCTCTGTAACCTCCTCTAGCTCTACAACCCTCCAAGAACTCTGTGGTCCTCTAATTCTGGCCCTCATGCGCATCCCCGATTTTCATTAGTGCACTGTTGGCAGCTGTGCCTTCAGCTCTGGAATTCCTGTCCTAAAACTCCCTACCTCTATCTCAACAACAATAACTTGCATTTGTATGGCACCTTTAATGTAACAAACCATCCCAAGGTACTTCACAGAAGCATTATACTGTAATACAAAGTATGACAATCAGACACATAAGGCAATATTAGACCAGATGGCCAATGAAGTAAATTTTAATGGAGTGTCTTAAAAAGAGATAGCGAGATCAAGATGTTTAGGAAGGGAAATCCAGAGGTTAGGGGTATATCAGCTAAAGGCACAGGCACCACTGGTGGAGCAATTAAATTCAAGGATGCTCAAGAGACCAGAATTCAAGGCACACATATACCTTGGAGGGTTGTGGGGCTGGAGAAGATTACAGAGATAGGGGAGGGTGAGACCTTGGAGAGACTTGAAAACGGGGATGAGAATCTTAAAATCGAAGGGTTGATTAACCGGGACTCAGTGTAGGTCAGCGAGCACAGGGTTTTTTTTTAGGTGAACAGGGCTATGTGTGAGTTAGGACACAGGGCAACAGGGTTTTGGATGACCTCAAGTTTATGGAGGATAGAATGTGGGAAGGTTCCTTTAAGACACTCTGTGAAATCTACCTCTTTGACCAAGCTTCAGACGCCTGTTCTAATATTTCCATATGTGGCTGGGTGTCAAATTTTGTTTGGTAATGCTCCTGTGACCGGCCTTGAAATATTTTCCTACGTTAAAGATGCTGTATGAAAGTTGTTTTTATATGTGTATGTGAGTACGTGTCCGTCAATGAAGACCTGTCTGCGATGCTCGAACAGCTTGCTAACACTCAGTGTATTAGTTCCGCTTATCCAGGGTATCATTCCCTGATGTGCCTGATGTGAGCTGTGTGTCTGTTTTTGTAGCCCATCAATATTCCGACCATTTAAATAAAAGGATGGAAAATCAGGTGTTCTGTTTAACAGGTGTGCGATCTTCCACAGCCAATATTCCAATGTGCACCCCAGACATACAACACTGCACATATGCAGCATGAAATCTCTCTGAGAAAGGGTCATTTGGGTGTGATTCCAGTAGGTTGTGAACACCCATTGTACCACATCTCGGGGAGCATCAGGGCCTTCAGAGAGGAGGTGTGAATAGCGAAAAAAATGTATATTTATTGGAACAAGTCCAGTGGGTGTCTAGCAACATCTGAAAAACATGTCTGTTTTCCATTATGGCAATTTCAACTGTACTATGAAACGTTTCTTTTCCCCAAGAAAATGTATTAGTTTAATTGAAAGCTGACCTGCCCAGCCCAGTTGGTTTGGTTTCATGAAACTTCACTTAATCATATCCAAATGGTGCTGACATGTGAACTTCCGTCAGCATACATAAATATTAATCAGGCGCAGGCTTACATAAATACATAAATCAGTTAAATCAGAAAGGAAGACATGCCTCACTAAATGTGAATACCACGTTCATGAGTCTTACGTGTGATAAAGAGCCATTTATTCTGACAAGTGGCATTGCATGCATCTTGAGGTTTCAGGAACAGTCTGAAAAGATTTGCTGAGGTCAAAATTATTGGCAGTAGAACGCTGGTCAAATAAGGTCTGTGTGATGGCAACACTCCCACTCATCCCGCACTTATCCATGCATTCAGCTGCTGTCCCATGTTTTCATTCATCCTAGGCTTTCTTACTGATTACATTTTGGCTGTATTTGGTGTAATGAATTAATGACATTGGACAGAATAATTGCAAGCAGTGCACCCTAGCTTTTCCAATGGTCTTCTGGGCTGTGTGAAAGGCCTATTTCAGTATGACATGCAAAGTGTAACTTAAAAATGTGATGTGACAGTGAATGAAATCCATGCATGTCGTTTTTACTATAATACCACTAACAGATCTCCCGTGGTGGTGCTCATGGTCTGTTGGCAGATGAGCTGCTTTATGACATGTGGCGCGTAATATATTATCGGGGTCACTGATTCAGGTGGCATGGGATCTTGGAAAATTTTGTCAATGTTAAGTATTCCAAATCCCCCAAATATTAGGATCTGAGGGAAATAAAATGCTATCACATGCCAAGCAACACATTATTTTTGTGCTTGCTAATACAATATAATCTGGAGAGATGGTAGCATAGTGGTGAATGGCACTAGCTTAGTAATCCAGAGTCCCAGGATAATGCCCCCGGGACACAGGTTCATATCCCACCACGGCAGCTGGTGGAATTTAAATTCAATTAATGAAACCTGGAATTAAAAGCTAGTCTCAGTAATGGTGACCACCTATCATTGACTGCTGTAAAAACCCATCTGGTTCACTAATGTCCTTTAGGGAAGGAAGTCTGCCTTCCTTACCTGGTCGGGCCTACATGTGACTTCAGATCCGCAGCAACGTGGTTGACTTTTAACTGTCCTCTGAAATGGCCTCGCAATCCGTTCAGTTCAAGGGCAATTAGGGATGGGCAACAAATGCTGGCCTTGCCAGTGATGCCTACATCCCATGGAAGAATTTTAAAAAAGCCCATCTAGGGATTCATTTTTAAGTATACTTCAATGTTTTCTCCCAACGGGCCACCAAGTGTAATCACATTCTTCTGCTTATCCTCACATTCTTTAATAGTCATTATTTACAAGTAATTCGTGTTCAAAAGTATGAACATCTCAGGGTATGAGATATGAATGCTGGTGAATGGCACACCCAGTGCTGTATGACCACATGTGACCATTCCAACTTGACAATTCAGAGTTGGCACAGGAATGTTGGGCTGAAAGCCCTATTTTCATGCTGTGTGATTCTGTGGTATTATGGAGCAAAGACAAAGGCTGAGCTGAACACTAGAACTGAGATCAGGTTGCAGGCAATCGACTAGTTTGAACCTATGTACCATTCTCCTACTCTCACAGTTTAATTTTAAAATGTCCTTCAGGATGTACTTTAGCTGTACCTTCAGCTATCTTGTATCCTTCTATCAGTTCCCAGTCACCTCTGTTCCAATCTAAAGAGTTAATATTTCTTCAGTTTTTCCTGATAACTCAGGCATCTTAATGTTTGGGATCTGCCTTTTGGCCTTCCCTGCACTTCTTGTATCGCTTGAATGTTTTCCTTATATCTTTGTGACCAGCACTGGTCACAGAACTCAAGGTGAGGTCTGACTAGAGTACTGTACGGTTTAATCAAAGTCTCCTCCACCAGAATCTTCCTCGTAGAGGACACAGCTGAGTCGTCAACAGTTTCTGTTGTGTCCAAAGCTGACCGTGGCAACACAAATAGTTCCACCAAACTGTCCAGTATGCACATCTGAAAGCCATATGAGACAGTGAGGGGGAGAAGAGTAATCTCTGTTGTTCACTTTGGCTGGTAGCTTCCTTCCTTACCACCGATATGTAAATAGGAAATTAAGTTTTAAAAAAATGCAAGAGGGACTGTGTGGTCTTTCACCTCTGGGATGAGGGTTTGAATCTTCTCCAAACCTGATTTGATGAAAATCTCATTCAAAGAGGCCACAGGATTGCTGATGTGTGAAACAGCAAAGGTTAGACTGAGGTAAGAAGGAATGAGGTTGAAGAACTACAAGCCAACCTAAAAAAAGAGGCAAAATTGGCCAAGAGCTTCAAAACAATGTTGACAGTCCCTCAGAAAGGCTAACAACTCAAGGATTTGTGAAAATAGTTTCACATACTTTGTAACTTTAAGCTGTGGTGTATATAACATTCTTTTGCTCGTGAAGGAAGTTAAAATATGTATACAGAAGTACATGAAAGCCTATGAGGAAATCCAATTGCTAAAGCCATAAAATAGGACAATTTGTCTCTTAGAGAAGTCCAGGATATTCTCTTCAGGAAAATGTAGAATTTTTACGTTTGAGTAATTTTGTACTTCATAGAACAAAAGAAAGGGAAAGTCAAAATAGGATGTGGAATTTCATCACGTCAACCAAACTATCACCCCAATAATAAAAACAAAAAACTGCGGAGGCTGGAAATCCAAAACAAAAACAGAATTACCTGGAAAAACTCAGCAGGTCTGGCAGCATTGGCGGAGAAGAAAAGAGTTGACGTTTCGAGTCCTCATGACCCTTCAACAGTTCTGATTTAGAGAAAAATACTTATGTTGTAAGTCACAAAGGAGTGGAGGCCATGCCTCTGTTAAAATAACTAAATCTGCTTCTTTATCAACGGAGTGATTATTATCACTGCCCTGTCAGCCAATGAGTTGGCGGTGGGGTGGAACTTTCTGTATACAGTCTAATTTCCAGCTTTTTTACTCAGCAAATAGCAGAGTCTACTTTATAGCCCATTTACTCACAGGCAGCAAACAGGATCTACTTTCCAGCCTATTTGCTCAACAAAGAGCAAACAGAATCTACTTTATAGCCTACTTACTCAACAAACAGCAAACAGAGTCTACTTTATAGCCTATTTACTCAATAAACAGAGTCTATGAGCAGGATTTCATGTGCAACCCATGGGTGGGAAAACAGACGGGTTGACCTGTAAATTAGAGTGCTGTGCCCACTGTCGGTCCATCTGCTCCCGCCCCCACTCTGAATTAACATGCAGTGGACGAGGCTTGTGCGCAATATGCTGCCCAGCAGGTTTAACCCCCAGAGTTAATGGTCAGTGAAAGGATGGTGCCTCCTTCCCAGGCCCCTTTTGCCAATCGGAGGCCCCTGCATCCTTCCTCGCCCACCATGCCCTATCCAACTTCCCCCCCCCTAACGCCCTTGCCAGGGCCTGCCAACCCAGCTGCGGCAAGATCCCAGACTTAGCCAGGTTTGGAGGTACCCATGATTCCTCTTCCTCCCAGGCCTCCTGCAATACCAGCTGTGGCCACCGATCCCGGCGTGTGGCAGACCTGCTGGCTTCCGATTGGCTGGCAGCTCTCTGAGATGGGACTTTCTCCAGGCAATGGATGGAAGTCCCGCCTCTTGTTACTTAAAGGGCTGTCGTCCAAAAACTTAAAGCAGGATGAGCTGGCTGAGCAGAGGCGGGCTTACCCCAACATTTACACAGGGGTTGCAGGGAGCTTGCCATCAACATATACACCAGCCCTATTTTACAGTTTATTACAGGCTACTCACCAAACAACAGAGTTCACGTAAGAACAGAACAGAATTCGTGACCAACATTTCAACAGAGTCTCCCAATAAAAGCAGAAGCATTTCTCCAACAAACTGCAGTGAGTGGAGGATAGCTACATAATACAAATTATGCACTTAAATGTTTTTGGAGGGCGTTGGTTACAGACCGCTAGATCTGAAGAATCTTCGCAGTCATACGCAGGTTAACAAAAGTCTTTACTGACTCTTAGAACTATTTGCAAATATACAGTAAAGGGTTTAAGCTAGAGGCTGTCTCCGTGCTCTGTCCAACACTAGACTGAACCTTGGTGAGGGTCATGTGCTTCCTTACATCACTGCTCTGAAGGAAAAACCAGTTCAAATTTTGGGATAATATGGTTAGCGGACCGACCTAGAAGTCTGGAGTTCCACCCACGCTATGCAAATTGAAGGTAATAGGCTAGTTGCCCTCTTTAAAAAAGGCAATTGACTGCCATAATACGTGCAGAATGGAATAAAACGATTTCAGAGTGGGCATTAGGCCAGCTGTGTTTCCCATTTTCTCATCAGGCGGGCTGTAATTGTGGGTTACCAGAAGGCAGAGTTAAATCTTGGCTGTTCAGTGTTCTTTGGCTGCCGGGATTGCGCCGTGGAAGAAGTAGATGGACAACTGACTTAAATTCATGACTTATGATCCTGAGACCTCACGCAGGGAGGTCCAATTCTGCGCTACTATAGGGGCCAGGGCGGCCCTTTAAATTACGGGCCAGGATTTTAGGGCCCCGCCGCAGCGTGTGTCGCCCCCCCAACCTCCCACAGCCCCCCCCACCCCCATCACCTCCCCTGAGCGGACGCAGCGAACCATTTAAATCCCCTACGGGACCGTAATATCCCGCTGGGCGGGAGGGGGCTGTAAAACCCTGGCCATGGGCCATGAGCTCGATCTGGGTCACCGCTGACCAGCTCCAACGCTGGATATCCTGCCCTACTACCCTGCCAGGGCGGGATACTGTCAGCCTGTGGCCCGAGACCCGCCAGCACTCCTCATTAGCCCAACTGACACTTTATTCGGCAGCTTTGGGCGCAGGGCTAGGAAGTCCAGTTGTCCCAGGGTGTGTGGCCTGCATGCTGTCTAATCCAGCCCATTATTTTTACTGCCGAACCTTTCTGCGGGAAGCTGGACTTCCACATTTACAGCGTCGACCCAAGCAGCTTTTTTAAGTTGTGTCGTTTTAATTTAGTGCCCCTCGCTGCCAGCCATTTGTCTCATGATGCCGTATGGAAAAGCTTGGCTCTTTGAAGTGGGTTCCCGCATAACAAATGTCTGTTGGCTGTGCACAGTGGGACTCACTGAAGGGAATTGAGATCGGACAATTTTTCCCCAGAAACAACAAGTGGGCCTTTATGTTTAAACGAAGACAGTTTATACCTTCTGAACATCGAGACAAAAGGATGCGCCAGTTAATACTGAACACCTTTGATTTTAAAATTCTCATCCCCGATTTTAAATCCCTCCATAACTTCACCTTTCCTTATGAGGAGGAGGAAGTTCTACTACAATAAGCCCTGGTTAGACAACACTTGGACTAATGTGTACAGTTCTGGAATCACATCTTAGAAAGTTTATAAACTTCGAAAGTTTATATTGGCCTTGGCAGGAGTGAACTGCAGATTAACTAGAATATTACTGGAGTAAAATTATGAAAAGGGTGATTCATAGGAGCTGTGGGGTAACTTATAGAGTTACTGGGGTTAATTTATAGGAGCTACTGGGGGTAATTTATTAACTTATTGGGGGTAATTTATAGAGCTATTGAGGATAATTTATAGGAGTTGCCGGGGGTAATTTATAGAGTTACTGGCGGTAATATATAGGAGTTACTGGTGTAATTTACAGGAGTTGCTGCGGTAATTTATAGGAGTTTTTGGGGGTAATTTATAAATTTATAGGGGTTACTGGTGGTAATTTATAGGGGTTACTGGGGGAATTTATAAGAGTTACTGAGTGTAATATATAGGAGTTACTGACGGTAATTTATAGGAGTTGCTGGCGGTAATTTATAGGAGTTGCTGGGGTAATTTATAGAGTCACTGGCAGTAATATATAGGAGTTGCTGGGGTAATTTATAGGAGTTACTGGGGGTAATTTATAGGAGTTTATGGGGGTAATTTATAGGGGCTACTGGGGTAATTTATAGGAGAGATTACAGAGCGCAGAGAGGGAAAGGTGAGAGTCCATTAAAGAGCATGGGGAGAGAGACGAGAGGCCAATAAAGAGCACAGAGAGAGAGATGAGAGGCCATTAAAAAGCACAGAGAGAGAGACACGATGCCAGTAAAGAGCACGGAGAGAGAGACAAGAGGCCATTAAAGAGCACGGAGAGAGAGACAAGAGGCCATTAAAGAGCACGGAGAGAGAGATGAGAGGTCAATAAAGAGCATGGAGAGACAGACGAGAAGGCATTAAAGAGCAATGAGCGAGAGATGAAAGGCCATTAAAGAGCACGGAGAGGGAGAGAGAGAGAGAGACGAGAGGCCATTAAAGAGCATGGAGAGAGAGATGAGAGGCCAATAAAGAGCATAGAGAGAGAGAGAGAAGAGAGACCATTAAAGAGCATGGAGAGAGAGGCTAAAGGCCATTAAAGAGCACGGAGAGAGAGAGAGAGAGAGAGACGAAGGGCCATTACTGAGCACAGTGAGAGAGACGAGAGGGCATTAAAGAGCAATGAGCGAGAAATGAGAGGCCATTAAAGAGCATGGAGAGAGAGAGAGAGAGAGACGAGGGGTCATTAAAGAGCATGGAGAGAGAGACAAGAGGCTATTAAAGAGCACAGAGAGAGAGAGAGACGAGAGGCCATTAAAAAGCACAGAGAGAGAGAGAGATGAGAGGCCATTAAAGAGTACGGAGAGAGAGAGAGAGAGATGAGAGGCCATTAAAGAGCACGGAGAGAGAGACGAGGGGCCATTAAAGAGCATGGAGAGAGAGAGACAAGAAGCCATTAAAGAGCACGGAGAGAGAGACGAGGGGCCATTAAAGAGCACGGAGAGAGAGACGAGGGGCCATTAAAGAGCATGGAGAGAGAGGCGAGAGGCCGTTAAAGAGCATGGAGAGAGAGAGAGATGAGAGGCCATTAAAGAGCACAGAGAGAGAGACGAGAGGGCATTAAAGAGCAAGAGCGAGAGATGAGAGGCCATTGAAGAGCATGGAGAGAGAGACGAGGGGCCATTAAAGAGCATGGAGAGAGAGACAAGAGGCTATTAAAGAGCACGGAGAGAGAGAGAGAGACGAGAGGCCATTAAAGAGCACAGAGAGAGACGAGAGGCCATTAAAAAGCACAGAGAGAGAGAGAGAGAGAGAGTTGAGAGGCCATTAAAGAGTATGGAGAGAGTGTGAGATGAGAGGCCATTAAAGAGCACAGAGAGAAAGAGACAAGAGGGCATTAAAGAGCACAGAGACAGAGACAAGTGGCCATTAAAGAGCACGGAGTGAGAGATGAGAGGCCAATAAGAGCACGGAGAGAGAGAGACAAGAGGCCATTAAAGAGTACGGAGAGAGAGACGAGGGGCCATTAAAGAGCACGGAGAGAGAGAGAGAGACGAGAGGCCATTAAAAAGCACAGAGAGAGAGAGAGAGTTGAGAGGCCATTAAAGAGTATGGAGAGAGTGTGAGATGAGAGGCCATTAAAGAGCACAGAGAGAGAGAGACAAGAGGGCATTAAAGAGCACAGAGACAGAGACAAGTGGCCATTAAAGAGCACGGAGTGAGAGATGAGAGGCCAATAAGAGCACGGAGAGAGAGAGACAAGAGGCCATTAAAGAGCACGGAGAGAGAGACGAGGGGCCATTAAAGAGCACAGAGAGAGAGATGAGAGGCCATTAAAGAGCATGGAGAGAGAGAGAGAGAGAGAGACGAGGGGTCATTAAAGAGCATGGAGAGAGAGACAAGAAGCTATTAAAGAGCACAGAGAGAGAGAGAGACGAGAGGCCATTAAAAAGCAGAGAGAGATGAGAGGCCATTAAGGTGTACGGAGAGAGAGAGAGAGACGAGAAGCCATTACAGAGCACGGCGAGAGAGAGAGACGAGAGGCCATTAAAAAGCACAGAGAGAGAGAGAGAGATGAGAGGCCATTAAAGAGTACCGAGAGAGAGAGAGAGAGATGAGAGGCCATTAAAGAGCACGGCGAGAGAGACGAGGGGCCATTAAAGAGCATGGAGAGAGATAGACAAGAAGCCATTAAAGAGCACGGAGAGAGAGACGAGGGGCCATTAAAGAGCACGGAGAGAGAGACAAGGGGCCATTAAAGAGCACGGAGAGAGAGGCGAGAGGCCGTTAAAGAGCACGGATAGAGAGAGAGACGAGAGGCCATTAAAGAGCACAGAGAGAGAGACGAGAGGGCAGTAAAGAGCAAGAGCGAGAGATGAGAGGCCATTAAAGAGCATGGAGAGAGAGAGAGAGAGACGAGGGGCCATTAAAGAGCATGGAGAGAGAGACAAGAGGCTATTAAAGAGCACGGAGAGAGAGAGAGAGACGAGAGGCCAATACAGAGCACAGAGAGAGACGAGAGGCCATTAAAAAGCACAGAGAGAGAGAGAGAGAGATGAGAGGCCATTAAAGAGTATGGAGAGAGTGTGAGATGAGAGGCCATTAAAGAGCACAGAGAGAGAGTGTCGAGAGGGCATTAAAGAGCACGGAGGGAGAGACGAGAGGCCATTACAGAGCACAGAGAGAGAGAGACAAGAGGGCATTAAAGAGCACAGAGACAGAGACGAGTGGCCATTAAAGAGCACGGAGAGAGAGAAAGAGGCCAATAAGAGCACGGAGAGAGAGAGACAAGAGGCCATTTAGGAGTACGGAGAGAGAGACGAGGGGCCATTAAAGAGCACGGAGAGAGAGGTGAGAGGCCATTAAAGAGGAGAGACGAGAGACCAGTAAAGAGCACACAGAGAGAGAGAGAGACGAGAGGCCATCAAAGTGCACAGAGAGAGACGAGAGGCCATTAAAGAGCACAGAGAGAGAGAGAGACGAGTGGCCATTAAAGTGCACACAGAGAGAGAGATGAGTGGCCATTAAAGTGCACACAGAGAGAGAGAGACGAGTGGCCATTAAAGTGCATGGAGAGAGAGACAAGAGGCTATTAAAGTGCACACAGAGAGAGAGACGTGAGACCATTAAAGTGCATGGAGAGAGAGAGAGACGAGTGGCCATTAAAGTGCATGGAGAGAGAGACAAGAGGCTATTAAAGTGCACAGAGAGAGAGAGAGAGACGAGGGGCCATTAAAGTGCACACAGAGAGAGACGAGTGGCCATTAAAGTGCATGGAGAGAGAGAGAGACGAGAGGCCATTAAAGTGCATGGAGAGAGAGAGAGACGAGAGGCCATTAAAGTGCACAGAGAGAGAGAGAGACGAGTGGCCATTAAAGTGCACACACAGAGAGAGAGACGTGAGACCATTAAAGTGCATGGAGAGAGAGAGAGACGAGTGGCCATTAAAGTGCATGGAGAGAGGGAGAGACGAGAGGCCATTAAAGTGCATGGAGAGAGAGAGAGACAAGAGGCCATTAAAGTGCACACAGAGAGAGAGAGAAGAGTGGCCATTAAAGTGCACACACAGAGAGAGAGACGTGAGACCATTAAAGTGCATGGAGAGAGAGAGAGACGAGTGGCCATTCAAGTGCATGGAGAGAGAGACAAGAGGCTATTAAAGAGCACAGAGAGAGAGAAAGAGACGAGGGGCCATTAAAGTGCACACAGAGAGAGACGAGTGGCCATTAAAGTGCACACAGAGAGAGAGAGATGAGAGGCCATTAAAGTGCACACAGAGAGAGAGAGAGACGAGTGGCCATTAAAGTGCACACAGAGAGAGAGAGACGAGTGGCCATTAAAGAGCATGGAGAGAGAGAGACAAGAGGCTATTAAAGAGCACGAAGAGAGAGAGAGACGAGGGGCCACTAAAGTGCACACAGAGAGAGAGATGAGTGGCCATTAAAGTGCACACACAGAGAGAGAGAGACGAGTGGCCATTAAAGTGCACACAGAGAGAGAGAGAGAGACGAGAGGCCATTAAAGTGCATGGAGAGAGAGACGAGTGGCCATTAAAGTGCATGGAGAGAGAGACAAGAGGCTATTAAAGAGCACAGAGAGAGAGAGAGACGAGTGGCCATTAAAGTGCACACACAGAGAGAGAGACGAGTGGCCATTAAAGTGCACACAGAGAGAGAGACGAGAGGCCAGTAAAGAGCACACAGAGAGAGACAAGTGGCCATTAAAGTGCACACACAGAGAGAGAGAGACGAGTTGCCATTAAAGTGCATGGAGAGAGAGAGACGAGAGGCTATTAAAGAGCACAGAGAGAGAGACGAGGGGCCAATAAAGTGCACCCAGAGAGAGAGAGACGAGTGGCCATTAAAGTGCATAGAGAGAGAGATGAGGGGCCATTAAAAAGCATGGAGAGAGAGAGAGACGAGGGGCCATTAAAGTGCATGGAGAGAGAGACAAGAGGCTATTAAAGAGTACAGAGAGAGAGAGAGACAAGGGACCATTAAAGTGCACAGAGAGAGAGAGAGACGAATGGCCATTAAAGTGCACACAGAGAGAGAAAGACGAGTGGCCATTAAAGTGCACAGAGAGAGAGAGAGACGAGTGGCTATTAAAGTGCACACAGAGAGAGAGAGACGAGAGGCCATTAAAGTGCACAGAGAGAGAGAGAGAGACGAGTGGCCATTAAAGTGCACAGAGAGAGAGAGAGACGAGTGGCCATTAAAGTGCATGGAGAGAGAGAGAGACGAGTGGCCATTAAAGTGCATGGAGAGAGAGAGAGACGAGGGACCATTAAAGTGCACACAGAGAGAGAGAGACGAGTGGCCATTAAAGTGCACACAGAGAGAGAAAGACGAGTGGCCATTAAAGTGCACACAGAGAGAGAGAGATGAGAGGCCATTAAAGTGCACACAGAGAGAGAGAGAGACGAGTGGCCATTAAAGTGCACACAGAGAGAGAGAGACGAGTGGCCATTAAAGAGCATGGAGAGAGAGACAAGAGGCTATTAAAGAGCACAAAGAGAGAGAGAGACGAGGGGCCATTAAAGTGCACACAGAGAGAGAGATGAGTGGCCATTAAAGTGCACACACAGAGAGAGAGACGAGTGGCCATTAAAGTGCACACAGAGAGAGAGAGAGAGAGACGAGAGGCCATTAAAGTGCATGGAGAGAGAGACGAGTGGCCATTAAAGTGCATGGAGAGAGAGACAAGAGGCTATTAAAGAGCACAGAGAGAGAGAGAGACGAGTGGCCATTAAAGTGCACACACAGAGAGAGAGACGAGTGGCCATTAAAGTGCACACAGAGAGAGAGACGAGAGGCCATTAAAGTACACAGAGAGAGAGAGACGGGTGGCCATTAAAGTGCATGGAGAGAGAGAGAGACGAGGGACCATTAAAGTGCACACACAGAGAGAGAGACGAGTGGCCATTAAAGTGCACACAGAGAGAGAAAGACGAGTGGCCATTAAAGTGCACACAGAGAGAGAGAGATGAGAGGCCATTAAAGTGCACACAGAGAGAGAGAGAGACGAGTGGCCATTAAAGTGCACACAGAGAGAGAGAGACGAGTGGCCATTAAAGAGCATGGAGAGAGAGACAAGAGGCTATTAAAGAGCACAAAGAGAGAGAGAGACGAGGGGCCATTAAAGTGCACACAGAGAGAGAGATGAGTGGCCATTAAAGTGCACACACAGAGAGAGAGACGAGTGGCCATTAAAGTGCACACAGAGAGAGAGAGAGAGAGACGAGAGGCCATTAAAGTGCATGGAGAGAGAGACGAGTGGCCATTAAAGTGCATGGAGAGAGAGACAAGAGGCTATTAAAGAGCACAGAGAGAGAGAGAGACGAGTGGCCATTAAAGTGCACACACAGAGAGAGAGACGAGTGGCCATTAAAGTGCACACAGAGAGAGAGACGAGAGGCCATTAAAGTACACAGAGAGAGAGAGACGGGTGGCCATTAAAGTGCACACACAGAGAGAGAGACGAGTGGCCATTAAAGTGCACACAGAGAGAGAGAGAGAGACGAGAGGCCATTAAAGTGCATGGAGAGAGAGACGAGTGGCCATTAAAGTGCATGGAGAGAGAGACAAGAGGCTATTAAAGAGCACAGAGAGAGAGAAAGAGACGAGGGGCCATTAAAGTGCACACAGAGAGAGACGAGTGGCCATTAAAGTGCATGGAGAGAGAGAGAGACGAGAGGCCATTAAAGTGCATGGAGAGAGAGAGAGACGAGGGACCATTAAAGTGCACACACAGAGAGAGAGACGAGTGGCCATTAAAGTGCACACAGAGAGAGAAAGACGAGTGGCCATTAAAGTGCACACAGAGAGAGAGAGATGAGAGGCCATTAAAGTGCACACAGAGAGAGAGAGAGACGAGTGGCCATTAAAGTGCACACAGAGAGAGAGAGACGAGTGGCCATTAAAGAGCATGGAGAGAGAGACAAGAGGCTATTAAAGAGCACAAAGAGAGAGAGAGACGAGGGGCCATTAAAGTGCACACAGAGAGAGAGATGAGTGGCCATTAAAGTGCACACACAGAGTGAGAGACGAGTGGCCATTAAAGTGCACACAGAGAGAGAGAGAGAGAGACGAGAGGCCATTAAAGTGCATGGAGAGAGAGACGAGTGGCCATTAAAGTGCATGGAGAGAGAGACAAGAGGCTATTAAAGAGCACAGAGAGAGAGAGAGACGAGTGGCCATTAAAGTGCACACACAGAGAGAGAGACGAGTGGCCATTAAAGTGCACACAGAGAGAGAGACGAGAGGCCATTAAAGTACACAGAGAGAGAGAGACGGGTGGCCATTAAAGTGCACACACAGAGAGAGAGACGAGTGGCCATTAAAGTGCATGGAGAGAGGGAGAGACGAGAGGCCATTAAAGTGCATGGAGAGAGAGAGAGACGAGAGGCCATTAAAGTGCACACAGAGAGAGAGAGAAGAGTGGCCATTAAAGTGCACACACAGAGAGAGAGACGTGAGACCATTAAAGTGCATGGAGAGAGAGAGAGACGAGTGGCCATTAAAGTGCATGGAGAGAGAGACAAGAGGCTATTAAAGAGCACAGAGAGAGAGAAAGAGACGAGGGGCCATTAAAGTGCACACAGAGAGAGACGAGTGGCCATTAAAGAGCATGGAGAGAGAGAGAGACGAGAGGCCATTAAAGTGCATGGAGAGAGAGAGAGACGAGGGACCATTAAAGTGCACACACAGAGAGAGAGACGAGTGGCCATTAAAGTGCACACAGAGAGAGAAAGACGAGTGGCCATTAAAGTGCACACAGAGAGAGAGAGACGAGTGGCCATTAAAGTGCACAGAGAGAGAGAGAGATGAGAGGCCATTAAAGTGCACACAGAGAGAGAGAGAGACGAGTGGCCATTAAAGTGCACACAGAGAGAGAGAGACGAGTGGCCATTAAAGAGCATGGAGAGAGAGACAAGAGGCTATTAAAGAGCACAGAGAGAGAGATAAGAGGCTATTAAAGAGCACAGAGAGAGAGAGAGACGAGTGGCCATTAAAGTGCACACAGAGAGAGAGAGACGAGTGGCCATTAAAGAGCATGGAGAGAGAGACAAGAGGCTATTAAAGAGCACAAAGAGAGAGAGAGCCGAGGGGCCATTAAAGTGCACACAGAGAGAGAGATGAGTGGCCATTAAAGTGCACACACAGAGAGAGAGACGAGTGGCCATTAAAGTGCACACAGAGAGAGAGAGAGAGAGACGAGAGGCCATTAAAGTGCATGGAGAGAGAGACGAGTGGCCATTAAAGTGCATGGAGAGAGAGACAAGAGGCTATTAAAGAGCACAGAGAGAGAGAGAGACGAGTGGCCATTAAAGTGCACACACAGAGAGAGAGACGAGTGGCCATTAAAGTGCACACAGAGAGAGAGACGAGAGGCCATTAAAGTACACAGAGAGAGAGAGACGGGTGGCCATTAAAGTGCACACACAGAGAGAGAGACGAGTGGCCATTAAAGTGCACACAGAGAGAGAGAGAGAGACGAGAGGCCATTAAAGTGCATGGAGAGAGAGACGAGTGGCCATTATAGTGCATGGAGAGAGAGACAAGAGGCTATTAAAGAGCACAGAGAGAGAGAAAGAGACGAGGGGCCATTAAAGTGCACACAGAGAGAGACGAGTGGCCATTAAAGTGCATGGAGAGAGAGAGAGACGAGAGGCCATTAAAGTGCATGGAGAGAGAGAGAGACGAGGGACCATTAAAGTGCACACACAGAGAGAGAGACGAGTGGCCATTAAAGTGCACACAGAGAGAGAAAGACGAGTGGCCATTAAAGTGCACACAGAGAGAGAGAGATGAGAGGCCATTAAAGTGCACACAGAGAGAGAGAGAGACGAGTGGCCATTAAAGTGCACACAGAGAGAGAGAGACGAGTGGCCATTAAAGAGCATGGAGAGAGAGACAAGAGGCTATTAAAGAGCACAAAGAGAGAGAGAGACGAGGGGCCATTAAAGTGCACACAGAGAGAGAGATGAGTGGCCATTAAAGTGCACACACAGAGTGAGAGACGAGTGGCCATTAAAGTGCACACAGAGAGAGAGAGAGAGAGACGAGAGGCCATTAAAGTGCATGGAGAGAGAGACGAGTGGCCATTAAAGTGCATGGAGAGAGAGACAAGAGGCTATTAAAGAGCACAGAGAGAGAGAGAGACGAGTGGCCATTAAAGTGCACACACAGAGAGAGAGACGAGTGGCCATTAAAGTGCACACAGAGAGAGAGACGAGAGGCCATTAAAGTACACAGAGAGAGAGAGACGGGTGGCCATTAAAGTGCACACACAGAGAGAGAGACGAGTGGCCATTAAAGTGCATGGAGAGAGGGAGAGACGAGAGGCCATTAAAGTGCATGGAGAGAGAGAGAGACGAGAGGCCATTAAAGTGCACACAGAGAGAGAGAGAAGAGTGGCCATTAAAGTGCACACACAGAGAGAGAGACGTGAGACCATTAAAGTGCATGGAGAGAGAGAGAGACGAGTGGCCATTAAAGTGCATGGAGAGAGAGACAAGAGGCTATTAAAGAGCACAGAGAGAGAGAAAGAGACGAGGGGCCATTAAAGTGCACACAGAGAGAGACGAGTGGCCATTAAAGAGCATGGAGAGAGAGAGAGACGAGAGGCCATTAAAGTGCATGGAGAGAGAGAGAGACGAGGGACCATTAAAGTGCACACACAGAGAGAGAGACGAGTGGCCATTAAAGTGCACACAGAGAGAGAAAGACGAGTGGCCATTAAAGTGCACACAGAGAGAGAGAGACGAGTGGCCATTAAAGTGCACAGAGAGAGAGAGAGATGAGAGGCCATTAAAGTGCACACAGAGAGAGAGAGAGACGAGTGGCCATTAAAGTGCACACAGAGAGAGAGAGACGAGTGGCCATTAAAGAGCATGGAGAGAGAGACAAGAGGCTATTAAAGAGCACAGAGAGAGAGATAAGAGGCTATTAAAGAGCACAGAGAGAGAGAGAGACGAGTGGCCATTAAAGTGCACACACAGAGAGAGAGACGAGTGGCCATTAAAGTGCACACAGAGAGAGAGACGAGAGGCCATTAAAGTACACAGAGAGAGAGAGAGACGAGTGGCCATTAAAGTGCACACACAGAGAGAGAGACGAGTGGCCATTAAAGTGCATGGAGAGAGAGAGAGACGAGAGGCCATTAAAGAGCACACAGAGAGAGACAAGTGGCCATTAAAGTGCACACACAGAGAGAGAGAGACGAGTAGCCATTAAAGTGCATGGAGAGAGAGAGACGAGAGGCTATTAAAGAGCACAGAGAGAGAGACGAGGGGCCATTAAAGTGCACCCAGAGAGAGAGAGACGAGTGGCCATTAAAGTGCATAGAGAGAGAGATGAGGGGCCATTAAAAAGCATGGAGAGAGAGAGAGACGAGGGGCCATTAAAGTGCATGGAGAGAGAGACAAGAGGCTATTAAAGAGTACAGAGAGAGAGAGAGACGAGGGACCATTAAAGTGCACAGAGAGAGAGAGAGACGAGTGGCCATTAAAGTGCACACAGAGAGAGAAAGACGAGTGGCCATTAAAGTGCACACAGAGAGAGAGAGACGAGTGGCTATTAAAGTGCACACAGAGAGAGAGAGACGAGAGGCCATTAAAGTGCACAGAGAGAGAGAGAGAGACGAGTGGCCATTAAAGTGCACACAGAGAGAGAGAGACGAGTGGCCAATAAAGTGCATGGAGAGAGAGAGAGACGAGTGGCCATTAAAGTGCATGGAGAGAGAGACAAGAGGCTATTAAAGAGCACAGAGAGAGAGAAAGAGACGAGGGGCCATTAAAGTGCACACAGAGAGAGACGAGTGGCCATTAAAGTGCATGGAGAGAGAGAGAGACGAGAGGCCATTAAAGTGCATGGAGAGAGAGAGAGACGAGGGACCATTAAAGTGCACACACAGAGAGAGAGACGAGAGGCCATTAAAGAGCACAGAGAGAGAGACGAGAGGGCAGTAAAGAGCAATGAGCGAGAGATGAGAGGCCATTAAAGAGCACAGAGAGAGAGACGAGAGGGCATTAAAGAGCAAGAGCGAGAGATGAGAGGCCATTAAAGAGCATGGAGAGAGAGAGAGAGAGACGAGGGGCCATTAAAGAGCATGGAGAGAGAGACAAGAGGCTATTAAAGAGCACGGAGAGAGAGAGAGAGACGAGAGGCCAATACAGAGCACAGAGAGAGACGAGAGGCCATTAAAAAGCACAGAGAGAGAGAGAGAGGAGAGGCCATTAAAGAGTATGGAGAGAGTGTGAGATGAGAGGCCATTAAAGAGCACAGAGAGAGAGTGTCGAGAGGGCATTAAAGAGCACGGAGGGAGAGACGAGAGGCCATTACAGAGCACAGAGAGAGAGAGAGACAAGAGGGCATTAAAGAGCACAGAGACAGAGACGAGAGGCCATTAAAGAACACGGAGAGAGAGAGACAAGAGGCCAATAAGAGCACGGAGAGAGAGAGACAAGAGGCCATTTAGGAGTACGGAGAGAGAGACAAGGGGCCATTAAAGAGCACGGAGAGAGAGGTGAGAGGCCATTAAAGAGGAGAGACGAGAGACCAGTAAAGAGCACACAGAGAGAGAGAGACGAGAGGCCATCAAAGTGCACAGAGAGAGACGAGAGGCCATTAAAGAGCACATAGAGAGAGAGAGACGAGTGGCCATTAAAGTGCACAGAGAGAGAGAGATGAGTGGCCATTAAAGTGCACACAGAGAGAGAGAGAGACGAGTGGCCATTAAAGTGCATGGAGAGAGAGACAAGAGGCTATTAAAGTGCACACAGAGAGAGAGACGTGGGACCATTAAAGTGCATGGAGAGAGAGAGAGACGAGTGGCCATTAAAGTGCATGGAGAGAGAGACAAGAGGCTATTAAAGTGCACAGAGAGAGAGAAAGAGACGAGGGGCCATTAAAGTGCACACAGAGAGAGACGAGTGGCCATTAAAGTGCATGGAGAGAGAGAGAGACGAGAGGCCATTAAAGTGCATGGAGAGAGAGAGAGACGAGAGGCCATTAAAGTGCACACAGAGAGAGAGAGACGAGTGGCCATTAAAGTGCACACACAGAGAGAGAGACGTGAGACCATTAAAGTGCATGGAGAGAGAGACGAGTGGCCATTAAAGTGCATGGAGAGAGAGAGAGACGAGAGGCCATTAAAGTGCACACAGAGAGAGAGAGAAGAGTGGCCATTAAAGTGCACACACAGAGAGAGAGACGTGAGACCATTAAAGTGCATGGAGAGAGAGAGAGACGAGTGGCCATTAAAGTGCATGGAGAGAGAGACAAGAGGCTATTAAAGAGCACAGAGAGAGAGAAAGAGACGAGGGGCCATTAAAGTGCACACAGAGAGAGACGAGTGGCCATTAAAGTGCATGGTGAGAGAGAGAGACGAGAGGCCATTAAAGTGCATGGAGAGAGAGAGAGACGAGGGACCATTAAAGTGCACACACAGAGAGAGAGACGAGTGGCCATTAAAGTGCACACAGAGAGAGAAAGACGAGTGGCCATTAAAGTGCACAGAGAGAGAGAGAGACGAGTGGCCATTAAAGTGCACAGAGAGAGAGAGAGATGAGAGGCCATTAAAGAGCATGGAGAGAGAGACAAGAGGCTATTAAAGAGCACACAGAGAGAGAAAGACGAGTGGCCATTAAAGTGCACACAGAGAGAGAGAGACGAGTGGCCATTAAAGTGCACAGAGAGAGAGAGAGATGAGAGGCCATTAAAGAGCATGGAGAGAGAGACGAGGGGCCATTAAAGTGCACACAGAGAGAGAGATGACTGGCCATTAAAGTGCACACACAGAGAGAGAGACGAGTGGCCATTAAAGTGCACACAGAGAGAGAGAGAGAGAGACGAGAGGCCATTAAAGTGCATGGAGAGAGAGACGAGTGGCCATTAAAGTGCATGGAGAGAGAGACAAGAGGCTATTAAAGAGCACAGAGAGAGAGAGAGACGAGTGGCCATTAAAGTGCACACACAGAGAGAGAGACGAGTGGCCATTAAAGTGCACACAGAGAGAGAGACGAGAGGCCATTAAAGTACACAGAGAGAGAGAGAGACGAGTGGCCATTAAAGTACACACACAGAGAGAGAGACGAGTGGCCATTAAAGTGCATGGAGAGAGAGAGAGACGAGAGGCCATTAAAGAGCACACAGAGAGAGACAAGTGGCCATTAAAGTGCACACACAGAGAGAGAGACGAGTAGCCATTAAAGTGCATGGAGAGAGAGAGACGAGAGGCTATTAAAGAGCACAGAGAGAGAGACGAGGGGCCATTAAAGTGCACCCAGAGAGAGAGAGACGAGTGGCCATTAAAGTGCATAGAGAGAGAGATGAGATGCCATTAAAAAGCATGGAGAGAGAGAGAGACGAGGGGCCATTAAAGAACATGGAGAGAGAGACAAGAGGCTATTAAAGAGTACAGAGAGAGAGAGAGACGAGGGACCATTAAAGTGCACACAGAGGGAGAGAGACGAGTGGCCATTAAAGTGCACACAGAGAGAGAGAGACGAGAGGCCATTAAAGTGCACACAGAGAGAGAGAGACGAGTGGCCATTAAAGTGCACACAGAGAGAGAGAGACGAGTGGCCATTAAAGTGCATGGAGAGAGAGAGAGACGAGTGGCCATTAAAGAGCATGGAGAGAGAGACAAGAGGCTATTAAAGAGCACAGAGAGAGAGAGAGACGAGGGGCCATTAAAGTGCATGGAGAGAGGGAGAGACGAGTGGCCATTAAAGTGCATGGAGAGAGAGAGAGACGAGAGGCCATTAAAGTGCACACAGAGAGAGAGAGAAGAGTGGCCATTAAAGTGCACACACAGAGAGAGAGACGTGAGACCATTAAAGTGCATGGAGAGAGAGAGAGACGAGTGGCCATTAAAGTGCAAGGAGAGAGAGACAAGAGGCTATTAAAGAGCACAGAGAGAGAGAAAGAGACGAGGGGCCATTAAAGTGCACACAGAGAGAGACGAGTGGCCATTAAAGTGCATGGAGAGAGAGAGAGACGAGAGGCCATTAAAGTGCATGGAGAGAGAGAGAGACGAGGGACCATTAAAGTGCACACAGAGAGAGAGAGAGACGAGTGGCCATTAAAGTGCACACAGAGAGAGAAAGACGAGTGGCCATTAAAGTGCACACAGAGAGAGAGAGACGAGTGGCCATTAAAGTGCACAGAGAGAGAGAGAGATGAGAGGCCATTAAAGTGCACACAGAGAGAGAGAGAGACGAGTGGCCATTAAAGTGCACACAGAGAGAGAGAGACGAGTGGCCATTAAAGAGCATGGAGAGAGAGACAAGAGGCTATTAAAGAGCACAGAGAGAGAGAGAGAGGGGCCATTAAAGTGCACACAGAGAGAGAGACGAGTGGCCATTAAAGTGCATGGAGAGAGAGACAAGAGGCTATTAAAGAGCACAGAGAGAGAGACGAGTGGCCATTAAAGTGCACACACAGAGAGAGAGACGAGTGGCCATTAAAGTGCACACAGAGAGAGAGACGAGAGGCCATTAAAGTACACAGAGAGAGAGAGAGACGAGTGGCCATTAAAGTGCACACACAGAGAGAGAGACGAGTGGCCATTAAAGTGCATGGAGAGAGAGAGAGACGAGAGGCCATTAAAGAGCACACAGAGATGGACAAGTGGCCATTAAAGTGCACACACAGAGAGAGAGACGAGTAGCCATTAAAGTGCATGGAGAGAGAGAGACGAGAGGCTATTAAAGAGCACAGAGAGAGAGACGAGGGGCCATTAAAGTGCACCCAGAGAGAGAGAGACGAGTGGCCATTAAAGTGCATAGAGAGAGAGATGAGATGCCATTAAAAAGCATGGAGAGAGAGAGAGACGAGGGGCCATTAAAGAACATGGAGAGAGAGACAAGAGGCTATTAAAGAGTACAGAGAGAGAGAGAGACGAGGGACCATTAAAGTGCACAGAGAGAGAGAGAGACGAGTGGCCATTAAAGTGCACACAGAGAGAGAAAGACGAGTTGCCATTAAAGTGCACACAGAGAGAGAGAGACGAGTGGCTATTAAAGTGCACACAGAGAGAGAGAGACGAGAGGCCATTAAAGTGCACAGAGAGAGAGAGAGAGACGAGTGGCCATTAAAGTGCACACAGAGAGAGAGAGACGAGTGGCCATTAAAGTGCATGGAGAGAGAGAGAGACGAGTGGCCATTAAAGAGCATGGAGAGAGAGACAAGAGGCTATTAAAGAGCACAGAGAGAGAGAGACGAGGGGCCATTAAAGTGCACACAGAGAGAGAGAGACGAGTGGCCATTAAAGTGCACACACAGAGAGAGAGACGAGTGGCCATTAAAGTGCACACAGAGAGAGAGAGAGACGAGAGGCCATTAAAGTGCATGGAGAGAGAGACGAGTGGCCACTAAAGTGCATGGAGAGAGAGACAAGAGGCTATTAAAGAGCACAGAGAGAGAGAGAGACGAGAGGCCATTAAAGTACACAGAGAGAGAGAGAGAGACGAGTGGCCATTAAAGTGCACACACAGAGAGAGAGACGAGTGGCCATTAAAGTGCATGGAGAGAGAGAGAGACGAGAGGCCATTAAAGAGCACAGAGAGAGAGAGAGACGAGGAGCCATTAAAGTGCACACAGAGAGAGAGAGACGAGTGGCCATTAAAGTGCACACACAGAGAGAGAGACGAGTAGCCATTAAAGTGCATGGAGAGAGAGAGACAAGAGGCCATTATAGAGCACAGAGAGAGAGGAGAGAGACGAGGGGCCATTAAAGTTCACACAGAGAGAGAGACGATGGGCCATTAAAGTGCATAGAGAGAGAGATGAGATGCCCTTAAAAAGCATGGAGAGAGAGAGAGAGACGAGGGGCCATTAAAGAACATGGAGAGAGAGACAAGCGGCTATTAAAGAGCACAGAGAGAGAGAGAAACGAGAGGCCATTAAAAAGCACAGAGAGAGAGAGAGAGAGAGGGAGACGAATGGCCATTAAAGAGCACGGACGAGAGATGAGAGGCTAATAAACAGCACGGAGAGAGAGAGACAAGAGGCAATTAAAGAGTACGGAGAGAGAGAGAGAGAGACGAGAGGCCATTACAGAGCACGGAGAGAGAGTCGAGAGGCCATTAAAAAGCATGGAGAGAGAGACGAGAGGCCAGTAAGAGCACAGAGAGAGACGTGAGACCATTAAAGAGCACAGAGAAAGAGAGAGACAAGAGGCCATTAAAGAGCACAGAGAGAGAGAGAGAGAGACGAGAGGCCATTACAGAGCACGGAGAGAGAGTCGAGAGGCCATTAAAAAGCATGGAGAGAGAGACGAGTGGCCATTAAAGAGCACAGAGAGAGAGAGACAAGAGGGCATTAAAGAGCACAGAGAGAGAGAGAGAGACAAGAGGCCATTAAAGAGTACAGAGAGAGATGAGAGGCCATTAAAGAGCACAGAGAGAGAGAGAGACAAGAGGGCATTAAAGAGCATGGAGACAGAGACAAGAGGCCATTAAAGAGCATGGAGAGAGAGACGAGGGGCCATTAAAGAGCACGGATAGAGAGAGAGATGAGAGGCCATTAAAGAGCACAGAGAGAGAGACGAGAGGGCATTAAAGAGCAATGAGCGAGAGATGAGAGGCCATTAAAGAGCATGGAGAGAGAGAGAGAGAGAGACGAGGGGTCATTAAAGAGCATGGAGAGAGAGACAAGAGGCTATTAAAGAGCACAGAGAGAGAGAGAGAGACGAGAGGCCATTAAAAAGCACAGAGAAAGAGAGAGAGATGAGAGGCCATTAAAAAGCACAGAGAGAAAGAGAGAGATGAGAGGCCATTAAAGAGTACGGAGAGAGAGAGAGAGAGAGATGAGAGGCCATTAAAGAGCACGGAGAGAGAGACGAGGGGCCATTAAAGAGCACAGAGAGAGAGAGAGATGAGAGTCCATTAAAGAGTACAGAGAGAGAGAGAGAGAGACGAGAGGCCATTACAGAGCACGGAGAGAGAGTCGAGAGGCCATTAAAAAGCATGGAGAGAGAGACGAGTGGCCATTAAAGAGCACAGAGAGAGAGAGACAAGAGGGCATTAAAGAGCACGGAGACAGAGACGAGTGGCCATTAAAGAGCACGGAGCGAGAGATGAGAGGCCATTAAAGAGCACGGAGAGAGAGAGAGACAAGAGGCCATTAAAGAGTACAGAGAGAGATGAGAGGCCATTAAAGAGCACAGAGAGAGAGAGACAAGAGGGCATTAAAGAGCATGGAGACAGAGACAAGAGGCCATTAAAGAGCATGGAGAGAGAGACGAGGGGCCATTAAAGAGCACGGATAGAGAGAGAGATGAGAGGCCATTAAAGAGCACAGAGAGGGAGACGAGAGGGCATTAAAGAGCAATGAGCGAGAGATGAGAGGCCATTAAAGAGCATGGAGAGGGAGAGACGAGTGGCCATTAAAGAGCACGGAGAGAGAGAGAGAGACGAGTGGCCATTAAAGAGCACAGAGAGAGAAAGACGTGAGACCATTAAAGAGCACAGAGAGAGAGAGAGAGACGAGAGGCCATTAAAGAGCACAGAGAGAGATGAGAGGCCATTAAAGAGCATGGAGAGAGAGACGAGTGGCCATTAAAGAGCACAGGGAGAGAGAGACAAGAGGCCATTAAAGAGCATGGAGAGAGAGAGACGAGGGGCCATTAAAGAGCACAGAGAGAGAGAGACAAGAGGGCATTAAAGAGCACGGAGACAGAGACGAGTGGCCATTAAAGAGCACGGAGCGAGAGATGAGAGGCCAATAAAGAGCACGGAGAGAGAGAGAGACAAGAGGCCATTAAAGAGTACAGAGAGAGATGAGAGGCCATTAAAGAGCACAGAGAGAGAGAGACAAGAGGGCATTAAAGAGCATGGAGACAGAGACAAGAAGCCATTAAAGAGCATGGAGAGAGAGACGAGGGGCCATTAAAGAGCACGGATAGAGAGAGAGATGAGAGGCCATTAAAGAGCACAGAGAGAGAGACGAGAGGCCATTAAAGAGCAATGAGCGAGAGATGAGAGGCCATTAAAGAGCATGGAGAGAGAGAGAGAGAGACGAGGGGTCATTAAAGAGCATGGAGACAGAGACAAGAGGCCATTAAAGAGCATGGAGAGAGAGACGAGGGGCCATTAAAGAGCACGGATAGAGAGAGAGATGAGAGGCCATTAAAGAGCACAGAGAGGGAGACGAGAGGGCATTAAAGAGCAATGAGCGAGAGATGAGAGGCCATTAAAGAGCATGGAGAGGGAGAGACGAGTGGCCATTAAAGAGCACGGAGAGAGAGAGAGAGACGAGTGGCCATTAAAGAGCACAGAGAGAGAAAGACGTGAGACCATTAAAGAGCACAGAGAGAGAGAGAGAGACGAGAGGCCATTAAAGAGCACAGAGAGAGATGAGAGGCCATTAAAGAGCATGGAGAGAGAGACGAGTGGCCATTAAAGAGCACAGGGAGAGAGAGACAAGAGGCCATTAAAGAGCATGGAGAGAGAGAGACGAGGGGCCATTAAAGAGCACAGAGAGAGAGAGACAAGAGGGCATTAAAGAGCACGGAGACAGAGACGAGTGGCCATTAAAGAGCACGGAGCGAGAGATGAGAGGCCAATAAAGAGCACGGAGAGAGAGAGAGACAAGAGGCCATTAAAGAGTACAGAGAGAGATGAGAGGCCATTAAAGAGCACAGAGAGAGAGAGACAAGAGGGCATTAAAGAGCATGGAGACAGAGACAAGAAGCCATTAAAGAGCATGGAGAGAGAGACGAGGGGCCATTAAAGAGCACGGATAGAGAGAGAGATGAGAGGCCATTAAAGAGCACAGAGAGAGAGACGAGAGGCCATTAAAGAGCCATGAGCGAGAGATGAGAGGCCATTAAAGAGCATGGAGAGAGAGAGAGAGAGACGAGGGGTCATTAAAGAGCATGGAGACAGAGACAAGAGGCTATTAAAGAGCACAGAGAGAGAGAGAGACGAGGGGCCATTAAAAAGCACAGAGAGAAAGAGAGATGAGAGGCCATTAAAGAGCATAGAGAGAGAGAGATGAGAAGCCATTACAGAGCACGGCGAGAGAGAGAGACGAGAGGCCATTAAAAAGCACAGAGAGAGAGAGAGAGATGAGAGGCCATTAAAGAGTACGGAGAGAGAGAGAGAGAGATGAGAGGCCATTAAAGAGCACGGAGAGAGAGACGAGGGGCCATTAAAGAGCATGGAGAGAGAGAGACAAGAAGCCATTAAAGAGCACGGAGAGAGAGACGAGGGGCCATTAAAGAGCACGGAGAGAGAGACAAGGGGCCATTAAAGAGCACGGAGAGAGAGGCGAGAGGCCGTTAAAGAGCACGGGTAGAGAGAGAGACGACAGGCCATTAAAGAGCACAGAGAGAGAGACGAGAGGGCAGTAAAGAGCAATGAGCGAGAGATGAGAGGCCATTAAAGAGCACAGAGAGAGAGACGAGAGGGCATTAAAGAGCAAGAGCGAGAGATGAGAGGCCATTAAAGAGCATGGAGTGAGAGAGAGAGAGAGACGAGGGGCCATTAAAGAGCACGGAGAGAGAGAGAGAGACGAGAGGCCATTACAGAGCACAGAGAGAGACGAGAGGCCATTAAAAAGCACAGAGGGAGAGAGAGAGAGAGAGAGAGATGAGAGGCCATTAAAGAGTATGGAGAGAGTGTGAGATGAGAGGCCATTAAAGAGCACAGAGAGAGAGAGACGAGAGGGCATTAAAGAGCACGGAGAGAGAGACGAGAGGCCATTACAGAGCACAGAGAGAGAGAGAGACAAGAGGGCATTAAAGAGCACAGAGACAGAGACGAGTGGCCATTAAAGAGCACGGAGTGAGAGATGAGAGGCCAATAAGAGCACGGAGAGAGAGAGACAAGAGGCCATTAAAGAGTACGGAGAGAGAGACGAGGGGCCATTAAAGAGCACGGAGAGAGAGGTGAGAGGCCATTAAAGAGAAGGAGAGATGAGAGACCAGTAAAGAGCACACAGAGAGAGAGAGAGACGAGAGGCCATCAAAGTGCACAGAGACGAGAGGCCATTAAAGAGCACAGAGAGAGAGAGAGAGAGACGAGAGGCCATTAAAGAGCACAGAGAGAGACGAGAGGCCATTAAAGAGCACAGAGAGAGAGAGAGAGACTTTAGGCCATTACAGAGCACGGAGAGAGAGTCGAGAGGCCATTAAAGAGCACAGAGAGAGTGAGACAAGAGGACATTAAAGAGCACGGAGATAGAGACAAGAGGCCATTAAAGAGCACGGAGAGAGAGGCGAGGGGCCGTTAAAGAGCACAGAGAGAGAGAGAGACAAGAGGGCATTAAAGAGCACGGAGACAGAGACAAGAGGCCATTAAAGAGCACGGAGAGACAGACGAGGGGCCATTAAAGAGCACAGAGAGAGAGGCGAGAGGCCATTAAAAAGCACAGAGAGAGAGACGAGAGGTCATTAAAGAGCAATGAGCGAGAGATGAGAGGCCATTAAAGAGCACGGAGAGAGAGAGAGAGAGACAAGAGGCCATAATAGAGCACGGAGAGAGAGAGAGAGGCCATTAAAGAGCACAAAGGGAGAGACGAGAGGGCATTAAAGGGCACGGAGAGAGAGAGACGAGAGGGCATTAAAGAGCAATGAGCGAGAGATGAGAGGCCATTAAAGACCACGGAGAGAGAGAGAAAGAGACAAGAGGCCATAAAAGAGCACAGAGAGAGAGATGAGAGGCCATTAAAGAGCATGGAGAGAGAGAGAGAGAGAGAGAGACGAGGGGCCGTTAAAGAGAATGGAGTGAGAGACAAGAGGCTATTAAGAGCATGGAGAGAGAGAGAGACGAGAGGCCATTACAGAGCACAGTGAGAGATGAGAGGCCATTAAAAAGCACAGAGAGAGAGAGAGAGAGAGAGAGATAAGAGGCCATTAAAGAGTACGGAGAGAGAGGCGAGAGGCCGTTAAAGAGCACAGAGAGAGAGAGAGACTAGAGGCCATTAAAGAGCACGGAGAGAGACGAGAGGCCATTAAAGAGCACGGAGAGAGACGAGAGGCCATTAAAGAGCACAGAGAGAGACGAGAGGCCATTAAAGAGTGTGAGAGGGAACAGAGAGCGGAGAGCAACTTATTGGTGAGTAGGATTGGTGAGTATCTCTAGGTTGTCAAGTAAAATTAATGTCTTTAGTTTGTGTTTAGATCTCTAGTCTTTTTTTCTCTTTTTCTTAAAAATAGTTCATTAAGTATAAGATCGAAACTGGTGTAAAAAAATAATTACAATAAAGTGTAAATAGCGAGGGATTGTTCAATTGTAAAGAGCAGGGATACTAGAGTAATTATTTCATTTATTAAATAAAACACAATAGCGATGGCAGGACAGGTGATGTGTTGTTGCTGCAGTATGTAGGATCTGCTGGACCCCAAGGTGATCCAGAGCGAACACTTCTGTACCAAATGTTTGCAGCTCGAGGAACTTTGGATCCGAGGTGAGGAGCTGGAGTCTGAGCTGCAGACATTGTGCCACATCAGGGAGGGGGAATGTTACTTGGACACTTTGATCCAGGAGCTAGTCACACCCCTCAGATTAGATAATTCAGATTTGATCTGTGATCAGGTTCAGGATGGTGTGACTGCAGGTGAGGCAGGTATGGTGGCCCAGGGGGTAGTTCATGGAGCCTCGGTCCCTGCAACTGTACAGCAGTTATGAAGTTCTCGCAAGCTGTGTGGACGAGAGCGGAGACTGCAGGGAGGAAGAACAAACTGATCACGGGCACCGTGGTTCAGGGAGCCATTCAAGTTGGGGGAGGAAATAGGAAAGCAGTAGTGGTCGGAGACAGTATAATTAGGGGGATAGATACTTTTCTCTGCAGTTGGGAGCATGAGTCCTGAAGATTGTGTTGCCTGCCCGGTGCCAGGGTTAAAGACATCTCCTCAGGTTTGGAGAAGAACTTGGAGCGGGAGAAAAGGGATTCCGTTGTCTTCATCCACGTTGTATCAACAATATTGATACTAGAAAAGAGGTTCAGCTGAAAGGATTTGAACAGTTAGGAGCTAAATTAAAAAGCAGAACTTCCAAGGTAATAATCTCGGGATTACTACCTGAGCCACAGGCAAACTGGCATAGGGTAAATAAAGTCAAGGAGTTAAATGCATGACTCAAAGGTTGGTGTGGGAGGAATGGATTTCAGGTCATGGGGCTCTGGCACCAGAACTGGAGTAGAAGGGAGCTGTTCCGCTGGGATGGGCTTCACTGGAACTGTGCTGGGACCAGTGTCCAGGTGAATCGAATAACTAGGGCTGTAGAGATGGGCTTTAAACTAAATAGAGGGGCGGAGGAAGGGTTCTGGAGAGCGGATACATTCTCTTACAAAGCAAAAGGAAATGGCAGCATTGCATGTCAGCTATTTAAGTAATGATACCCAGTGAGTGACAGGAAAGGACAGAGGGTGCAAACATGAAAGAGAGCAGCAACTAGGGTCAATGGGGTAAATGGTAAAAAGGCAAAATTAATGGCTCTTTACTTCAATGCACATAATGTTCGGAACAAAATAAATGAATTAACGGCACAAATAGAGGTTAATGGATATGATCTTATAGTCATTACAGAGACATGGTTACCAGGAGATCAAAGCTGGGAACTAAATTTTCAAGGGCATGTGACTTTTCGAAAGGACAGGCAAGAAGGAAAGAGTGGTGGGGTAGCTTTGTTAGTATAAGATGGAATAAGTACGATAGCAAGAAATGATCTTGGATCGGAAGCTGTAGAATCCATATGGGTGGAGGTAAGAAATAACAAGGGGAAGAAGTCACTGGTGGGAGTAGTCTATAGGCTCCCTAACAAAACTATACTGTAGGACAGAGAGTAAATCAGGAGATAATGAAGGCATGTAAAAAAGGCAGTATATATATCGTGAGTGACTTTAATCTTCATGTAGATTGGGAAAATCAAATTGGCAGAAGTAGCCACAAGCAAGAGTTCATAGAATATATTCGGAACAGTTTCCTAGAACAATATGTTGTGGATCCAACCAGGGATCCGGCTATTTTGGAGCTGGTGATGTGTAATGAGGCAGGTTTAATAAATGATCTGAGAGTAAAAGATCCCCTAGGAAACAGTGACCATAACATGGTTGAATTTAGCATTCAGTTTGAGGGTGAGAAACTTGGGTCAGAAACAACTGTGCTAAACTTAAATAAGGTAAATTACAAAGGAATGAGGGCAGAGTTGGCTGGAGTGGATTGGGAAAGGAGTTTAGCAGAAAAGACAGTTGATGAGCAATGGCAGGCGTTTAAGAAAATAGTTCATGGCCCACAACAAAGATATATCCCAGTAAGGAAGAAGGATTCTAGGAATGGGATCAACGAACCATGCTTAACCAAGGAAGTTAAGGGTAGTGTCAAATTGAAAGAAAAACACACAATGTGGCAAAGATTAGAGGAAAGCCAGAAGATTGGGAAAGTTTTAAAAGCCATAAAAAAAGACCATTAAAAAATTAAAGAGGGAGAAAATAAACTTTGAGGGTAAATTAGCAAGTAATATAAAAACGGACAGTAGGAGCTTCTTTAACTATCTAAAAAGGAATAGAGAGGCCAAAGTGAACATAGGCCCCTTAGAGAATGAGGCTGGGGAAATAATAATGGGGAACCAGGAAATGGCAGAGCAGTTGACTAAATACTTTGCATCAGTCTTCATGGTAGAAGAATTTCAAACTTTATCTACCTTAAACAAAATGTTATTTGTCCCTAATAGCATTCCAAAAATAGTAAATAATCAAAGGGCAAAAGCAGGGGAGGAAATAAATACAATAACTATCACTAGAGAAAAAGTACTGGGGAAACTAATGGGGCCAAAAGCCGATAAGTCCCCTGGATCTGATGGGTTGCATCCTAGGATATTAAAGAAAGTAGCTACACAGATAGTGGATGCACTGGTAGTAATCTCCCAAGAATCCTTAGATTCTGGAAAAGTCCCAGGAGATTGGAACACTGCCAATGTAACACCCTTATTCAAAAAGGGAGGGAGACAAAAAACAGGCAACTATATGTCAGTTAGTTTAACATCCATCTTTGGGAAAATGTTAGCGTCTATTATAAAGGATGTAATAGCAGAGCATTTAGAAATGCATAATATAATCAAGCTAGCCAGCATGACTTCATGTAGGGAAAATCATGCCTGACAAATTTATTAGAATTCTTTGAGGAGGTAACAAGCAGGATAAATAAATGGGAACCAGTAGATGTAACATATTTGGATTTCCAAAAGGCATTTGATGAGGTACCACACATAAGGGTACTTAATAAGATAAGAGCCCATGATGTTTGGGGTAGTATATTAGCATAGATAGAGGATTGACTAACTAATAGAAGACAGAGAATTGGGATAAGGGGGGGCATTTTCAGGCTGGCAACCTGTACCTAGCAGAGTGCCACAGGGATCAGTGCTGGGGCCTCAATTATTTACAATATATATTAATGACTTAGATGAGGGAAGTGAATGCACTATCGCCAAGTTTGTGGATGACACAAAAATAGGTGGGAAGGCAAGTGGTGAGGATGACACAAAGAGTCTACAGAGGTATATAGACAGGTTAAGTGAGTAGACAAGAACTTGGCAGATGGAATATAATGTGGGAAAATGTGAGATTATGCATTTTGGCAGCAAGAAAAGAGGAGCTGAATATTATTTAAATGGAGAAAGACTGCAGAAAGCTGTAGCACAGAGGGATTTGGGAGTCCTCGTGCATGAATCCCAAAAAGCTAACATACAAGTTCAGCAGTTAATAGGGAAGGCAAATGGAATGTTGGCCTTTATTTCAAAGGGAATTGAGTATAAAACTGGGAAGTCTTGCGCCAACTATGCAAGGCACTAGTTAGAATACATAGTATACTGTGAACAGTTTTGGTTCCCTTATCTAAGGAAATATATTGAAGGATGGCATTGGAGGCAGTCCAGAGAAGGTTCACTAGGTTGATCCTGGGTATGGAGGGATTTTCTTATGAGGAGAGATGAGTAGGTTGGGGCTGTGCTCATTGGAGTTTAGAAGAATGAGAGGCAACCTTATTGAAATATATAAGATTCTTAGGGGGCTTGACAGGGTAGATGCTGAGAGGTTGTTTCATCTTGTGGGAGAGTCTAGGACCAGAGGGCAAAATCTCAGAGTAAGGGGTCGCCCATTTAAACAGAGATGAGGAGGGATTTCTTTTCTCAGAGGGCAGTGAATCTGTTGAATTTTTTTACTGCAGAGGGCTATAGAGGCTGGGTTATTAAAACTATTCAAGGCTGAGATAGACAGATCTTTTAATCAGTAAGGGAATCAAGGGTTACGGGTAAAAGGCAGGAAAGTGGAGTTGAGGATTTTCAGATTAGCCACGATCTCATTAAATGACAGAGATAGGATAGAAAAGGTTAAGGGGTGATTTAATTGATGTTTTTAGGACTATAAAAGGAAGCGATAATTTCAATGGGAAGAAAAAGTCAGGGGACATGAATAAGAAAGAAAGACATGCATTTATGTAGCACCTTCCATGACCACAGAATCCCAAGCGTGCACGTGATATGATATCACTCGTTTGAGATTATCACTAAACGTTAAAACTGCCTCAATATTGTGTGAACATCTCCACAGCCACAGACAGTAATTGTTAAGGGAGGGAAGGAAGTGAAAGATATAAAGAATTTGTGTAGCATCTTTTACAACTGTGTAACATATTTTATGATCCTTGGCCAGACCTCAGGTGGAGATCTGGTTAGGGACCAATAATATTTTGTTTAAAGGAGGTAAAGTTTGAGATTGAAGCTCCTTACTAAGTGAATAAAGCCAAAAGATTCCATGGGTTTGGAACAAAAAAAAAACTTTACTCTAAAAGTTCAGAAAGATAAAGCAATTTACAAAATGTATCTCATATTCTAACGTTCAGGGTGAGTGTGAGGTACATGTGAATTAACAGGTGAACTGTGGTTGAACACACCGCACTGCACAATAAATGACAGATGCGGCCAAATCCGATTCCATGGATTTCTCAACAACCCACCCAGACGTTTGTCACAAACATTGTCTGAAACTTCGTCTTTCTCATGAGGGTTTCCAACCTCCAGATTTGAAGGTTTCGCCCTGGAGTTCTCTCCAAAGGTCTTTCCAGCTCGGGCAGCTTCAGCAACAGCCCAGCTCAGAGGGTTTCAGTTTTGCTTTCTGAGATTCCTTTCCCCTGGATCCCCGAGTGCACCACACTCAAGCTTCACCTTCCAGGCACAATTTCAGATCTTTGGCCATGCCAAGCAGAACACCACTGCTCCAAAAGCATACCTTTGCCCCATCGCCTGTAGCATGGAGTCACCGGCCTTTGGCTGCCTTCTCGCATCTTCAGGGCTTCTTCCTTTAAAGTCTGCACCCTGCAGCTCTTTCTTTAATTTGGAGCATATTTCTCTGGTCTTTTCTTTTAATTTAACTTAATGGGACCTCTTTCTGTCCTCTGTCTTTGTTCCCTTACCTGGGACCTCTCCCTGACCCCTCTCTGGTTTGGGATCTCTCCCTGTCTCCCCCTCACGTGCTCTGCTCCCTGGCACGCTCACTCGACAATGATGCTCTGTTCCAGGCCATCTATCCTGCCCTCTTGCACGGCTCTTCTTCCTTCCTTCTCTGCAGGCATGCAGGGTCAGTTGTCTGCCTGAAGAATGTAAAATACCCGGACTGCGCATGTGTGGCCAGTTCCCGATTGGCACATGCACAAAAGGCCCAAGGTTCGTCAGGAATTGGAGTTCCCGACCTCCGAACTCAGCAAGTCAAGCGTAGGTTTCATCGCACGTGGCAGCCAAAACCTTTTCAGCACAAGCAGCAATTAAGTAAATAAACAGATAATCTGTTTTAGTGAGCTTTGGTTGAAGGGTTAAGTGTTGTCCAAGAGACTGGGAAAATTCCCTCACTCGTTTTCAAATGCAGTAGTGCCATGGAATCTTTTATATCCACCTGAGATGAACTTAGTTTAACATCTCACCTGGAAGACGGCAGCACTGACAGTGCAGCATTTGCTTGATTGAGTTCATGACGTTCTGACACCTAGGCCAGAGTGCTATCCTCTAGCTAAGGCTGACACCTTGTGGAGTGCAGCACATTACACATATAAATATACTGCTAATACACATAAAAAACATGTCATTGTGTGGTTAACCAGCAGCAAAATAATTCTGGTCTTCATTTAATCTTGTGACTGATATGTATACTATCTCTTTAGCTTGAAATATTCGATTAGTATGCCTAACAAAAGCCAGTTCAGTACACATTAGAAAGAAGAAAACGCATCACTCATTGAAGGTGCAAGGTGACAATAATTCTTAGGTTTCTCTTCATTCATTGTATTTCAAGTGCACAGTTGGATGACAATTATTATGGTTCTCTACAGACATCTACTTGTGGAACCAAGGTGGGAATTGGGCGTTAAGGTACAGGTCAAGCCATGGTCTCATTGAGTGTTGGAATTAGCTCAAAGGGCTGAATGGCCACATCTTGTCTCTGGCTTCCTATTTGTTACTGAGCAATACATTTACCCTGTCGTCTGATTCTTACTCAAAGTAGCTAAAGCAGGGAATAGCTTAGGAAAATATGATTTGTACAGAACAGCCAATCTGCAAAGGTCAAAGTTTGGACAGCATATGGTGAGCTACACTTCTTTCAAATCATGTTGCTGGTCCTAATGACGGAAACTCGTGGACCTAATATCAAAAGGACGGTGTCAAATCGCCAAATCCACACTGGTGCTGAAATTTGCACCTGGAAGCAGAGAGCTAAACCAGGAAGCAGGAAATTATGAATGACACTTTAATCAAGTACAAAAAAGAAATAAAAGATGGAATCTTGTGTGGAGGCGTCGGCTGGAGAGCCTGCAGGAGCCCTTTTTTTGAGAAGGCCCACTGTAACTTGTGCCATTAAGGTTGTCAACTGTGGTTAATTGTATTCCTGGAGGTTTCATCACATGGCCTGCCCCCATGCTCCAGTCATTACTCAGCCAACAGATCCATCCTTGTGACACTCTGTTTTCATATGTTAATCAGAAATCAAAAAGACTCATTACCCAATTGGATGATGCTTGACCTTCAGCCATACAGCCTTTACTCTTCCCCATTTTCATATCTAGTAAAGAGAAACAATCAAAGAAAGTGAGAAAATAACAATCATTTTAATGTCCCAATGATTTTCCTTCTGAGTCGCTCACAGCAATGTTCGGGAGATTGATCTTCAATTCCTGGAGACTCCAGGCTATTCATATGCCACTGAGACACTTGACAGGACAGTGGTGGGCCTTCATCAAGATCAAGGACCCCAAGCAGAAGGCCTGGCACCGCCCCCCCCCCCCCACCCACCCCGGCCAGCCAGAGGCCAGCAGATCTTCTGTACACAGCAACATGACCACGAAGGTGTTGGCTGCTGCCATAACGACAATGTAAGGGCTGCAGAAACCAGGGGAATATGTGTCCTTATTGGACTTCCTCAGCTCCAGGTTAAAGATTCAGTGCTTTTGCGTGACTGCCCTATGGCATTTGCCCTCTACATTTTAACACTGATTGTTGCATTTTGTCATTTTCGGCTCAGATATTTTTGTGAGGATCATTGTTTGGAAATGTATTAATCTTCCTACTCACTTTGAACTATTTTCACCTAGATCACGCTGTTTTGTGAGGGGTTTGTATCAACAGCTCTTGCAAAACTTTCCTGTCCATTTCCTACTGGGCAGAAAATTCCATTCCCCTATCACCCCAGCACTTGTTGAACTACATTAGTTCCCAGTTCAACAAGATCTGGATTTTGAAATTCTCACCTTTGTGTCCAAACCCTCCCATAGCCTTGTCTCTCCCTATCTCCATAATCTCCTCCAGCCGCACACCCCTCTGAGATCCCTACTCTCCTCCGATCTGTGCTCTTTTGCATCCCCCGCTTCCTTTGTTCCACCATTGGCATCTGTAATTTTGGAAAACTGTGCCCTAAACTCTGGAATTCCCTCCCTACACCTTTCCGTCTCGCTATCACATTATACTCTTTGAAGATGCTTCTCAAAACCCACCTCTTTGACCAAGCTTTTAACCACCTCTCCTAAAGTCTCCTATCTTGATGCAGTGCTAATTGTCAGCTAATTACACACCCTGAGGCCCTTGGGACATTTGGTGCATCAAAGATGTCCTTTCAATGCAATTTGTTGCCGTTTTGTGTTTGATTTGGTTGGAAAATCAGAAACCAAAGGACGTATGTTCCAGAAAATTCCAAAATCCAGAAATCCCTCGGTCCCAAGCATTCCAGACTGGAGACGTTACAATGTATTGTAACAGGCAACACATGTACTGCTCTCATGCCCACATGTCCGTCCTTGGCCTGCTGCATTGTTCCAGTGAAGCTCAACGCAAACTGGAGGAACAGCACCTCATCTTCCGACTAGGCACCTTACAGCCTTCCGGACTGAATATTGAGTTCAGCAATTTTAGATCATGAACTCTCTGCTCCATCCCCACCCCCTTTCCGATCCCCCTTTTTTCCAAATATTTATATAGATTTTGCTTTTCCCACCTATTTCCATTATTTTTAAGTGTATTTCCATCCATTGTTTTATCTCTACCTTTTAGCCTATTTCGATCCCTTCCCCCCCACCCCACCCCCCACTAGGGCTATCTGTACCTTGCTCGTCCTGTTTTCTACCCTTAATTTCACCTATTAGCACATTCCTTAGATAATATCACCACCTTCAACACCTCTTTGTCCTTTTGTCTATGACATCTTTTGGTTATCTCTACCTATCACCGGCCCTCTATCCAGCTCTCCTTTCCCACTCCACACTCCTTAAACCAGCTTATATTCCACCTCTTTTCTATTTTTCCTTAGTTCTGTTGAAGAGTCATACGGACTCGAAAAGTTAACTGTGTTCCTCTCCGCAGATGCTGTCAGACCTGCTGAGTTTTTCCAGGTGTTTTTGTTTTTGCTTTGGATTTCCAGCATCCACAGTTTTTTGCTTTTATCTTAGTGTTTAAGTAACTGCCACTTCTCTTCAAGGAATGCCTACCTTGAAGAAGTATTGCTCTTTTCTCCGGCAGGATTTCCTCCTCTCTCTTTTGCCTTGTTCACCTTCATTGCTTTCCATTTCTCTCCTGGTGTTTGACAAGGTGTTTACTAAAACTCTCTTTCACAGCCATATCTCCTTTCTCAGTGACTGTCTCCGTCTCTGACTTACCCCACGTGGTTCCATCCCTCATGTTTCGAACCCACCCAGGATTACAGGTATCTCCGGGACATACAACACTCCTCAGACTGCTGTTTTCGTCGCATCCTGAGATCCAGATTCAGCGCCATGTGCCGCCATATGAACACACTCGACATCTCCCTCCAGCAGAACCGCTGCACCCTATCTCTAAGCTGCCCATGCCCCCAGTTTCATTTTATCCTTCATCTCATCCGACACCTCAACAAGAAACTTTGTCTCTTTCTTTCAGGTGGAAAGGAACCCAATCTCCAACAACTCATCGACACCAACGCCCATCCAGGACCCTCCATCCCTGCCTGTCCCTCTGTCCCCATCCCGTCTTCCAATCCCAGACCCGGCCTGTATTCACCATACCCCCTGACCTTCCCCTCTCTGATGCTGAATGTTCAGTGCTCAGCAAAGGACTTAGTTTCTTACCCTTGTACTCGCATCTCAATGATTTTCGGGCTCGGCACGATGCTGAGCTCATCTTCCGCCGCCTTCATCTCCGTGATCACTTCTTTGGGCAGGAGTCCTCTCCCCGTTCAATGGATCCTTTTACCCGCCTCCATTATTCTCCCTCCACCTGGACCCCTCCCTCTGGATTCTTACCTTCTCTTGATCTTTTCATTGAGAACTGTCGGCGTGACATCAGTCGTCTCAATTTCTCTGCTCCTCTCACCCACTCTAACCTGTCTCTCTCTAAACTTGCTGCAAACCCGCTGACAAGGGTGGTGCTGTTGTTGTCTGGCGCACTGACCTCTACCTTGCAGAGGCTGAGTGTCAATTCGCAGACACTTCCTCCTACCTCCCCCTGGACCATGACCCCACCACTGAACATCAAGCCATTGTTTCCAGGACTGTCACTGACCTCATCTCCTCTGGAGATCTTCCTTCCACAGCTTCCAACATGATAGTCTCCCAACCTCAGACGGCTTCTACCTCCTACCCAAAATCCATAAAAAGAACTGTCCCAGCAGACCAATCGTGTCAGCCTGTTCCTGCCCCATGGAACTCATTTCTTGCTATCTTGACTCCATTCTCTCTCCCCTTGTCTAATCCCTACCCACCTACATCCGTGATTCCTCTGACACCCTACATCATATCAACAATTTCCAGTTCCCTGGCCCCAACCGCTTCCTCTTCACCATGGACGTCCAATCCCTCTACACCTCCATCCCCCACCAGGATGGTCTGAGGGCCCTTAGCTTCTTCCACGAACAGAGGCCCGAACAATCCCCATCCACCACTACTCTCCTCCGTCTGGCTGAACTTGTTCTCACTCTGAACAATTTCTCCTTTAACTCCTCTCACTTCCTCCAAATAAAAGGTGTGGCTATGGGTACCCGCATGGGCCCCAGCTATGCCTGTCTCTTTATGGGGTATGTGGAACATTCCTTGTTCCAGTCCTACTTCGGCCCCGTCCCACAACTCTTTCTCCGGTACATCGATGATTACTTCGGTGCTGCTTCATGCTCTCATTTGGACCTGGAAAAATTTATTAATTTTGCTTCCAATCTCCACGCCCCCATCATTTTCACATGGTCCATCTCTGACACTTCCCTTCCCTTCCTTGACTTCTCTGTCTCAATTTCTGGTGATAGACTGTCCACCAATATTCGTTACAAGGCTACCAACTCCCACAGCTACCTCGACTACAGCTCCTCACACCCCACTTCCTGTAAGGAGTCCATCCCATTCTCTCAGTTACTTGGCCTCCGTCGCATCTGTTCCGATGATGCCACTTTCAAAAAAATTCCTCTGACATGTCTTCCTTCTTCCTTGACCGAGGTTTTCCACCCACGGTGGCTGACAGGGCCCACAACCGTGTCCGGCGCATCTCCCGCGCATCCACCCTCACGCCTTCTCCTCCCTCCCAGAAACATGATGGGGTCCCCCTTGTCCTCACTTATCACCCCACCAGCCTCCGCATTCAAAGCATCATCCTCTGCCATTTCCACCAACTCCAGCATGATGCCACCACCAAACACATCTTCCTTTCACCCCCACCTCCCCCGGTGGCATTCCGCAGGGATCGTTCCCTCTGTGACACCCTGGTCCAATCCTCCATCGCCCTCTACACCTCAACCCCCTCCCACTGCTCCTTCCCATGCAACCACAGAAGGTGCAACACCTGCCCCTTTACTTCCCCCCTCCTCACCATCCAAGGGCCCAAACACTCCTTTGAAGTGAAGCAGCATTTCACTTGCACCCTCAACTTAGTCTACTGCATTCGCTGCTCCCAATACGGTTTCCTCTACATTGGAGAGACCAAACACAGACTGGGTGACCACTTTGCAGAACACCTTCGGTCTGTCCACAAGCATGACCCAGACCTCCCTGTCGCTTGCCATTTCAACACTCCACCCTGCTCTCATGCCCACATGTCTGTCCTTGGCTTGCTGCAATGTTCCAGTGAAGCTCAACGCAAACTGGAGGAACAGCACCTCATCTTCCGACCAGGCACTTTACAGCCTTCCGGACTGAATATTGAGTTCAACAATTTTAGCTCATGACCTGTCTCCTCCCTCCCCAACCCATTTCCATTTTTTCCCCCTCCTTTTTGTTTTTTCCAATAATTTATATAGATTTTATTTTCCCACCTATTTCCATTATTTTTAAATGTATTTCCATCCTTTGTTTTATCTCTACCTTTTAGCCTATTTCGATCCCTTCCCCCCACCCCACCACCCAATAGGGTTATCTGTACCTTTATTAGCACATTCCTTAGATAATATCACCACCTTCAACACCACTTTGTCCTTTTGTCTGTGACATCTTTTGGTTATCTCCACCTATCAGTGGCCCTCTGTCCAGCTCTACTTGTCCCACCTCCCCTTAAACCAGCTTATATTTCACCTCTTTTCTATTTTTACTTAGACTCTGTTGAAGAGTCATACGGACTCGAAACGTTAACTGTGTTGCTCTCCGCAGATGCTGCCAGACATGCTGGGTTTTTCCAGGTATTTTTATTTTTGTTTTGGATTTCCAGCATCTGCAGTTTTTTGCTTTTAACACATGTACTTACTCCATTCAAACAGCAGAGAGAGATTCCATGCAAGTAGGTACAGCCAAACAGCAAAGATGATCTGCTGAGTGTTCTTCTTTCTGTTAAACCAATCGATTGCAACGACTTAGAGATGGCTCGGTAATGGGCAATAGATTTCACCATTAAAGCAATCATAGAAATAATTCTAAGCAATGCCCTTACAAAAGCCATGGAGTTGACAACTTACAGCAACATAAAGTACTCAACAAATGGTTAACATGTTGGAGTAAATTCATTTCATGGGGTGAATTGGCGCAGTTGTAGCCTTTCGTGTGAGAACTGCATTTATATAGCACCTTTAACTCCCATCTGAATTCCCAAAGTGTTTTACAGTTGTAATGCAGGAAATGCAGCAGCCAATTTGTGCACAACAAGTTTCCACAAGCAGCAATTTGCGAATAGCCAGATAATCTGTTTTTGTGATGTCTGTTGAGGGATAAATATTAACCAGGAGAAAGAATAGAACTGTTCAAAAATAAGGGGCCACCTATTTAAAACAGAGATGAGATGAAATTTTTTCACTCAAAGTGTCGTGAGTCTTTGGAACTCTCTTCCTGAAAAGGTGGTGGAAGCAGAGTTTTTGAATATTTGTAAGGCAGGGGTGGATAGATTCTTGGTAAGCAAAGGGGGTGATAGGTTATCAGGAGGTAGGTGTGATACAGATTTCAGGTTACTATCAGCTCAGCCATGATCTTATTAAATGGCGGAATAGGCACAAGGGGCTGAATGGCCCACTCCTGCTCCTTGTTTGTATGTTCATATGTTTTTGTTCCTCTTTGAAGTATGATCTTGACATGCAACTGAGAGGGCAGATGTGGTTTCAGTTTAGTATCTCATTTAAAAGGTGCAGCACTCCTTCAGCTCTGCACTGGAGCATCAGCCAAAATTTTTGTGCTCAGGTCTCTGGAGTGAGACATGAGCCATAAACATCTGACTCAGAGAAATGAGTGGCATCAACTGAACCACAGCTGACACACATAAAATCAGAACTTGAATCAGCACACTCATATGCAACCTTTCTAAGAATCAGGGTGAGATCTATGATGGTGACAAATTCGATATCGTCAGTTTTTCCATAACGACAATGTAAGGGCTGCAGAAACCAGGGGAATATGTGTTCTTAATGGACTTCCTCAGCTCCAGGTTGAAGATTCAGTGCTTTTGTGTGACTGCCCTAAGGCATTTGCCCTCTACATTTTTAACACTGATTGTTGCATTTTGTCATTTTCAGCTCAGATATATTTGTGAGGATCATGTGGGTGCAATAAATTATACATTTTGGAAAAAGCATTGTTTGGAAATGTATTAATCTTCTGACTCACTTTGAACTATTTTCGCACAGATCACGCTGTTTTGTGAGGGGTTTGTATCAACAGCTCTTGCAAAACTTTCCTGTCCATATCCTGCTGAGCAGAAAATTCCATTCAACTATCACCCCAGCACTCGCTGAACTACATTAGTTCCCAGTCCAACAAGATCTAGTTTTTGAAATTCTCATCCTTGTGTCCAATTCCTCCCATAGCCTTGTCTCTCCCTATCTCCATAATCTCCTCCAGCTGCACACCCCTCTGAGATCCCTACTCTCCTCCGATCTGTGCTCTTTTGCATCCCCTGCTTCCTTTGTTCCACCATTGCCATCTGTAATTTTGGAAAACTGTGCCCTAAACTCTGGAATTCCCTCCCTACACCTTTCCCTCTCTCTATCGCATTCTCCTCTTTGAAGATGCTTCTCAAAACCCACCTCTTTGCCCAAGCTTTTAACCAACTCTCCTAAAGTCTCCTCTCTTGACCCGATGCCAATTGTCAGCTAGTTACACACCCTGAGGCACTTGGGACATTTGGTGCATCAAAGATGTCCATTCAATGCAATTTGTTGCCGTTTTGTGTTTGACTTGGTTGGAAAATCAGAAACCAAAGGATGTATATTATGTGGATACGACATTCCAGAAAATTCCAAAATCCAGAAATCCCTTGGTCCCAAGCATTCCAGACTGGAGAGGTTACTATGTATTGTAACAGGCAAATCATGTACTTATATAAAAATAAAAAAAACTGTGGATGCTGGAAATCCAAAACAAAAACAGAATTACCTGGAAAAACTCAGCAGGTCTGGCAGCATCGGCGGAGAAGAAAAGAGTGACGTTTCGAGTCCTCATGACCCTTCAACAGAACTGAACAGAAGTTCTGTTGAAGGGTCATGAGGACTTGAAACGTCAACTCTTTTCTTCTCCGCCGATGCTGCCAGACCTGCTGAGTTTTTCTAACACATGTACGTACTCCATCCAAACAGCAGAGGGAGATTCCTTACAAATAGGTACAGCCAAACAGCAAAAATGATCAGCTGAGTGTTCTTCTTTCTGTTAAACCCATCGATTGCAATGACTTAGTGATGGCTCGGTAATGGGCAATAGATTTCGCCATTGAAGTAATCAGAAATAATGCCCCCACAAAAGCCATGGAGTTAACAACCTACAGCAACATAAAGTGCTCAACAAATGGTTAACATGTTGGAGTAAATTCATTTCATGGGGTGAACTTGCACAGAGATTTTCTCTCGTATCCAGGGTAGTTGTAGCCTCTGGAGTGACTTAAAAAAAGAAAATACAGCATTTATATAGCACCTTTAACTCCCATCTGAATTCCAAAGCGTTTTACAGTTGTAATGCAGGAAATGCAGCAGCCAATTTGTGCACAGCAAGTTTCCACAAGCAGCAATTTGCGAATAGCCAGATAATCTGTTTTTGTGACGTCTGTTGAGGGATAAATATTAACCAGGACAAAGGACAAAGGATAGAACTGTTCAAAAATAAGGGGTCACCTATTTAAAACAGAGATGAGGCGAAATTTTTTCACTCAAAGGGTCGTGAGTCTTTGGGACTCTCTTCCTGAAAAGGTGGTGGAAGCAGAGTCTTTAAATATTTTTAAGGTAGAAGTGGACAGATTCTTGGTAAGCAAGGGGGTGATAGGTTACCGGGGGTAGATGGGATGCAGATTTCAGGTTACTATCAGCGCAGCCATGATTTTATTAAATGGCAGAATAGGCACAAGGGGCTGAATGGCCTACTCCTGCTCCTTGTTTGTATGTTCATATGTTCTTGTTCCTCTTTGAAGTATGATCTTGACATGCAACTGAGAGGTCAGATGTGGTTTCAGTTTAGTATCTCATTTAAAAGTTGCTGCACTCCTTCAGCTCTGCACTGGAGCAACAGCCAGTACTTTTGTGCTCAGGTCTCTGGAGTGAGACATGAGCCATAAACACAATCAACAGTACTGCATCCTGAACCTCACACTCCTCAGGAGAGCGAATCAATGGAGGAGGAGGAAGCAGCGGAAAATCAGCAGGGGGAGTGGCAGCTGGTGAAGAGAGCCAAAAGGAAGAAGGGGCTAAGAAGGGACCAAGCCACTTCCCAGACAAGTGGCAAGAGGCGTCTCCCATCCGACACGGATGATAAGGACGGCTGCTCTTTGGATGAAGAAGGGCCAGGGCGGCACCCACAGAACAAGTGGCAAAGCTCTAGGGAGTTGGAGGACGAGACACCCGAGCTCCAGAACATTGGAGACAATGAGGAGACCAGCGCACCCCAACTGTGCCCACAACCCAAAGAGGCCAGCGCACCCCAGCCCCAGGAATCTGGGAACAGTGAGGCGCTCAGCGCACCCCAGCTCTGGGAAGCCGGGAGCAGCAACGCCCCAGAGGTGGAGAGGATTGGAGAAGCTTCTCCAACAGAGGACATTTCAGATCTCGTTCTCTGCACAAACCCCCAGATGCCACATCAGCGGAACTTCTCCAATGGGGAGGTTCAGGACAGTTTCATCTAAAGTGAGGCAATTTCTCCACACTGTGGGTATGAAGGAGCAGACCAAAGGTCTGGGACTCTCAGAGACAACAGTTTTGGTAAGAGAATAAATGTTTTAAAATGGGGGGTTCTCCCAGGACCGAGGGACGGGGAACTGTTTGGAGACCCCGGGCTGTACAGCTCAAAATGAACGTCTGCAAACGATTGGAATATTCTTTGGTTGTATTGATGTACCTCGTGATCCATGTTGTAAAAGTTGAACCTGATTGTACTTTTGTGATGGTGATTTTGAAATGGTTTGGAATGTTCTTGAAGATATTTTATGAATAAAGTATATTTTTGCAAAAAATGAATAAATAAACATCTGACTCAGAGGAATGAGTGGCATCAACTGAACCACAGCTGACACACATAAAAGCAGGACTTGAATCAGCCGCTCATGTGCAACCTTTCTAAGAATCAGGGCGAGATCTATGATGATGACAAATTCGATTTCATCGGTTTTTCCATAATGACAATGTAAGGGCTGCAGAAACCAGGGGAATATGTGTTCTTAATGGACTTCCTCAGCTCCAGGTTGAAGATTCAGTGCTTTTGTGTGACTGCCCTATGGCATTTGCCCTCTACATTTTTAACACTGATTGTTGCATTTTGTCATTTTCAGCTCAGATATATTTGTGAGGATCATGTGGGTGCAATAAATTATACATTTTGGAAAAAGCATTGTTTGGAAATGTATTAATCTTCTGACTCACTTTGAACTATTTTCGCATAGGTCATGCTGTTTTGTGAGGGGTTTGTATCATCAGCTCTTGCAAAATTTTCTTGCCCATGTCCTACTGGGCAGAAGATTCCATTCACCTATCACCCCAGCACTCGTTGAACTACATTAGATCCCAGTCCAACAAGATCTGGATTTTGAAATTCTCATCCTTGTGCCCAAACCCTCCCATAGCCTTGTCTCTCCCTATCTCCATAATCTCCTCCAGCCGCACACCCCTCTGAGATCCCTACTCTCCTCCGATCTGTGCTCTTGTGCATCTCCCACTTCTTTTGTTCCACCATTGGCATCTGTAATTTTGGAAAACTGTGCACTAAACTCTGGAATTCCCTCCCTACACCTTTCCCTCTCTCTATCACATTCTCCTCTTTTAAGATAGTTTTTAAAGCCTCTTTGCCCAAGCTTTTAACCACCTCTCCTAAAGTGTCCTCTCCTAAAGCAGTGCCAATTGTCAGCTAGTTACACACCCTGAGGCCCTTGGGCCATTTGGTGCATCAAAGATGTCCTTTCAATGCAATTTGTTGCCGTTTTGTGTTTGACTTGGATGGAAAATCAGAAACCAAAGGATGTATATTTTGTGGATTCGACATTACAGAAAATTCCAAAATCTAGAAATCCCTCGGTCCCAAGCATTCCAGACTGGAGAGCTTACTATGTATTGTAACAGGCAACACATGTACTTACTCCATCCAAACAGCAGAGGCAGATTCCATGCAAGTAGGTACAGCCAAACAGCAAAGATGATCCGCTGAGTGTTCTTCTTTCTGTTAAACCCATCGATTGCAATGACTTAGTGATGGCTCGGTAATGGGCAATAGATTTCGCCACTGAAGTAATCAGAAATAATGCCCCCACAAAAGCCATGGAGTTAACAACCTACAGCAACATAAAGTGCTCAACAAATGGTTAACATGTTGGAGTAAATTCATTTCATGGGGTGAACTTGCACAGAGATTTTCTCTCGTATCCAGGGTAGTTGTAGCCTCTGGGGTGATTTAAAAATGGAAAGAAAATGCATTTATATAGCACCTTTAACTCCCATCTGAATTCCCAAAGCGTTTTACAGTTGTAATGCAGGAAATGCAGCAGCCAATTTGTGCACAACAAGTTTCCACAAGCAGCAATTTGCGAATAGCCAGATAATCTGTTTTTGTGATGACTGTTGAGGGATGAATATTAACCAGGACAAAGGATAGAACTGTTCAAAAATAAGGGGGTCACCTATTTAAAACAGAGATGAGGCGAAATTTTTTCACTCAAAGGGTCGTGAGTCTTTGGGACTCTCTTCCTGAAAAGGTGGTGGAAGCAGAGTCTTTAAATATTTTTAAGGTAGAAGTGGACAGATTCTTGGTAAGCAAGGGGGTGATAGGTTACCGGGGGTAGATGGGATGCAGATTTCAGGTTACTATCAGCGCAGCCATGATCTTATTAAATGGCAGAATAGGCACAAGGGGCTGAATGGCCTACTCCTGCTCCTTGTTTGTATGTTCATATGTTCTTGTTCCTCTTTGAAGTATGATCTTGACATGCAACTGAGAGGTCAGATGTGGTTTCAGTTTAGTATCTCATTTAAAAGTTGCTGCACTCCTTCAGCTCTGCACTGGAGCAACAGCCAGTACTTTTGTGCTCAGGTCTCTGGAGTGAGACATGAGCCATAAACACAATCAACAGTACTGCCTCCTGAACCTCACACTCCTCAGGAGAGCGAATCAATGGAGGAGGAGGAAGCAGCGGAAAATCAGCAGGGGGAGTGGCAGCTGGTGAAGAGAGCCAAAAGGAAGAAGGGGCTAAGAAGGGACCAAGCCACTTCCCAGACAAGTGGCAAGAGGCGTCTCCCATCCGACACGGATGATAAGGACGGCTGCTCTTTGGATGAAGAAGGGCCAGGGCGGCACCCACAGAACAAGTGGCAAAGCTCTAGGGAGTTGGAGGACGAGACACCCGAGCTCCAGAACATTGGAGACAATGAGGAGACCAGCGCACCCCAACTGTGCCCACAATCCAAAGAGGCCAGCGCACCCCAGCCCCAGGAATCTGGGAACAGTGAGGCGCTCAGCGCACCCCAGCTCTGGGAAGCCGGGAGCAGCAACGCCCCAGAGGTGGAGAGGATTGGAGAAGCTTCTCCAACAGAGGACATTTCAAATCTCGTTCTCTGCACAAACCCCCAGATGCCACATCAGCGGAACTTCTCCAATGGGGAGGTTCAGGACAGTTTCATCTAAAGTGAGGCAATTTCTCCACACTGTGGGTATGAAGGAGCAGACCAAAGGTCTGGGACTCTCAGAGACAACAGTTTTGGTAAGAGAATAAATGTTTTAAAATGGGGGGTTCTCCCAGGACCGAGGGACGGGGAACTGTTTGGAGACCCCGGGCTGTACAGCTCAAAATGAACGTCTGCAAACGATTGGAATATTCTTTGGTTGTATTGATGTACCTCGTGATCCATGTTGTAAAAGTTGAACCTGATTGTACTTTTGTGATGGTGATTTTGAAATGGTTTGGAATGTTCTTGAAAATATTTTATGAATAAAGTATATTTTTGCAAAAAATGAATAAATAAACATCTGACTCAGAGGAATGAGTGGCATCAACTGAACCACAGCTGACACACATAAAAGCAGAACTTGAATCAGCCGCTCATGTGCAACCTTTCTAAGAATCAGGGCGAGATCTATGATGATGACAAATTCGATTTCATCGGTTTTTCCATAACGACAATGTAAGGGCTGCAGAAACCAGGGGAATATGTGTTCTTAATGGACTTCCTCAGCTCCAGGTTGAAGATTCAGTGCTTTTGTGTGACTGCCCTATGGCATTTGCCCTCTACATTTTTAACACTGATTGTTGCATTTTGTCATTTTCAGCTCAGATATATTTGTGAGGATCATGTGGGTGCAATAAATTATACATTTTGGAAAAAGCATTGTTTGGAAATGTATTAATCTTCTGACTCACTTTGAACTATTTTCGCATAGGTCATGCTGTTTTGTGAGGGGTTTGTATCATCAGCTCTTGCAAAATTTTCTTGCCCATGTCCTACTGGGCAGAAGATTCCATTCACCTATCGCCCCAGCACTCGTTGAACTACATTAGTTCCCAGTCCAACAAGATCTGGATTTTGAAATTCTCATCCTTGTGTCCAAACCCTCCCATAGCCTTGTCTCTCCCTATCTCCATAATCTCCTCCAGCCGCACACCCCTCTGAGATCCCTACTCTCCTCCGATCTGTGCTCTTGTGCATCTCCCACTTCTTTTGTTCCACCATTGGCATCTGTAATTTTGGAAAACTGTGCACTAAACTCTGGAATTCCCTCCCTACACCTTTCCCTCTCTCTATCACATTCTCCTCTTTTAAGATAGTTTTTAAAGCCTCTTTGCCCAAGCTTTTAACCACCTCTCCTAAAGTGTCCTCTCCTAAAGCAGTGCCAATTGTCAGCTAGTTACACACCCTGAGGCCCTTGGGCCATTTGGTGCATCAAAGATGTCCTTTCAATGCAATTTGTTGCCGTTTTGTGTTTGACTTGGATGGAAAATCAGAAACCAAAGGATGTATATTTTGTGGATTCGACATTACAGAAAATTCCAAAATCTAGAAATCCCTCGGTCCCAAGCATTCCAGACTGGAGAGGTTACTATGTATTGTAACAGGCAACACATGTACTTACTCCATCCAAACAGCAGAGGCAGATTCCATGCAAGTAGGTACAGCCAAACAGCAAAGATGATCCGCTGAGTGTTCTTCTTTCTGTTAAACCCATCGATTGCAATGACTTAGTGATGGCTCGGTAATGGGCAATAGATTTCGCCATTGAAGTAATCAGAAATAATGCCCCCACAAAAGCCATGGAGTTAACAACCTACAGCAACATAAAGTGCTCAACAAATGGTTAACATGTTGGAGTAAATTCATTTCATGGGGTGAACTTGCACAGAGATTTTCTCTCGTATCCAGGGTAGTTGTAGCCTCTGGGGTGATTTAAAAATGGAAAGAAAATGCATTTATATAGCACCTTTAACTCCCATCTGAATTCCCAAAGCGTTTTACAGTTGTAATGCAGGAAATGCAGCAGCCAATTTGTGCACAACAAGTTTCCACAAGCAGCAATTTGCGAATAGCCAGATAATCTGTTTTTGTGATGACTGTTGAGGGATGAATATTAACCAGGACAAAGGATAGAACTGTTCAAAAATAAGGGGGTCACCTATTTAAAACAGAGATGAGGCGAAATTTTTTCACTCAAAGGGTCGTGAGTCTTTGGGACTCTCTTCCTGAAAAGGTGGTGGAAGCAGAGTCTTTAAATATTTTTAAGGTAGAAGTGGACAGATTCTTGGTAAGCAAGGGGGTGATAGGTTACCGGGGGTAGATGGGATGCAGATTTCAGGTTACTATCAGCGCAGCCATGATCTTATTAAATGGCAGAATAGGCACAAGGGGCTGAATGGCCTACTCCTGCTCCTTGTTTGTATGTTCATATGTTCTTGTTCCTCTTTGAAGTATGATCTTGACATGCAACTGAGAGGTCAGATGTGGTTTCAGTTTAGTATCTCATTTAAAAGTTGCTGCACTCCTTCAGCTCTGCACTGGAGCAACAGCCAGTACTTTTGTGCTCAGGTCTCTGGAGTGAGACATGAGCCATAAACACAATCAACAGTACTGCCTCCTGAACCTCACACTCCTCAGGAGAGCGAATCAATGGAGGAGGAGGAAGCAGCGGAAAATCAGCAGGGGGAGTGGCAGCTGGTGAAGAGAGCCAAAAGGAAGAAGGGGCTAAGAAGGGACCAAGCCACTTCCCAGACAAGTGGCAAGAGGCGTCTCCCATCCGACACGGATGATAAGGACGGCTGCTCTTTGGATGAAGAAGGGCCAGGGCGGCACCCACAGAACAAGTGGCAAAGCTCTAGGGAGTTGGAGGACGAGACACCCGAGCTCCAGAACATTGGAGACAATGAGGAGACCAGCGCACCCCAACTTTGCCCACAACCCAAAGAGGCCAGCGCACCCCAGCCCCAGGAATCTGGGAACAGTGAGGCGCTCAGCGCACCCCAGCTCTGGGAAGCCGGGAGCAGCAACGCCCCAGAGGTGGAGAGGATTGGAGAAGCTTCTCCAACAGAGGACATTTCAAATCTCGTTCTCTGCACAAACCCCCAGATGCCACATCAGCGGAACTTCTCCAATGGGGAGGTTCAGGACAGTTTCATCTAAAGTGAGGCAATTTCTCCACACTGTGGGTATGAAGGAGCAGACCAAAGGTCTGGGACTCTCAGAGACAACAGTTTTGGTAAGAGAATAAATGTTTTAAAATGGGGGGTTCTCCCAGGACCGAGGGACGGGGAACTGTTTGGAGACCCCGGGCTGTACAGCTCAAAATGAACGTCTGCAAACGATTGGAATATTCTTTGGTTGTATTGATGTACCTCGTGATCCATGTTGTAAAAGTTGAACCTGATTGTACTTTTGTGATGGTGATTTTGAAATGGTTTGGAATGTTCTTGAAGATATTTTATGAATAAAGTATATTTTTGCAAAAAATGAATAAATAAACATCTGACTCAGAGGAATGAGTGGCATCAACTGAACCACAGCTGACACACATAAAAGCAGAACTTGAATCAGCCGCTCATGTGCAACCTTTCTAAGAATCAGGGCGAGATCTATGATGATGACAAATTCAATTTCATCGGTTTTTCCATAACGACAATGTAAGGGCTGCAGAAACCAGGGGAATATGTGTTCTTAATGGACTTCCTCAGCTCCAGGTTGAAGATTCAGTGCTTTTGTGTGACTGCCCTATGGCATTTGCCCTCTACATTTTTAACACTGATTGTTGCATTTTGTCATTTTCAGCTCAGATATATTTGTGAGGATCATGTGGGTGCAATAAATTATACATTTTGGAAAAAGCATTGTTTGGAAATGTATTAATCTTCTGACTCACTTTGAACTATTTTCGCATAGGTCATGCTGTTTTGTGAGGGGTTTGTATCATCAGCTCTTGCAAAATTTTCTTGCCCATGTCCTACTGGGCAGAAGATTCCATTCACCTATCGCCCCAGCACTCGTTGAACTACATTAGTTCCCAGTCCAACAAGATCTGGATTTTGAAATTCTCATCCTTGTGTCCAAACCCTCCCATAGCCTTGTCTCTCCCTATCTCCATAATCTCCTCCAGCCGCACACCCCTCTGAGATCCCTACTCTCCTCCGATCTGTGCTCTTGTGCATCTCCCACTTCTTTTGTTCCACCATTGGCATCTGTAATTTTGGAAAACTGTGCACTAAACTCTGGAATTCCCTCCCTACACCTTTCCCTCTCTCTATCACATTCTCCTCTTTTAAGATAGTTTTTAAAGCCTCTTTGCCCAAGCTTTTAACCACCTCTCCTAAAGTGTCCTCTCCTAAAGCAGTGCCAATTGTCAGCTAGTTACACACCCTGAGGCCCTTGGGCCATTTGGTGCATCAAAGATGTCCTTTCAATGCAATTTGTTGCCGTTTTGTGTTTGACTTGGATGGAAAATCAGAAACCAAAGGATGTATATTTTGTGGATTCGACATTACAGAAAATTCCAAAATCTAGAAATCCCTCGGTCCCAAGCATTCCAGACTGGAGAGGTTACTATGTATTGTAACAGGCAACACATGTACTTACTCCATCCAAACAGCAGAGGCAGATTCCATGCAAGTAGGTACAGCCAAACAGCAAAGATGATCCGCTGAGTGTTCTTCTTTCTGTTAAACCCATCGATTGCAATGACTTAGTGATGGCTCGGTAATGGGCAATAGATTTCGCCATTGAAGTAATCAGAAATAATGCCCCCACAAAAGCCATGGAGTTAACAACCTACAGCAACATAAAGTGCTCAACAAATGGTTAACATGTTGGAGTAAATTCATTTCATGGGGTGAACTTGCACAGAGATTTTCTCTCGTATCCAGGGTAGTTGTAGCCTCTGGGGTGATTTAAAAATGGAAAGAAAATGCATTTATATAGCACCTTTAACTCCCATCTGAATTCCCAAAGCGTTTTACAGTTGTAATGCAGGAAATGCAGCAGCCAATTTGTGCACAACAAGTTTCCACAAGCAGCAATTTGCGAATAGCCAGATAATCTGTTTTTGTGATGACTGTTGAGGGATGAATATTAACCAGGACAAAGGATAGAACTGTTCAAAAATAAGGGGGTCACCTATTTAAAACAGAGATGAGGCGAAATTTTTTCACTCAAAGGGTCGTGAGTCTTTGGGACTCTCTTCCTGAAAAGGTGGTGGAAGCAGAGTCTTTAAATATTTTTAAGGTAGAAGTGGACAGATTCTTGGTAAGCAAGGGGGTGATAGGTTACCGGGGGTAGATGGGATGCAGATTTCAGGTTACTATCAGCGCAGCCATGATCTTATTAAATGGCAGAATAGGCACAAGGGGCTGAATGGCCTACTCCTGCTCCTTGTTTGTATGTTCATATGTTCTTGTTCCTCTTTGAAGTATGATCTTGACATGCAACTGAGAGGTCAGATGTGGTTTCAGTTTAGTATCTCATTTAAAAGTTGCTGCACTCCTTCAGCTCTGCACTGGAGCAACAGCCAGTACTTTTGTGCTCAGGTCTCTGGAGTGAGACATGAGCCATAAACACAATCAACAGTACTGCCTCCTGAACCTCACACTCCTCAGGAGAGCGAATCAATGGAGGAGGAGGAAGCAGCGGAAAATCAGCAGGGGGAGTGGCAGCTGGTGAAGAGAGCCAAAAGGAAGAAGGGGCTAAGAAGGGACCAAGCCACTTCCCAGACAAGTGGCAAGAGGCGTCTCCCATCCGACACGGATGATAAGGACGGCTGCTCTTTGGATGAAGAAGGGCCAGGGCGGCACCCACAGAACAAGTGGCAAAGCTCTAGGGAGTTGGAGGACGAGACACCCGAGCTCCAGAACATTGGAGACAATGAGGAGACCAGCGCACCCCAACTTTGCCCACAACCCAAAGAGGCCAGCGCACCCCAGCCCCAGGAATCTGGGAACAGTGAGGCGCTCAGCGCACCCCAGCTCTGGGAAGCCGGGAGCAGCAACGCCCCAGAGGTGGAGAGGATTGGAGAAGCTTCTCCAACAGAGGACATTTCAAATCTCGTTCTCTGCACAAACCCCCAGATGCCACATCAGCGGAACTTCTCCAATGGGGAGGTTCAGGACAGTTTCATCTAAAGTGAGGCAATTTCTCCACACTGTGGGTATGAAGGAGCAGACCAAAGGTCTGGGACTCTCAGAGACAACAGTTTTGGTAAGAGAATAAATGTTTTAAAATGGGGGGTTCTCCCAGGACCGAGGGACGGGGAACTGTTTGGAGACCCCGGGCTGTACAGCTCAAAATGAACGTCTGCAAACGATTGGAATATTCTTTGGTTGTATTGATGTACCTCGTGATCCATGTTGTAAAAGTTGAACCTGATTGTACTTTTGTGATGGTGATTTTGAAATGGTTTGGAATGTTCTTGAAGATATTTTATGAATAAAGTATATTTTTGCAAAAAATGAATAAATAAACATCTGACTCAGAGGAATGAGTGGCATCAACTGAACCACAGCTGACACACATAAAAGCAGGACTTGAATCAGCCGCTCATGTGCAACCTTTCTAAGAATCAGGGCGAGATCTATGATGATGACAAATTCGATTTCATCGGTTTTTCCATAAAGACAATGTAAGGGCTGCAGAAACCAGGGGAATATGTGTTCTTAATGGACTTCCTCAGCTCCAGGTTGAAGATTCAGTGCTTTTGTGTGACTGCCCTATGGCATTTGCCCTCTACATTTTTAACACTGATTGTTGCATTTTGTCATTTTCAGCTCAGATATATTTGTGAGGATCATGTGGGTGCAATAAATTATACATTTTGGAAAAAGCATTGTTTGGAAATGTATTAATCTTCTGACTCACTTTGAACTATTTTCGCATAGGTCATGCTGTTTTGTGAGGGGTTTGTATCATCAGCTCTTGCAAAATTTTCTTGCCCATGTCCTACTGGGCAGAAGATTCCATTCACCTATCACCCCAGCACTCGTTGAACTACATTAGATCCCAGTCCAACAAGATCTGGATTTTGAAATTCTCATCCTTGTGTCCAAACCCTCCCATAGCCTTGTCTCTCCCTATCTCCATAATCTCCTCCAGCCGCACACCCCTCTGAGATCCCTACTCTCCTCCGATCTGTGCTCTTGTGCATCTCCCACTTCTTTTGTTCCACCATTGGCATCTGTAATTTTGGAAAACTGTGCACTAAACTCTGGAATTCCCTCCCTACACCTTTCCCTCTCTCTATCACATTCTCCTCTTTTAAGATAGTTTTTAAAGCCTCTTTGCCCAAGTTTTTAACCACCTCTCCTATATGTCCTCTCCTAAAGCAGTGCCAATTGTCAGCTAGTTACACACCCTGAGGCCCTTGGGCCATTTGGTGCATCAAAGATGTCCTTTCAATGCAATTTGTTGCCGTTTTGTGTTTGACTTGGATGGAAAATCAGAAACCAAAGGATGTATATTTTGTGGATTCGACATTACAGAAAATTCCAAAATCTAGAAATCCCTCGGTCCCAAGCATTCCAGACTGGAGAGGTTACTATGTATTGTAACAGGCAACACATGTACTTACTCCATCCAAACAGCGGAGGCAGATTCCATGCAAGTAGGTACAGCCAAACAGCAAAGATGATCCGCTGAGTGTTCTTCTTTCTGTTAAACCCATCGATTGCAATGACTTAGTGATGGCTCGGTAATGGGAAATAGATTTCGCCACTGAAGTAATCAGAAATAATGCCCCCACAAAAGCCATGGAGTTAACAACCTACAGCAACATAAAGTGCTCAACAAATGGTTAACATGTTGGAGTAAATTCATTTCATGGGGTGAACTTGCACAGAGATTTTCTCTCGTATCCAGGGTAGTTGTAGCCTCTGGGGTGATTTAAAAATGGAAAGAAAATGCATTTATATAGCACCTTTAACTCCCATCTGAATTCCCAAAGCGTTTTACAGTTGTAATGCAGGAAATGCAGCAGCCAATTTGTGCACAACAAGTTTCCACAAGCAGCAATTTGCGAATAGCCAGATAATCTGTTTTTGTGATGACTGTTGAGGGATAAATATTAACCAGGACAAAGGATAGAACTGTTCAAAAATAAGGGGGTCACCTATTTAAAACAGAGATGAGGCGAAATTTTTTCACTCAAAGGGTCGTGAGTCTTTGGGACTCTCTTCCTGAAAAGGTGGTGGAAGCAGAGTCTTTAAATATTTTTAAGGTAGAAGTGGACAGATTCTTGGTAAGCAAGGGGGTGATAGGTTACCGGGGGTAGATGGGATGCAGATTTCAGGTTACTATCAGCGCAGCCATGATTTTATTAAATGGCAGAATAGGCACAAGGGGCTGAATGGCCTACTCCTGCTCCTTGTTTGTATGTTCATATGTTCTTGTTCCTCTTTGAAGTATGATCTTGACATGCAACTGAGAGGTCAGATGTGGTTTCAGTTTAGTATCTCATTTAAAAGTTGCTGCACTCCTTCAGCTCTGCACTGGAGCAACAGCCAGTACTTTTGTGCTCAGGTCTCTGGAGTGAGACATGAGCCATAAACACAATCAACAGTACTGCCTCCTGAACCTCACACTCCTCAGGAGAGCGAATCAATGGAGGAGGAGGAAGCAGCGGAAAATCAGCAGGGGGAGTGGCAGCTGGTGAAGAGAGCCAAAAGGAAGAAGGGGCTAAGAAGGGACCAAGCCACTTCCCAGACAAGTGGCAAGAGGCGTCTCCCATCCGACACGGATGATAAGGACGGCTGCTCTTTGGATGAAGAAGGGCCAAGGCGGCACCCACAGAACAAGTGGCAAAGCTCTAGAGAGTTGGAGGACGAGACACCCGAGCTCCAGAACATTGGAGACAATGAGCAGACCAGCGCACCCCAACTTTGCCCACAACCCAAAGAGGCCAGCGCACCCCAGCCCCAGGAATCTGGGAACAGTGAGGCGCTCAGCGCACCCCAGCTCTGGGAAGCCGGGAGCAGCAACGCCCCAGAGGTGGAGAGGATTGGAGAAGCTTCTCCAACAGAGGACATTTCAAATCTCGTTCTCTGCACAAACCCCCAGATGCCACATCAGCGGAACTTCTCCAATGGGGAGGTTCAGGACAGTTTCATCTAAAGTGAGGCAATTTCTCCACACTGTGGGTATGAAGGAGCAGACCAAAGGTCTGGGACTCTCAGAGACAACAGTTTTGGTAAGAGAATAAATGTTCTAAAATGGGGGGTTCTCCCAGGACCGAGGGACGGGGAACTGTTTGGAGACCCCGGGCTGTACAGCTCAAAATGAACGTCTGCAAACGATTGGAATATTCTTTGGTTGTATTGATGTACCTCGTGATCCATGTTGTAAAAGTTGAACCTGATTGTACTTTTGTGATGGTGATTTTGAAATGGTTTGGAATGTTCTTGAAAATATTTTATGAATAAAGTATATTTTTGCAAAAAATGAATAAATAAACATCTGACTCAGAGGAATGAGTGGCATCAACTGAACCACAGCTGACACACATAAAAGCAGGACTTGAATCAGCCACTCATGTGCAACCTTTCTAAGAATCAGGGCGAGATCTATGATGTTGACAAATTCGATTTCATCGGTTTTTCCATAATGACAATGTAAGGGCTGCAGAAACCAGGGGAATATGTGTTCTTAATGGACTTCCTCAGCTCCAGGTTGAAGATTCAGTGCTTTTGTGTGACTGCCCTATGGCATTTGCCCTCTACATTTTTAACACTGATTGTTGCATTTTGTCATTTTCAGCTCAGATATATTTGTGAGGATCATGTGGGTGCAATAAATTATACATTTTGGAAAAAGCATTGTTTGGAAATGTATTAATCTTCTGACTCACTTTGAACTATTTTCGCATAGGTCATGCTGTTTTGTGAGGGGTTTGTATCATCAGCTCTTGCAAAATTTTCTTGCCCATGTCCTACTGGGCAGAAGATTCCATTCACCTATCACCCCAGCACTCGCTGAACTACATTAGTTCCCCGTCCAACAAGTTCTGGATTTTGAAATTCTCATCCTTGTGTCCAATCCCTCCCATAGCCTTGTCTCTCCCTATCTCCATAATCTCCTCCAGCCGCACACCCCTCTGAGATCCCTTCTCTCCTCCGATCTGTCCTCTTGTGCATCTCCCGCTTCTTTTGTTCAGCCATTGGCATTTGCGGTTATGGAAAACTGTGCCCTAAACTCTGGAATTCCCTCCATACACCTTTCCATCTCTCTATCACATTCTCCTCTTTTAAGATAGTTCTTAAAGTCTCTTCGCCCAAGCTTTTAACCACCTCTCCTAAAGTCTCCTCTCTTGACCTGGTGTCAATTGTAAGCTAATTACACAACCTGAGGCCCTTGGGACATTTGGTGCATTAAAGATGTTCATTGAATGCAATTTGTTGCCTTTTTGTGTTTGACTTGATTGGAAAGTCAGAAACCAAAGGACATATATTTCATGGGCGTTCATTTCCAACTGCAGTCAGACATCTGAAACTTGAGTAAATGGATACGACAAATGTGAGGACATCCAACAGCAAATTCCAGGCAACCTCAAACATTATCTGTCAAGCTACACTGAGCATTTCAACATAGCCTCTCGCTTTTTCTTCGTAAAGACCATGATGTAGAGGTTCTCTGCAGTTGCACAAGCTTCTTGGTACAATTCACTGGAAGTCAGAGTAACCCAAGCAAAAGATTGTGGGATTTTAAGCAAAGCGAGTTTCCACATTCCCCCTTGTATGATTAAAAATATGCGCAAGAAGTCAGACCTGCCCATGAAACTGGTCACAACTCCAGAGTGAACCTATCACCCATGGCAACCTTCCACTAATTGGGGTCCTATGACGAAAGATGAAATACTAATCTGGGCGAGTAAAGCAACGTTTTACCCGACAGCCGCGATGGTGGGTTTTCACACCCATATCGTCCCAAACCTGCCGCATTACTTATGCATTCCCAGGAAAAAAGACTGTAGCCCCCAGGTTTAATAATGGGTCACATATGGACATTGTGGAAGCCTGCCATGATGTCCTCTGCCCCCGCTCTGGCCACAGGATAGGCAGCGGCATCACCAATCCAGCATGGCAGTTGGTGGGAGTGGTGGTCAGTGCCAATGGTGCACAGAAGAGGTTGACCATCCAATGCAGACAGAGGATGGATGATCTCATCCATGCAGCCAGGGCATGGCAACCATCTCATCTAAACTCTAAACTCACTCAAGCCCATCACACATTCACTGGCATCTCACTCACTGCCAGCTCAAGGGACATCACCACCCATTCGCAGACACACACCCTCACATGTCCACCTGGCCTCATCTCCTCAGGAGACTGTCTCCTCAGTCCTCACCATCTTAAGGCCACTTGCCCACACCTTCTCCCGTCTGATCTCTACAGGTAGAGTTCAGCCCTGTCTGTGCCCCACACCAGCCTCCCTGGGTACATTGCAGCCCTGCCTGCGCCCCACAGCAGTCTCTTTGGATAAGGTGTAGCTTTGCCTGTGCCCCACAATAGTCTCTCTGGCTATAATGCACCCTTGCTTGTGCCCCACAACAGTCTCTCTGGATAAGGTGCAGTCCTGCTTGTACCCCACAACAGTCCCTATGGGTGCAGTGCAGCCTTGCCTGTGCCCCACAGTGGTCTCTATGGATACGGTACAGCCCAGCTTGTGCCCCACAGCAGTCTCCCTGGGTATAATAAGCCCTGCCTGAAACCCACAACAGTCCCTCTGAGTACAATGCAAACCCGGCCAGCCCATCCCACCAGGGTCATGGGTAAGAGAGTATAAGATTTTTTGATTTGGGGCCACAGATGCCTAAATATGCAGTTGATTAGTCATAATTAATTTTAAGGTGGTTTACCAAGTTTATTACGAAACAACAGTTTAGATTCAATATATTAACTAATTAGACAGAAAAAGTATGCGACCCGTAACAGTTGAGAGCTGTTTACGGGTCCCAGAGGACAGATGGATGGTTGGCACAGAGTGTGTTCCCCACTTTGAGAAGGAAATATCCTTACTGACTTCTCTTAACTTATTTTTAGCTAACATAGTTGTTTCTTAAATACAAGCTATTTCCCTAATCTCTTGATTACATATTGTAGATTTTTTGCTATTCTTTTATGGGATGTGGGCTTCGCTGGCTGGGTCAGCATTTATTGGCTATCCCTAATTGTCCTTGTGAAGGTGGTGGTGAGCTGCCTTCTTGAACCACTGCAGTCCATGTTGTGTAGGTACACCCAACTCAACAGATTGGAAAATAGTAAATGCAATACCTTTATTCAAAAAAGGAGGGAGACAGAAAGCAGAAAACTGTGTTGAAGCAGAAAACTATAGGCCAGTTAGTCTAACATCTGTCATAGTGAAATTGCTAGAATCGATTATTTATGAGGTTATAGCAGGATATTTAGAAAATCATAACATGATCAGGCAGAGTCAACATGGTTTTGTGAAAGGGAAATACTGTTTTAAATAATTCATTAGAGTTCTTTGGGGAAGTAACAAGCAAGGTGGATAAGGAAGATCCTGTAGATGTGGTGTACTTACATTTCCATAAGGCATTTGATAAAATGCCACATGAAATGTTACTACACAAGATAAGAGCACATGGTGTAGGGGGTAACATATTAGCATGGATAAAGAATTGTTTGGCTAATAGGAAGCAGAGAGTAGGGATAAATGGGTCTTTTTTAGATTGGCAAATTATAACAAGTGGAGTACCACAGGGATCAGTGCTGGGACCTCAATTATTTACAAATTATACCAATGACTTGGATGAAGCTACTTGTACAGTAGCTAAGTTTACTGATGACACCAAGATAAGTAGGAAACTAAGTTGTCAAGAGGAGGTAAAGAGTCTACAAAGGGTTATAGATAGGTTCAGTGAGTAGATGAAAATTTGGTAGGTGGAGTATAATGCAGGAAAATGTGAACTTGTTCACTTTGGCAGGAAGAACAGAAAAGCAACATATTGTTTAAACAGAGAGAGATTGCAGAACTCAGTGGTACAGAGGGATTTAGGTGCCCTGGTACATAAATCACCATAAAGTTAGTAGTATGCAGGGACAGCAAGTGATTAGGAAGGCAACTGGAATGTCGGCGCTTATTGCAAGGGGAATGGAATATAAAAGTAGAGAGGTTTTACTGAAGTTGCACACAGCCTTGGTGAGACTGCATCTGGAGCACTGAGTACAATTTTGGTCTCCTTATTTGAAAAGGGATAAAATTGCGTTAGAAGCAGTTCGGAGAATGTTCACTCAACTGATTCCTGGGATAGAGGGTTTATCTTATAAAGAAAAGTTGAACAGGTTGGGCCTGTACCCACTGGAGTTTAGAAGAACAAAGGATGAGAGGTGATCTTATTGAAACATATAAGATTCTGAGGGAACTTTATAGGGTGGATGCCAGGAGGAGGTTGCCTGTCCTGGGGGAGACTAGAAGTAGGGGTCACATTTTAAGAATAAGTCATCTCCCTGTTAAGATGGAGATGGAGATTTTTTTTTCTCTCAGAGGGTCGTTAGTCTGTGGAATTCTCTTCCCCACAAAGCAATGGAGGCTGGGTCGCTGAATTTATTCAAGGCTGAGTTAGATAGATTTTTGATAGACAGGGGAGTCAAGAGTTATGGTGGTGGTGGGGGTGGGGGGGGTGGGGGGGGTAGTGGAGACAGGAAGGTGAAATTGAGACCACAACCAGATCAGCCATGACCTTATCAAATGATGGAGCAGGCTCGAAGAGTCAAATGGCCTATTCCTGCTCCTAAGTCCTATGTTCCTATAACAGGACTGAGAGATTTAATGATGGGTAAGTTGTGAAAGCACACTGAAATCAATATAACAAGGTAAGCGTTAGGGCATTTTGAATATTGCTCTCAAACTGACCTTGAAATCCAACACTTCGCTGGCATTTTTGAGCTTTCCATTTGAATTCCATTTAAATGGGAGAAAAGCTAAAACCTGCATTGACCTCCAACATTCCACCAAACAAACAGCTCTTACTCATGTATGAACAGTTATGGAAATTGGACCTTCCTGTTTTGCCTCGAAGAAATGTATGTAGATCAGTTTAAAATGTCGATTAAGAACCGTAAACAACATTATCCTGCAACAGAAAAGACTTTAAGCAACTTTCAAAAATGCACCAAATTCTCTCAGTGTGATGACGCACCAACACATTTTCTCAATGTGTTCAGAAGCCCCAGCCCATCATGAGGGCAGCACAGTCTCTTAGTGTATTGATGGCACACAGGGATGGAGGGAAAGTCAGAGGGACATTTCATCAAACTATTCTCGCCTAAATGCGAAACACTGTAGATCCTGGAAATGGTAAATAAAAACAGAAAACACCGGAAATACTCAGCAGGTCAGGTATCGCTTGTGGAGGGCAAAACAGGTTTAACGTTTCAGATCCAAGCTAACATTAACATCACTTTACAGCTGGCTAGTGGAACTTCTATTACACTTCTGGGCAATTGGTGAAACTTTTGCAAACTCATGACACTTCAATTATACTTCCAAGGAGAACAAATGGGCAGAGATTTAAGGTGATTGGCAAAATAGCCAGAGGTGAGATGAGGTGAATTATTTTATGTAGCGAATTGTTAAGAGAAAAAAATGTTTATATAGCAGCTTTCATGTCCCAAAGCGTTTTATAGCCAATGGATTACTTTGGTCATCACTGTGATAATTTTGCAGCCAAATTGTGCTCAACAAGTTCCCACAAACATCTGATGATGATCAGATCATTTGTTTTGTGGTGTTTGATTGAGGGATAAATGATGGCCAAGACACTGGGAAGATCTCGCCTGTTCTTCTTTAAAATAGCACCATTTGACTTTTTTTATGTTCACTGATAGGGCAGCAACTCATCCAAAAAGCAGAAACTCTGACAATGTTCACTGGATTATCAGCTTTTTATTCTCATGTCAACTCACAACGTTCTGACGCCACGAAAAGAGCGCTACCAACTAAACCACAGCCCAAGGGCGGAATCACCCCAGATTTGTGTGAAATGCGGTAGCAGGCATAAAAAAGAACATTTTACCCACTGGCCGCAATAGCGGATTTTCACGCCGTATTGATCCAACCCTGCCTGGCTGCTTCCTCATGCCGGATGCCATACTTAAAGTGCAGCCACATGCACACCTCTCAGTACTTCCAGCCTGGGCTGCTGCACAGAAGACATGGCCCCAAATTGCAAGGAGACTGCAGCCCCCCGGTTTAATGACGCATCCCTCGAGTGCCTTTTGGATGCGGTGGAGGCCCGCCATGATGTCCTCTACCCCCACTCTGGCCGCAGGAGGTCCACCAATCCCACCACTCTAGTTTGGTAGGCGATGGTGGTGGTGGTCAGTGCCAATGGTGCACAGAAGAGGTTGGCCATCCAATGCAGATAGAGGATAAATGATCTCATCTATGCCACTAGGATAAGGGAACCATCTCATCACTCTAAACTCACGCACTCAAGGCCATCACACATTCACTGGCATCTCACTCACTGCCAGCTCGAGGGACATTGCCACTCACTCCCTCACTCACACCCTCACATCTCCACCTGGCCTCATCTCCTCTGGAGACTGCCTCCTCAGCCCTTACCATCTTGAGGCCACATGCACAGATCAACTTGTGCCCCCACACACACCCTAGGATACCCTCTTTCCCCTGGACGGCCCTCGCCCTGCAGCCTCTTCCCTTGCCTGAGACCACTTCTCCCCCTTCCCCAAGCAAGCCCTGGGCCTGCAGCTGTTGAAAAGCCACCCCCGCCTTGTGGCTGGTCTGGTGGGTAGAGACCTGCCCGTGAGCCCCCCTAAAAGTGATGTGGTGCTGCCTGCGAATCCTGGCGCTGATGACTGCGAGTGTTGCCCAGAGCAAGGTCCTGAGCCAAGTGCAGCCTGCCATGTGCACCTTGTTCATGTACAGATGTGAAACAAGTCAATGTGCAATCATGCCAACGTGCGCGGATAACCCAGAGTGGGGGAATGAATCCGGTGAGCTAGGCTTATAATGATATGCAGATGTGTTACAATGAGGCTCCCGAGCAGACAATCGCAAACTGGTTTCACCGACGTCGCGAAACCGATTTTTTGCCTTCCCGCCATATTGTCCGCTCACACTGCCAGACACACCCAACACCAGCGGGCACGGAAAATTCCGCCCAAGAGGATTTTACCCTCTGGAAGGGTGGTAGATCCAGTTTCAACTGACCTTTGAAAAGATAATTGAATAAATACTTGACCAGACGAAACCAGGCAACAGTTCCAATGGCCTGTGCCAGTCTTTATGCTCCACACAAGTCTCCTGTTACCTTACTTCCCACAATGCCATCAATGTACCCTTGTATTCCTTTCTTCCTCATGTGTTTATCTAGATTCCCCCTAAGTGCACCAATGGCATTCATCTCAACTACTCCTTGAGTGGAGTTTTCCACCCCGGAGACTAAGTGGTGGCCGGGATAAGTTGGGAATCCCACTATGTGGTGGGGTGAAATGTCGCGTCCCATTTTATGCTTGGAAGTTAATTAATTATGCATTGGCGTGTAGCTCTTCGAATCACATAGCAGGGCTGGCACGGGTTCCTCTGCCCCTTGGTCACCCATTGGGGTTGAAAGTCCTGACGCCATATTTAAACCCCACCCGGACACCTTCCCTCTCTTCAGCTCAGCTGTGGTGACGAGCGATGCTGAGATGGCCCCAAGGAACAAAAAGAGTGTTGCGCCAAGGTTTATCCACAACTCCCTGGAAGCTTTAATAAGAGGTGTCCCGCCAGCACTGGGATGTACTTTTCCCGAGGGCTGGATCCAGGGGGTCCACCAACCTCACCTCGCTGGCCTAGGCGTGGGGTCGCAAAGGAGGTCAGCTCAGTAGGCAACCGCGGTCCAATGCGGGAACAGCATGAATGATCTCACCCGCACCTTCAAACTCACACTCTCATAATGGCATTAGGCAGTCAAAGCATCACACTGCTCAGGGATCTCACAACAGTAGTAGGGACATGGGGGTTATCAGTATTGAATGGCTCATCACCAGCATCTCATCTACACACACAGCAGGCAAACATGCTTCCCAACCTCTGCTCCATCCCTTCTCATCATATTCCATCCATTTGTCTTCATGCAGACCAAGCTTGCCGGCAATAGGAGGGAGAGACCCCAGACCAGAGGAGGGACAGCCGACAAACTCAAGCTGACCAAATTTGAGGAGGATATGGTTGAGTTGGCAGGGGAGGACAGGGATAGCTCCTGAAGTGAGGGCGAGATTGGCCTCTCCCAACAAGCCAGTACGGATGAGGCCTCCATGAGGTGATCACATTCTGACATGCACGGTGAGTGACATGCAATGAACAGCATGAACTAAATCTACCGTCTCTCTCTTATGGGCACCAGCAGGTCCAGACAGGCCACCAGAGCTACCGTAAGCCCCAGTCCCCAGGCCTCCTCAGAGGAGGATGCTGGGATCCTGAAGACCCGTCACTGTATTCAACTGCACCCTCCACCAGCACAGAGACACACACCCCGGTGGGTCACAGATCTAGATTAGGCTCTGGGTTACATTCTGGGGAACACCTCAGTGACACGTCTCCACAGCAGCGGGAGGCAGTGACAGCCCAGGTCCCTGGCACTCGGAGGACTGCTGGAAAACAAGCACCTGCTGAGCCCGAGTCAGATGAGGAACCTCTGCAAATGGCTGTCACAAACATGCTGGAGATGTGACAACAGGCGGCAGAACATCAGGGAGAGTTGCAAGAGGTCTCACTACTTGCCATTCCTTGTTCCAGTCTCGCAGCTGAGGTGCTCCCTTACAGATCTTAAGCACCTAAGAAGCCACCACCCCAGCAACCTGACATCTCAAACCCATCGAGATTGGAACAAGCTTGAGCACAGCCATGCTTTGTTCACCCTCACTAAAGGCACTCACATGATTTGGTTTAGCGACTAGGCCTACCTTGCACATTTGGAATGACTCAACACCCTTTAGCTCTAACTCCCACCGTTTGGACAATGCACTTTACAGGGTTTTATGGATCATCGTGCAGATAACCAGCAGCTGTGCTCTGTTAATGGCTGGATGCATCTTCCCTTCTTACACTCCTCTCGCTTTTGAACGCTCAACTTGACAACCTTTAATGTGACCCCAATGACTATTGAATTGTCATGTTAAAGCTCACCATTTGTTAGTGGTTCCAACTCTTAACTTCTCAATAAGGTGTTCATGAGCTCTTTCAGCTGAGCCTTCATCGCCATGTTGAGAATCTAATAAATATGAGGGTGCCCCCTGAAAGGGCCCCTGAGTCCTGCTCAGACCCCTCCCATGGAGATTTTTTCCCAGTTCCATTTTTAAACTGTGCCATTGCTTCGGAGTCTCAAAGTGACGTTGCTGCATTTCTACTTCCAGACCAGCTTTGACCCTCCCCCCCTCCCCGGTCACCGTTCATTTCCCTCTGATCATCCTGGAACCCCCTGATGTGCAGGTAGACCTCTTTCTGATAATTCTCCAGCCACCCCGAGTAACTCTGGAGCCCATAGTGATTGTTGTGGACATTCCTGCCCTCCCCATCACCATGATGCCCCCATACCCAATGTGGACCTCACCCCTCCCCGTCTTGGGGCTGTGTGCATGGTGACATACAGAGGTGAACCACCGCCCGCAAAAGTTTGAAGGTTTTTAAAAATTTGTTCATGGGATGAGGGCATCGCTGGTTAGGCCAGCATTTATTGCCCATCCTTAATTGCCCTTGCTCAGAGAGCATTTAAGAGCCAACAACATTGCTGTGGGTCTGGAGTCATGTGTAGGCCAGACCAGGCAAGGATGGCAGATTTCCTTCTAGTAATGGGTTTTTACAACAATTGGCAATGGTTTTGTGGTCATTATCAGTCATTAAATTTTTATTGGATTTAAATTTCACCATCTACTGTGGTGGGATTTGAACCCAGGTCTCCACAGCATTACTCTGGGTTTCTGGAATACTAGTCTAATGACAATACCACTATGCCACTGCCTCCCCACAGTAAGTACATTTTCCTACCTACAGGCTGCAGATGCCTCCCCTGTCCCATTGCAGCCCAGTACTGAGCCAAACACCCCCATCACCACTGAGTGTGAGACAATGATCAAGCCCTACACACCAAACTGTACCTGATCCCCATTGAGCACACAGGCCTTGCCCCTCCCTGCAGTGGAACCACAATGTACATGCCACGCATAGGCCTGTAGAATGGCCAGCGAAGCCCTGAGACGGCTTTTAATCTCTCACCCCAACTTTGTGGTCCACAGAGCCCCAGGACTACCTTTAATCTCTCACCCCAACCTTTTGCCCTCAGCCCTGGGGCTATGAATGTCTGTCGCTCAGCTCCCCGGCTCCTTCAGAGCTAACAACAACAGCATTTCCCTCTCCTCACCTCCCCCTATGGGGTCTCTGCGTAACCCTTCCCTACTGTGCAAGTCTTACCCCATCCATAGTCATAAGCATGCGTGCAACTCTTCCCTCTTGTGCTACACTAACCCCCTCCCCTACTCTAGAGTCTGTGTGCATCACCTCCCACTTATGCCATACTAAAACCACCCAGCCCCCTGCTGCGTCTGCATTCTACCCTTTCTTGTTGTGCACCAGCTTCCCCAGCCCAAATCTTCCCTCTGTCTGCCATCTTACCACCCACCCCCCCGCCCTGCCCAAACCAACCCTTCCCTGTACCCTTCACCCTCATGTCTCTGTCAACCCCCCCGCCAACCCCCAGGGCCAAGTTATACACCCATGGCACCCATCGCCCGGAGACCAACTGGACACACCCAGCACCCACCTTCAGGAACCCAACTAGAACACCCGCGGCACCCACTGTGAGGAGCTCAACTCGACACCCCCACCAGTCCGGCCTAACACGGCAGCTTTGGCAACATTAATGACCTGGAGCAGCGCTGTTGTAGGTAGGCTTTGAATGTTGCACTCACCTCAAAGTCATGAGTGAAGTGTGGGCGAGCAGCTGTGCGCTGTTGATTTAGACCATTCTAATTTCCCGCTGGGGTGGCATGCAGTTGGGAGGTGGGACCGAGTGATGCGGGTGAGTAGCGTTTTTAACGAGCATTCATGGTAATGCATGCAAATGCCAGCATTCCCGGCATGGATCAGCGGGAAACCTGGCCCACCATCAGCCCCGCCATGAAAGTGGCGAGGGAAAAACTGCAAATGGATTTCCCACCAGCGGGATTCAGACTTTTGGTCTTTCTCCGAAATTTCTGCTCCCGCCTGCCATGAAACCTGCCACTTGCAGGACTGGAAAGTTCCGCCCTTGGCCCTGCTCCAAATTTTCTGCTCCCAACCTCCACAAATCCTGCCACTGGTGCGGCCAGAAAAATTCCGCCCCTTGTGTTTTTGAGTTCCACAACTTAACCATTCAATCTCTTGGTAAGCAGTTTCTCCTGAATTCCTGAATAAATAATGGGGCTGTTCAATAGCTCTTTCAAAGAGCTGACGCAGGCACATTTGTCTGAACTTCCTCCTTCTGTACATAAGATTCCATATAAAGTGAGCAAGGCTTCATTATCTTTTTTCAAATTGCATAACGCATATTCCAGTGATATTTTAGGAAAATGAGGATGATGTGTGAAGTATTTTCCTGTTCAGGCAAGTTCTGTGTTTAGATTTGGAAAGTACAGAGCATCCTCTATTTCAGGAACTCTTTCAGATCTGGACACATTTTATAACAATGCTAGTTATCACCATACGTAGATTTCACATTTCAGTGATTGGCTTATTATAGGCAAAACCTTTTTGAATGGAAAACAGATGTGTGAACCACAGTGCATACGCCAGAGGTCCAGCTCTTAACAAAGTGAATCATATTCTTAGAAACCTTTGCGTTGTGATGAAATAAGTTCCTTAATTAAATGACATCTTAGGTAAGTAGAATAATTGAGTACAGCTGCCAAGTGAAAATTGGGCCCAATTGGAAACGATTGATGCCAGTTGTTGTTCTGTGAGAAGACACATTCCAAGACTCTCCAATAATAATTGCTTTTTCCTTTAGGAAGGGAAAGACTGACCCATGAAACTGCCTTTGAAATCAGATCAGAATGACAGCTATAGATTTTTACAACTTTTCAATGTTGCACAGACCAATATTACCTGGTGAAATTACTAGGGGCATAGCAGGCTTCTTGCCCACAGAGGAGAAGGAGGGCCCAGTTTGGGGTGGGACCTGGATCATCTGAGTGGGGTGGGGGTGGGGGTGAGGGAAATGGCGTCAAGAGTTGGGAGTGGGGCCAGTCAACTGCACATCGCCTTAGCAGAAGCTTGGGGAAGCATTTCCAGGAATTCTAACCAATTTGTTCATCCTAGTGACAGCATATGTGGGCTCTACGCTGGACTGCACAATAATGTTACAGAGCAAAGATAATTGACTTCAGAGCATCTATAAGGAATTATACGAGAAACGTATGTGACCTCTCCCTTTTGGAGTGGCAGAATGATGACTGAGTAACTTCTTGGCCTTTCATTCTAAATGTCAAATTGACCCTCTCCTTGGGGCAAACTCTTGCTCCATCACACTGCCCTTTTTCATAGTTTCCTGTGCAAGAAGGACTTGAATTAACATGGCATCTTTCACATTGTCTCAAAGTGATTGAAAGTCAATGAAGTATTTTTGAAGTGAGGTCACTGGTGTGTAAGATTTTAGGGTTTCGAGGTATAAGACCCTTCTAATTAAAATCTCTAAGTTCTGAATTCTTAATTTCTATTATTAGGGTCCTTCAGTGGTGCCTGACATAAGAAGGTATAATAACCAGTATTTATGAATCAAGTAGAATTTATTAAGCAAGATTTTACATATACTTAACAAAGAACAGTGAGGACTCTCACCCCTCAAGTTCCTAAGATTCCTTGAGCATTGCCAACACAGGAGATACCTTAACAAAAACAGAATTACCTGGAAAAACTCAGCAGGTCTGGAAGCATCAGCGGAGAAGAAAAGAGTTGACGTTTCGGGTCCTCATGACCCTTCAACAGAACTAGGTGAATCCCAGGAAGGGTTGAAAGATAAGCTGGTTTAAGGTGGTGGTGGGGGGCGGGGGGGGGGGGGGGGGGGTGGTTGTTGGTGTTGGAGAGAAGTGGAGGGGGGGTTGGTGTGGTTGTAGGGACAACCAAGCAGTGATAGGAGCAGATCATCAAAAGATGTCACAGACAGCAGAACAAAAGAACACATAGGTGTCGAAGTTGGTGATATTATCTAAACGAATGTGCTAATTAAGAATGGATGGTAGGGCACTTCTCTCCATTTCTCTCCCCCACCCAACCACCACCACCACTCCCCCCCTTCCCCCCCGCCCCCCACCCCAAACCACCTTAGACCAGCTTATATTTCAACCCTTCCTGGGATTCACCTAGTTCTGTCGAAGGGTCATGAGGACCCGAAACGTCAAGTCTTTTCTTCTCCGCCGATGCTGCCAGACCTGCTGAGTTTTTCCAGGTAAATCTGTTTTTGTTTTGGATTTCCAGCATCTGCAGTTTTTTGTTTTTATCTCTGTGTTTAATTGACTGCCACTGCTCTTCAAGAAATGCCTACCTCTTTGAAGAAGTTCTGTTCGTCTCTGAGACAAGATTTCCCTATCTCTCTTTTGCCTTGTTCACCTTCATTGCTTTCCATTTCTCTCCTGGTGCTTGACAAGGTGTTTACTAAAACCCGCTTTCACAGCCATATCTCCTTTCTCAGTGACTGTCTCCATCTCCGAATTACCCCACGTGGATTTCAACTGAAATTCCACCCCTCATGTTTTGAACCCACCCAGGATTACAGGTATTTCCGGGACATAAAACATTTCTCGGACTGCTGTTACCGTCACATTCTGAAATCCACACTCAGTGCCATGCGCCGCCATATGAACACACTCGACCTCTCCCTCCAGCAGCATCGCCGTACCCTTTTTCAAAGCTGCGCGTGCCCCCAGTTTCATTTTATTCTTCGGCTCATCCGACGCCTCAACAAGAAACTTTTTCTCTTTCTCTCAAGTGCTAAGGAACGCAAGCGCCAACAACTCATCGACACCAACACCCATCTAGGACCCTCCACCCCTGCCTGTCCCTCCGTCCCCACCCCATCTTCCAATCCCAGCCCCAGCCGTGTATTCACTATACTCCCTGACCTTCCCCTCTCCGATGCTGAACGTTCAGTGCTCAGCAAAGGACTTAGTTTCATACCCCTACGCCCTCACCTTAATGAATTTCGGGCTCGGCATGATGCTGAACTCTTCTTCCGCCGTCTTCGTCTCCGGGCTCACTTCTTTGGGCAGGAGTGCTCTCCCCATTCAACGGATCCTTTCACCTACCTCCAATATTCTCCCTCCACCTGGACCCCTCCCTCTGGATTCTTACCTTCTCTTGATCTTTTCATTGAGAACTGTCGGCGCGACATTAGTCGTCTCAATTTCTCTGCTCCTCTCACCCATTCTAATCTCTCTCTCGCTGAACTTACTGTATTCCATTCTCTCAGGTCCAACCCTGACATCGTCATCAAACCCACTGACAAGGGTGGTGCTGTTGTTGTCTGGCGCACTGACCTCTACCTCGCGGAGGCTGAGCGTCAACTCGCAGACACTTCCTCCTACCTCTCCCTGGACCATGACCCCACCACTGAACATCAAGCCATTGTTTCCAGGACTGTCACTGACCTCATCTCCTCTGGGGATCTCCCTCCCACAGCTTCCAACCTGATAGTCGCCCAACCTCGGACGGCCCGCTTCTACCTCCTACCCAAAATCCGCAAACAGAACTGTCCCGGTAGACCGATCATGTCAGCTTGCTCCTGCCCCACAGAACTCATCTCTCGTTATCTTGACTCCCTTCTCTCTCCCCTTGTCCAGTCCCTTCCCAGCTACATCCATGATTCCTCTGACACCTTACATCACGTCAACAATTTCCAGTTCCCTGGCCCCAACCGCTTCCTCTTCACCATGGACGTCCAATCCCTCTACACCTCCATCCCCCACCAGGATAGTCTGAGGGCCCTTAGCTTCTTCCTCGAACAGAGGCCCGAACAATCCCCATCCACCACCACTCTCCTCCGTCTGGCTGAACTTGTTCTCACTCTGAACAATTTCTCCTTCAACTCCTCTCACTTCCTCCAAATAAAAGGTGTGGCTATGGGTACCCGCATGGGCCCCAGCTATGCCTGTCTCTTTATGGGGTATGTGGAACATTCCTTGTTCCAGTCCTACTCCGGCCCCCTTCCACAAATCTTTCTCCGGTACATCGATGATTACTTCGGTGCTGCTTCATGCTCTCGTCAGGACTTGGAAAAATTTATTAATTTTGCTTCCAATCTCCACCCCTCCATCATTTTCATGTGGTCCATCTCTGACACTTCCCTTCCCTTCCTTGACCTCGTTGTCTCAATCTCTGGTGATAGACTGTCCACCAATATCCATTACAAGCCTACTGACTCCCACAGCTACTTTGACTACAGCTCCTCACACCCCGCTTCCTGTAAAGACTCCATCCCATTCTCTCAGTTCCTTCGCCTCCGTCGCATCTGTTCCGATGATGCTACCTTCAAAAACAGTTCCTCTGACATGTCCTCCTTCTTCCTTAACCGAGGTTTTCCACCCACGGTCGTTGACAGGGCCCTCAACCGTGTCCGGCCCATCTCCAGCGCATCCACCCTCACGCCTTCTCCTCCCTCCCAGAAACATGATAGGGTCCCCCTTGTCCTCACTTATCACCCCACCAGCCTCCGCATTCAAAGGATCATCCTCCGCCATTTCCGCCAACTCCAGCATGATGCCACTACCAAACACATCTTCCTTTCACCCCCACTGTCGGCATTCCGTAGGGATCGTTCCCTCCGGGACACCCTGGTCCACTCCTCCATCACCCCCTACTCCCCAACCCCCACCTATGGCACCACACCATACCCACGCAAAAGATGTAACACCTGCTCCTTCACTTCCTCTCTCCTCACCCTCCAAGGGCCCAAACACTCCTTTCAAGTGAAGCAACATTTCACTTGCATTTCCCCCAACTTAGTCTACTGCATTTGTTGCTCCCAATGCGGTCTCCTCTACATTGGAGAGACCAAACGTAAACTGGGTGACCGCTTTGCAGAACACCTGCGGTCTGTCCGCAAGAATGACCCAAACCTCCCTGTCGCTTGCCATTTCAACACTCCACCCTGCTCTCTTGCCCACATGTCTGTCCTTGGCTTGCTGCATTGTTCCAGTGAAGCCCAACGCAAACTGGAGGAACAACACCTCATCTTCCGACTAGGCACTTTACAGCCTTCCGGACTGAATATTGAATTCAACAACTTTAGGTCTTGACCTCCCTCCTCCATCCCCTCCCCCCTTCTGTTTCTTCCCCCGTCCTTTTGTTTTTTTCCAATAAATTATATAGATTTTTCTTTTTCCCTCCTATTTCCATTGTTTTTAAATATTTTTAAATCTTTTATGCTCCCCCCACCCCCACTAGAGCTATACCTTGAGTGCCCTACCATCCATTCTTAATTAGCACATTTGTTTAGATAATATCACCAACTTCGACACCTATGTGTTCTTTTGTTCTGCCGTCTGTGACATCTTTTGATGATCTGCTTCTATCACTGCTTTTGCCTACAACCACACCACCCCGTCCACTTCTCTCCCCCCACCCAACCCCCCACCACCTTAAACCAGCTTATATTTCAACCCTTTCTGGGATTCACCTAGTTCTGTCGAAAGGTCATGAGGACACGAAACGTCAACTCTTTTCTTCTCCGCCGATGCTGCCAGACCTGCTGAGTTTTTCCAGATAATTCTGTTTTTGTTTTGGATTTCCAGCATCCGCAGTTTTTTGCTTTTATACAGGAGATGCCTTTCTCTTTGTCTATCTCTGAAGTAATGTTGAACTATGTCTTAGAAGAATCATACCACAGAAGCCATTGTAAAAATGATGCCAACAAAAACTCAGCTTTTCCAGCTTTTATCCCCACTTCTCATTATTCCAGAATCCCTTATTTGAAGATAGTCCAAATGCATCTCTTCCATTGGCTTAGTGTGCAGGTCATCTGGTGTCACCTCCCCACTGCTGTAACTAGAATCATGTAGACTGAAGACAAATGTCCACCTCTTTTTCCCTGGGCTCCCAGAGGTCACATTCCATTGTGCAGAAATGACACTTCCCCTTTGGATACTGAGCAGTTACAAACAATGTCACATCCTCTTCAATATATTTTAATCCAATTACCACAGATACTAAAGCCATTAAAAACAAATCTTAATAACACTTCCTGCAATAATCTCAAAACAGAAAGAAGAGCTTCCCTCTGATACAGATGTTCTGCCCTACAAAAATGGTTAACCAATTAAACCAAGCGTGGATTTTGTTTAAAAATAAAGTGTCATCCTAGGTTCAAGCTACTTTTTAGCCATTTCTTCAATATTGATAAAAATTTGTTCTCTATCTGAGGAAGGATGTTCTTGCTATAGAGGGAAGGTTTACCAGATTGATTCCTGGGATGGCGTGACTGACTTATGAGGAGAGATTGAGCCAGGTAGGACTATATTCACTGGAGTTCAGAAGAATGAGGGGGGATCTCATTGAAACCTATACATTTCTAACAGGACTAGACAAGATAGATGCAGGAAGGATGCTCCTGACCGTGGGGGAGTCCCAAACCAGCGGTCACGGTCTGAGGATACGGGGTAGACCATTTAGGGCTGAGATGAGCAGAAATTTCTTCACCCAGAGAGTGGTGAGCCTGTGGAATTAGTTACCATAGAAAATAGTCGAGGCCAAAACATTGTATGTTTTCAAGAAGGAGTTAGATATAACTCTTGGGGTGAAAGGGATCAAAGGACATGGGGAGAAAGCAGGAACCGGCTACTGAGTTGGATGATCAGCCATGATCATGATGAATGGCGGAGCAGGCTTGATAGGCTGATTGGCCTACCCCTGCTCCTATTTTCTGGCCTAAATTTTCCATTAGGCAGGTGGGTGGAGCTGACGCTAACATGGGTGGCCATGGACCGGCGATCGGGGCCATGCCGCCATTTTGCTCGGGCGGGCCAATTAAGGCCCGCTCAGTGCATTTCCAACTCCCGTGGAGAGCGGAAGTCTTAAGTTTGCGGCAGACGTGTACAGACCCCCGGGTCCAATGGTGACCCAGCAGTCTGTATAAAAAAAGGCCAGGCAGCCTCCTTTAGGCTGTTCACTATGGCCAGCAGCAGGTGGCACCACAGTGGGTCTGCGCAGCAGGTCAGTGTAGAGGGAAGGCCAGAGGAGGAGGGTAGGCTGCAGGGTTGGCCAGCGTGGGGGGGGTGGGGGGAGGGCAATGTGCCCCTCGCTTTGCTGATGATTACCTTGCTGCCCTCCTTGAGAAGGTGGCAGCATTGCAGGAGGTGCTGTTGCCCCAGGATGGGAGGAGGAGGGCAACCCCCCCCCCCTCCACCCCCTTCCCCCCCAACCCATGAGGAAGCGTACCTGGGAGGAGCTGGCGGAGGTGGTGAGCTCCCGCGATGTGGTGCGGCGTACCTGGACACAGTGCCGTAAGCGCTTCAATGATTTGTTGCACTCTGGAAGGGTGAGTACCATATTGGCGTTGGGCATTTAACCCAGCAGGTCGCCTTAGCCTTTGAGGGCCCACCTCCCCAAGTCTTAGTGTCATCACTGCATTGACTCATGTTGGGCATTTGTCATACACTGGGTGATCAAGCAAATAGTGCCCATGCTTACATCAGCCTCAGTGGTTCATGAGAAGATGGGTTCTCCCCGCACCATGTGTTGGTCTGAGTCATACATGAGTAGTCTGGGGGCAACCTGCAGGAGATGCAGCTAGGCGCATACTCAGAACTCCAACACATGTCCTATTCATGGTGATGAGATGGTGGAAGGGGATCCTCAAGGTCTTGTGGTTAAGTGCCATCTGCTGCCCTCGACACTGCACCTAGTTGCGCTTCCTTACTATGGGAGCTAAGACCATGTGTTTCTGAAAAGTGATGGAAGCAGAATGTATCCAAGGTGCCCTTTGGGGGGGGGCAGAAGGCGGGGAGGGGGGGTGGGGGGGTGGGCATTAGGAGCAGCCGTACTATATTTTTGTGACTGATCACCAGTAGCGTGGACAGGAGACACTGGAGGCCTCAGATGAGCCACTGTGGTTGGGGTGTGGCGTGTGCATGCAGAGTGCATGAGCGATTACCCCAATGAATGGTTCTCTCTGTTTTGCAGGAGAAGAATGCGCATAATGCATACGAACATTTGTGCACTGCAGGCGGCCAGGCCCAGCTTGTAATATTGACACGTTTTGAGCAAGAGGCCCTGGAGCTTGAATGGCAACATGCGCCCAGGTCCACAGGTGAGGCTGGAGTGGAGTGGCCAAGTATTTGAGGCCCACAGTGACATCCGCTCTGTCTTCCCAGCATCCATAGCACTGATGATTGCTTGAATCATTAACTTAGCAGCACTGCTCATTGACAGACGGATAGAGTCAGAGGTGTGGGTCATAGACAAAGGTCCCTCGGCCCTTCGAAGATGAGCATGTCCAGCACCTTCCAAAGTTGCCTTATCCCATTTCTGACCACGTTCCCCATGGCCTTGTATGCCATGGCATTGCAACTGCACATCCAAATACTTATTACAGGTTAGGAGGATATCTGCCTCCATCGGCCTTTCAGCCAGTGCGACCCACATCACTCTGTGCAGACATTTCTCATCACCTCACCTGTCAAACTCATGCAGCTTACCTTAAATAAGTGCCACCAGGTTAGTCATCCCTCCGCCAAGGGGAAATGTTGCTTTGTGTCCACCCAATCTATGCCCCTCATAATGTTATGAAGCTCAATAATGTCACCCCTCAATCTCCTGTGCTCCACGGCAAATTTCACCAGTGTATGCTGTTTCCTCATAACTCCAACTCTCCAGGCCAGCATGCATCCTGATCAGCGACCTCTGCACTCTCTCCACTCCAAACACATCCCTCCCATGAAGCGCTGATCACAACTGAACGTAGAAGTGTAGCTGTGGCCTTGACAGTGTTTTCTACACTTGCAACACGACCTCCCTGTTCCTACATTCTATTCCTCGGCTAATAAAGGCAAGTATGGCATTTACCTTCTTAAATGCCTTATGTACCTGTACCGCTAACTTAACGGGTTAGTCGACATGCCCAGCAAGGTCCCTCTAATCGTCCTTACTTTCCACAGTCCTACCATTCCTCATGTATTCCCATACCTTGTTTGTCCTGCCCAAGTGCATCACCTCACACTTACCCACATAACGTTCCATTTGACATTCCTTTGGCCATCTGACCAGCCCATCTGTATCCGTCTGTAATGCTTGGGCCTCCTCCTGACTATTTGCCACCCCACCAATGCTCGTCTCCTTAGGTTCTGGAAGAGTGCAGCATGCTACCACTATCACCGACACAGGATCTGGAGGTAACTGGAGTGCGCCCCCTGAGCGGTCCAGGCATCGGAAGCGCATCTTGAGAAGACCGATGTCTCTCTCCACCACAGCCCCTGTGGTGCCCTGGCTCCTATTATAGCGCTGCTCAGCTTTTGTTCTTGGACGGTGGAGAGGTGTCATGAGCCACCTTCTGAGGGGATAGACCTTGTCACCCAGCAGCCATCCATCCAGCCGGGCTGAAGAGCCTTGGCACCTGGGAGTGTCTGAGGATGTAGGCATCATGGGAGCTGCCTGGGTACCTTGTACAGACTTGTAGAATCTGCATCCTGTGATCACACACTATCTGCACATTCATGGAGTGAAATCTCTTCCTGTTGAGGAAGGCACCGGGCTCACCTGTTGGGGCCTTGATGGCCACATGTGTACAGTCTATAGCATCCTGGACACGGGGGAAGCAAGCAATGGCCACGAAGCCTCTGGCTCGCTGTGGCTGGCTTGCCTGATCGCAGCAGAAGTGGGTGAAGGTCAATGCACACCTGAACAGAGCGTCTGTGACCTGCTTAACACAAGTGAGGACAGCTGAATGGGAGACTCCGCAAAGATTACCCACTGAGCCCTGGAAGGAGCCAGAGGCATAGAAGTTGAGGGCAACTGTGACCTTCAGAGCCACTGGCATGGGGTGTCCACCTACACAGTTAGGAGAGATCTCAGGCCCAATCATCCGACAGATATAGGTGACTGTCACCCTTGACAGTCGGAGCCTCCTTCAGCACTGCTCCTCAGTCATATTTAAGGTAAGCTGCTTCTCCGCCTGTATACCCTGGCAGCAGGATAGTGGCATTGTCTGCGGCCCCTTCCACCATGGACAACCTCTTGGTCCTGCGCCCCTTGTGCCTGCGCCTGACCTCCCAAAGGTGGCTCCCCTGGAGGCTGATTGTCCACTCCTGGCCTCCTCCTTATTCTATCCCTCCCTTCGTCCTCAGAGGAGCTGCCTCCAGTGGACATGTCAGAACCCATACCCAGGCTAAAGGGAGTTCTCCAGAAAGCTGCAGGCCCGATTTGAAGATGACTGACTGCAGAGTGCTGAACTGAAGGTTCAATGTACACAGAAAGCTGCTGGAATCCGTTCTGAACAGATCACACAGGCAAGTTTAAAACACTTTCTGCAATAAATACTCCACAGACCAGATTGACAACCCCACTGAGCCCTCATATCCCGCCTGTGGACGAGTTTGATTAAAAAGTCGCTTACTGCCTGCCCGTTGCACCCGTGCGCCAAGCCGAAGATCGCACGGGGCCCCTGAAAATTGGCGTCGATTGTCAAGTTAAGGACCTTAACTAGCTCTTCAACTAATGGCGGGCGCGCATCGCACTTCATCGCACACCTGCCCAGCTAAATATCTTGAAGGCGCGCGATGATGTTGGGACACGTCATTTTACCCGCTGACATGTGGGGCCTGCCCCTCGGCATGTCACCCAGAAAATTCTGCCCTCTATGTCTCTTTGTTTCTGTGACTACTAATTGTCCACAATACAATTAAGACAACATACAGTGACCAAACTCAGGCTCTGAGGCAGCTTAAAGTCATAAATCCATTAATTGTTGTTTCTCACAAAGAACAGCTGGCATCCTGTAAGATATCCCAACTGGCTGAAATTTAAACTTAACCATTTAAAACCAGTTAAAAGTAATATCCATAGATATTGCTTCAGACCAACAATGAACCCTAAAAGTTAGTAGCATTATCAAAATGTTACTGTTGTAATGAAGGAAATGTAGTTCCCAATTGGCACACAGAAAGCTCCCACAGACAGCAGTGAGACAATGATGAGTTAATCTGTTTTTAGTGATTTTGACTGAGGGATAAAGATTGGCCAGGGCACTCGGGACAACTCCCCTGCTCTTCTTCGACATAGCATCATGGGATCTTTTACATTCCAGTGAAGGCAGTCAGGGTCTCGGTTTGACATCTCACCCAACAGAGAGCAATCTGTCAGTATTGTACTGGGAGGTCAGCCTGAATTAAAAGCTTAAGACTCTGGATTGGACTTGAACCAAAGTGAGATCAGGAACCTGACACCTGGATGAGTTTTGGGTCCTGACCCCACACCTCAAATTGGTCACTCTTGTGATGCCAAATTTTAGTGGAAATCCCAGAAGTGGGCAGGAGGGGAGCTCAAGAGCCTCCAGGTGGTGGGAGTTGCCCGCCTGGCACTAGCGGCAAAGGCAGGTGGCAGTCCCGTTGGGGGCTGCCCACTGCTTTGCCAAGGAGAGTAAACAGCTCATCAGGGGTGGGGGGGCCACGGAGAATAAATGGTCGTTCAAGAGGGCGACCGGGCCTAACCAAGGTATTGTGCATGTTCCTGTGTGCAGATTATGCACCAAAACTTTCCCTGTCACAAGATGAATTTTTCTTTGTCTCTGTAGAGAACCCGACAGCTATGCACTAACATGCACCAGATCGTTTGGGTTTGCTGAAGTGAATGTTCAAAGTTGCATTCTTGGCCGCATGGCCCCTCCTTATAGGAACTTAAGGGGCCATTAGTTGGTGTCAGGCGGTTTAAGAAACTTGGTGTACCAGATAGGTTTCTTACTTGAAACAGATACCTTTATTTACAGAGCTCTTGTAGAAGCTACATGTTTGAACCAGGTCCACACCTAGAAAGCTCCGCCCCTAAGATTACCCACACTTAGGGCTGATTCATCAATACAATCACATAACTTCTAAAAGCAATAGGAAAGGTTTTACCCACAGTCACTACAAGCGGGTTTCCCATTCCCATTCCCTTTCCCTGACACCTTGAAAATTTTAAACAGCTCCTGATTCTTGACTAACAAGGGGGTCAAAGGTACTTGTGGGTAGGCGGGAATATGAAGCTGAGGCTACAGTCAGATCAGCCATGATGTTGTTGAAAGGCGGAGCAGGCTCGAGGGGCTGAATGGCCTACTCCTGCTCCTAATTCGTATGCTCGTAGGTATGTTTGTTGGGTCATGTGAGATGAGGTAACAAAATATTTAATGGCTAGTTCATTCAAAGCTCAATTTCCACCCATCGCATCCCTGCCCCCTCAGCCTGAGGTCTGAAGCTTTTCAACATGTCAAATTCACTTTGTTTCAAAGCACTTAGGTTTGGTTCATTTCCAAATCCTATTTGTGAAAATATAGGCAAAGAATCTCAAAACATGGTACAGGTTATCTCTCTGCCTTGTCTTTTGACATTTGAACAACTGTTGTTTTAGGCCATTAAGGATATCTCTGATCTCTCATTTGTAATTGGACAGGATTGACCTTGACTGATATGGGTGAGGCCTTAAAAAATAGAGCTCTTTCAATGAAGGAACTAGTTTTGATTTTGTATGGTCTTTAATTAAAATCACTGGAAACATCACAGATTATCTGGTCATTATCACGTTGCAATTTGTGGGAGCTTGCTGTGCACAAATTACCTGCCACATATCTTGTACTACACCAGTGACTACACTCCAAAAGTACCTCATCAGCTTTTGGATGTCCTTGGGTGGTGAAAGGCGCTTTAGAATTGCAACTTTTTACTGCATCTGTACAATCAGCAGGTCCAATTTCCAAGGTCCAATTTTAAATTGGCTAAGAGAATAGTAAAATAATGGTGTTGTTATTGGGCTAACAATCCAGAGACATAAGTTCAAATTCCACCACAGCAGCATGTGCTGTAGAAACTTGTGTCATGCCCAGTAAAGGCACATCATATTCATAATTTTAAAACATGGACTGAATTCAGTATATAATTTTCTGGAACTGCATTAGCTTTTAAAAATGGACATTAAAAGACTAAAATGACTGCCGAGGGTCAAGTGATTTTTATCATTTCTGCACAGACTCAAAAATATCTCTAGTCTCTGGAAAGTTCCTAGTTGAATGACCATGGTTAGAGTGCCTCCCTTGAATGAACATACCAAGACAAAACCATTTGTGGAATGCACAGCTCCCATTGGTTGTGGACTTACCCAGAACTCAAAATCCCTGGACTCCCACATCTAGGCCAGAATTTTCCAGTCCCCCCCTCCCCCCCTCCCCCCCAGGGCAGGTTCCCCTACAATGGGGCCAGAAAGCCATTGAAATCTCCACTCATATCGGCAGGACCGGAAGATCCCGCCAGCGTGAGACTGGAAAATTCTGGCCCCTCTGTCTTTGAGCTTGATACTAAACAAAAAAAGAGCAGCAGAAACCAGTTAATTATAAGTAGGAATGAATGTCCACCATCCACCTTCCATTGTGTGGCTATGGCTTCAAACTTCAAATCATGCTGTGTGGACAATAGAAGTATGATCATGTGGTCACTTGAGCAAAACTGTCCTCAGATAACAAATCTTATTACTCCAAGGACCAGAGAGAAACTAATCAGTTTACATCCCACGCTTCAAGGAACAGCAGCAACAAAGGCACCAACATCTATCCCTTAAAATGGGATGCTCTATCATTGTAAAGTCTACCAGGCAGTTCCTTTCCAAGTCCACCAGTACTTATACTTGACCTCCTGGTAAGAAGACTACAAGTAATTAGCTTCATGACCTGCTGAAAGTCCATCTCTTCAAGGGAAACCTGCAACAATCCTGACATGTGATTCTGGCCATTGAATCCACCTAGACTACCTTTCAGGACTGAAAATGTCTTCTTCACTGTGTCTGCAACACATATTTCTTCCTAAAATGATCCAAACATGTGGATTTCCTTTTTTTTTCACAAGGAATGGGTGTCACTGGTTAGGTCCATCCCTAATTGCCCTTGAGAAGGTGGTGGTGAGCTGCCTTCTTGAACCGCTACAGTCCGTGTGGTGTAGGTATACCCACAGTGCTGTTAGGAAGAGGGTTTCAGGATTTTGACCCAGTGATAGTGAAGCAACGACGATATATTTCCAAGTCAGGATGGTGTGTGGCTTGGAGGGGAACTGGCAGGTGGTGGTGTTTCCATGCATCTGCTGCCCTTATCCTTTGAGGTATTAGAGGTTGTGGGTTTGGAAGGTGCTGTCAAAGGAGTCTTGGTGAGTTGCTGCAGATGGTACAGACTGCTGCCACTTTGTGTTGGTGGTGGGGGAAGTGAATGTTGAAGGGTGGGGCGCCAATCAAACGGGTTGCTTTGTCCTGGGTGCTGTCGAGCTTGTTGAGTGTTGTTGGAGCTGCACTCATTCCAAATTATTCTTTTGTTTGCATCTTGTAAAACTGCCCTATTCTCCCTAATTGTAATTTTTCACAAGTGTGTTTGTGTGAGTGCTGAGTGAATGATTTAGCATTAGACTTGTGGATAAATTCGTGAATAAGTAATCACCTTTATTTAAACCCATGAAAGCTTGCTGCTGGTTATTAAAATTACCACACTCAGGGGTTAAAGAAACACACACGCATCTTACTTTTGAAAACTATACTGATTGCAGACACTAATGGAAGGGAATTAGGGTTCCACTTCTCTATCTTCCCTTTTGTAACACCTGGAATAAAAAAGCTTACCTGCCATCCTTACCTGGTCTAGTCTACAAGTGACTCCACACCCAAACTAATGAACATTGCTGAATATTCTCTGCCAACTGGTTCTTCAGTTTGTTCAGAGTGACTTTAAGTCCATTTTTCTTGTCTTCGTAATTTCCGAGAGGAATAAACTTTGACCTAGGGTGTCCCCATAGCATGTGAATATCCTTCAACTGGATTTTCTTTTCTTTACAAAGCTTGCTTGCTTCATCTTGAGCTCTCCTGTAATTCAGTAGAGGATAATCCAGTTTCTTCTGCTGTGCTTCCGTTCCGCTGTTAAGGCAGTCTTCATTCCTTCACGTTACTGAATGGTTACGCATTTCTTTTGCATTTGATCTTGAAAGACAATCAACTGTTCTTTCAACTGCTTATTTTCATGTTGATCTCTTGCCAACTCACCCTGGGCCTCAGTGCATCATTTAGTTGCAAATAATGTTTCCAACACAACTTTTTTCTGCTTTAATATTCAACTTCCTTTTTAGCTCCTCATGTTTTTCCATGGCTACATATTGATTCTTCGAGGAGTCTTTCAGGGTTACAGCTTCTTTACATGCCTTTTCTGCCTGCTGTTTTGCCTGGTTATACATCTGGTTGAGTTTACCCAACTCCTGCTTTGATTTGTCAACTGTGGAACTGAGGGTCATTATCCCCTCCTGATACGTTTGGGTCATTTCTGAAATTTGTTTGCTCAGAACTTGAACAGCTTGGTTCCTTGAAGACTTCAGCTTATTGTACATTTTCAAAGGTATATGCTCAGCTTGAATCTTGAGCTTCAAATCTTCCAGTTCAGATCTGATTCAAACATTTTTCTGTAGAACAGCTTCATTTACTTTTTGCACGTTTTTCTTCTTTTGAGTTACCTCATATAGCTTTCCTTCATGCTTAGCCATCTGCTCACTCCCCAGTGCCACCTGTCTCCCTCACTCTGGGGTCTTTTGGCTCCCTCTCTCTGGAATATTTTGTTGCCTTCTCTTTGAAGCCTTTTGTTGCCTTTGGCACTTTGTTTGGAGTTGGCCTCTCTCTGGGTTTCTTGTTGCCCTCAGTGGAGTTGGCCTCTCTCTGGGATCTCTTGGTTGTTTTCTTTTCTTGTAGTTACAGCTTTAAATTGCATTGCCTCTTTAAGAATCTGAATGTAGTAACTGTTTTTTTTTTCACTCGAACTGTCTACAGCTGTTGGCTTTCTGTCCTGTGCGTCTCTTGAGCATTTTTTGGATTTTTGGCAGGCTCTCTGGCAATCGTGGGCCTTTTTGGTTTTAAATTCTCTAAATTTTAGAACTTTGTTCTTCTTAAAATAAAACCACTGCAGGAACTTCTCATTTTTTAATGTCCCGCACTCCGAGAGTAGGCTTGCATTCTGATGGGGGCCCTTATTTTCAAACTTAAAGCGACGGCGCTTTTCTCCTCTGCCCTGACTGCCATGTGTTTTTCTCAGGTAACTTTCTTCTTTTTAGCAGCTTCTTCTTTACTCTGCAGCTTTTCTTCTTAAACTTCTGACTCTGCCAGCCGATCTTTATTTAACATTTTTTTAACTTCAGTGCAGCTTGGCCATCACTGTTGCAATCTGCTGAGCCCTGAGAATGCCACCTATTCTATAAGGTAAGTACAGCTTCCTTTTTTTTTGTATTTTTTGCTCACTGTCTTGTGATTAGGTTCCTTAGCTCTGCATCACTCAGGATCTTGCAAATTTTGTATTTTTGCTCACCCATCTCTGTGCTCTGACCAGGTTTTTTTTCCCCCCTTTTTACTCTGTGTCGCTCGGGTGTCTTGCAATAAACTTGCACTCACTCTGGTGGATTCCCCAACTTCTAAGGCTGTAGCGAACATTCTGCAATTGTTTCTTCAAATTTTCTTCTAAGGTACATGCCTCTCTAGTTTGGCTTCAGCTGCTTTTAGTGTTTCATACCTTGGGATGCTGTTCTGGGTTCATGCATTTAGTTGCCATCTTTCACATCACACGGACCATGATGTCAGGTTATGGTACGAGCTCTGATGTGGTATCTTGTAGAAGATGCTACTGCTGCCAACCTTGTTGTATTATGATGTGGGGTGATGTCTGAACGATGACATTTTGATGGCATGCAGGCACATACAGCATCATATAACAAGGCTGATGCCATAACTTTGACAGAAACCTGGCTCCAGCTGGTATGTGACTGATAACATTCCCAGCTATGAAATTTTTCCAGAAGAGATGAAGGAAGCAAAACACTTACGCTATAAGGGAGAGAAGATCAGCTATTTTGTTAATTGTGTTGCGTGTTTTCTTTTAGCAAAGGTGAACACATTGGCCTGAATTTCCAGCTTGGTGGGTGGGCACGATCAGTGGGCCCGGGATCGGTGGGAAACAAACCATCGGCCGTGATCGACCCCCGACTGCAATTTCACGCTGGCTGGCCAATTAACGGCCAGCTAACGTGAAATGCGTGCTGAAAAGCTCAGCGCTGCTGGGGTGGGATTGGGGGGTGGGGTGGGGTGCGGGAAGAGGGCGGGCAATGATGTCAACATGGGCGTGGGCCAGCGCTGACAGAAAGCCCCCTGAAGGTAGAGAGCAGCCTCACGGAGCCGAAGACCTGAAGCAGCAAAAATAAAGGTTTCAAAAGCTGAAAAATCTGTCCAAGCATCACATTCAGTCACCTTAATGTTTGGCTAATGAAAATGCTGCCCACAGAAATTTATTTATATTTTATTTCATCGCGGAAATCTCATCCTGTCATGGATGAGGCTTGTTGAAAAATGCAAAAGTCGCCTGGCTGATTTGCCCACCGGCCAACTGTAAGGTTGGACAGGCTACGTAAGATGACAGACAATCGCGCCGTTAATGGGCTTAATTGCCCTCTTAATTGTTGGCGGCCACACTTGATGTCATCTCACGTGATCTCACACCTGATCGGGTCAGGTGTGCTTAAAATTTAGCCCATTGTGTTCGTTTGAGGCATCTACTAATGTCCTCACACTGGGCTGTTAATTTGAGGTTGGATAAAGCAGGCTTTTTGCTGGTTTTGAATATAGATAGGGATCTGTGGTGGACTCTAGGATGCTAGAACATATAGCACATGTCTACCAATGTAGCCCAAAGCCTATTCCAATAAGGCTGCCCAATATCTAGGCCTCTCCTTCGACTTTGTGTACTCAATTACAGAAAGCTAATAGTTTAAGAGCCTATCATACAAATGTAGTGTCCTTTATCTAAGGTATAATCCAATTAACCGTTTCCCATGCCTGAGCGTTGACGACAGATGTCAAGATCCAAGAACTATTCACTTTACAATCATTTTACATCCTTTCCCATGTTGTTTGTTGCTTTCTTTCCTTGTGCAAAGCTACTACAGCCTCTCAACGTCCAACAGCTACCTAAGTCCCTGAAGTATATAAACTTTAGCCATTTGATAACCCAGTTGGTGTTTCCATCAGCAATGTCTTCAGGCTGGAACCTAAGGTAAGGCTGGTTCACTTCAAAATGTCTAGTGGACAACATTTAACTATAAAACTAACTTACAATGGTACATTTTCCAAAGGTTCCCTGTGGATTAACCAAATGACTGAGTTACGGGGGCAATTTCCTAAACAGCAGAGGACTGTCGAAATTTGTGGTCAACCTGGAATTGGAAAACTTGACTGGGTCAGTTTCACCAAGTCATGCAGGAATTGTGATCATATGGTGGTCTCACTGTTGATCCTTGTTTCTTCACAGAACTGTTACAGCGCAGAAGGAGGCCATTTGGCCCATCGTGTTTACACTGGCTCTGAATGAGGAATTCACTTAGTACCATCCTCCCATCTTCTCCCTGGAACCCTGGATATCCCTCCTTTTCAGATAACAGTCTAATTCCCTTTTCAGTGTTTTTCAGTCTAAAACCCTTTTCAGTGTTTTTCAGTCTAATTCCCTTTTCAGTGTTTTTGACTGAGCCTTCCTCCACCACACTTTCAGGTAGTGCATTAACCACTAGCTGTGTGAAAAAAAAAATTCTCATACCTCTTTTGCATCTTTTGCCGATTACTTTAAATCTCTGCCCTCTTGTTCTTGATCTTTTCACCACTAAATTCCAGTTTGGCCAGATGCTACCTCTCTCCCTGCCCTGTATTTAAACAATTCGCTCACTTGGATTTATTTTCAAGAGAGAGTTATGAACGAGTCAGTTCGTGGTCCTTCAAAATGTAACAACTTTAAAAAAAAGTGCTCTCCAGCATGGAGCAGTTTTGCATGATATCACCTCTCCAAAAACTTAGCAGTTTTAAACTGCATTGATGCATTAGGTAGGCCTCCTATTGCTGGGTCTAAATGGTTTATAGAAGGTTCCCCTATGCTCTGCTCTGTACATGCTTCATGCAGCCCATTGTAACTGAGCTGTAGGTGATTTCCCCTATTACTAAGCCCATTTTAACAGCATTGTCGGAGTTTTGCCTATTGATCTACTGGTTACATTGCTGCTGAGCCTCACTCTATCAACACATGTGGATGGCAGGGCTTTCAGCTGCCTGCATCCTAACTTGCATCAAGTCCCTTTAGCCCATCCCCTCCCCCTTGCACCCTGAATTATACTGGCTCCCAGTCCATCAATGCGATTTTAAAATTCTTATTCTTGTCTTCAAATCTCTCTATGACCTCGCCCCAATCCCATCTCTCTAAACTCCTCCAGCCGTACAAAGTCTGGGCCTGGGTCTTTTGAATATCTCTTCTCTCGATAAAAATATGCAAGCTAACAACTCCAAAGCCAGATTTGGATAGGTAACTGCTCAGCATTGATTTAATCATTCATCTGTCCTGTTTGGGTTGAGCAGCTCCAGGAACTGCCACAAACTCCTCCATGTTAATGTTCCAACAAGCAGCACATTCACTAGGCAGAATTTTGCCCTTAGCATGCAGGCTCGGCGGGGGCGGGCAAGAAGCCGACTGCTGCCAGCGATCGGGCCCGGAAGGCAATTTCACTTTGGGTGGGCCAATTAAGGCCCACCCAGTGTGAAATGCGAGCTGCAGCACTGAGTGCTGCCTGTGTGTTGGGGGGGGTGGGGGGGGGTTGGGGGGGCGGTGCTGGAGAGTGAGCGGGGCGAGCGTGATCTTCGCACATGCGCCGTAAGGTTGGATGGGCTACATAAGATGATGGACAATTGCGCTGTTAACGGAATTAATTGCCCTCTTAACTGTTGGCTGATCATCTTCTGAACTCCAGTGAATACAAGCCTAGCTGGCCCAATATCTCCTCATATGACAATCCTGCCATCCCAGGAATCAGTCTGGTAAATCTTTGCTGCACTCCCTCTATGGCAAGTATATTCTTTATCAGGTAAGGAAACCAAAACTACACACAATACTCTAGGTGTGGTCTTCCCAAGGCCCTGTACAGCTACAGTAAGACATCCTTGCTCCTGTACTCAAGTCCTCTCACAATGTAGGCCAACATACCATTTGCCTTCTTAACTGCTTGCTGTACCTGGATTGTGTACATTATAGGAAGCATGTTGAACCATAAACACAGTGCAAATCAGATACAACAAGGATTAAAACAAACATTTTATTTGCATCCCTCAGGAAGGGTTTAAGAAACAGGATGTTCTTTGTGAAGGCTATTTGAATTATTGCACTAGAAACAAACACTTGTCTATAACGTTAATTGATCTCTTATGCATTGCACTTAGGGAGTTGAGACTAAATGAGGTGTACAGGTAAAAGGGTGCTAAAGGATATTAGATAAATGGGCCATATTAAATATGAGATAATTTAATATTTAATTATTAAATTAAATAAGTAATTTTATGTTATTTTTAAAGTCAAATATTCTGCTCTTATATAATTTTATATTTAAATTTGGGGTGTCTGGGGTGCCTCTGGGAAAGGTAGTACCCCTTGTCACACTCTTTGGAGTTGTTCACCATTTATTGGTTCTCACTTTCACCCAGATCTCACCTATGGCTCCAAATAGTTGTTAGCATGCGACAGCTGCCACACCCCAAATTTAGCAGGTAGGCTAAACCAGGTGAGGGTAGTCGATGTGCCTCCCCATCAATGAGTTAGAATTTGACTATTCTTGCATATTAAACCTTACTCAGCAGAGTGGGTGGAAGAGTTCAACATGAATTCAACGGCCATAAGGAAGGCTAAGTTGTGGAACACTCAGGGTATGGTCAGGAAGCCAAGGTGCCAAGGTCATTCACTGCATCCAGAGTCATCTCGGCTTTGTTTATCCACTGGACTCAGATGTGCCTGGTTGAAAGGCTGTGGTCAACGCAGCGCAACTCTCCCTCACTATAAGCTATTTCATATGCAAGTCATAAAATCACCCACCAATTCAACCATCATACCGTGCTCAAGCCTTTGGGGGAGCGATGCAGCAGTAGAAACACTGGAAGTTGTAGCCACAATCCTGCACACAGGCAGCTCAGACCATGGGGTTGTCGTTTAACGGTTTGAAGCAGCAGCGGACTTTGGCAGCCTCTGAGGGACTGAGCAATCCTCTTCAGGATCGGACTGGATCGGTCTGCATGCCACATCCTTTGAACAGAGTTGCCCTGGCCAAGAGGACACATGAGCTTTGCAAGTCCAGAGCTGCAAGAACCTCTTCTGCACCAAAGAAACACATGTCCAACATACACCGGATCTTTTTGTGCTCAAATTGGAGGTTAGTCATCGCATTGCACTTGAAACCTAACTCAATCAATTCTATGTTAATGTCACGGCTATCGACCACATAGGACCAACACATAATAATTTGGAAAAAAAAATGATGGCAGTTTGGGAAGCTGAGAAATAGAGTTGGTTCAAGAGAAGGAGTTTCTCTGAAGTACTGGCTCAGGTGCTAGGAGTGAAAAGCAAAAGTGAAGTGCCTCAGTATCACTCATCGGGAGGGTGTAATCACAACGTGACAAGTTTACTCACGAGTTTCTGTTATAAAAGTGGACATGAGAATATATCATGGGAAAAGCTGAAATAGCAAGTGCATGAGGGAGGATCGGTATATTATATTCTAGATGTACTTGTAAAATGCATACAACGCCAGTAGATTCCCCAAAACACCCATTGTACCAAGCACAATATTATAGCTGCCAATTATGCTGACCTTTGAGCTCGAAGCAGCACAGTAAGGAAGGAAATATATAATTTCTTTAAATCTTTGTGGAATCGGTATTTGCTTTTAAAAATGCTTGAAAAGGACTTTTAAGAGTTTGCATCAATTGTTCCTTTCTTGGATAATGAGAAATCTATGTGAACCTGGCAACCCTTGACCTAAAGCAGTACCAATAGAAAAGAAGTTAAGACAGAAGTATTGTGGCCACACACAAAGGAGAGCTACAAACAGGGGAGCTGGAGGGTGAAGACACAGATGCAGACAGAGAGAAAGCAAACAGAGACCAGAGAAGGAACACACTGAATTCTTGTGAATAGAAGAGGCAAATTTCTCTCAGGAAGAGGTCAATTTTTTCTGTTTAAAAGAGGCAGGATCCCTTGGAGGCACCATGAGAGTTGGCTAATAAAGGTCTAAAACCTGGAAAGCTGTGTGAATAGCTCAGAGATGTTAAACAGCTGTGTGTTCTCCCAGAAGTGGCCAAAACATGAGCCAGGTTGTTAGTTGGTTGGGTGAAAAGGAACTCCGGAAAACTACACCATCAGGATTGTCATGACCCAAGGGACAGAAGGTTTGTAGAAGTGTGCCTTACTGATGATAATCGTACCTTTGAAACTCGGAGGTGAAAGCTCTTGTTGGATAGGAGTTCTGACCTACCCTACATGAATAAAAAACAGCATATTGTGGAACTATGTGGCTACGTAATACCATACAGGCTGAAGAGGAATGCTTGTCTATATGTAAAATGTAGCTTTCTGTATTGACTAGTTAAAATGAAAGTTACCTTCTTCTTTGAAGTATAATTTTCCAGTTAGTTCATGTGTAATTTGTGGTAGTTCTGATTTCTGCTAAAATTAAAGTTGCGAAAAGTGAAATCCTGTTGGTAATTTCTTCTTCTGTGGATCGTTCAGTAAGTTTGATCATTTTGGTTTACAGTACCCCCACAGTAATCATTACACAATAGTGAACATAGCCTAGAACATCAATCTTATTGATGCAATTTTGGGGAGGCTCCATTGCTGCACCCTATGGGCAAATATAAATGAAATACTTGCCATTATCTGAATGTACAACCACGTTTCATAAACAAAAATACCTCACCAAAAAAGGATCGCAGCACTTCAGTAATATAAAAGCAAAATACTGTGAATGCTGGAGACCTGAAATAAAAAGAGAAAGCGCTGGAAAATGTCAGCAGGTCTGGCAGCAACTGTGGAGAGAGAAACAGAGTTAATGTCTCATGAAGAAGGAGTTACATTTTCCAGCGTTTTCTCTTTTTATTATTATCACTGAACTGCAAACTATTTTTGGCAACTGCATCCTGCCCTGCCAGAACTCGTTTGCTAGGTAATGCTTTTGAAACTCACCCTGGTTATTTTGTGTACGGAATGCACAATGCAATCTTTCTTTCCAGCAGTGAAGTGAATAATTGCAGGTATTTTGTGGAGGGAGCATTAGAATTTGGTGGGATAATTTTAACCTAATTGCCAAGCAGCAAAACCTCAGGATTGGATAGAACATTACTTTTACGTCACCTCCCATAATTACTCTCTGTTGACCAGTGGAGAGTAAAAATCAAGTAAGGTGTGAAACCAGCGGTGAGCCCAATTCTGCCCATTTCCTCCATGGCCGTGTTCAGTTAAAATTAGCCCCAATTGCACTGAGAATTGTGTAAAATGCGCCACGCTGCTGGCACCTGGAGCAAGGGTCAACTTACCACCAAGGCTTAAAGAAATAATAACAATTTGCATTTACACAGCAACTTTGTTGTAATAAAAGTTGCTGAGGTACTTCACAGGAGCGAGTATCAAATAAATGTTGACACTGAGATATTTGGACAGGTGACAAAAAACTTGTTCAAATAGGTTGGTTTTAAGCAGCGTCTTAAAAGAGGGTTAATTGATATTGGTCAGGACACCAGCTTCAAGGGCTTGGAGTCAGTTGTCTGGAGCCCATTCATTGTGTTGTGCCCTGGGGCAGGTCTTAACGCAAGTCTCACACTTATGATTCTTGATCTAGGTGGAAGAGTAATTGTGGTGGTTTCGCATTATCCTCCTCATGGTTTTTAATCTTTGGAATATCTTCTCTTGCTGGGTTGCAAACTAGGCCTTTTCTGATGGGGAGGCAATCCACACCCCTTGGGTGTGAGTACTCAGGCCGGATGTAATCCAATATTGGAAGTCACTGTTCCGGTCTCCACTCAACGGGGCTGTCTGAAGTGGGACTCGAACCCTTCTTATGGCTCAAAGATTGGAACGCTAATGATGAACTGGTGGCCACTCTGTCTGGACACTAATCCTGCTCTGAATGTCAATTCAGCATTTACAGACCATATTCTAGTTTTCAATTGCTGGCCATCTGGAGTTGTGCTCAAACCCTTTGAACTGCCACTAGACTACAGCTTACAGTCCTGGTCACCACATTACAGGATGATCATGATCACACTTGAGAGGATACAGGGGAGATTTACAAAGGTATTGCTAGGAATGGAGAATTTAAGCTGTGGGGTAAGATTGGATAGGTTGGGGTTGTTTCCTTTGGAACAGAGGAGTCTGAGTGGACATTTAATTGAGGTGTATAAAATTATGAGTGACTTAGGTAGAGTGGGAAGGAAGGACACATTTCCCTTAGCGGAGAGATCAATAACCAAGAGGCAGAGATTTAAAGTATTTGGTGGAAGAATTCGAGAGGTGTTGAGGAGAAATGTTTTCACCCAAAGGGTTCTGGGTGTCTGGAACTCACTGTCTGAAAGTGTGTTAGATGCAGAAACCCTCAATGCATTTAAAAAGCATTTAGATAATGCATTTGATAACATAACCTACAGGCTGCAGACCAAGAGCTGGAAATTAGACTAGATTGCTCTTTCTCAGCTGACACAGACACGAAGGGCCAAATAGCCTCCTTCTGTGCTGTAAATTTCTATGATTATAACTCAGAGGCAGGAATATTGCCACAAAGACAAAGGCTCACTACCTTCTCTAGAGTAGGTGAAATTAATAAGGATCCTTGCTACTCTCAAACCTCTTGCTTCGAGATATGTCAGTTAGCCCAGTAAATAACAGGCTTTGACTCAACTCTGATACACTCGACAAGTTGAATAAATTGCTAGCAATCACTGCTGATGGTAGAAAATGATGATGCCCAGCAGTTAGCCAACCCTCCAGGATTGTCCTGGAGTTTCCAGGAATTGGAAGATTAACCTCCAGGCTGCTGCCTCATTTATATTAAACAATTCCATTTCATAGCTAGAAAAATATTGAGAGATGGGAGTGAGAATGGGGAGGAGGTGTTTGACTGACAGTCAAGAGTCATCCAATTGGGTAACAACGAATCTTAGGAAGGGCGGTGGTTTGCTGGGACGGGCTGACTAGAGTTGCACCCAGAAGCTTGGATGAGGTACTGAATGGTGAATGGAGAAAACTGGTGAGAGGAAAGAAAAGTCAACTTTTGTACTCCAATTAAATCATAACAGAACAACTTGCCCTTTCTGTGCTGCCTTTAGCTGCTTTACAAAATAGTGGAGAGGTACATTCATTTAGCAAGGTCATTGGGAAGGCATGCAAAGGCTTGGTCAAAGAGGTGTGAAGGCTTTTGGGGATAGCCAGAGATTGGGAGCATAGATAAATTCACCACAAAACAGTGCATCTGGATAACAACAACTTGGAAATGGCAATAAAGTCATCTGCATGGAATATCATTAAATATTTCCCCATGAGTGGATCTGTATCTAAGGACTTGATTTAAGATCTTTAAGACAGGATACAAGAATTGTGAATGATCAACTCCATCTGATGGTGAATCTCAGCTTCAAGATTCATATCCTGGAGTTAACATTTGAAATAATTAAATAATTAAGCAGCCAGCTCCTGGGGACGGTGGGGGGGAGCGGGGCGGTGGTGGGGAGTGGTGGTCAGCTCAGCTGGAGTTCTAGTATTCATATGCCACCTTGACTGGGTTCAGTTGAGTTCCAGACTCGCTTCTTATGATCTCAATTGAGACCAGTGATGTTTCTTTTGGAATCCAAAAACTCAGTATTTACTAAAAGAATTAAACCACAGGTTCATGGTTTAAATCAAAAGGATTTTACTACACAAACATCAAAGAACATCAATACTAATAAATACACTCGATCTTAAATAGTCGGTTACATTGAAGATATTAAAAGTACAATGAATTCATTTACGTATAATCTAAACCAAATTCCTTAAATCACATTTCCTTATAAACCCATTAAACGCAAGTCAGATATTTAACAAAAATTGGAAGATTAACTCCACTTGTTCTGAGTACCATTTCAAAGATTTGTATATGGGCTGAGATTTCTTGGGCCTTCCGTTTACATCTGGCAAGGTTGCCCCCTTTTAAATCTTCTCCAGCCATCCGATGGTTGCAGACTCCTGGTTCAAAACAGGCGCCTCTAGCGTCTTAAGCATAGCCACTTGGGTCAGAGCTCTCCCGATTCTAATATTCTTTAACTCTGGATTCTTGCCTCTAAAACCCTCTCTTCTCTCTCCGCAGCTTGACCATACAGTAAAGTCCCACCATCCATGGCTTCCTCCTTTTCATATTTGCTTATCTGCGCAAAAGTCTTTATATACCAGCTCCCCCATTGTGGACCCAAATGATTTTATAAGTAAAAAATAGAAGCCATCTTTAGAAAATGCAGAAAAATGAAAAGCTGCCCAAAGTTAAAAAAGGAAGGTGTCCATATGTATAAAAGTGCTCACTGTGCATGTGTCATCTGCTATTGTTTGCATGTGCTTGTTCCTCATTGCTGAAACTTAATCCTTAATCACATTCCAGCTCCACTCTCAAGTAAAGTGTGAAAAATTTTACGTTGTTCTTGTTTTATTGTTTCATTAAACATTTCCTCCAGCAAGTTTCTCTTTAACTTTATTAAAAACATAGTTTTTATTGCCTTTGATCCATATCAAATTTAGGATAGCTAGAATCTACCTAATTGACTCCAATTGTAAAGTGTGTTCTTTGTTTGCAATTTTGCCATTTGCGAGGTTTTGCGGGAATGCAGCCCTGGCAAAAGAAGGGACTTTACTGTTCCAGGAATCCAACTCACTGTTAGGATTCCTTCAGTTGATAAGAGTTTTGAACTCTTTGAAATAACACACAAGATTTCAATGGAATCCTTCTTGAAATAGGTGTCTCCTTCACTCTAGCTTGTGTTGAATTAAAAAGAACTAAAGAAAACACTGTTCAAACAAAGAACCACACTCACAATCTACTTATCCTTCGTTAACTTGTTGCTCCCTTTTTTCTATTATTTTGTCTCTAAGGGAACTTGGTCACATGATCATTTATTGGCAGCCAGCTGCTTTTTTTAAAATCAGAAATTAGAGCCTAGAGAAAACTAATTCTTAAAGGGACCATCATCCCACATGAAATACATTTTTCCCTGGAAACACATGGGCCATCGCAGCTCACATTTTAAAGTTTCTTTGAACGCGCTTTGACCATATGGAGATAACAATTTGGAAACTGTTGCCATCTATTAATAAGCATACCGACAGATTAATCTTAAAAAATGTAAACCATATTGAAACTGACACACACACTTATCTCAAAAATGTTGCCAAACATGTTACCTGGGTATAAACAAAAAGAATATTGAAATATTTCACTAATTTGCATAACTGAAACAATCTCATTGTTTGTTGTCAAAATGTGGTGCAAACAGGCTGATGGTTAGAATGGTAGATGATTCAAACAGAGGCACTATATTTATATAAAAATAGTTCAACGTATATTTAATTTTTTGGAAAGACTGAAAGCTGAAAGAATTTATATTATTCTGTTGTCCTTGTCATGACTTGGCAGCTGATGTGTGCCAGATGGACCAAATCCACAAGGGAAAATTGGCCATGTTATCACAATGATCTTGCAATTTGTATTTATTACGAGAAGATTTATACACTGAATTCAGAAGTAATGAGTGGATTGACACCTTTAGAGATTTAAAAAACTAAATTAAAATATCTATTAACAAAAGAAATTATTTCAGGCACATAAGATTACAATTACTTAATACTATAACAAATCCCCAAATACCTCATTAACCTGACTCCCAGCTAGACACCTGCTTTAAGGCAACAGTTCCAAAAATAGATTTTAAATTTAAATAGGCAAGTCAGCAAATTTACCACAGCACCCACTTGACAGTGGAATTCCAAAGGCTTTCCTCCACCTTTGATTACTGGACACAGCAGACTTCTCCAAAAGTGGCTGGAGGCTTCCCCAAGGCTGTTTTCCACCGTCCTTTTAGATCTTACATGGCCCCCCAATGTAACCTTCAATCCTTCTTTATATATGTTTCTCTCTCTTTAATCTGTAAATTCCATTTGTCTATATGTCTTTGAAAATTTACTTTTCCTGTAATATAAAAATCTTTCATGTTGCCAATATGATCAGTACCCTTGGGAAAAATAAACATACTGCTTGGCCTTGCTTACCTTGTTAGTTGTAAAAATTCCTATCATCCATTTAAAACCCAAACAACCCCTTCACTTGTCTAAAAATGCAAGTTTTCTTCTCACCCTACATGCTAAGCCCTCATCAATGTTTACTTATTAGCATTTCAAATGCCTTTTGCCCATAACTTATTTTGATAATTTCAAGCTTGCAGTCTATCTGACTCTAATTCAATTAAATCACACAGACGGAACCATCTCAACTTACACCCATAAACTGACTTTACAATAAACCACGATAATATAATGAAAAAAGTGTTAGTTTCATGACAGTGCTAATGGGTTACACAAAAGAATCAATATACATTGTCACCTTATATTGAATCATAGAATGGTTACAACACACAAGGAAGCCATTTGGGCCATTGTGTCTGTGCCAGCTCTCTGCGAAAACAACTCAGCTAGCTCCTGCAGTCCTGAAAATATTTTCTATTCAGGTAATTATTCAATTCCCATCCAAAAGCCATGATTAAATCTGCCTCCCGTCACATTTTCAGACAGTGCATTTCAGAAAGTCTAATCACTCACCTGTGTAAAAAAGATTTTTCTCATGCTACCTTTGCTTTTTCTTTACCAATCATCTTAAATCAGTGACCTTTGGTCCTTGACCCTTCCATCGATGGTAACAGCTTCTCCCTATCTACTCTGTTCAGACCTCTCATGATTTTGAACAACTTTGTCAAATCTCCTCTCAACCTCCTCTTTTCTAAGGAGAACAACTCCATTCTCTCCAATCTATCCATATTACTGAAGTTCCTCACCTCTGGAACCATTCTCATAAATCTTTTCTGCACCCTCTCTGAAGTGCCAGCATTTATATTTGATTCATTGGAAGTCAAAGGCTGTTTTCCCCCAGCTATTAATGTATTGATTAATCATGAGCAACACACACCATGGCAAGAATTTCTTTCCTTGATGAGATATCTTAGGCAAGGACATGCCAAACATTCATAATGAGCACATTTTAAATTTTTTGATTAATGATCTGCTCTCTGATTGGGTCCTCCTGGATCTTGTTGCAACATGACCTTTCATTTACTCTGATATCAATCAGTGATGAGACCATTTAGACATGGCTTTTGGTCATTCCCAAATTTAATGTTTCATCGGCAAATCATGGGTTCGCCACTTATCCTTGACAAACCTGAGCTGTGCCTAAGCCTTTTTCCTTACAGTGCCCACATGGGCAAACACTGCATTCTTAACTCTAACTCTATTTGTTTTCCTGAAGTTCAACAGGATCCCAGAAGCTCCATTTTGAGGATTCCTTCCACGCATTTTAGGCATGCATCTAGCAGCAAATTAGACAGCTCGTTTAAAGAGCCAGCAGGTCCACGTTGGGCTCAAAGGCCTCCTTTTGTTCTATATGATTCCATGGGCCCATGGAAACAAGGTTGTAGGTGGAGGATGGGAAAATAGAAAGAATCCTCATTGGGATGGGCCCCTGATGCATTTTTACTTTCATGTGTCTTTCCCAGGGGCAGACTGAGAACTGGGTTGACTGCTCGCTCCAAGGAGTTTAGCAGATAATAAGGGCAATTAAGGCTGCACTTAGGTGTCATTTTGCAGTGGCACTGGTACTTTGGCATCATCAGACCGGATCCCCAGTAGCACACTGGTGACCGTGGGGGCAGGAGGCTCCATACCTCCGTGTTGGGGCCTCGGGGATTAAAGGTTGTGACCACATATGTCAATAGTCCAGCAGAGAGTTTTCCCCTCCAATCAATTCATTAGTTCCCTTCCCCTGCTCTTTCCCTGTAGGCCAGCAAATTATTTCCTTTAAAGTAAATCTCCAATTCTCATTTGAAAGTTACTATTCAATCTGCTTCCTCTGCCCATCCAGTCAGGACTTTAAGATCACAATGACTTGCTGCATAAAAAAAATGCTCATCATCTTTGCTGCTGGATTTTTTGACAATAGTATTAAGCTTGTGTCCTCTGGTTACTGAGCCACATACCAGTAGAAACAACTTTTCCTTGTTTACTCTATCAAAACACTTCATAATTTTGAACAACACCACTAAATCTCTCCTTGACCTTCCCTGTGCTAAGGAAAATATTCCCAGCTTCTCCACATAACTTCACATAACTGAATCCCTTAGTATTTTTCTGTAAACCTCCTCAGCACTCTCTCGTTGTTTTCACATTTTAATTGTTGGCTGAACATTAATATTTGGTGCTAACAGAAGTTTTGGAAGCTTAGACCATGTACAGAAACCTCCTCTGTCCAGGTAGCAATGTAAACCTTCAAATCTAGTGTGAATTTGCATTCCAGAGGGAACTTAATGATTACAAACTCCTGCCTTTCATGGAATCGTTGCATTAGCAATTGCAATCAAACATTACTATATTGCCAATGCTGCGTGCATAATACAGCTAGATTTCATAAGCATTTCACTTGCTCAGCAAGTACTCTTGTAGTCAATGCATTTGTTTATTTTTCTCTTGCACTAACATATTCAATTTGAAAATTTGCAAACACGTCAATGGCAGCAGAATCATTCTCCGAATGATGAAGTCAGATAGCTAAGTACATCGCCTTCTTCAGGTAAAGGCAAGCTTTTTAAAGTTCTTGGCATTAGGCCAAATGTAAATAGACATGAGTTGTCAGGAAGGGCGAGGCTGTTGTGTACTGAATTGGCAAGGGTTAGCATATCCTCAACTTCCGGCAGGCATCATTGAACTAACTTTTACTTACACCACCCCAACAGAAAGGCAGCAGTGAGGGTGGTAGAACAAGATGTTACACTTCTTCCTCCCCTTAAAAAAGAACTTATAAATTAAAATGTATAATGGTAACTTGTACATAATTTGCCAGAATGCAATAGCCAATATCAGCAGTATCTTAAATGTAACAGGTTGGGTTGCATTTTTGTTGTTACTGTAATCACAATTAAAACACATATATTACTAATATTGCCAGAGTAATTTACAGACTAAAAGAAAAGTTTTTCCTTCACGCCAGTATGTATTTAACAAAAATATCATCATTTGACAAGAAGCAATGAAAAGAACAATTTATTTCTTGTTCCTTCCTACATACTTTCAATTAACCTATCTGGCTTCCTACTCTTTCTATCTCAATATCTTCTCCTAATTCCATTTCCATTAGCTTGACTCTGCTCTGCAACATCTCTGACATGTGTCATCCCTGACCTTCGACTTTCATGACCAGTAGCTGTTGAAACCAAGACATTCATTTATTAGTTTTAATCAAAGACCCTGACTTACTTTGCTCTACCAGTGGATTCTATGATACTGGCAAACTCAGTTTCTTTGTGATATTCAATTTTTTTTGGACTTTAACTTTGGACTGGAGGGGGAATTTGGACCATAGAAGATTTGTCATGCACTCCCTATGTCAGTTTGCCTCTATCAAGCAAATGATCTACGTGGCACTGATGAGAATCTCTCTCCAATCTTCACTAGATACGTGAATGCATCTGGTCTCTTTGCAACAACTCCAAGCACGTACTTCGCTTTATCACTTTGGTGGTTTTTCAACATGACTTTCTTATCAGTACTGAATTCTCTAAGTTTCCTTGGTGTATCATGACCTATCTTTACTTTATCTTGCTTTTTCTCTTACTTTGCTGCTGATGCCAGGCTGAAACAAACTAAGTGTTTTTAGACACTAACTCATAAGTTGAGAAACATGTTGTAGACCCTGGCGTTATTCTGTAAGAGAACAAAAAATTGTCTAGCCCCTATCAAAGCTAAACATGGAAGTCACTGCCTAGCAAGTACCTCTGCAAAGATCTCTTCACAATGTGTACACTAATTTCTGCAGCATAATTTGATGCTGGGTGATATGGTATTATCAGAGTGTGTTTGAATCCGTTCTTACTCAGAACCACTTCAAACTCTTCTGAAGTAAACTGCAGAGCATTATATCATACCAACAGCTCTGGTATTAAATTGCAAAGCAATTAAATTGCAGAGCAACCATAAATTGCAAAGCAACTTTTCAAAAACTCAACAGCTCTGGCACTTGTGGTATCGGACATAGACTCAACAATTATCCATTTTTAAAATTCACTCATGGGATGAGGGCATTGCTGGCTGGGCCAGCATTTATTGCCCATTCCTAATTGTCCTTGAGAAGGTGGTGATGAGCTACCTTCTTGAACCGCTGCAGTCCGTGTGGTGTAGCTACACCCACAGTGCTGTTAGGAAGGGAGTTCCAGGATTTTGACCCAGTGACAGTGAAGGAACGGTGATATATTTCCAATTCAGGATGAGGAGTGGCTTGGAGGGGAAACTCCTGGTGGCCGAGTTCCCATCTATCTGCTGCCCTTGTCCTTCTAAGTGGTAGTGGTTGTGGGTTTGTACTCTCATAGCTATCAATCAAAACAAGGTACAATTCCCTTCCACCTCAAAGAAATCGACTTGTACTCATTGCCATGGTTTTCTTGTGTTTGACTATGGAGTAAAAGGAACCCTGGTTGGTTCATTGCTCATTCTGAGACACACTTCACAAATTTTCAGCTTCTTAATTACCCATGTTCTTTCAAATTTATCCAGCTCTTTACTTACAGCTTCTAACTGTGCATAAGGCATTAAGTTAGCCTTTCAAAATGTCAGCTGTACGTTGTCCTTTATCTTAACTTTGGCTTTGTGATGCCTAATTTTATTGTTTGGTCCTCCTTGCTCAAAGACCACTTTGTGCTCTCTTAGCACTTCCTCAATGTCAGACATACTCTTAATATTCCTGCCATAAATAATATGGCCCAGTTTAACTGTATCTTCTTAAGTCAATTCCTTTCTGTCAAGGAGCTATTGTTCTCTCCTGCTGTTATCAATGACAAGTAATAGGGTGTATCATTGTATTCCGCCCCAACACCATCTTGACCCAACACTGGAACACTCTTCTTGGAATAACTAATCAGTTTCTCACCTGTTTTGTGTAAGGGAATGTGACTGAGGGACTTTTATACTCTCCTTCCAAGTTAACAGACACTGCTTTGGTTGTATCAGTGATGAGAGTGAATTGTGGAATCTCTGACTTTCATTTCTACTGTCGGCTCTGGAATGATATCTTCAGTCCAACTACTCTCATCTTTCATGTGCTGTTTTTCTTGCTCTCTGACTGATTACAACTCTTGACCTTGCTGCTCGGTAACATCAACTTCTGTTTCCATGTCTATCATATGCACATTTGAGAGCTTCCAGGCTCCTGAACTAGCTTTAGACCTATCATGTCATCGACCCGGTGCATTGATGCCACCTGGTGCTTTACTCCGACCTGGAGCATTACAACTCCTGCATGCTGTCTGGATATGACCGACTTTCCCACAGGCATAGCACTTTGACTGGTAACGGGGGCAGTCAAATGGTTGGTGGCCACCAGGGCTACGGTAACATCTAAATATCTCATTCTCAGACTGTGAAATTGGCCTGCTGTGGCATGGATCCTACTGAAATCCAGTGGGTATCCTCCACCAGCTCAAGTAAAGAACTCCCTTGCAATCTGCCTCTATCTCTGTCTGCCATTTTCATGGCTGTGGCCTCATTATAGGGCTCCCTCCACGTCAGCTTAATGCCTTTATTAAAAAGCTTGGTCTGGGTTTTATTGTTCTTTAGGTCTCCTACGAAAGTATCTTCAAGTTTGCTTTCTAAGTTCATGGCATATGCACAGTGACGAGAGTTTCCTTAACTTGAGAATGTAACCTGCAACGGTCTCACCTGAGGACTGCTTCCTTCTCCCAGTGCAATTTCATTCTTAATTGTGCCATAATGGGAGTCCAGAATTTCATCAATTTCAGCATAGTGCACATACTGGGGTCTTTTGGACAACACTGATTAGATACTCCATTAAAGGGACCTGGCCCCTTCATAGTGAAGAAATCAGTTACCTTATCCTCATCATTTATTTTATTTAAGTCAAACGTGTAACCTTCATTTGTGCAGCCTTCATTACATCAGTCCTCTTTGTTGAATTCCCCCTTGACCCCAAATACGCCTGTGTGCCAATTTTTCAATTCACTGAGTTGTACCTGAACACGATGTGCAACTCTTACAAAAACTACAGAGGTAAACGTTCCCCTTCCAACAACAGAATTTGAACTGGAATAATGTAAACAACAGGGATAGTATCAGACTTCAAAACGACTGGTAAAATAGGTTGTCCCGTGCCAAGTGAGACTTGTTGCAGAGAAGTGTGAAGTGATGCATTTTGAAGGGAAGAGTGAGGGGTTATATAAGCTGAATGGTATAATTTTTAAAGGAGGTGTAGGAACAGAGTGACCTGGGGGATCAAATGCACAATTCATGAAGGTGACGGGGTAAATTGTTAAGAAAAGGAAAACAAATCTTGCATTTATATAGCACTTTTCATGACTCAAAGTGCTTTACAGCCAAAAAACTATACTTTTGAAGTGTAGTCCTTGTTGTAATGTGCAGCAGCCAATTTGCACACAGCAAACTCCCACAGCCGGCAATGCAACAACAACCAGATAATCTGTTTAGTGCTGTTGACTGGGGGGTAAATATTGGCCAGGACACTGGGGCAAATCTCCTGCTCCTCTTTGAAATAATGCATGGGATCTTTTACATTCATCTGAGCAGGTAGATGGGGCCTCAGTTTGACATCTCATGCAAAGGGGTGCACCTCCAACAGTGCAGTACTCCCTCAGTACTGTACTGGGAATGTCAGTCTTGATTTTTGTGCTCAAGTCCTGGAATGGAACTTGAATTCAGAACCTTATGACTCAGAGGCAAGATTGCTACCCACTGTGCCAAAAAAAATTAATGTGGGATTCCGGGCTTTAATTTAGATCAATCAATTTGAAGAGGTAATCTTACAATGCTTCAGTTTCACATTTCTTGATCAACAGCTGCAATCAGTGATAAATGAGGGTTGAAAAATCCCCAGGCAGACCAACAAGCCAGTTAGGAACTTTTAGAATCATGAAATCTTAGAATCATAAAATCTTATAGAAGGAGGCCATTCAGCCCATTGTGCCTGTACCAGCTTTTTGAAATTCCATCCAATTAGTCCTGCTTTCCCCGTCGACCTTCAAATATTTCCTTCTCAAGTATTTATCCAATTCCCTTTTGAAAGTTACCATTGAACCTGCTCCCATTACTCTCCAGGCAGTGTATCCCAGCTCAAAAAACTGACAGATGTAAAAAATAAAATCTCCTCCTCTCTTCCCTGGATTTTTTGCTGATTTTCTTAAATCTGTGCCCACCGGTTACTGATCCTCCTGCCGGTGGAACCAGTTTTCTCCTTCTTTATTCTGTCAAAACACTTCATAATTTTGAACACTTCCATCAAGTTCTCCCCTGGGCCTTATTTGCTGCAGTGGGGGGGATGGGGGGGGGGGTGTGGAGAAGGCTCCCAGCTTCTCCAGTCCCTCTACATAACTGAATCCCCCTCATCTCTGGTCCCATTCTGGTCAATCTCAGGGGAGCGGGGAGGGGGCATGAGCCAGTGCAGGCATGATGGGCCAAATGGCCTTTAGGAGAGTTGTGGGGTTGGGGGGGGGGGTGGGGGAGGCTCAGGAGATTGGAATTCTTTTCAGGTCCATCACAAACTGCGTATGGGTGTGCACGTCCGTCCCCACTGCCGCGGGTCGAAATTTCACCAGTTCGGCTTTGTCTGCTGATAAAAAGTAAAATTCTGCGGATGCTGGAAATCTGAAACAAAAACTAAAAATTGCTGGTGGGAGGGCAGGGGGCGGGGGGGTGGGGAGGGGGGTGGGGAATGGGGCAGGGGGTGGGGAGGGGGTGGGGAGGGGGAGGGGCAGGAGGTGGGGAGGGGGGTGGTAGGGGCAGGATGTGGGGTGGGGTTGGGGAGGCAGGGGCAGGGGCAGGGGGTGGGGAGGGGAGTGGTAGGGGCAGGGGGTGGGGAGGGGGAGGGGCAGGGGGTGAGGAGGGTGGGGAGGGTGAGGAGGGGGGAGGGGCGGGGGTGAGGAGGGTGGGGAGGGGGGGGTGAGGAGGGGGGCAGGGGGTGAGGGGGGAGGGGCAGGGGGTGAGGAGGGGGGAGGGGCAGGGGGTGAGGAGGGTGGGGAGGGGGGGTGAGGAGGGGGGGCAGGGGGGTGAGGGGGGAGGGGCAGGGGGTGAGGAGGGGGGAGGGGCAGGGGGTGAGGAGGGTGGGGAGGGGGGGGTGAGGAGGGGGGGCAGGGGGTGAGGGGGGAGGGGCAGGGGGTGAGGAGGGGGGAGGGGCAGGGGGTGAGGAGGGGGGAGGGGCAGGGGGTGAGGAGGGTGGGGAGGGGGGGTGAGGAGGGGGGGCAGGGGGTGAGGGGGGAGGGGCAGGGGGTGAGGAGGGGGGAGGGGCAGGGGGTGAGGAGGGGGGAGGGGCAGGGGGTGAGGAGGGTGGGGGGGGGTGAGGAGGGGGGAGGGGCAGGGGGTGAGGAGGGGGGAGGGGCAGGGGTGAGGAGGGGGGAGGGGCAGGGGGTGAGGAGGGTGGGAGGGGTGAGGAGGGGGGAGGGGCAGGGGGTGAGGAGGGTGGGGGGGTGAGGAGGGGGGGCAGGGGGTGAGGGGGGGAGGGGCAGGGGGTGAGGAGGGTGGGGGGGTGAGGAGGGTGGGGGGGTGAGGAGGGGGGAGGGGCAGGGGGTGAGGAGGGTGGGGGGGGTGAGGAGGGGGGGGGTGAGGGGGGGGAGGGGCAGGGGGTGAGGAGGGTGGGGGGGGTGAGGAGGGGGGCAGGGGGTGAGGAGGGTGGGGGGGTGAGGAGGGGGGAGGGGCAGGGGGTGAGGAGGGGGGAGGGGGGGTGAGGGGGGGAGGGGCAGGGGGTGAGGAGGGTGGGGGGGGTGAGGAGGGGGGAGGGGCAGGGGGTGAGGAGGGTGGGGGGGTGAGGAGGGGGGAGAGGCAGGGGGTGAGGAGGGTGGGGGGGGTGAGGAGGGGGGAGGGGCAGGGGGTGAGGAGGGTGGGGGTGTGAGGAGGGGGGAGGGGCAGGGGGTGAGGAGGGTGGGGGTGTGAGGAGGGGGGAGGGGCAGGGGGTGAGGAGGGTGGGGGGGGTGAGGAGGGGGGAGGGGCAGGGGGTGAGGAGGGTGGGGGGATGAGGAGGGGGGAGGGGCAGGGGGTGAGGAGGGTGGGGGGGTGAGGAGGGGGGGCAGGGGGTGAGGAGGGTGGGGAGGGGGGGGTGAGGGGGGAGGGGCAGGGGGTGAGGAGGGTGGGGGGGGTGAGGAGGGGGGGCAGGGGGTGAGGAGGGGGGAGGGGCAGGGGGTGAGGAGGGTGGGGGGGGTGAGGAGGGGGGAGGGGCAGGGGGTGAGGAGGGTGGGTGGTGGTGGGACTCAGCATTGGCTGTGGAGCCAAAGGCAGGGTTAACGCTTCCAGTACTCCTGCTGCTGATGTGCTCAGCTTCAACTTGCCTGAATTAAATGCTTTGCTCAGCGCTCCGCCCTCTTTGCCTCTGGAATAAACGCGCGTTGGGGGGCGTGGGGGGGGGGTGTGGGTGGGGGCTGGATCGTGAGCAAGGTGTTTATAAAGGGGCAGCAGAGGGATGCTGGCCAGCCCCCTTCCCAAGTCAAAGCACAGTCCGCGGGAAAGGCGCTCGCTCAGCAACGATACTTCAAACCAGCGGCTGGGGTTGAAATCCACAGCGCAAGGAAACCCTTCTCGCCCAGGTTCTCCTCGAGCACCGAAATCAACTGCATCGGAATCCGAGCCAAGAGCAGGTAAGGGGAGGGGTGTTTTGTTTTTCTCAATATTGTGGGATTTGAGGAGCTGTTCCACTGGGGAAATTCTGGTCACCTTTGAGTACCGTCAGCCAGAGCAAGCTGGATTATCTTCCGACTAGGCACTTTACAGCCTTCTGGACTGAATATTGAATTCAACAACTTTAGGTCTTGAGCTCCCTCCTCCATCCCCACCCCCTTTCTGTTTCTTCCCCCCTTCCTTTTGTTTTTTCCAATAATTTATATAGATTTTTCTTTTCCCACCTATTTCCATTATTTTTAAATATTTTTAAATCTTTCATGCTCCCCCCCACCCCCACTAGAGCTATACCTTGAGTGCCCTACCATCCATTCTTAATTAGCACATTCGTTTAGATAATATCACCACCTTCAACACCTCTGTGTTCTTTTGTTCTGTTGTCTGTGACATCTTTTGATGATCTGCTCCTATCACTGCTTGCTTGTCCCTATAACCACACCAGCCCCCCCCCAACTTCTCTCCCCCCACCACCCCCCCCCCCCCCCCCCCCCCCCCCCCCCCCCTTAAACCAGCTTATATTTCACCCCTCTTCTTGGATTCACCTAGTTCTGTTGAAGGGTCATGAGGACTCGAAACGTCAACTCTTTTCTTCTCCACCGATGCTGCCTGACCTGCTGAGTTTTTCCAGGTAATTCTGTTTTTGTTTTGGATTAAGTAAGTGTCTGTACAACAGGCGGTTTCATCCCTGACCAGCTCAGATCTCTGTTTTAAAGGTGATGGTTTCAGGTGGGTTTGTGTTTTAGTTTTTTTTTAAAAAAAACGGTATAAATAGGCAGGCACAAAACCTGTGAAGATCAATCGCCCAGATGAAATAGGCTTTGGTGGTGGCGTTCTGAGCCCCATCTGCCGCTGTGAACCTTTCCTGTGTTCTGTTCTGGGAGCTGAATCCCAAGTTCCATTACTAATCATTGACTGATAAGGACAGGAAAACTTCATCTCTGTAGGCTAGCTGCTTTATGTAACTTGACTGCCAAGCTGAACTGAAGCTTCACAGTGCGACCGAGAAACAGGATGAGGCTGGTCAGCCCCTCCTGAACCTGCCCGCATACTAGTGCATGGTTGATCCGCACTTTAAACTCTTATCTTCGTTCCGTCGCCCTCATCAAAACAAAATGTATGCCTCTGTTCTGAAATTTTCTATTGACCACCAACCCCCCCCCCCCCCAACCCCAGCCTCGCCTGCTTTTTTTAGGGGAGAGAGTTTCAGATTTCCACAATCCTTTGTGTGAAGAACTGCTTCCTGACATCACCCCTGAGTGGCCTGGCTCACAATCTAAGGTTATGCCCCCTTGTTCTGGACACTCCTGCCAGAGGAAATAGTTCTATCCACCCTACCAACTCCTTTAATCATCTTAAACACATCAGTTAGATTACCCCTTAATCTTCTTTACTCAAGTTTTGAGTCCAGGCCTCCTCTATGCAACCCGTCCCCCTAATATATTCAGATGAAAAGCTAACAAATGAGAAACTTAAAGCCTCAAGTGGGCACCCTGGGTTGCAATGTGCACAACCTGCATGTGTTCTCCATTAATTGGCAGCCTGCCTTTTTTTTAAAAAAGCAGGCTGTCTGTACTATGCGCTGCGTGGAGAGCTTGCTGGTAGAGTTAAGAAGGGGCGATCAGCACTGGAGGTGCAGAAAGTCGCACAACAATCATTCGGATGAAGAGGGGAGAAAAAGATATTGTGTTTTATCCACCTTTATCTGAATGAGCGTAGACATGCAGCAAATGATAGCCCTGTTGTCCAAAAATCAGGGTGAGTTAATTTTGCACCTTATATTTGAAATCCATAGCAATTATTACAGAAATGAGACAATTCAAGGGAACACAAGTGCAATCTTTTAGCCCTTGCAGTAATAAAAGTCTGCTTGATTGGCACCACATCCACAAACATTCACTTCCTCCAACACCGACGCACAGTAGCAGTAGTGTTGTACCATCTACAAGATGCATTGCAGGAATTCACCAAGGGTCCTTAGACAGCACCTTCCAAACCATGACCATTACCATCCAGAAGGACAAGGGCAGCAGATAGATGGGAACACCACCACCTGCAAGTTCCCCTCCAAGTCACTTACCATCCCGACTTGGAAATATATCAAAATTCCTTCGCTGTTGCTGTGTCAAAATCCTGGAACTCTCTTCCTAACAGCACTGTGGGTGTACCTACACCACATGGACTGCAGCGGTTCAAGAAGGCAGCTCACTACCACCTTCTCAAGGCAACTAGGGATGGGCAATAAATGCTGGCACAGCCAGCGGAGCCCACACCCTGTGAATGAATAAAAACAATTCATGATTATCATCAGCAATTGTTTTATTAGGGCAATATTGATCTCATATAACTCAAATAAATGATTCAATTAAAAATAAAACAAAAGTGCTTTTGAGAAAATTCTCAGATGGTGGGGGTTGGATGGATCACTGAAGTTGTGCATCCTGCCTGCCCTTATTTTTGGACGATGCTGGTTCAGAAAGCGACCACTGGCTTGCATCGAATTGGCTTTATTTTCTAGCTTGCCGCACCAGCAAGAGCCCAGTTACTGCATGCACCAATGTTTTCTCTAACAAAATTGATCAACAACAACTTGCGTTTATGTATCCCCTTTAACGTAGTAAAAACATTTCAAAGTGGCTCACAGGAGTGAATATCGGGCAGAAATTTGACACTGAACCATGTAAGGAAACATTAGGACAGGTGACCTAAAGCTTGGTTGAGTATGTAGGTTTTAAAAAGGATCTGAAAGGAGGAGAGAGGAGAAACAGAGAGGCTTAGGGCGGGGATTGCAGAGCTTAGGTTAACTAACGCATGAACAGTAAAGCAATGAAAATCAGGAAGATTAAGAGGTCAGATTTCAGAAGATTATAGGGTTGGAGGAGATAGTTAGAGATAGATGAATCTGAAAATAATTTGTTTACATTTAATGGAAGTCCAGCAATTCTTCCTGCAAGTAACATTTCACATTTGTTACTACTTCCAATAGTAACCAAACTCTCAACAAAAATTTAGCTGAGCCAATTGCTGGATTTGGGCAATATGCCTCATTTTGTTCCTCCGATACTTGGTTTAATCCAGCGTTCATGCTAAAGAACTTATAACTAACAGATCTTAATAGATAACTGAGCTGTAGCTGATCTTCTGTAAAAAAAATTGTTGTGCTTGATCCTTGACAGGTTGAAACATGCCAAACTACAAGTTAACCTACTTTAAAATAAGAGGGAGAGCTGAAACTGCTCGTTATATTTTTGCGTACAGTGGAATAAAATATGAAGACAGCACAATTGAAATAATGGATTGGCCCAATGTAAAACAATGTAAGTAGCAGTGATTACAAATGACAATTGTAACCTTTGGAACAATTAATCATTTTCCGATTCCTCTCATTGTCTTGTCTCACCCCAAGAATGAAAGTAGAATTTGGGTTCTGCAGTGCATCTTCTGTCCTGCCCTGGATGATATCGCTTTGTGTTAGAAAATAAATAAGCTTAAAAAAGTTTTTGACTTGAAAATTTGGCAGGGCAAGAGAGCAGAATAATTTCAACCTCTCTGCCGTCTGAACAATTAAAGGGAGATTAATGCTGAAAAACTTGTAATATCCCAACATAAGATTCTTTCTTTCACAAGATTTGAGCTCTGCTTTGTTGTTGGGTTGCCTGAGGGTTTCAGCATCATGGCTGTAAGGATTTTCACAATTTAAGATTATTCTGAACACAACATTTGCGGAGACCTGAAACTGACAGGGGTCTTGAAAATTGTGTGTGAGCTGTATAGGGTAGTTGTGGAGAATGTTTTCATTTGTGGCCAAATCCAAAACTTGGAGCCATAAATGCAAGGCAATTAGTAATAAATCCAATAGAGAAATAAGGAGAAATTAGGCAGAAATTGAATAAAGGGAGGCAATGGCATAGTGGTCCTGTCATTGTACCAGATGGTGGAATTTGCATTCAATAAAAATCTGGAATTCAAAGTCTAATGACCATGAAACAATTGTCGATTGTTGTAAAAACCCGTCTGGTTCACTCATATGAAATCTGTTGTCCTTACCTGATTTGGCCTATATGTGACTCCAGACCCCACAACAATGTGGTTGACTTTTAAATGCCCTCTGAAATGGCCTAGCAAGCCGCTCAGTTGTAACAAACCGCTACAAAGTCACAATAAAGGAACGAAGCCAGACAGACCACCCGGCATCGACCTAGACACCAGAAACTACAACAGCAATCGCAGCCCTGTCGACCCTGCAAAGTCCTCCTTATTAAATTGGGAGAGCTGTCTCACAGACTAGTTAAGCAACAGCCTGACATAGTCATCCTCATGGAATCATGCCTTACAGATAATGTCCAAGACACCACCACCACCATCCCTGCGTATGTCACAGCAAAGGCTATGGGCCCCAGCAGAGGTGGCGGCACAGTGGGATACAGTCAGGAGGGAGTTGCCTTGGGAGTCCTCAACATCGACTCCAGACTCCATGAAGTCTTATGGCATCAGGTCAGGAAGCCTTCTGCTGATTACCACATACTGCCCTCCCTCAGCTGATGAATCACTGCTCCTCCATGTTGAACACCACTTGGAGGAAGCACTGAGGGTGGTAAGGACGCAGAATGTACTTTGCGAAGGGGGCTTCAATGTCCATCGCCAAGAGTGGCTCGGTAGCACCACTACTGACTGAGCTGGCCCAGTCCTAAAGGACATAGCTGCTAGACTGGGTCTGCGGCAAGAGGTGAGGGAACCAACAAGAGGGAAAACCATACTTGACCTCACCCTCACCAACCTAGCTCCTGCTGATGCATCTGTCCATGGCAGTACTGGTAGAAGTGACCACTGCACACTCGTTGTGGAGACAAATTTCCTGCTTCACAATGAGGATACCTTCCATTGTGTGTGTGGCACTACCACAGTGAGAAATGGGATAGATCTCGAACAGATATAGCAACTCAATACTGGGTATCCATGAGGTGCTGTGGGCCATCAGCAGCAGCAGAATTGTACTCGAACACAATCTGTAACCTCATGGCCTGGCATATCCCCCACTCTACCATTACCATCAAGCCAGGGGATCAACCTAGTTCAATGAAGAGTGCAGGAGGGCATGCCAGGAACAGCACCAGGCATACCTAAAAATGAGGTGTCAACCTGGTGAAGCTATAACACAAGACTACTTGTGTGACACATTGCATAAACAGCAAGTGATGGACAGGGCTGAGTGATCCCACAGCCAACGGATCAGATCTAAGCTCTGCAGTCCTGCCACATCTGATTGTGAATGGTGGTGGACAATTAAACAACTCACTGGAGGAGGAGGCTCTACAAATATCTCCATTCTCAATGATGGAGGAGCCCAGCACATCAATGCAAAAGATAAAGCTGAAGCATTTGCTACAATCTTCAGCCTGAAGTGTTGAGTGGATGATCCATCTCGGCCTCCTCTGGAGGTCTCCAGCATCACAGATGCCAGTCTTCAGCCAATTCGACTCACTCCACGTGATATCAAGAAACAGCTGGAGGCACTGGATACTGCAAAGGCTATGGGCCCAGACAATATTCCGGCAACAGGACTGAAGACTTGTGCTCCAGAACTTGCCGCGCCCCTAGTCAATCTGTTCCAGTACAGCTACAACACTGGCATCTTCCCAGCTATGTGGAAAATTGCCCAGGTATGTCTTATATACAAAAAGCAGGACAAATCCAACCCAGCCAATTATCGCCCCATCAGTCCACTCTCGATCATCAGTAAAGTAACGGAAGGGGTCATCAACAGTGCTATCAAACGGCAGTTGCTTACCAATAACCTGCTTACTGATGCCCAGTTTGTGTTCCGCCAGGGCCACTCAGCTCCTGACCTCATTATAGCCTTAGTTCAAATGTGAATGATAAAGCTGAACTCCCGAGGTGAGGTGAGAGTGACTGCCCTTGACATCAAGGTAGCATTTGACAGAGTGTGGCATCAAGGAGCCCAAGCAAAACTGGAGTCAATGGGAATCAGGGGGAAAACTCTCCGCTGGTTAGAGTTATACCTAGCACAAAGCAAGATGGTTGTGGATGTTGGAGGTCAGTCATCTCAGCTCCAGGACATCACTGCAGGAGTTCCTCAGGGTAGTGTCCTAGACCCAACCATCTTCAGCTGATTCATCAATGACCTTCCTTCCACCATAAGGTCAGAAGTGGGGATTTTCAGTGTTCAGCACCATTTTCTCAGCACCATTCATGACTCCTCAGATACTGAAGCAGTCCATGTCCAAATGCAGCAAGACCTGGACAATATCCAGGCTTGGGCTGACAAGTGGCAAGTAACATTCGCACCACACAAGTGTCAGGCCATGACTGTCTCCAACAAGAGAGAATCCAACCATTGCCCCTTGATGTTCAATGGCATCACCATCACTGAATCTCCCACTATCAACATCCTGGGGTTACCATTGACCAGAAACTGAACTGGACTAGCCATATAAATACTGTGGCTACAAGAGCAGGTCAGAGGCCAGAAACAGTGCAACGGGTAACCCACTTCCTGACTCCCCAAAGCCTGTCCACCATCTACAAGGCACTAGTCAGGAGTGTGATAGAATACTCCCCACTTGCCTGGATGAGTGCAGCTCCCACAACACTCAAGAAGCTTGACACCATCCAGGACAAAGCAGCCCGCTTGATTGGCGCCACATCCACAAACATTCACTCCCTCCAACACCGACACACAGTAGCAGCAGTGTGTACCATCTACAAGATGCACTGCAGGAACTCACCAAGGCTCCTTAGACAGCACCTTCCAAACACACGACCTCTACAATCTAGAAGGACAAGGGCAGCAGATAGATGGGAACACCACCATCTGGAAGTTGCCCTTCACGTCACTCACCATCCTGACTTGGAAATACATCGCCGTTCCTAACAGCACTGTGGGAGTACCCATGCCACATGGACTGCAGCGGTTCAAGAAGACAGCTCACCACCACCTTCTCAAGGGCAGCTAGGGATGGGCAACAAATGCTGGCCCAGCTAGTGAAGCCCACATCCCATGAGCGACTGAATAAAAAGAAAAAAATTGGTTAAAATATGGAACTTCCTCCCATGGGAAGTGGTTGAAGCTAATAACTTAGATGCTTTCAAAAGAAAACTAGAAATGTACACGAGAGAAAAGGGGATAGAAAGATATACTGAAAGACTGCAATGAAGTAAATGGAGTGGAATGTTTGGAGTATAAACACCAGCAGAGATTAGTTAGGGGGATCGTCCTCTTTCTGTGATGAACATTCTATGTAATTCATTCTTTGTAACTCAATGTAAAATTAGTCTAGCGTTTTGAACTTTGGAGTAAAAGATCATTGAATCTGCAGGTGGCTTCAAGTTAGATTTTTCAGGGGAGCAAGATAGATACATGAGGCAGAAAGGATTTGAAGGATATGCTGATAAGGTGAGATACAGAGGAGGCTCAAGTGGAGCATCAGCAATGGTATGGGATAGATGGGTTAAATGGCCTTTTTTGTGCTACAACTCCTAAGTAACGTACATGGTGAAATATTGTTGCAAACTGAGTTTCAATCAGTGATTACGAGAATAACTGAAAGATTGGATTTGAGGGGGAAAACCAACTTTCCTGGTGGCTGGGATTAATTTACAAAGTCACTGAGTTCGATATTTGTCATTATCTCACTCTTTCATGTGTTTTCTTTTTCAGTGTTTCTAACATTAGTGAGATGGATTGGTTAACTTTTTCAAAACTGTCATGTGCTGAACGGATATAGTTTTTAATCTCTTATTTATGTATAGCTGGAAGCTAAATTAGTCTTACTTCAGGTGTAACGTCTTGTGAAGTCTAGGTGTAAACTGTTTATGGAGTAGGCGATTAACATACCTGGGATGCTCAATATTTTTAAGCAGCTCGGTATTGTGCGGTGTGCCACACACTGCAATCCCAGGCACTTCCCTTCTCTACTAAAAAGCAAGATACTCGCATGTTGGCAATCTGCAATATAAAAAGAAACAGAGTTAACGTTTCAGGTCAGTGACCTTTCATCAGGACTGCTCCCTTCCCACTCATTATTTAACTTGGAGGAAAAAGGGAAGGGTGAGTTTTGAGACAATCCAGAACAGGCTGAGCTAAAATAATTCTGGCCTGGTGGTCCAATAAGCCTACCCTATGAAACAGAATCCAGAGAGGTAGAAGAAACATCAGCAAATGATTAATATAATTAATTCACTCACACCAGGTCCTGGTCACGCAATACTCCTTTAAATCACTCCAGCATTGGAAACATAAATTAATTTAGCATTGGTGGCTGTGCCATCAGTTGCCTTAAGCTTCAAAATTCCTTGTTTAAACCTCTGTCCTCTCTTTCCACCTTTTAAGGCTTCTCTTCAGACATGCGGTCCTAATTCCTTATTCTGCCCTAATCTCTACTTATTGGATGGCAGATTTTGTTTCAGAAGGCACCTCTGAAGCGCCTTAAGACATTTTATTGTGTTAAAGGCGCTATATAAATACAAATTGCGCAGTGTGATTGAATTGCAATGTGTAGTTTGAAAGAAAAGCCATGATTCGTTTGGTGATGTTACAAAATTATGATATTAGGGCTGTGGTGTAGGGTCTGACAAATAGGGAGAAGTGAAAGATTGGGTTGGTGAGGTGTGACTGTCCCGGTGACTGGTATTGTTTTTCCATAGAATTACATAGAATATACAGCACAGAAACATGAGGCTCCTCTCATTCCATCTGCCTGACTTCAGCCTTGCAGCACATCTTTCTATCCACTTAAGTATTTGTCAACTTTCCTTTTGAAAGCACATAAGTAATTTGTCTCAACCACATCCTGAGGGAGCAACATTTTTCCTCATTTCCCTTCTTGATTTATTAGTGTTGCTTCACAAATTACCTCTTTACATGTGGGATTATGAATTTTATAAAAAAAAAAACCCTCTGATTTACCTTTTGTGATATAAATTGAAGAGGCAGATGAGCCCATGTCAAAACCCATTGATATACTTTTATTTCCATCATTTGCTTTATTAATCATGTTGATAAGTCTAACAATTCAGTGGTTCAATTTAAAAATAAAGTACTATTTATATAAAAATAAAGTAAATAACGTTGGCCTGAATTTTTGGGATGGCAAGGGCCAAGCATTGATCACTTGGGAGGGAGTCCCAGCTCGGAGTGCTGCCAGCTAAGCTGAATGGTCAGCAGCTCTGCAGCCCCTGCACCAACAGTGCTGCTGTGGCCAGAAGAGGAACTGCATGGAGCAGCCTGAGACTAAGTCCTGGGAACCAGAGACCCAGGTAAGTTGTCAGGGGTCCCGAGGCGGGGAGGGTAGGGAAGGCCTGGGGGGGGTGGGGGGGGGGTTGGCGATCTGGGTCTTGGGTGTTAGGCCGGGGAGGATGGAGGTCCGAAGGTCACCGGGCCTTAAGGGGAGGCCGTCCCCAGTCGGAAGGGGGGGCTTCTGATGGAGGTGCCCCCACCCCTCTCTTCCCGCCCGAGATCTAACTTTCTTTATTTTCGGGTATCCCCCCCCCCCCCCCCATGGAGCTTCAATCTGCCCGCCAGGCTAAAAATTGAGGCTGGGCGGGAAATGGTCCTTGAGTGGCCATTGATTGGCCATTTAAGGGCCTCAACTGGGCCAAGGGTGGGTTTCCCTTCTGAAGCCTTGCCTGTCCCGGTGTAAAACCTCTGCGAGATTGGGGCAGGCAGGAACTCGGAGGGAATCCCGTACCTTCAATTTCACACTCTACACCCCCCACCCCCCCACCCCCTCCTAAAAGCCTGCTGGGGTGGGGAGCGTAAAATTCTGACTTTGTTTGGTCTCAGCCCAATTCCTTTGCCTCCACCTATCACTGGCCTTCTATCCAGCTTCACCTGTCCCACCCCCGCCTTAAACAGTATATAGTTCACCACATTTTTACTTCTCTTTAGTTCTGAAGAAGAGTCCTATGGACTCGAAACATTAACTCTGTCTTTCTCTCCATAGATGCTGTCAGACCTGCTGAGTTTTTCCAGCGGTTTTTGTTTCTCTTTCATGCTACCAACTGTTCGGGATGAACAATTACTTCCAGCATTGGAGGCTTTGTAACAAAAAATTTGTTCCAAAAGTAAAAGTAATTGTTTTATAAAGTCTGACGATAGCCTGCACTGTAACTTTTGTCTTCCTGCCCCCTTAAGCTATGTAGTTTGTAACCTCGAACGCAATTAAATTACCAAGCATTCAGATGAATTTTGAAATTAATTTTGTGTCTCTTTGTGGTTGGCTGTGGAACAGTTACTAGCACTTTTACCTCTGAGTCAGAAGGTTGTGTGTTCAAATCCCACTCCAGAGACTTGAGCACATAAATCTAGGCTGATACTCCAGTGAAGCACCGAGGGAGTGCTGCTCTCTCAGAGGCACCATATTGCAGATGAGATATTAAATCAAGGCCCTGCCTGCGCTCTCAGGTGAGTGTAAGGGATCCTAGAGCACTATTTTGAGGAAGATCAGGGGAGTTCTGTGTTGTGTCTTGACCAATGCCGGAAGGAGAAATGAAGTTCGGACCTTTACTCTTATTTCCCAGTTTTTTCTGGTGTTCCATTTTAAGGCATACAAGACCAGTTTGGACCAGTATTCTTTCTTCCCAGTTTTTTTTTACTGTTTTTTCCTTCTGGGATTTATCCCTCCACCAATAGCACTAAAGAAAGAAGAAATAATGCAACATTTGGCAGTGCTGTGAAGCGAACAATGGTGTGCAATATGATAAGTACACAACGAGCACCATTATTTTATAAAGCATCAATTAATGTTTGTCTTAGACTGGCAAGAATGCTGCTATTAAGACATGAAGTAGCTATGTTATTTAAAACATATTCTGAGGGAATATATTTTGAATGACTGCATGCTCAGATCTGCAGAAATAGTGAGCGGAAATTTAAAAAGCTTGAGTCAGGGCACATGCTCTTCCAAAATTTTGGCATTAGGTCTTATTTTAATAAACATTCGCAGGAAGCTTACATCTTTCACAGGAAGTTTGTGCGATGTTTGTGATGGATTTAACAATTGAATAGTACTGGGAAGTACTGTGAGGCGGGTCAATGTCAGAAGGTTGAATGCAGGCTGTCTAAGGCCCACAGAAAGGGAAGTAAATGGAAAAACAACTGCCCTAATTTTTTTCTGTAGGCGCCATAGATCTCCTTCAGGACAGCAACAGAGCTGAAGAACTAGTCAGGGTACTAGTCAGTGTTTGCATGGTTCATCTAGATTCTGACCCATTTTGCAATGGGGTCCTGAAATAGGCACAGGACCTTTCTTTAATTGATCCAAAGCCAATCTCAGGCAGCTGCTACGGATGCCTAAAAACAGTGAGGCCCAAGATTATGAGGGCAAAGTCAGGGCAGATGGAGTGTGGCCTTCGCAAGCCCAGATATTGGTTCACATTGTGCCCATGTTATGCCCTAAATGCATGAGAAAGGCATGCTGGTTTCTACTCCAGCGCGTCGAAATAACTACTGGCGAATAAGGTGCACACTATGTTGGATCAGTACAACATGTGAAATGAGTTTGGCACCCTGTTCTTAGGTTCAAGGGGCCTAGACCTACTGAACCAGAACCACGATGGCTACCTGACTGAGGCACGCTGACATGATAGGGTAGAAAGGTTTGAGGAGCACGGTGTGCTGGCTGCCCGATGTGTTGCTGTCTCCATGCAATATTTCCAGAGGTGGCATCTTGAGGAGAAGGGCAACATGCTGGGAAGCAGCTGGAAGCCAATTAATATCACTACTATTCCAACTGAGTGGTCTATTCCCTTATATGTGCCATTTTTTCTACGGCACAGGGGTCTTGCGCTGAAACTGAACCCAGGAGGTTGCTGGGGAACCAACAAACCTTCTTTAAATCTCCCCATGCCTGGAGCCATGGGATGTGGGTGTCGCTGACAAGGTCAGCATTTGCTGCCCATCCCTAGTTGCCCTTGAGAAGGTGGTGGTGAGCTGCCTTCTTGAACCTCTGCAGTCCATGTGGTGTAGGTACACCCAGAGTGCTGTTAGGGAGGGAGTTCCAGGATTCTGACCCAGCGATAACAAAGTAACAGCGAAATACTCCCAAGTCAGGATGATGTGCAACTTGGAAGGGAACTTGCAGGTGTGTTCCCATTGTCTCTGCTTCCCTTGTTCTTCGAGGTTGCAGGTTGGTAAGTGATGGCATGGGATGGGCAAAAGTCAGCCAAGGTTGCAAACAAGGGGCCAATGTTAAAAGCTGAACATGTGGGTGCAGGTTGATGCCCTCCACAGTGGAGGTGACCTGCTGAGATTCACTACCTGGTTGTATAAAGGAGGACAGGTCTCCTGAGTGAGGTATTTGCACCTATAACCTGTACCATGCAGGAGCCAACACCTCTGGAGAGACAGCATCAAGCGTCAGCTTGGCTTAGTTGGGAGCACTTTCACTTCTGTGCCAGTGGTTAAGGTTTAAGCCTCACTTCAGTACTCAATCTTGGCTGACACTTCAATCCAGTTTTTAGGAGAGTCACATTATTAGAGCTGCTATCCTTCAAATCAGATGCCAAACCATGGTCCCTTCAGGTGGAGGTATCTTGATCCTGTTGTAGTTCACCTTACAAACCAGCAGGAGACTGGGGTACAGGTTACGATCATTTATTAACTCTTCGAGTGTACACAGGTAAGGACAGCCTTGGGCAGTCCAAAACTGCACTCTACAGATTACAGCGAAATCACCTTTTTTTTATACACAGTTAGTCATGTACACACACTCTAATCTTGTCAACTCACAATCACAGGCTCAACAGATGCCTCAGGCTTTGGTCACTTATTTCCTACGTGTACAGACACGAGACATTGTTCTCATCCTTGCATGGCCACCATGTCTTGCTGATTGTGCAGGAGTCTGGATCCCCTTGATTCCAACACCCACTCCTTGGACCTTGTTCTTTGTTTTGCCAGCTTGCCTATCTCGTTTCTTATCCTGGAAAAACTCAGCAGGTCTGGCAGCATCGGCGGAGAAGAAAAGAGTTGACGTTTCGAGTCCTCATGACCCTTCGACAGAACTTGAGTTCGAGTCCAAGAAAGAGTTGAAATATAAGCTGGTTTAAGGTGTGTGGGGGGGGCTCTCTCTCTCTCCGCCACCCCCCCCCCCCCCCCCCCCCCCCCCCCCCCCCCCCCCCACACACACACACACACACACACACACACCTTAAACCAGCTTATATTTCAACTCTTTCTTGGACTCGAACTCAAGTTCTGTCGAAGGGTCATGAGGACTTGAAACGTCAACTCTTTTATTCTCCGCTGATGCTGCCAGACCTGCTGAGTTTTTTCAGGTAATTCTGTTTTTGTTTTGGATTTCCAGCATCTGCAGTTCTTTTGTTTTCCTTTCTTATCCTGTCTGAAACACATCTGTTACTTCCCAGTTCTGCTTTTCTGCTTACATTTCTGTCTTTACTGAAACACACTTCCAACAAAATAAAATTGTAAACCTTTCAATCCCATGGCATTATGGAATGATGAGCAGAGAAATGCTCCTGGGATCCTAGTCAATACTTATCCAACGGCCAACACCATCAAACCTGAATGTTTGTCCCATTGCTGTTCGTGGGACCGTGACTTTGAAAACTGGCTGCTGTGTTTGTCTACAAAAAAGTTCATTGGCTGTCGAGTACTTTGGAATCCCTGAGGACAGGGAAGATGTGCTGTGAATTAAAGTCCTGCCCCAAAATTCCATTTTGTTTTGTGTTGATTGTTCACTTTCCCAGTGAGTGATTCACTTTAAAAACCAATTATGTAGCACCTTTCACCACCTCAGAAGGTCCAAAAGTGTTTTACAGTCCATGAAGTGCTTTTGAAGTGTGTAATGTAGGAAATTTAGGAGTTTAAGGTTATCATTCTGTACCAAGATTATTATAACCTGTTTACTATGGTGACTTGGCAGATCTGCAAGGCTGATATCATGCCCAATACTATGACTACTTATGGAGGGTTTAGATTTAATTCTCACACTAAACTGGACTCTGTGTGGTTCTCATTCCAGCTCTGCTTTTTCAACAAATTCCAGTTCTTAAGGTGGATAATACCGTACTCAACCAGAGCACTGCTATTGCGAGATATTTGGCCAGAGAAGCAGGTACCGTTAGCCAATACAGTTCATTTCATTTTTAGTATTTCCGTCTCAATACAATCATGGTGGGAGTTCAATGTGATCTCTTTCCCAGTCCGACAATTATATATTTTCCATTCCTTTTTTAATTCTTTCTTAGGCCTAGTGGGAAGAAACAGTCTTGAACAAGCTCAAGCGGATGCCATTGTAGACACAATAAATGATTTCATGAATTTGTTTCCCTGGACTGAGAAGAACCCAGCTGTGAAAGTACGATTGAATTTCAAATATTGCAAGATAGAGAAGCGTTCGCGGTTAAGATAAAATTTGCTTTTAAGGTGCCAACTGTGGCTCAGTGGGTAGCACTCTCACTTCTATGTGTCAGCTCAAGCCTTAATCCAGAGACTTGAGCACACCATCTAGGTTGACACTACCAGTGTGGTACTGAGGGAGGGAGTGCTGCATAAGAACATAAGGGCCAGAATCTTCTGTTCGGCGAGCGGGAGTGGGCCCCACACGCTGACGCGTAAAATGACAGGCGATGATGTTGGGCATGTGTCCTGGCATCACTGCGCATCATTCCGCTCTTCTATTTGGCTTCTGACCATCTACTCTGTCCATGCCACTCATAATTTTGTAAACTTCTATCAAGTTGCCCTTCAATCTCCGTCGCTCTAGTGAGAACAATCCGAGTTTCTCCAACCTCTCCTCATAGCTAATAACCTCCAGACCAGGCAGCATCCTGGTAAACCTCCTCTGCACCCTCTCCAATGCCTCCATATCCTTCTGGTAATGTGGCGACCAGAATTGTACGCAATACTCCAAGTGTAGCCTAACCAATGTTCTATAAAGCTGCAGCATGACTTCCCAGCTTTTATACTCAATACCCCTGCCAATGAAGGCAAGCATGCCATATGCCTTCCTGACTACCTTATCCACCTGCGTTGCCACTTTCAGTGACCTGTGGACCTGTACACCCAGATCCCTCTGCCCGTCAATGCACTTAAGTGTTCTGCCATTTACTGAATGCGGAATTGAGGCCACACTCAGATCAGCCATGACCTTATTGAATGCCGCAACAGGCTTGAGGGGCCAAATGGCCTATTCCTGCTCCTAATTCATGTGTTCGTATGTATGTATGTAAGCAGATAGTTTTTAACCTTTACCATCTAACCTTTGACCCTGAGCTAAGATTATGACACTATATGCTCTCTGTGGTAAAGAGCACTAACATCCATTGATGGCAGAGGAAGGACTTGCATTAAACTGTTTGTGCTGTGTAACATTTACAGATTCAGTGAGTTGGCTTAACTGCAAGAGATAATGACTTTCTCCTTTACAGGAAAAGATTATGGAAGATGTTTTCGCCAATAAGATCCCCTTACTCCTGGATGGTTTAAGCAAGCTCTTAGGAAACCAAATGTGGTTTGTTGGTGATTCAGTGAGTATAATTTATTAAAGTCTAAAATTCACATGCAGGAGAATCACAGTAAAGGCAAACCAGAGGGACTAAATGGCTACTCCTGGCTGGGAGGCTGGCCCACTGCAAGTGTTGATCATGATATCACAACCAACTTCTTCAAAGGAAGAATCTGTTCTTGAGATTTATTCCATGGGGAACAAAGGAAAATTCAGCAAGCAAGACCATTTAATGTTGGTCCATTCTCCCCATCTCATTTAGTTTACTCAATTAGCTATGTGAGCATGGAAGGCTCCAGATACTGGCCCTGGTCTGTGTTGAACGTTCTGTTCCCAGTGTGAAAATCGGTAAAGACGCTACAACTGGCCTCGAATTCCCTGGGGTAGTAAGGGATAAAACCCTGCTCCGCATCGAGTTATCGAATGGCCATTGCTTACACTGTGCACGTGAAAGCCAGGAGAGGATAGTGACAGAATCAGGTCTGACTCAGCTGTGATGGCCCATTGCCACTTAATAATATACAAATATCTAAATTCACGCATCTTTTTCTGGGAAACAATATATGAGTAACGAGACACGACATGATGTGCAGCAAGTGTAGTATGTTTGATAGAGCTGTGGGCCCCAAACCTTTCCACCTGGTATATTTGTTGCCTCATGTCTGTCTGATTAATTGATAGAGATTGATTGCTATAATTAATCATCAGCTCCATTGTTTCCTGCAACTACCAGGATCATAGAGGGTAAACTAGATGGATTGTGTTGTTTTTCACCCAGCGATTCACATCATCCTATGAATGACCACATCAGTGACTGGCTATCAGTCAGTTCCTTTGGAAGATGGGAGAGGAAAAATTGATCATAAGAGAGGGAACAAAATCAGTTAAATATTAACGTAATGGGCCTGAAGGATAAACTATATGCAGTGGCTGGGCACACCCAGCATGATGGTGGCCATTATGCTGTAACAGTTGTTTATATTGAACTCTAATTCAAAAGACCCATTTTGAATGTAAAATAGCCATTTAAAAAATAATGTATCTTTTTTTAGGTTACCTGGGCTGACTTTCATTGGGCTGTCTGTTCCATCACCCTCACCAATCTAAATGTTGACATCTTGCACAACTATCCCAAATTGTTAGCTTTGAAAGAACGTGTGGAAGCTCTCCCTAAAATTGCAGCCTGGATAGAACAGAGGCCAAAAACTCCGTTGTAACATTACAGCATTGGCCTTCACTTAAAAGCACTTATTAAAGTTCATAAAATGGAAATTATTTTCTAAAGAACAGTATAATTCTTTAAACTGTATTTTCCAATAACAGTCTTGGTTTTGTAATAATGGATTTTGAATATGTAAACTTTTAAGTTTCTCATTTGTTGACCATTCATCTAAACATATATGAGGAAGAGAGGCTGTAAAAGCTAGGCTTCCCTTGAGTCGAGAAGATTACAGGGTGACCTGGTGATGTTTAATGATTGGATAGGATAGATAAAGAAACTGACTGAACAAGGGGGCATAAACTTAAAATTAGAGCTCGTACGTTCTGGGTGATGTCAGTGAGTACTTCTTTACACAAATGTTGGAAGTCTGGAACTCTCCCCAAAATCTGTGCTATGGGAACCAAGGTGGGTAAATGAAGTCAAAGATCAGCCATGATCTCAATGAATGGGGGAGCAGGTTCAAGGGGTTGAATGGTCTATTCCTGTTCTTATATTAATATAAACTTCTAATAGTTGTTTGGCAGTACAGAACTTAAGTATTGCTGAAAAAAGAGACATGCTGTCAAAGTTTTTTGTCTTGCACTCATCAGGACAGATTTTCAAGAATACCAATTGTAAAGGGAGCAAGAATTAAACTGCATGAGAGTGCTGATTGCCATGGGGAATGACTGTCCCCTAAGATTTTATTTAGGTGAAAAAGGTGGATATGCCCTTGTTTAATCATTCCCTGGTTCACTCTCCTTGGCAATGCCTTGACCAGAGTCGACTTGCCTGGTATGCTGCCTTCCTGGCATCAGAATGAAAGATCTTATAAAATAGGATAGAAAATATTTGGGAATGGAGAGAGAGCAGGCAAAAGCTAATCGAAACAAATGACAAATAGGTTTGAGATCTTAGAGAGGGAGTTCAAAGAATTAGGTATGAGATTGATAAAAAGAGCTGAAGGGTGATAATCTTTGGCCAGTTCTTGTGCTGGATGCATTTAGAAAGATTAGTGAGGTCAACATGTTGCTGTGCGGCTGGTGAAGGAAGGGCTCACATTCTTGGGTCATCAGAATGAGCTCTGGAGTCACTACAAGGCTATAATGAAACAAAAGCCTTCATCTGAACTGAATAATGCCAATGTTCTTGCAGGCAGGTGAATGGAGAGGTTTTTAGCGGGGGAGGGTGGGGGGTATGTGTGTGTGTGGGAAAAAGCATTTAAACAAACATGGCGGGAGTGGATTAGTAAGGGTCTAGGTTTGAGACTAGAGAACATGAACAGGATTAAGAAAGCCCTAGGGGTAGAAACAGAAAGTTTAACTGAAATGAATCGGAATAATATATTATCAAAGTAGAAAGAGATAAGAAAACTTCATGAGGGAGTGAGATAAATAAGTTGTTATAGGACGAACAAGGAATATTAAAACCATTAAATCAGAAAAAAAGAGAATAAGGCTTAATGCCCCCAAAAATTGGAGTCAGGATTGAGTGCTACAGATGTGAATGTACAAGCATTCAAACCAAATTTGGAGAATTGGAAGCATGAATAATGGTAGAGTGCCAGCAATCTAAAATTAATCCCACCTTCTTTTCTATGCCAACAGCCACTGTAAAATAAGTGGGGAATAAGTCTGCCTTAGCTACTTCACACAAACCTACCGTTACACACTTCAGTGAGCTTACCCCTTAACCACCTCCTGTCTAGGCTGCGGATTTTAAGCTCCTCTACTTTTTCTCCATACCTTATGCCCTTTGTTTCAGCATAGATTAGACTAGTGCCCAATACGACCAATGTCTAATATACTAGCCATGACGGTTAACTGTGAATCTGGATGTGGCCAAGCTAATTGCATTTCTGACTAGTAAATGAGAATATTTGTATATGTATTTTAACATTTTTGTGCATTTGTTGATAAAATGGTGTGACGAAAAGCAGTGTCTGAGTGTTGATTTGGTCTTTGAGTGCTTTACTGAATGGTAGGAGACATTTAAGCAAATACACATGTGAACAACATTTACTTGTAATATCTGAGTGCATTAAAACATTTTCTACTAAAACATTGTCACTGCAACCACATCATGGCTAGCCAACAACTTCTAGTGGATACAGGTGAGTTGACTGTGATTGATCGATGCATTGCTGAAATTGGACAGCACTTACTGAACAATCTGGAATGTGCTAAGAAATACACTAACAACCAATTTAAGATCAGCCAAACTTGCAATGTGGCTCATTTACACTTGCTAGAAGCTACATATATTCGTATATGTCCTCTGCATAAAAAGAATATGTCCAGGAATTGCATTTTTTTTTTAACTAAAGCATGGGGCACAACTGCTTTCTATTGCATTCCCCATGGAAATGCCTCGACCAGAGTAGACATGCCTTTTTCGAATTTAAACAAAAGCTTGGAGGATAACAACAGCTCCCTAGTGCATTCTCCATGGCAACACCTCGACCAGAGCCCATGTCATGAAGCTATTAATGTATATATTATTTGAAAATATTTTTCTTTTAAAATAGGTTTAATCTGTAGGTGCGTCTTAATTGGATTAAAGCCAGCTAGTCTGGGTGTAAAATTTGATATTCTTGCATCTTTCCTGTTGAGTGCAAGACAAAGCTTTGCCAGCATGTCTCTTTTTTTCAGCAATACTAAAATTTCTCCATTCTGACCAAAACATTCCTCCTGTTAAAGTGTTGATGTATCATCTAAATCCAAACATTATTTTGTTATCTGAAAATTTAAATTAAAACTGAAGGGATTCAGTGGTTTAAACTTCCAGTTTCACTGTGTGTTAACACTGCAAAAAGTAATTTGTCTATTTACCTGCTTGCTGACATCACTGCTGCTAGATGCCTGGAAGTCTCATTGACTTGACATGAGATTTAAAACTGCCGATAGGAAAGGGGAAATCCATATCACAGGTTGCTGGGTTTTTGTAGGCAGCTTTCTTAGAAGTCCATTGACTTTTGGCAGGACAGGAAAATCCTGACAGTTGGCAGGGCCAGATAATCCCACCTTTAGTGTTTTTCTGAGTACTGAAGATAACATACAACTGCACTTAGCTGTAAACCTTACCAGTGATTTCTACAACTGGATTTTGCATCGCTGCAATTGTCTGCCCACCTTTATCAACTGTGTAGTCCAGTAAGGGAATTATCACTTAATGGAGCAGATGTCATTGGTGAAGAGGGCATTTTCATTACACCCAATAGTTAGAGTCAAGTACAGGCAGCACATCAACATTTTCAGACAAGCAAAAAAAGGTAGGGAGCATTGTTAACAGTAATGAGGATTGTAAACAATCAGTGAAGGACCTAGACAGATGAAGGGAAAACGGGAGCCAACGTTGGATGAGAGGTTGTTAATACATATGAGAACCATGTTGAATATAGAAAGTTTAAGGGGGAAGTGTAAAGGAAATAAGAAGCAGAGTGTATTTGAAGAGATTTGCAGCTAATGCAAAAAAGGCAAAAATATTCTATAGATGTATAAATAGTAAAACAGTAGTAAGAGGGGGTAGAACTAATTAGGGACCATAAAGGGGATCTACACATGGAGGCAGAGGGCATGGCTAAACATGTGCTTAGCATCTCTGTCTTTACCAAGGAAGACGCTCCGTAGTCAGTAATGTGGAGGTAGTTGCGATACTGTAGGCTAAAAATTGATAAAGAGTTGATATTAGAAAGGTTAATGGTGTTTAATATTCTGTCATCACATGCACCGGAGATGTAGCTGAGGATGCTGAGGGAAATAAATGTGAAAATTGCAGGTACTGGCCATAATCTTCCAATCCGCCTTTCACAGAGGGATAGTGTCAGAGGGCTTTGAGAAATTCAAATGTTACACCTTTGTTCAAAAAACATTGCAAGGATAAGCCCAGCAACTACAGGCCAGTTAGTTTAATCTTGGTGGCAGGAAAGGTTTTAGGATAAACCAGGATAAAATTAAGTCACTTGGACAAGTGTATATTAATTAAGGAAAACTAGCATAGGTTTAATGGAAAATCATGTTTAACCACCTTGATTGAGTATTTTTTGATGAGGTAACAGAGAAGGTTGATGAGGGTAATGTGATCTACATATGGTGTTTGATAAAGTGCTACATAACAGGCTTGCCAGCAAAGTTGAAGTCTGTGGAATAAAAGGGACAGTGGCAGTGGGAATACAAAGTTGGTTGAATGACGGGAAACTGAGTTGTGGTGAACAGTAGCTTTTCAGACTGGAGGATGGTATACAGTGTGGTTCCCCAGGGGTCTGTATTAGTTTCACTGCTTTTCGTGATCCAATTTAATGACTTGGATTTGGAAGTTTAGGGCACAGTTTTAAAATTTGCAGATGACACAAAACTTGGAAGTGTTGTGAACTGTGAGGAGGATAGTGATAGACTTTGAGGCTCTATGGATGGGTTGGTGGAATGAGTGGACTCAAGGCAGGTGAAATTTAATGCAGAGAAAAAAAAGTGTGAATGACATTTTGTTAGGAGAAAAAGGTGGGGCAATATAAACTAAATGATACAATTCTAAAGTGGGTGCAGAAGCAGAGGGACCTGGGGTATAATGTGCACAAATCATTGAAGGTTGAAAAAGTGGTTAAAATAGCAAATGGGATCCTGAGAGTACTAAAGCAAGAATTTATGATGAACTTTTACAAGACTGGTTGGGTCTCAACTGGAGTTGTGTGTCCAATTCTGGGCACAGCACTCAAGGGTGTGAAGGCATTAGAGAAGGTGCAATAAAGATTTAAGAATGGTTCCAAGGGATGAGGGTGAGTTCAGTTATCCAGATAGATTGGAGAAACTGGGGTTGTTCTCCTCGAAGAGAAGGCTGAGAGGTGATTTAATAGAGGTGTTCAAAATCACGAGGGGTCTAGAGGGAGTAGATACAGAGAAATTGTTTCTGTTGGAACAATTTAAGGTGAATGGCAAAAGAATTAATGGCGACGGAGAGAAATTTTTTTTGTATGCGGTGAGTGCATTGAGTGTGCGTGTATGGTGAAAGCAGATTCAAGCATGGCTTTCAAAAGGGAATTGGATAAGCACATGAAGAGAAAACGTTTACAGGTCTACATAGAAAGGGCAGGGGAGTGGGGCTGGGTGTGCTGGAGTTGAAGAAAGCTAGCACAGACTCAACAGGCTGAAGGGCTGTAACTATGCTCTGATTCTACTGAGACAACAGAAGCACAGCTGTTGTTGAGAGATTGTGACCAAAGGACAGCTGTTGTTGAGAGATTGAGACTGAAGGACAGCATCCAAACTAGGCTGTAAATGACCAGGGTGAGAGTGAGAGATCACTTCACTGTGATTAGCCTTTCCTGAAGTAGTAACAGGTTGATGAGTTTCCTCCTCCATTAACAGCATTGGTGGAAATTCCAATTTGCAATAACAAGCAGCATCAGAATACACACTTAATGATCCTCAATAGAAGTACTAACAAGAAAATACTTTAGCACTGGAACCTATATTTCAAAACTGCAGAATCTTTATTTGCACTTAATTTCTCCTTTTCAGTTAGTAACAGTACATCAGATCAGGTAAACAAAGCAAATATGGCTTCACAGATGGTACAGTAATTCTCACTATGAATACACAAAGCAACATAAAACTGAGAAACCAAAGTAAGAATCCAATTTTTGGGTCAACACACATGTCTTACTGTATCTGGAGATAGGAAGTTTACAGAAATATTAAAATTACCACAAATTGAGAGGTTTCTCTTCATTTTTGAAGGATTTGTTAGTGGAATTCACAGCTGGTAAGTTTAGAGCATTTTCTTAGTAAGTTTACAGTTCTGATTAGCACTACATTCCTTATTGGAAACAATTCATTGAGAAACATAGGCCAAATAGAAACGAATACATCAGAATAAACAAAATGTCTGGTCTGAGAAAATTGTGAAGTTATAGAATCTGGAAAAGGACAGAAAACATCAAATTGTAATGCTGTAGTACCAATGTTTTACCACTAGAGAGGATCTTTACCGTTTAGACTGCTTCAGTAAGGCCTACTTGTGGCCTAAATGGGAAACTACAGCAATATTATATTAATAAACATCAAAATTTGTTTCTGGTGTGTTTGGATATGGTCAGATTCTGGACCTGTATTCTCACACAGAAATGGTCCCAGCTCTCAATTTCTCATTAAAAAGCCTACTACATCACATCAGAAAAAAAAAATGATTGGAGTCTTTTGTTAATTGACTGTTTCACTGCTTTCAATTACAGCATCAGCGGTTCCTTTTCCGAGCTGTGATCCGCACAGAATTCAGTTGGCTTATCCAAACAATGCTTATGGGGATGTAGGAAAGGGCAGGCGATTGTTACAACCCTAACGAAGTCTTCAACAGTGTTGCTATATTAAGTGGAATGTTTCCCTCGCCTCCTTAAAAACAAAGAAATTCACATTAAAACAAACTTGGCAACATCTACAGCAGTTTTAAGTACAGGCAATTTAAAATCCTGTAAATGTAGCTTACAATTGGTATTGGTAGTGAAACCATGACAGAAGCAATGGGAAGGTCATGGATAAGAAAACATTTTCTTAAAAAAGAGGCAGAAAAATGAAGGAGAGAAAGAGAGTGGATGGTATCATGTGGTTGGTACATTATCCTTTTACCAGTGGGAAATGGCTTACAATCTTGTCCACGTTCATGGGACAAAAGTCATTCTTCCTCCTCAGGTTTTTGCAAAGACTTTTCCTGGACAACATATATGCTCATGGAAGATGAGATCCAAAAGAAAAAAGGAATTTGAATAAAAAGCTTTGTATATGTAACAAATATGTTGAAAAAGCTGTTCTGTGCAGCCATCTCCTTTTTTCAATATTGCTAACTGCAAACTAAAAGAAACTGGAGTACAATTTGTATTGAGAAGGGAAAAACATGATATGGGGTATTCAACTGCATAACTCACCTGTTTCTGTTGAAGTCATATCCTGTTCTAGTTTCAGTTTATGTTCACCAATTTTAAGCATGGACTCTTCAATTGTCCCTTTGCTGATCAGTTTTACAACATGCACTATCCTACAAACAAAAAAAAATTGCAAGAGTAAGATTGAGTTTCCTTGTATCGTTTCATATTCTTCCTTCTCAAATATTGATTCAATTATCTTCTAGATGATGTGGTAGTTTTTGCTTCAATAATTACTTGTAGTAGCTATTTATTTATTTAGTTCCAATAAAAAGTTCCCCTTTGCTCTTCTAGTAATAAACCTGTCTGTCTCCCTGCTACATCTAATGGAAGGTTTGAGAGATGTCACTGTTTCTGGCTTAAGCCCTCCTGCATGAAACAGGTCTGTTATAGTGGATAGAGCACCTAGCCCACAGCTGCAGGGATTAAGCAATTCTGACCTAAAATTTAGAAAGCTTGAAATATTTTGAACAGCTGTATCATTAATTTGGTTGTGTAACATTTTCTTCCTGGTAAGATTTCTATCTTTTAAAAGCATAGTAATTATTTCTCCATTGACAAATGGCTGGAAACCCCGATTTCAAATCTGAAATTGTTATTAAGTGTAGCAACACAAACTTTGAAAACAAAGTTATCCATGCAAATCTGTAGCGATAATGCAGTCCACTCTAATAAGTTATAAATTCATACAACTCCCAGTACCATAAACCCACACTTACTGTTGGGAGGGTGCTTTGGGAATGCACAACATAAATTGACAAAAATCCAAAGCAGCAGTAAGCATGCTATTACCTTTGATCTTTTCAACAGACGATTCAAGAAGTTTCATTCTTTAATTAGGATTTTAAAGGCTGTGGCAGTGGTAGGATATTAACAGCTGATATTTAGCCATTACAACAATGCCATTTTGCAAACATAGAATGTGCCTTGGTACCACCATATATAACCAATGTTGCACACCGTAGAGTCAGAATTTAGACCTCAGTAAGCTAAAAGTCAGCTAAGTTTCACCAGCTAATTTCACAGAATCTTTACAGTGCAGAAGGAGGCCACTCGGCCTATCTAGTTTGTGTTCTTCAGTAAAGAACTGTCTGCTGCAGTAAGAACCAGGATTGTGGTGAAATCAATTTTTAAATAATTTCAAATATGGATAATGCTGGATTGAATTAAAAAATGAATCTCTTCAAAAGTCCATTCTTTAAACAAGAGAGAATCTAACCATCTCCCCATGACATCAATTGCATTACGATCACAGAATTCCCCACTATCAACATCCTGGTATTGACCAGAAACTGAACTGGACCAGCTATATAAATACTATGGCTTCAACAGCAGGTCTGAAGCTGGGAATTTTGTGAGGAGTAACTCACCTCCCAAGTCCCAAAAGCCTATCCACCATCTACAAGGCACAAGTCAGGAGTGTGATGGAATACTCTCCACTTGCCTGTATGAGTACAACTCCAACAACACTCAAGAAGCTCAACACCATCCAAAACAAAGCAGCTACTTGATTGGCACCCATCCACCACAAACATTCACTCCCTTTACCGCTGACACACAGTAGCGGCAGCGTGTGCCATCTACAAGATGCACTGCAGGAAACTCACCAAGACAGTACCTTCCAAACCCGCAATCTCTACCACCTAAAGGGCAAGGGCAGCAGTAGCATGGGAATACCAGCACCTGCAAGTTCCCCTCCAAGTCACACACCATCCTGACTTGGAACCATATTGGTGTTCCTTCACTGTCGTTGAATCAAAATCCTGGAACTCCCTCCCTAACAGCACTGTGTGTGTACCTACACCACATGGACTGCAGCGGTTCAAAAAAGTGGCTCACCACCACCACCTTCTCAAGGGCAATTGGGATGTGCAATAAATGCTGGCCGAGCCAGTGACACCCACATCCCATAAATGAAGAAAACAAATAAAAGTTTGTGTCAAGGTGCACCACCCTGAACCATCTAGATTCTGGGTTACATGAATCTGTGATGAGAACAAAGGTTACCTCAGGTGGGTGGAGGTACAATTGCAAGCCAATGATGAACAATGTTTATCAACATATAAAATATAGAAAATGCTAGGCTGAAAAAAAATTAGGATGCTTCACTGCTCCTATGCTGGAGCTATTAAGATGGTTCATAATGCAGAATGTTGGGATAGAAGTATTCAAATATCTATTAGGGTGGTCTAAAAATTCTTTTAATTTCTTCCAGCCATTGTAATTTTGAGGGGAGCAATGGTATTTAACTGATCTGGGGCATATGTTCAGACATGTTCCTTATAGTGCTGAGGGGTGAAAATCACTTTTCCCTGCATCATTTCTGTTTAGCTCATGATTTGCTGAAATGCTAATTATCATACATTTTATATCATTTATTTAGTGCTGGAAAGGGATTGGAAGCCACATCAAAACACAATTCAATTCCTTTAAAGGGATCCTTAGCACTTACTCCTCGTTAGCAGTTGAAGTGCATTAAATTGGTGCATCACAGTTATCCTGGCTGTTTAATGTGCCTTACACATGTAATCTATTTTAATAACAAATAAAACCAAAATAAGTGAAAATATTGTTATGCAACCAATGTGGGTTTTTTTTTAGAACATTGACATCAGTTCTATTGGTCTGCAGTGAGGTAAAGTCTGGAATTCATTTAAATAAAGTTCAAAAACGAAACAAAGCGGTAACCCGTGACCTCTGAACTAGCCTACACCAAAACCAAAACTACCACAAAATAAGCAGCAAACTGAATTACTATCTTTAGTGTAATCCATCATGAATTAGTTGCCTTAAAGGAAAAATATATCAAGAGTATATCTGAAGGAGCATTACAATTTGGCGGAATGTAGTATTGTGTTGCATTCGATGCCTAAGTACACTGACTATAATTCCTGCTGGTCCAAACAAAACCTACTTTGCACTACTCCCGTGCAAAACAATCCCTGAAACAGGTCTCAGTGAAAACATTCTAAGTAGTACAGTACTAACTTAACCTCTTAAATCTTGAACAAGACAGGTCCGGAGCTCAGCTCTGAAAACCGGGGGCAACCTAGCAGAACTGAGGCAGACTTAAGTGTTTACAATCTCAACATTACTGTCTGACTTAGTAACCAGTTAATCGCATAATGTCTTCCAAGAGATCAGACTTTTGTATTGCAAGATGAATGCCACTTAAATTGTGTTGTTTTTACACCAACGCAAGTAGCCCCCACAGCATCAACCAGAAGCAGATGGGCATATGTGCTTCGTTAAGAGAATACATTGACTGCAGGATAAAAGCAGCTGTTGTAAAGTCTGCCAAATAAGCATTTTTTTTTTTTAAAACTCATTCACAGGATGTGGGCGTCCCTATTACCATTGAGAAGGTGGTGATGAGCCACCTTCTTGGACTGCTGCAGTCCATGTGGTTTAAGTACACCCACAGTGCTGTCAGAAAAGGGATTAGATTTTAGAGCGGTTTGATAGGCCATTTCAGAGGGGATTTAATAGTCATCCACATTAGTGTGGGCCTGGAGTCACATATATACCAGACTAGGTAAGGATGGCCAATTTCCTAGTGAACCAGGTGGGTTTTTATGACAATCGTCAATGGTTTCATGGTCACAATTACTGAGAATAGCTTTTCATTCCAGATTCATTGACAATTTAAATTCCATCAGCTGCCGTGGTGGGATTTGAATCTGTGTCCCCAGAGCATTAGTCTGGTCCTTACTAGTCCAATGACATTACCACGATGCCCCTGGCTCTGCCTGAAGTAAAGCTTCTGGCAAACTGACAAACTGCTATTCAAATTTTAATTTTAATAAAGTGCTGAGTATTTAGTCATCAATGTTCAGCCGTGTACTACTGAGTTTATGCTGTCAAAGGGAAAACACTATAAAAAAGGTATCAAGCCAATCACCATCTTTCTCATCCTTTTCTTGCATCCCATTGGTAAAAAAAAGTTGTAAGAATGTTATTTGTGAGAAGCTTTATTCAAGTTACAAGTGCAAAGCTTACAAATTTTAAACTAGTTTTAATAGAGTGCCTTGTGCCTGCTCTTTACTTCTCTCATTGGACAGCAAAACAAGGAATCGGGAAAAGTATTAACAGAATGGGCTGGCGTTGACAGTGATGGAAGACAATGAAATTTGAGGGGGAAATGGGAAAGAATATTATGAGTACGGAATTGCAGGAGCTGAGAGGACAGGAGTTTCAACTAGTTTAGGGCAGCGAATGGTCATCAAGTAGAAAATTCCTGTTCTGATCATTGCTTCATATAATCTTTGTAGCAATAGAATAAGAAACATCTTAATTTGTCATAATCTGAATATTAACTTATTACTGCTAAGTTACCAGAATTATGGAAAATTCAGATGCAAGAACTAATCACTGTTATCTTTCCACTTATAGTAGACCCTTTCCAATAGCAGGCAGCCATTTCCTTTCCACACTTCCGGCAATGGATCTCTAAAACCAGATCTCAGAAAGCACGCAAGAGCAGTATGGGCTCACTACTTCAGATTCCCCTCTCTGCAGAAATAGCTCAGTTTCGCAGATATTCCACCGAACAAATGGAGAATCAGAAGAATGAACCACCACTGAAAAAGCCAAAATATTGTGCTCTAAAGCAGCTTTGAAATAAGCATCTCTGACAATAGGAATTGTGAACATTAATTTTTCATCTTACTTTTTCTGTCCTACTCTGTGACATCGATCTTCTGCTTGTTTATCATTATAGGGATTACAGTCAATATCATGAAGGATGACAATGTTGGCTGAGGTGAGGTTTATACCCAGTCCTCCGGCTTTGGTTGATAACAGGAAAACAAAAATATCCATATCTGTATTAAACTGATCTATCAAGTGGATTCTGAAAAAGAGAGTCAGTTAAAGAGTCATATGTAAATTGTTTACAACTAAAAATCTAAGCTTTGTTCATAAAAATCAATCCTTTCCCTACAGAATTAAAATGCTCTAATTAGTAAGTTGGCAAACATAACTTCAAATGGAAGCCTGCAATTCAAACATTTAAAATTGGTAGAAAATAAAAGTCTAGCAGTGAAATATGAACATATTTTTTTGAATATAAATTATCAATTCTTCCTTAAAAAAAAACACAAAATAATGTCAAAACATAGACTTTCAGGGGATTCAGGCTTCTTGCACTGTGCAATAGATTTCTCGTATATTATCTCAACTTGAACCACCTCAAAGAAATCCATGCCTTTAAAAGTTACACACACTTAAGCAAAAGCATCTTCCCCCACTACCAAAGCATCCTCAAGCTAGAAAGCAGAAAAAGGAAGAAGATATTCAAGTGCCAATGATATATCTAGCCATGGAAGTCATCCAAAATAAAAACATTGACTAATAAATCAAAAGCCTGCTTGGAGCTTTATAAGATGGTAACTGAAGCCTCTAATTTGAAAGCTGGTGTGCCAGGAAAATTCCTCTTGACCAAGATTCACTTAGAACAATTTCTAAAGAATTCTGAGCCAAAACCCTTATCTGGGACCTTTGAAAAGCACAACACACTGGTACTTTAGGGCAGTTGATATCGTTTATATGGATTTCAGCAAAGGCTTTGACAAGGTCCCACATGGGACTTATAAAGAAGGCAAATGCACATGGGATACAGGGTAATTTGATAAGGTAGACTCAAAATTGGCTTAGTTGCAGGAAACAAGAGGGTGATGACAGAAGGATGCTTTAGTGACTGGAAGCCAGTGTCCAGTGGCATACCACAGGGATCTATGCTAGGTCCCCTATTATTCATAATTTATATAAAGAACATAGATGATTATGTGGGGGGGAGGATTAGTAAGTTTGTGGATGACACAAAGATTGACTGGGTGGTTAACAGTGAGGTTGAGTGTCTTGGGCTACAGGAAGATATAGACGGGATGGTCAAATGGGCAGATAAGTGGCAGATGGAATTTAACCCTGAAAAGTGTGAGGTGATACACTTTGGAAGGAGTAATTTGACAAGGAAGTATTCAATAAACAGCATAAACAGGAAGCTCTGAGGATCAAAGGGACCTTGGCGTATGTGTCCACAGATCTCTGAAGGCAGAGGGGCATGTTAGTGGGGTGGTGAAAAAGGCATATGGGACACTTCCCTTTATCAATCGAGGCATAGATTACAAAAGTAGGGAGGTCATGTTGGAGTTGTATAGAACCTTGGTGAAGCCACAGCTGGAGTAGTGTGCGCAGTTCTGGTCGCCACATTATAGGAAGGATGTGATTGCACTGGAAGGGGTGCAGAGGAGACTCACCAGGATGTTGCCTGGGATGAAACATTTAAGTTATGAAGAGAAGTTTGATAGACTTGGGTTGTTTTCGTTGGAGCAGAGAAGGCTGAGGGGCGACCTGATGGAAGTGTACAAGATTAAAAGGGGCATGGACAAGGTGTATAGGGAGCAGCTGTTCCCCTTAGTTGAAGGGTCAGTCACGAGGGGACGTAAGTTCAAAGTGAGGGGCAGGGGGTTTGGGGGGGGATATGAGGAAAAACTTTTTTACCCAGACGGTGGTTACATTCTGGAATGCGCTGCTTGGGAGGGTGGTGGAGGTGGGTTGCCTCACATCCTTTAAAAAGTACCTGGATGAGCACTTGGCACATCAAGGTTATGGGCCAAGTGCTGGTAAATGGGATTAGGTAGGTAGGTAGGTAGGTCAGGTGTTTCTCACGTGTCGGTGCAGACGTGATGGGCCGAAGGGCCTCTTCTGCACTGTGTGATTCTGTGATTCAAGAGCCTGAATCGTTCTCTAGATACTGGAGAGTATAATGAATCCTTGTTGATCATACCCCTGAAATGTAAATGATCCATCATCATGAAAATGATACCTTCTCTGCTTTGAAGCATGCTTCTTTTAAGTGTTTCAAAGGTCTAATTACTGAGAAAAGGTGCAGAAAAATTTAAGATGTAGCATGGGCACGTAAAAAAGTACTTCTTCAAGTAGGCAAAAATGGCGAGACCTCAGAAATTTTAACTAGCTGGAGCAGAAAAGGTGAAGAGTCTCCTTGTACCAACAAGACACAAGGTTCCGTTTTGTTGAAATGAACAAGAGTGTAATAACTGTAGACTTGACTCTGACAAAGCATAAATCTCCTGAGGAATCTCCCATAATAATGCATCTATTTTGAGGCTGTTGAGGATAAGCTAATAAGGAGAAATGTGAACTACAGAAATACAAATATGCCACTAGATTTTATTTTTAAACTTGCATGTAAGAATATTGTCTATTCCTCTATTTAAGGTCAATAGAATGTTTCCAACCCCGAGGTGTTAGTAATTTACAAGCATATCTGCGACAATTAATGTGCGTTACAATTTCTTAATGATTTATAGGGAAAAGTAGCTGAGGCAATAAAATGCTCATGGGTGAAATAATGTGTTTTATACATACGGTACAGAAATCTGTATATACTCTACCTGTCAGAGATTGGAGTTTTGCCATCCAACCGAAGATACCTGTGCTTATGATGTCTCAAGAATACTTCTAGAATGTCCAACATCATAGTAAACTGGCTAAAGAGAACAACTCTGGAACCCTGATAACAATAACAAATTAGACCAGTTGATATAAAATGGAACTAGAGTTGGAACCCTATTCATTTTATGATGGCATCATGAAGTTGGGTTCAAAAATCGCTGCATGCCAGTTATCAGCATAATCAAAAATTACCCATCTTAAAATTCTTGCAACTGGACTTCATAAATGTATTGAAAATATGATTGCAACACTCAGCTTATTAATCAGATGTGTGAGGTGATTGTAAAACACACACTCGGACATTGGTTTTGTTCAATAGCAAGTATCCTATGGTGTTAAGTCTGGGGTCTGAAGCACACTTGTGACATATACTTATGAATGTGGTCTTCCCGTTAAGTACTCAAGTACTTTCTGTGGAGTCTTGTTTGGTGTGGATACTTTACAGGGCAATTAGAATTTAATACATGTCTTGCCAGTTTCAGGATCCATGTCAATAAGTGTCTCTTTATTTTAAGAGATTGCTTTGCAGCTGTAAAGCGTAATGTCTTGTGTGTGGCAGATATAAAGATTATTAATGCAAGACACGTGATCCAAATTCATTGCAATACAATCCTTTAGTGCAGCAGAAGTAACTGAATTTTAATGACTCCATTTTACATCCAATATTCTCTGCCACACATCTATTTGCAGTCCTTTTGCTCCAGGATGAGTTTGAAATTCTGTCAAGACTTTAGGAGTAACTTTGTTTCAAGGTTTCAATGTACTAAGAGAGGGAAAACAAATTCTGTGTGTTTAAGTCCAATTGAACTATGCTCAGATAGATATTATAACTGAAATAAAATATCTGAATATAACTAATCATGTAATAAACTAACAAAAACTGAACATAACCAGAAACTAGAAACACAATAATCTCCTGCATCAATAAACAGTCCTAATACAAGCTTCAATTGAGGTTGTGGCTTTCAGATACAATACCAGTATCTCTACTATTGTGTGGAGTGCCTTTTCTCCCCCTGTATACCTATCATGAAAATTCTGAGGAGACAATTAATTTGTCCAGCCAAGATTCTCATTTGAAGGAAGAGGGAAAACAGAGATCCTACAATGCATCTCCAAGTTAGGAGATTCTTAAGAGAAATCTTGAACGCCACAGGTTGACACACTGCAAAAATATTGCTGTATGCATACTCCATTTAGCTTACGTAATAATCACAGCAAGAGCAAATATTCATAAGTTATTTCAAATTTAACTCCATGAGGTAGCCATAAACTAAAGTGGATAGGTTCCATTATAATTGTTTAAAGCTTTACCTCCTCCTTAAGTTCTGCAAGTATATTCTCCAGAATTTGGAACTTCCCTGAATCCAAGAGCAATTCCATTTCTAACTGAAAACTTCTTATGCTACTGTACTCTTGACACAGATGGTGCAATTCAAAATCTGTCATCGCCTCCATGTCTTCAAGGATGAGATCAGGATTAGCATCTCTGTGAGTGGGCTCCTAAGAGACGGGCATGAATTAGCAACAAAACATGAATGGACAGGCTACTCAACTTGCTGCACCTCAATCATAGCCTTTACACACAGTCAAAGTACTGCCTAGTTTAATTGGTTTGGCAGACACCTGGGGGTCCTATCTCCCTTTTAAAATTTGGCAGAAGGAATATAGTTTTAATTTTAGCAACGTTTAAAGACACATTTACATTGCCAATCTATACAAAATGCTATACAGAAGTCACCTATTTCAGAGCAAGAACTTCATTCTGTTAGGTATCAAGCCAGGTTTCACTCTGGGATCTGACTTGTCGAGTATTAACCTCAGCTGGGATCATAATAATTCAACAAAAACAACAAAAATTGCTGGAAAAACTCAGCAGGTCTGACAGCATCTGCGGAGAGAAAGACAGTTAACATTTCGAGTCCATATGACTTTTCATCAGAACTAAAGAGAAATAGAAATGTGGTGAAATATAAGCTGTTTCAGGGGGTGGGACAGGTGGAGCTGGATAGAGGGCCATTGATAGATGGAGGCAAAGGAGAGATTGCCAAAGATGTCATAAACAAAAGGACAAAGGGGTGTTGATGGTGGTGATATTAGCTAAAGGATGTGTGATGTTAAGAGTCGAAAGCAGGATGAGCAAGTGACAGATGGCCCAAGTGGAGGTGTGGTGGGGGAAAGGGATCGAAACATGCTAAAAGGTGGAGATAAAACAATGGATTGAAATAAATTTAAAAATAATAGAAATAGGTAGGAAAAGAAAAAAGTATTAAAAAATATAATAATTATTAGAAAAAAGGGGATCAAAAAAGGGGGTGAGGATGGAGGAGAGAGTTCTTGATCTTAAGTCGTTGAACTCAATGTTAAGTCCAGAAGGCTGTAAAGTGCCTAATCAGAAGATGAGGTGCTGTTCCTCCAAGTTTGCGTTACGCTTCACTGGAACATTGCAGCAGGCCAAGGACGGACATGTGGGCATGACAGCAGGGTGGTGTGTTGAAATGGCAAGCGACAGGAAGGTCTGGGTCATGCTTGCGGACAGACCGAAGGTGTTTCGCAAAGCTGTCACCCAGTCTGCGTTTGGTCTCGCCAATATAGAGGAGACCGCATTGGGTGCAGCGAATGCAGTAGACTAAATTGAGGGAAGTGCAAGAGAAACGCTGCTTCACTTGAAAGGAGTGTTTGGGCCCTTGGACAATGAGGAGGGGGGAAGTAAGGAGGCAGGTGTTGCACCTTCTGCAGCTGCATGGGAAGGTGCCATGGGAAGAAGTTGAAGTGTAGGGGGTGATGGAGGAGTGGACCAGGGTGTCCCGGAGGGAATGGTCCCTACGGAATGCCGCCGGGGGATTGAAGGGAAGATGTGTTTGGTGGTGGCATCATGCTGGAGTTGGCGGAAATGGCTTGTAATGAATATTGGTGGATAATCTATCATCAGAAATTGAGACAGAGAGGTCAAGGAAGGGAAGGGAAGTGTCAGTGATGGACAATGTGAAAATGATAGAGGGGTGGAAATTGGAAACAAAATTAATACATTTTTCAAGGTCCAGACGAGAGCATGAAATGGCACCAAAGCAGTAATTGATGTACTGGAGAAAGAGTTGTGGGAGGCCCACAAGCCCATCGACTCCCACAGCTACCTCAACTACAGCTCCTCACACCCTGCTTCCTGTAAGGACGCCATCCCATTCTCTCAGTTCCTTCGCCTCCATCACATCTGTTCTGATGATGCTACTTTCTGAAACAGTTCCTCTGACATGTCCTCCTTCTTCATTAACCAAGCTTTTCCACCCACAGTGGTTGACAGGGCCCTCAATGGTGTCTGGCCCATCTCCCGTGCATCTGCCCTCACACCTTCCTCTCCCTCCCAGAACCATGATAGGGTCCCCCTTGTCCTCACTTAATCACCCCACCAGCCTCCGCATTCAAAGGATCATCCTCCGCCATTACCGCCAACTCCAGCATGATGCCACCACCAAACACATTTTCCCTTCACCCCCCACGCCTTGGCATTCCGCAGGGACTGTTCCCCCTGGGGCACCCTGGTCCACTCCTGCATCACCCCCTACACTTCAACCCCTTCCCTTGGCACCTTCCCATGCAACCACAGAAGGTGCAACACCTGCCCCTTTACTTCCCCCCTCCTCACTGTCCAAGGGCCCAAACACTCCTTCCAAGTGAAGCAGCACTTCATTTGCACTTCCCTCAATTTAGTCTACTGCATTCGCTGCTTCCAATGCGGTCTCCTCTACATTGGAGAGACCAAACGCAGACTGGGTGATTGCTTTGCGGTCTGTCCGCAAGCATGACCCAGATCTTCTTGTCGCTTGCCATTTCAACACACCATCCTGCTCTCATGCCTACATGTCCATCTTTGGCCTGCTGTAATGTTCCAGTGAAGCTCAACGCAAACTGAAGGAACAGCACCTCATCTTCCGATTAGGCACTTTACAGCCTTCCGGACTTAACATTGAGTTCAACAACTTCAGATCATGAACTCTCTCCTTCATCCTCATCCCCTTTTTTCTAATAATTATTATTTTTTTTATTTTCCCACCTATTTCTATTATTTTTAAAATTTATTTCCATTTTATCTCTACCTTTTAGCCTATTTCGATCCCTTCCCCCCACCCTACCTCCACTAGGGCTATCTGTACCTTGCTCATCCTGCTTTCTACCCTTAATGTCACCATTAGCACATCCTTTAGCTAATATCACCACTGTCAACACCCCTTTGACCTTTTGTTTATGACATCTTTGGCAATCTCTCCTTTGCCTCCACCTTTCACTGGCCCTCTACCCTGCTCCACCTGTCCCACCCCCCTTAGACAGCTTATATTTCACCACATTTCTATTTCTCTTTAGTTCTGATGAAGAGTCATACGGACTCGAAATGTTAACTCTGTCTTCCTCTCCACAGATGCTGTCAGACCTGTTGAGTTTTTCCAGCAATCTCTGTTTTTGTTTCAGATTTCCAGCATCCACAACATTTTGCTTTTATCATCATAATTCAAGCTCATCTTCTCCACTTTGCTGGAAGTAGCTAGTTATGGTTTTATTTTAAATCCTGGAAGCAATCAAAAATGATATAAAATTGTAGCATCCTTGGCTTCCATCAGCAACTTTACCTTTTTCATTAGCTTGGCCATTTTCCTCAGCTTTTCAACAGTGTAATATTGTCTATGAAGCAGTGGGTGGTTAGCCATCTTTCGAAGTTGCATCATCACATTACATAATTCATTCTTTTCTGAAATATAAACACAGAAGTTAAATCACAAGACAGTCAAATGAGTAGAATTTGGAAAATACATTTAGGTGAAAATAAAGTCAGTTCAGAGAGTACAAAATGAAGAAACCTCCCTACATTTGGATCTAATTTCATGCATTCTCCAAACACAATTGAAAGATTCAACTATCAAACTGGTGCTTTATGGAGAAGTATGCCATGAGTTTGTACCTACACTCACCAGTCTGCTGAGTTTTTTGTCAAACAATTCCACTTTAGAAGATACCCAGGGAGGAAAAAAATCTATAAAGGGGTACTGCTTAGGGGTTCAAGTTGCAGTACAAGATGATGCATACAATGGTCCTGAAGATACATTATCCCATGGGAACAATATTAAAAGTATGGATACAAGCTACCACAAAATGTCACCTAAAATAGCATTTAACTTTTAATTATTTAAAAAGTCCTGGGACTACCACTCAGTGTTCTTGGACATTTATCCACAACAGATGTAGTGAAGAGTAAACAAGCTCAGCAGGTTTTAAAATAAATTATTTTTCATTAAATATAAGCTCATATTATCCTTTTGGTCTAATTGGGAAGTGGTGCAGTTTTTCAAAACTACTATATGGCAGAATGAAAAACGTAACTAAAATGACACACTTAATTAGGATGAACATACAGCACACAAGCTTGTCATTAGCAGATATAGGACATACCATTACTGTTGATAGATTTCTTCAACTTCTTGTAGAGGGCAGTATATGCCTGTTCCTGTTTATCAGACATTGAACATATCTCTATGCGATCTTGTTTGGGTGGTAGCTGCTGCAAGACCTAAACAACAGATTTAGTGCACTTAAATGATGAAGCGACTTTCAAAATAAGAAACAGGAGTAGGAACACAAGAGCTGAAAGTGGCCAATTTCGTCAGCTGACTTACAACCTACTGAAACATACAAATTACATCTAAAGGGTTTTTGAAATATGTTCATTCCATATTTGGAGCTTTCACCAAGTGCATTTATGCTTAGTTTGCTGAGAAAACAGAAATAAAATTTCGCTAAAATGAAGTCCACTGTTTAAAATGGTCAAAATGACTAAAGTACAGGTATCCAAGCCTTTTTGTTTTGCAGGCCACAGACCTTTGGCTGCAGAGGCCACATTAATGTTCAAATTAATGTTCTCACCGATTTGCATAATTCACAAGTTGCTGATACCAATAGATCTCCAGTTTTGCTTCAGGATTTGTCTATCAGGTGAGGCAACAGTATTTAAGATATGCCTGTCAAAACCTCCAGAACAACAATTCCAACAGGACAAAGGTGACCAAAAAAATACATGCAAGTGGGATGAGTGTTTCATGGATCAGAAGTTTGTCACCAAGGGCAAATGATTTATTAAATACTAGTAGCTTGAGATACTACTAGCAGCAAACATAATAATTGTGTTATCAATACTAGATGCAATTTGCCTAAAGACAAAGGGTCATAGCTGATGCATTCCCATTGGACAGCAGCAGATAGCTGTATACTATTTAAAGGTTCACTTCCTTCAAGGTATTCATAGCTTGGAGCAGTCTGCAGTGTGAACCCTACAAATGGCTCTGGTTGGATTAGGAGGAAGAAATACATTTGCTAGATTCTGGTTCCTGATCTCTATTCAGGGACCTGTGTTAGTAAATTTAGAAGAACAGGCACCAGATGAGAAGAGCTCAGAGGTCTTTACAGCAGCCTGACAACACCTGCTGCATAGTTCACTTTGAAAAATGGACATGTGGGCGAGATATTAGAAGGCTTCTACTATCTATGGACACAACCTCTGAAGAAACAACTGCCTCCCCGAGGGAGCAGAAGTTAAAATCAAAAGGAAAACCCAAACAGAAAAGGCCGATGGCAGCTTACAAGCTGAAAAAGCTTTTTGCTCTGGGATAATGGCTAACTGCTGCACAAGAACACAAGGGGAAAAAATATTCAGCTAAGTGATCTGATTTCTTCCAGCAGAATAGACATTTTACACTGTACTAATTAGGTGAACTACAGGTAAAATAACAACAGTTTCATTCCAGCAATAAAAGGTAAATGAGAGAATTTTGAACAAGTTTTTCAAGAAATTGGCAATTTAATTCAATCTTGGCCAATTATATTCTGCATGACAGGCCCATGATTTACAGAAGGTCCAAAACCAGACTCAGCATCGTTTTTACAAAAGCAAAATACCATAGATTCTAGAAATCTGAAAATAGAAACAGAAAATGCTGGAAATACTCAGCAGGTCAGGTACTATTTGTGCAGAGAGAAACAGAGCAAACGCTTAAGCCCCAAGGCCTTTCATGAGAATGAGGTTCTGATCCTCAGTCCTGAACCACATTCAAGAAGTTCAAGTCAACTCCAGGGCCAGAGCATAAATATCAAAGCTGACTCTCCAATGAAGTACTGAGGGAGTGCTGCACTGTTGCGGATACAGTCATTCAGATGCGATGTTAAACAGAGGTCCCATCTGCAGCTTGGGTGAATATAAAAGATCCCATGGCACTATTTTGAAGAAGAGCAGGGGAATTCTCCCCAGCATCCTAGCCAGTATTTATCCCACAGCCACCATCACTAAAGCTATCCAAATCATTATCTTGTTGATGTTTGTGGAAGCTTGGTGTGTGCACCTTGGCTGGTTATGATCACATTGTGTTTATGGGAGTTTGGCGTGTGCAAATTAGTTGATGCATTTCCTACATTACAACAGTGACTACACTTCAAAATTACTTCATTGGTTGTAAATCACTGAGATGCCCATTGGTCGTGAAAAGTGTTATATAATTGCAGGTAGTCTTTTTTGTTCTGATAGAAGGTCATCGACCTCAAACGTTAACTCTGCCTCGCTCATCACAGATGCTGCCTGGTTTGTGGTGTTTCCAGAATTTTCTGGAAATTTTTAATTTAGTTAGTTTTGTTGTGTATAGATGAGGGGATTCAAAACAGTCTCCTGCAGAACAACACTATTGCAAAAACATGGCCATTAAAGGGTGGTGGCTTACATTGCAAAACAATCACTTGTACGCTATATGCTGACAGCATTCCGCAACTTGCCAAGTTCGCAGACTGCTTTGGAAGAAACATTGTTCAGACAACACTCCATAAGTCAAAAACTAAAGCTGTTAACACATCAGATTGCAGATAGAACTGCATTACCTCACTCTTTACCCTCCTCAAGATAAATGGCTTCATGATCTTTTTGGCATGAGCAATCCTCCCTTTCTCAAAAGTACTTTGCTGCTCCAAAATTTTCTACAAAGAAACAAGACATTTAGTAAACTGCTGAGTAAAATAAATCAAGATAATAGAACAGTAGTTGTCAGATATAAAGGTAGAGTCAAGTACTTTTGCACTCGAATCAATTGAAAAAATATGAAAATAGTTATTTTGGGAGAATATACAAGTACATGAGGTATAGCAGACCATACTCTCGGAGCCTGAGAATAAAAACAATTACATTTTCAACGTACATGACTGAAATCATCAACTAGACACACTGGCTGGTACAAAACAGCTCTCAATAGATTAAATTATTTGTTAGCAGCAACAATCCTACATGACGTGAGTGTAGATACTTCCTAATGGACACTGATGCTCAGTACAAAGCTACACAAACTAGCACTAAATTGGCAATCTCACTCCAGAGTTTGTCAGTAGCAAATAAGAATGCTATATGGGGTTTCCAAGTTGGCCTAGAGCATATTGTGAAGTGCAGAGAAGTTTACTCTGAGCAAGATGCATGACAATCTTGACTGGCACTGTTTGATATTGACATTAGATATTTAAAATAGAAAAAATATAATATTTCTGGTACTTATACAAGAAAACAATTCATTCATATTTAAAACAGTAAGGGAGATTCTGATCATTAAAGCTTATTTTAGAAAAAAAAAGAAAAATGAGGTTATAGGAGAGAAAAATCTTATAATTGTAAGTACCTTTTTTGGGCACTACATCCATAATACCACAGCCAACAGTAAAGCAACAGAACACAAGCAGCCATTTCTGAAAGTAGTTTGGCAGTACAAACTTCAGGTTTGGGACTGCAGAAACACCCCAAACCTTTTGCAGGATAACATCTGCTGCACTCAGATTCACTTTAAAACAATTTCCTATACAAAGGCTTGCACATGTCTCAGTGGGCAATTCTTTATTTGGCAAAATTGCCTTTACTGAATGCTGTGGAAGAGCCACTTTACAGGCCTGTAATGGGAAACTTGATGTTGCCAAAGAATTGGTCTTATCCACTCCTGATCAAAAAAGCCCACTTGTATTTATATAGATGTTTGGGCAATAACTGCTAAAATCACCCCATTTGATGGTATACAACTCATCTGTAGCAAAATTCACCTGTTTTGATTAAGTAAAACATGTGTTTGCTTTCGGACAACATTGACTCTTTTTCTGCCACTTTGCTTTCAAATAGTATTGTCCTTTATTCTGTTATTAATAGCTATTTAGGATCAATACCATCAGTACCACTCCCTGTGACTTGTGTTCCATGACATCTTTTGTCATTTAACCTCTTCTGCCCTCCAGCCTATTCCTGATCTTCTATTCTGCTCCACCTTCCCCCCCACCCTTTATTTAATAGGATAAAACCCATCATTTTCTACATCTCTCTAGTTCTGTAGAGTCATATTGGACTCAAAACATCAACTCTCTTTCCACAGATGCTGCCATATCTGCTGAGTTTTTCCAGCAATTTTTTGCTTTTAATAACAGATTCGCCTTAGTTACTTTGATGGTTTGTAACCAGAGTTGGAGTTCCCACTGGCAGCAAATAGAAACATAAATGCTATAAGATGATGTGGTTTTTTGTTTTGCTTTTTTCTGAAAAAAATCAGAAGTGCAAATATAAGCAGAGGCAAATATAATGTCTGGATTTGATATCATTAGACCAGTGCTCTCATACCACAAATGCCTTTTTAAAAATATATTTATCCTTATCAATACATGTCTATCTACATATTTGCTCTATGGACCGTCTAATACTTACGGTTTTAGAGGAAAACATCCTGCGAATCTCACTGGTACTACTGCTGAACATGTTTGGCATGACAAAATTCAACAGAGACATCAATTCTAGGAGATTATTCTGCAGTGGAGTCCCAGTCAGTAGCAAGCGATGTTCAGCCTAGTAATTAAAAACACAATCTGATCAGAATTTCAAACTTACACAGATTACTCACCCTTAAACGTATTTTTATTCAGTTCTTTTGAAAGTACATCCACATACTGAAAGAGAATTACAAGGAACAGAATTATTCTAAGGTAGTAAATATTTAGAATTACCAGGAAATGATTTGGGACTAATAGAAAACTACAGTGACAAGCAATAAGGAATACTGGACTAACAAACTGAACAGCAAATTGTGGAGTGAGCGGTGCTTCAAATGTTTTAAAGCTTACATTAAACGTCATGAGATGCTGATAACGAATAGAACTCATGTTTTTCAGCATGTGACCTTCATCAAAAACTGCATAATGAAGTTTCAAACGTCGAAAGAGGCTACGGTCATCTGCATTACTTATTGAGCAGCTATACCTGTTAATCGAAGCAACAAACACAATGATTGTACTCAACCAGCAAAATGACAAAATATTCAAGTGATTTTTAGCATAGAGAAAACGGCTTTATATATGATTTTAATTTCAAGTTTGTTTCTTTTTTTTCTTGTCCATATATTGACAATGATTATTGGACTATGAACAAAATGGGGATTATAGAACTCCACACAAACATGACAACCCGATAGATTTTCTGCTGTTGGACAGGTATCGTATTTGGGATGGTTGAAAAGCAATCTGTATACAGAAATTAAATCAAACCTTGGATCAGGGCTATTAGGTAAAATCTGCACTAAATGCTCAATATCTTACCTGCTGCAAGTCCTCACACACACTGCTAGAGCGAGCACCAACTCATTTTTGTACCACCTTTAGCAATGCCAAACCCAGACAGACATTGTACTCCCTCTTGTGGCACAGAACAATTACAGCAGAAAGAAACTTGACATTCTGCACTTAGCTTAATCTCTCAACAGGGCAAGTCCTCATTCTGTACTTCTACACTCATCTTCACAAACATTTTCATTCAACAAACTTCAATGCCCACATATACTTCCATGGGGTTAGTAGGTTTTCTCCATTATTCAATAACCTAAAATGTCTGTTGCAAAGGTGTATCCAAAACTTACGTAGTTACTATTACACTGAAGTCCACAAACTTATGAAGAATATCAGATCGGAGGACCTTCCGGTCTTCTAAAGATCCTAAAAACCAAAAGCATCAAATCAAAATTAAGTATAATTAGTGCTTTACCTGATAAAGCCAAACAGCTATAATAAGCCAGTGTGTATAAAAGAATAAACTGTTCCAAAAATATAATCCAAATGAATTGGGGTATACTCCTGCCACTTACTTGTTTATGATGTGGCAAAAACATATTTATTAAAACTAATGACTGATTTCTGGGATTTTGCATGCCTGCCTGTGTTGGGCAGGTTCGGTGGCGTGAGTGGACAATATGGCCTGTCGATTTCATGACGGTGTGAAACCAATTTGCGATCGTCTGCTCAGCCTGCCGAAGGCGGGCCACGTTTCCTGCCATCGGGCATCAGGAACCTCATTGTAATACATCAACTTATCATTATAAGGCCAGCATGCCGGACTCATCCCCTCCTGCTGGATCGTCCCATCAGCGGGAAAACACGCCGATGTGTTTCGCAACATGCACCTGGCGGGCTGCACTTCGCTCGGGACTTCAAGGTTTGTTTGCCTACCTTGCTTCAGTCAGCACTCGCAGTCATCAGCGCCAGGCTTCACAGACAGCGGCACATCACTTTTAGTGGGGCTCACATGTAAGCCTCTACCTACCAAATCAGCCATATGTGGGTGGCTTTTCAATGGCTGCAGGGCAAGATCTTGCTTGGGGAAGGGGGAGAAGTGGCCTTAGGCAAGGGAAAAGGCTGCAGGGAGAGTGTTGTACTGGGGAAGGAAGGTATCCCAGGGTGTGTGGGGGGCACATGTTGATCTGTCCAAATGGTCTCATGGAGAGTTTTCCCCCGATTCCAATTGACTCTGGTTTTTCTAGGACTCCTTGATGCCACACTCGGTCAGATGCGGCCTTGATGTCAAGGGCAGTCACTCTCACTTCACCTCTGGGGTTGAGTTCTTTTGCCCCAAAATCTTGTCATGTCATTTTCATAACTAGGAGAGTATATGCTAAGCTGAAATCTAAATGTCTTAACGAAGGTACATTGGGAAAGTAGCCTTAAAAATAAATATTGCACAAATGTGTAAAAAATGGTAAGATTGCATGTATAGGCATCAGATACAGCTGAAGTTAGCTAAAGCCACAATTGAATGTCAAAACTGCACTGGAAAAGAGCAACTGATCAGGTGGCATTCCCGTGGTCAAGCCTTATAAGTTCATAGGTTCTTTTAAAGGTTCAGCATGGTGGTTAGGATTGAGTATATGGCTGAAATGCTAAATATTTGTTTTGTATTCATTTTCACTGTTGATGATAATACATTAGTAGGTACAAATGCTTTAGAAATTGACCCCTTAAACCTAAATGCATAACATAATGGTTTTAGCTTGGTTTGAGGCACTGAAGATCGATCGGGTTGCTGGACCTGATGACATTTAACCTCAAATGCTGTAGAAAATCAGAGGGGTACTATGCGAGCCATTAATTTAGCTAACTAATAGTTCTTCGAGATCTGGACTAGTTAGAATTGACTGGAGAAAGAGCTTAATATGTATGGATGCTTGGACACATGCCAAGCCCCACACATCAGCATTTAGACAGGAACAATGTAACAAGAGTAGGCCATTGAGCCCCTTGAGCTTGCTCTGCCATTTCAGTTAAATTATGGCTGATCTGTATCTTAACTCTATTTACCCAGTTTTGCTCCATACCCTGTAAGTAAAGTTTTCTGTAATTCATGTTTTTAAATAGGCTTGAATTAAATAATTAAACTTGCATAATGAAATTCTAGCTATGCTAAAGACTAATGATTCAAAATACCACATGGTTCGAAATAAAATGCCTACCGGCATTAATATTTTTCACTTAAAAAGCATATTTATACTGATGTTCAGAGACTCAAAATGATTAAAACATGGGAAAACAATGTAATAGAAGATTTGCAAATTATATGGCCAACACATTTTCTTAGAACTCCTGCACCTCAAAATGTCCCACTATACCACTGGTTCTGTCTTTCATTATGGTTCCAATTGTTCTGGTTGTGTTGCTATAGCTCACTGTTCCAAACAGCTTTGTGGGTCTTTTTAAAAACTGAACAAGATGAGCAACTCTAACTAATGGTGCATGCCATTAAAAGTCTGACTCGAGCAAAATCTAGCCCGATGTGTAAAATAGAGCTTCTTACTTAAAATTACAAGTTTGTCTCCAATCTAATGCAGCAAAGGCATTAATTGCAAAAGTCTCAAGAGAAAGATGCATTTTTTTTGCCCTTCCTCTTCAAGTATCTATTACACTAAGATACATAACTGATTTGAGAGTAGACCATTGCCCCTTTCCCTTGGCAATTGACGGATTACTTAATTACATATAATATACTGGAATATTTGGCATTTTGGCTAATTTCAAATCCTATAAATTAAGTCATAACACCACTTGTTCTTCCTTGCAAATTTCTGCTGCTCTCTTCTGTTTGATGCTTCATTGGCAATTTTCAACATAGTTTCCTTCATACCACCCTCCAATTTTTCTGATTATTTCAATGTGCTGCACAAAATATTGCTTACTAAGAGACAAATTAAGATTACTTATAGTAGCAAGACATTTCAGGAAATGATGCAACAATCAATGTGCCTATATGTAAAAAAAATGTACTGTATTTGGTTTAAAAAGTAAAACAGAAAACTTGAAATTATAAGATTGGAAGATGAGACTGTGGTACCTGATTTATGGTACTTTATTTAGAAAGCGTTTCAATTAAATCAGGGGAGGTTGCAATCAAAAACATATACAAGCAAAAGTTTTGCAGGTCAATCCTGTTGTAACAGTTCACTCTATTAGGTTTTTTTATGGCACACAAATCTTACCATAATACAGAAGGACTTTGAGATCAGGGCACCACTGCTTAAGTTCTCGGATCCAGTTATCTGAAGAAAAATTAAATTAAGAATGTTCAGTGTACGATTGTGTTTATTTAAACTATGATTGAATCATGCATTTCTGCTCTAGGTGTTATGAAGTCATCTTACACTAAAAAAAATAAATATTTTGACTTGCTAAAGAAAATTGTCAAAGTTTCAACAACTTAAGGCAGATCAGTGGGGAAAAATGACTGAATAGCAAAAAAGACGTTAATAACAGTCTTTTTTTCTGACAGGTGCCCGCTTAATTTAGTATTTTGGGTTTCAGTGTTACCTAAGGTTGAGGCAGGTACAATGATGAGATGTGGTCCTTTATCTCCTTCCTGGTAAAGATAGGCAAGGAATGATATAGCTTGTACAGTTTTCCCCAAGCCCTGCGTAGATATAAGACATTATTGAAATTTAAAGAAACCACTCCCTCACATAAAAAAAGATGACTTCTTATACAACTTTGTACATGAATCATTGAAATCTAGACCATCAATATTTACTGTGGGGAAAACATCCTCAGGGTGAAGCTATTACTAACACTGAAAACAATACTGACTTGCATTTCAAACAGCACAGTAATAAATGGAGAGAAAAAGAATCCTTTGAGAACAGAATATTCCTTTTGCAGCTTTCAACTATAAAAAGATTTGTAAAGTAGTCAAGGAGGGACAAAAATATTTTTTTGTAAATTATGAGTATAATGCTGATTTAATGGTTCAATTTCCATCCGTAGAGTCAAGTTTGAATCCAGTTACTTATCTCATTTTATCTTTTGAAGATTATTGAAATGGGAATTATTTGAGTTTTGACAGATCAGAGCGCTGCTGAATGACAGATTATGAGTTCAGTAACATGGAAATACAAGAAGCACACCTGTGCCCCTCATATCATTCTTCTCAATTCACAGTAGGGGCAGCTTTCAAAATCTTCCAGGTTAACACACACAGAAATTGGACAGGGGCAAAAAAAAAAAAAAAAAAAAGGTCTAAAGAACTTCTGAGTTATTAGATAATATGTCAGAGGATGCATCATCAACCAGGGTTAAAAATGGAGTGGCAACCAAAATGATTGACTTGGCACAATGCTACAAAGAATCATTTTTACTTACCATTTCATCTGCTAATATACCATTCACTCGATGTTTATTCAGCAGGACCAACCAATTTAATCCAACTAGTTGATATGGTTTAAGCTCCAAACTGTAGAACACAACATAGCAAAAGGTAGGCAAGACACACAGACTTAGAAAAAAAATTCCTGTGTATGGCATACACTCCCTACAAACTACTTGACTGACTTTCTATAGGGCTTTTGCTGTCACACCATTTCTGACAACACTCGTATTGTTATAAAGCTATATATATCCTTTGTGAAAAATGCCATGGCAGATCAGTTGGTATTATAATAAATACATTAGCACATGCAAACTTCGTATTTTGTTACTGATACAACACAATCTTAAAGAAAAAAAAAAAGTGGCCAGAGTGAGTGGCTAACGTACTGAGACTCTGGCGGGAGCTGAAGACAATGTTCAACGTTTAGCTGGAGGATAAAAACAAAAAAAAAAAAACTGCGGATGCTGGAAATCCAAAACAAAAACAGAATTAGCTGGAAAAACTCAGCAGGTCTGGCAGCATCGGCGGAGAAGAAAAGAGTTGACGTTTCGAGTCCTCATGACCCTTCAACAGAACTAGGTGAATCCAAGGAAGGGGTGAAATATAAGCTGGTTTAAGGTAGGTGTGTGTGTGTGTGTGTGTGTGTGTGTGTGTGTGTGTGTGTGTGTGTGTGTGCGTGTGTGTGTGTGTGTGTGTGTGTGTGTGTGTGTGTGTGTGTGTGTGGGGGGGGGGGGCTTTGGATGGGGGGAGAGAAGTGGAGGGGGGGTTGGTGTGGTTGTAGGGACAAACAAGCAGTGATAGGAGCAGATCATCAAAAGATGTCACAGACAAAAGAACAAAAGAACACACAGGTGTTGAAGTTGGTGATATTATCTAAACGAATGTGCTAATTAAGAATGGATGGTAGGGCACTCAAGGTATAGCTCTAGTGGAGGTGGGGTGAGCATAAAAGATTTAAAAATATTTTAAAATAATGGAAATAGGTGGGAAAAGAAAAATCTATATAATTTATTGGAAAAAACAAAAAGGGGGAAGAATCCCCAACCCCTTTCTGTTTCTTCCCTCTTCCTTTTGTTTTTTCCAATAAATTATATAGATGGGAAGAGAGATTGAAAATAGGCTAACAGCTGGGGATAAAACAATGAATGAAAATGGAAATAAATTTTTTTTAAAAATAATGAAAATAAGTGGGGAAAAATTTAATAAAAATTTAAAAAATAAAAATGAATACGGAAAAAAGGGGGATGAGAAAAGGGGGTGGGGATGGAGGATAGGGCTCATGGTTTGAAGTTGCTGAACTCAACGTTAAGTCCGGAAGGCTGTAAAGTGCCTAATCGGAAGATGAGGTGTTGTTCTTCCAGGTTGTGTTGAGCTTCACTGGAACATTGCAGTAGGCCAAGGACGGACATGTGGGTATGACAGCAGGATGGGGTGTTGAAATGGCAAGCGACAGGAAGGTCTAGGTCATGCTTGCGGACAGACCAAAGGTGTTCCGCAAAGCTGTCTCCCAGTTGGTGTGTGGTCTCCCCAATGTGGAGATCGCATTGGGAGCAGCGAATGCAGTAGATCAAATTTAGGGAAGTGCAAGTGAAGGGCTGCTTCACTTGAAAGAAGTGTTTGGGCCTTTGGACGGTGAGGAGGGGGGGAAGTAAAGGGACAGGTGTTGCACCTTCTGCGATTGCATGGGAAGGTGCCATGGGAGGGGGTTGAGTCTCACTTCCTCAAAATAAAAGGTGTGGCTATGGGTACCCGCATGGGCCCCAGTTATGTCTATCTCTTTATGAGGTATGTGGAACATTCCTTGTTACTACTCAGGCACCCCCTCAACTTTTCTTTCAGTACATCGATGACTGTTTTGGTGCCACTTCAGTCTCTCACCCGGACCTGGAAAAATTTATCAATTTTGCATACAATTTTCACCCCTCCATCACTTTCACATCGTCCAACTCCGACACTTCCCTTCCTTGACCTCTCAGTCTCAATTTCTTATGATAGACTGTCCATCAATATTCATTACAAAGATAAAAATATTCATTACAAGCCCACCGACTCCCACAGCTACCTCGGCTACAGCTCCTCACACCCTGACTCCTGTAAGGACCCCATCCCATTCTCTCAGTTTCTTCACCTCCTTCTGTTCTGATGACGCCACTTTCCAAAACAGTGCTTCGGACATGTCTTCTTCCTTAACTGAGGTTTCCCCCAACGGTGGTTGACAGGGCCCTCAACCAGGTTCATAACACAGTAAAATAATCAAGTCAGAGGGAGCACAGTTGCAATAAGTTTCAAGAAACTAAGGCAAGGTTGGATGGCCTTTACTTTAATGCCAGGAGTATTACTGGTAAAATGGATGAGTTAAGGGTGAGGATTGACAAGTGGAATTGTGATATAGTATTCATCACTGAGACGTGGTTGAGGGAGGAGCAGGATTGACAGCTCAAAATTCCGGGATATAGAATCTTCAGGCGAGACAGGGGATGGGGTAAGAGAGGAGGCGGCATTGCATTATTAGTTAAGGAGTCAGTTACTGCAGTAAGGAGAGATGATATCTTGGAGGGGGCATCGAATGAAGCTTTGTGGGTAGAGCTTAGGGATAAAAAAGGGGCGGCCACATCGTTAGGTGTTTATTATAGACCCCTAGATAGTCAGCGGGAAATTGAGGAGTAAATATGTGCGCAATTTGCAGAGGTATGTAAAAACAATAATAGGGTAATTATATTAGGTGATTTCAACTTTCCCAACATTAATTGGTACATAGTGGTTAAGGGCTTGGATGAAGTGAATTTCTTGAAAATGTGTACAGGAGAACTTCTTAGGTCAATATGTAGAGGATCCAACAAGGGACAGCGCAGTGCTGGATCTAATTCTGGGGAATGAAGCTGGACAGGTGGCTGAGGTGGTGGAGGGGGAGCATTTTAGTGATAGCGACCACAACATGGTACAATTTAAGCTTGTTATTGACAAAGAAATAGACAAGTTGCAAAAAAATGTTTTGGATTGGGGGAGAGTGGATTTTAGTAAAATAAGGCAGGATCTGGCCAAGGTAGACTGGGAACAGCTACTTGTGGGGAAATCTACAGAGGAGCAGTGGGGGGCATTCAAAAAGGAAATGGGGAGGGTACAGGCTCAACATGTGCCCCCTAGGGTGATAGGAGGGAGTAAAAAGCCCAGAGAACAATGGATGAGCAGAGATATTCAGCATATGATGAGAAGGGAAAGAGAGGCTTTTAGCAGGTACAAAGGAAGCAAATCAGAGGAGGCATTAGGGAAGTACGGAAAGTGCAGGGTGGAGCTTAAGAAAGCAATTAGGAGAGCAAAGAGGGGATATGAGAAAGCTCAGGCTGGTAAAAGTAGGGAAAATCCCAAGATATTCTATAAGTATATCAATGGGAAGAGGATAACCAGGGAAAGAGTAGGGCACATTAGGAACCAAGAAGGCAATATATGACTGGAGCCAGAGGACATCGGTAGAGTTGAATGAATGCTTCACATCTGTCTTCCCCCAAGAGAATGAGGATGAAGGTATTGAACTCAGGAAGTGAGACTGCGAGATTCTTAAACAAATTGATAGAGGGAGTGACAAGGTATTGGCAGGCTTGAAAGTGGACAAATCTGCAGGTCCAGATGATGTGTGTCCCAGACTGCTGAGGGAGGCAAGGGAAGAGATCGCAGGGGCTCTGACCCAAATTTTTAATTCCTCTCTAGCCACAGGGGAGGTGCCAGGACTGGAGAACAGCTAATGTGGTTCTGCTATTTAAGAAGGGTTGTAGAGAGAAGCCAGGGAACTACAGGCGAGTCTCACGTCAGTGGTAGGGAAACTATTGGAGAAAATTCTGAAAGAGAGAATCTATCTCCACTTGGAGAGGCAAGGTTTGATCAGGGATAGGCAGCATGGCTTTGTCAGAGGGAGGTCATGCCTAACAAATTTGATTGAATTTTTTGAGGTGACCAGGTGTGTGGATGAGGGTAGTGCAGTTGATGTAGTTTATATGGATTTCAGCAAAGCCTTTGACAAGGTCCCACATGGGAGACTTATAAAGAAGGCAAATGCAAATGGGACACAGGGTAATTTGATAAGGTGGATTCAAAATTGGCTTAGTTGTAGGAGACAGAGGGTGATGACAGAAAAATGCTTTAGTGACTGGAAGCCAGTGTCCAGTGTCGTACTGCAGGATCTGTGGTCCCCTATTATTCGTTATTTATATAAACAACATAGATGATTATGTGGGGGGGGGAGCATTAGTTAGTTTGTGGATGACACAAAGGTTGGCTGGGTGGTTAACAGTGAGGTTGAGTGTCTTGGGCTACAGGAAGATATAGACAGGATGGTAAAATGGGCAGATAAGTGGCAGGTGGAATTTAACCCTGAAAAGTGTGAGGTGATACACTTTGGAAGGAGTAATTTGACAAAGAAGTATTCCATGAACAGCATGACACTAGGAAGTTCTGAGGAACAAAGGGACCTTGGTGTGCATGTCCATAGGTCTCTGAAGGCGGAGGGGCATGTTAGTGGGGTGGTGAAAAAGGCATATGGGACACTTGCTTTTATCAATCGAGGCATAGATTACAAAAGTAGGGAGGTCATGTTGGAGTTGAATAGAACCTTGGTGAGGCCACAGCTGGAGTACTGTGTGCAGTTCTGGTCACCACATTATAGGAAGGATGTGTTTGCACTGGAGGGGGTGCAGAGGAGATTCACCAGGATGTTGCCTGGGATAAAATATTTAAGTTATGAAGAGAGGTTTCATTGGAACAGAAAAGGCTGAGGGGCGACCTGATTGAGGTGTACAAGATTAAAAGGGGCATGGACAGGGTGGATAGGGAGTAGCCGTTCCCCTTAGTTGAAGGGTCAGTCACGCGGAGACATAAGTTCAAGGTGAGGGGCAGGAGGTTTAGGGGGGGCAATGTGAGGAAAAACATTTTTATCCAGAGGGCAGTGACGGTCTGGAATGCGCTGCCTGGGAGGGTGGTGGAGGCAGGTTGCCTCACAGCCTTTAAAAAATACCTGGATGAGCACTTGGCACGTCATAATATTCAAGGCTATGGACCAAGTACTGGTAAATGGGATGGGTAGGTAGGTCAGGTGTTTCTCGTGTCAGTGCAGACTCAATGGGCCGAAGGGCCTCTTCTACACTGTGCGAATCTGTGAAGCCTCTCATTTGCAGAACCATTCCCATAGATCTTTTCTGCCACCACCCCAGTGCTTTCATATAATTCCTAAAGTATGGCCCCCAGAATTGGACAATACTCCAGTTGAGGCCCAACCAGTGTTTTATAAAAGTACATCATAATTCCTTGCTTTTGCGTTTTCAGCCTCTATTTATAAAGGCCTAGATCCCTTATGCCTTACTAATCGCTTTCTCAATCTGCCCTGCCACTTTCAATGATGTGTCCATATAAGTTCCTAGGGCAGAGTATTGTGCTTGTCAGGCAGGCGCACGTCCAACCTGAATGAGCGTATAATGACGCGCGATGACAGTCAAGTGCCCCGAAGTCACTGCGCAATATTTCAGTTGGCAGGTGTGAGCGGGAGATGACAATGCACCCGCCGACAAATATCAGGCCTATTAAGGCCATTATAAGTTCTAATTAAATGAAATTTTTGCTGCCTGTTCAACCTTACAGTTGGTGGGTAGGCGAAAAGGATTTTTGTGAAACCTCAGCCACGGGGCAGTATGAGGTTTCAATCAGTGACTTAAAAAAATTAAAATTTTCAAACTAATTTCTCACATGTCCCTGCTTATGTGACAGAGTCACATAAGGAGACATTATTAATTTTTAAATTCCTTATTTTTTATTTTCGAAATTCTTCAGCTCCCTGAGGCAGCTCCGTGCCTCAGGGAGCTTTTACGTGTGCACCTCCGCGCAGGCGCAAACTTCTGCGTTCGCGCTGCTCCTGCCCCCACCCCAGCAGCGCGCGCTTACACTGGCTGGTCGTTAACTGGCCAGCCAGCATGAAATTGCGGTCGGGGGCCGATCGCGGTCAGCGGTCCGTTCCCTGGCTGATCCCGGACCCACTGATTGTACCCGCCCGCCAACCTAAAATTTCTGCCCCCAGGTTCCTCTGCTCCTGCACCCACTTTGGAATTGTATCCTTTATTTATACTGTATTTTCTTGTTCTTCCTGCCAAAACCCTACCATGTCACACTTGACTGCATTAAATTTGGTCTGCCACATATCCATTCATTCTACCAGCGGGAGTCCTTGTGCATCACCATCCCCCTCAGTTCATAATACTTAAACGTTTTGTATCATTAAGCCAACTTCACATTCCTGCTGCAACTGTCCCTTTTATTTCATGGGTTTCAACTTTGCAGACAAACCTAATGTTATGTCGCACCTTATCTAACACCTTTTGAAAATCCACGTGCATCACATCAACTACAACACCCCCATCAATCCTTGCTTGAACCCTGTTACATTTCTAACATTTTCCAGTTCTGATGAAAGTTAACATTTCAGATCAATGGCCTGTTTCTTTTTCTCCACAGATACTGCCTGACCTGCTGAGTATTTCCAGCATTTTCCATTCTATTTCAGGTTTCCAGCTTTCACAGTATTTTGCTTTTGCCCAAATCACACTTCATTTGACATTCTTTAAGACACAGGCTTAAATTTAATCTAGATGACCAATTTTGCAGTTTATATTGCCTATTAAATAGACTAAAATATCCATTTCATAATAGTTAGTGTACACATTAGGGAACCTAAACAGACCCCTGTAGAACGTTACTATTCACTGTCTGCAACATTTAAATTCTTCCTATTCATGACCATCTATTTCTGGACTGACACACTAATTTACTGTTAATTCCACATGTAATGTCCTTAAAGCTCAGAAACTGAAGTTTGTCAAATGTCTTTTGCATACTAGCAAATTTTTAATCAATCGATAGCTTTCATTCACAAAATTATTAATGTCCCAAAATATTTCAGTGTGACGGCCTTCCTCAAAAACTATGTTGCTCATCTATTATGCCATCTATAGCTTTTACATGAATACTTTAAAAGATAACATCCTCCACTATCTAATCAAGATTAGTTTATCAACAATTTCCTGGTTTATAATTTATTATTTCTTAAATATTGGATAGCATTACCAACATATCAGTTTTCAAGTGTAGCACTTTAAAATATCAATGCCTTACACCTAACTTATAAACATGTAGGGTGCATCTCAAATAGTCCAAGTACCTGCTGATACTTAATTACTTAATATGCTTTAGGTCCAGAATGCTTTACTGAACTCTATGTATTTTTCTGCTAACTGAAGAAATCTACAGCCCAAAATTTCTGGTTCCTATTAAAATGAGGAAAATATGATGCAAGAGAGACTTAAAAAAGGGCTACTTCTAACAGGCAGATATTAGTTCAATTTACAACTTGAATAAAGTTTATTTAATCTTCTTTCTACAGGTTCTGTTATGCATTCAATTATTTTTAGCAGATTATACTTTGTACTAAAATGTTGCATTTATTAAAGCCTACAAAGTATTGAGTGGAAAAGCCCACCTTTTGCTCAGAATGGCTGGCTGTTCAATGGTCCTGTGACTTCCACCATCTTCTGTTATTTCTGTCACTTGCATCTCTAACCTTTGGGAAATTTCTGCACATCTGTTCATAAGCTTAAGTACCACTTCCCGTTCCTGGATTACTATTTTGCAGTTCCATATCAAATCTTCAGACAAACCATGTGAGCGATTAAATTTTTTAAACTGAAAGAAAAGATACCTCAATTATTGTCCACAAAAGAGTTAGCACTTTTAAATACTCTTTAAAAAACTGAAGCTGTTTTCTATAGTAGATTTTACATAATAAATTAAGGATGCAAAAACATTAAGAACAAAATTACTATTTCTCCCCCTACTAATGTCACAAATATAAGCATCATTTGCTTGGAGGTAGAAAACAGGGCTGAGTGCAATTAACAGTACACCTTAGTCCTCATTTTAAGCAAAGCATGTCCTACTATCCAGTATGAGCGGGTGAATGCATATTATGTCATCTGTGGCTCTGTGGTAGCAAATCGGATTCTGAATCAGAAGTCTGTCGGTTCAAATCCTGCTTCAGGCTTGAGTGTAAAATTCAGTTTTTCATTTCAGTATAATACTGATGGAACGTTGCACTGTTGCCTGCATCTTTTGGATGAAATGTTAAACCGAGGCTCTGTCTGCCATTAATTCGTCCAGAAAAAGGGGTGATATCACATCTCATAGACCGCAAAACAGTTGTCTGTGAACATTCAAGATGTAACAATTGGATGGAGCTTGAATGAAGGACAAGCGTATACAACTTTGAACTGGGACCTTGCTTCCCATTTCGTCTAATATTGGCAGGGTCTCCTCAAAAATAGAAAGGTTGCACCTTTGCTGGCTCTCCTTCCGGAGGCATTACCTCCCCTTTGTGACAGCTGTCTCTGCTCACATGCAGCAGCACCTGAACAACATTCAGGCTTGGGTTAATAAGTGGCAAGTAACAACCGTGCCACACAAGTGATTAGCAATGACCATCTCGAATAAGAGAATTCAACATCTCTCCTTGGCATTCAATGGCATTATCATGGCAAAATCCCACACCATCAACATCCTGGCGTCTTACCACGAATCAGAAACTACTGGGCCAGCCATATAAATACTGTGGCCACAAGAGCTCATCAGAGGTTGGGAGGTCTGCAGAGAGCGACTCCCCAAAGCCTGTCCACCATCTACAAGGCTCTAGTCAGGAGTGTGATGGAATACTCTCCACTTGCCTGCACAAGTGCAGTTCCAACAGCATTTAAGAAGCTTGACACCATTCAGGACAAAGCAGCCTGCTCAATCGCACCCCATTAAACATTCAATCTTTCCACCACTGGAGCCAAGTGGACCAATCTACTTGTAATTTGACCTCTTGTCCCACATCCCGGGTCTGGTCTTTCCGGGATGCATTTTGTCCCGGACTACTACTTCTGCTGGAGGCTTCGTTTCTACACATGCATCGGGCCCAGCACCTATATGGTTTGAGTTCGAGGTCGGTGATGTCCTGCAGGTGACCGGAGGAGCAGGGTTGTGAGCAAGCAGAATCAATGTGTGCGGCTACGGGTCCCCCCCTCCCCTTTGCTGCTCTCAAGTGCTCGCCAGAACTGCACACCACAGCTCTTCTCCCAGCGGCCTGCTCTCAAGCTCAGTTCCCCCACTGCTCTCTCAGGCTAACCAGCAGCACCCCCCATGCCAAAGTGTCCCATAATCTATTCCTCAAGAGTTGGTCACCCTGACTGGCACAACGTGGCAGTGTTAGAGCATACTGCAGCAATTTGCCAAGGTTCCTTCACAGCATCTTTTGAACCCCTGATCAGTTATTAAAAACAAAGGCAGCAGAGGCATGGGAACACTACCATCACCTGCAAGCTCCTTTCCAAGTAATAGGCTATCTATTGTAAATATTGCCATTCCTTTCCCGTTGTTGGGTCAAAAATCTGGAACACTCTTCCTAACAGCACAGTGGGTGCACCTACACAACACACATTGATGTGGTTCAAGAAGGTGGCTCACAATTACCTTCTCAAGAGCAATTAGGGATGGGCAATAAATGCTGACCTTGCTAGCAACTCTCATCTCATGAATGACAAAAAAAATTGCTGCCTTATCGTAGGAGGAGGAATGAGTAGTTGACATTGATGGCACAAACTATCCTGATTATTGATATTGGAAGGTTAAAAACATAAGTGCTGTTTATGGAAGGAACTGGTAGTGGTTTGCCTTGTACAGGCTTCTACTGAAGAGGATGGTGTTGGGAAGGAAGTTCACAGTGCAACCTAATGGGGAGCGGAAAAAATAGTGAAAGTATCTGTGGGTAGGGGACAACTGTTCATGCCAGTAATAACTGCTGCAGTACACAGATGAGGTGGTAATGGAGACACTGCCCTCCACAGTCTTGGTAAAGCTACTGGCTTCTCTGAACTCCTGTTCTTTATAGAGCACTTCTTTCATTCACTTGAGCATCCTTCTGACAAGCTTTCCAACTGGCTTAGCCCTTTGGCTGAACAAACATCCATTTCATAGGAACAAGAGGTCCTTCCCAGGCTTCAGCAATATTTCAAAAGTTCCTACTCAATGATTTTGATTCCAATAGAAACATAGAAAATAGGCGTAGACCATTCAGCCCTTCGAGCCTGCTCCGCCATTCAAAATGATCATGGCTGATCCGCTATCTCAATGCCATACTCCTGCTCTCTCCCCATACCCCTTGACTCCTTTAGTATCTAGAAATTTAACTCCTCCTCAAATGATGCAGTGACTTGGCCTCCACAGCCTTCTGCGGTAGAGAATTCCACAGATGCACCACCCGAGTGTAGAAATTTCTCCTTATTTCAGTCCTAAATGGCCTACACCATATACGGAGACTGTGACTGCTTGTTCCACACCCTCCAGCCAGAGGAAACATCATTCCTGCATCCAATCTGTCCAGCCCTGTCTGGATTTTGTACGTTTTAATGAGATCCCCCCTCATTCTTCTAAACTCCAGTGAATACAGGCCTAGTCAATCTAATTTCGCTTCATCCAACAATCCTGCCATCCCAGGAATCAGTCTGGTGAACCTTCGCTGCACTCCCTCTATGGCAATTATATCCTTTCTTAGGTAAGGAGACCAAAACTGCACACAGTACTCTAGGTGTGGTCTCACCAAGGCCCTGTACAGCTGCAGTAAGACATCCTTGCTCCCGTAATCAAATCCTCTCGCAATGAAGGCCAGCATATCATTTGCCTTCCTAACTGCTTGCTGTACCTGCATACTTGCTTTCGGTTAAGGATATACAAGGGCACCCAGATCCTTTGTACATCAATGTTTCCCAACCTATTACTATTTAAATAATACTCTGCATTCTGTTTTTCCTACTGAAGTGGGTAACTTCATACTTATCCACCTATACTGCATCTGTCATGAATTTGCCCACTTGCTCAACTTGTCTAAATGGTCTTGAAGCCTCTTAACATTCTCCTCACCACTCACATTCTTACCTAGTTTTGTGTCAGCAGCAAACTTTGGAAATATTACATGGTTCTCTCATTCAAATTATTGACATATATTGTGAATAGCTGGACCAAGTACTGATCCCTGCAGTACTGCACTAGTGAAAGCCTGCCAGTCCAAAAAAAAGAGACCAGTCATTCCTACTTTGTTTCTTGTCTACTAGCCAATTCTCAATCCATGCCAATATATCCCCAATCCCATGAGGAGAGAAAGAGAGAGAAAAGGGAGGGAGAGAAACAGGAGAAAAACAGGAGAGAAAGAGAGAAAAAGAGGAGAGTAAAAGATAGGGAAAAGAGAGAGAGAGAGAGAGAGAGAGAACACGTGGTACATAGAAATGCACACATACAAACATTCACAATTGATATAACAAGAAAGCTGCTAATAACTAAACCTTTTTTTACATAGGAATAAAGTACAGACAAATTCAGGAACAAACTGGAATTTGATTTGCATGCAAGTGGATTTCCACAATATATTATGACAATACAGAATCCAGACTAAACCTCAAAAACACAAATTTCCTCTTACAGTTCACAAATTAATGAGGGGAAATAATCAATTTTGTATAAATTGTAAACTCCAATGTGTTTCATGATAGGCAAGAAGCTAGATAAAGAAAGAACTGCTAAATTAAAAAAAGGAAACGTTTTTCCTTCTTGCTGCATAGCTAAAGGATCTTCAGCAGTAAAAGAAACACTTGTGGCATCATTCCCAACCTAGGATCTGAGCCATTTACAGATAGAGGGCAGGTGCTGTGGTGATGTGGGACACTTGCCTCAAGTGACAGTGATGGGAAATTATTGTGGTGCCTTGGTTTAATGTGGTCCACATAGAATTCTAGAGCTCCACATGCAGAGGCATAGGTACAAACTACTTAAACTGACAGGACAGTCAGTAACCAGAGGTCATAGAATTAAGGGGACAAAAAAAGCAAAGGGGAGTTAAGGAGAGATTTGTTTTTTTTATATTCGTTCATGGGATGTGGGCATCTCTGGCTAGGCCAGCATTTATTGCCCATCCCTAATTGCCCTTGCTCAGGGGGCGTTTAAGAGTCAACTACATTGCTGTGGGTCTGAAATCAATGGAGGCCACACTAGGTAAGGATGGCAGATTCTTTCCTTAAAGGACATTAGTGGATCAGATGGGTTTTTACGACAATCGACAATGGTTTCATGGTCATCAGAATTTTAATTCCAGATATTTTATTGAATTCAAATTTCACCATCTGGCGTGGCGGGATTCGAACCTAAGTCCCCAGAGCATTATCCTGGGTTTCTCGATTACTAACTAGTCTAGTGAAAATACCACTATGCCATCGCCTTCCCTATGGTCTGAAATGCAGCACCTAAAAGGGTGGTGAAAGCAAATTCAACAATAACTTTCAAAACTTAGAAAGGAAAAATTTGTAGAGCTATGGGAAAGAGCAGGAAAGTGGGACTAATTTTCAAAGAGCAAGAACAGGCACAATGAGTCGAATGGCAGCCTTCTGTTTTGTATTATTCTATAAAACGTACATAATGGAAACACCGGGCCAATTCTAACTTGCTGATAATGGAAATAGCAACTCAGTTTTTTTCTGAGGCTGTACATCACTACCTTCTTCAATGGAGCAAACTGATGACCAGTGCCTACATCATTGTATACCAGAAAGATATCAAGGCACTGATGATGCAGTGGGCAGTAACAAAATTAACATCTCATATTAGGAACCTGGGTTATGAGGAAAAATCTGCAGAAACTTAATTTTTAGGCTGAAGAGGCAAAGACACAAGGTAAACATATGGAAGTATCTAAGATCTTAGACAAGATAAACAGTCATTGTTTCTACAAAAGGGCATGTCCTCAAATTTAGGAGTCAAGAGGATGAAAACGGTTTGGATTCAACCATTTTAACTAGAGGTTGATGAATATAAGAGCAGACTGGCAACAGAGGCAGTTAGGACCGCCTATCAGTAAATTCAAGAAAAAAATTGATAGTGGGATACGATGGGCATTATGATGGGCACCTTTTCTTAAAAACTATGCTCAGCCAAATGAATCATTTAGTTGCATTTAGTTCTCTACTTTCGTAAAGGTTAAATAAGTTTCAGCTAACCTCATCTAGGTTGTATGGAATATCCATAATCTGATTTTCCTGTATCAACAGGATGGTTGGAAGAATATGAAAAGCGAAAAACAACTGTTATATTACAAAACATTCACAGGACTGGCTCAATTGGCTCTAATTCACAGGTGGCCATTTTAATCAGGGTTCTCAGTTGGCAGCAGAGAAAACCATGAAGTTTTCTGTTTGAAGGCAATTTTCTGTAATTAGCTCTTTCAAAGAGCCAGCACGAGCATGATCAAATGGCCTCCTTCTGTGCTGTGATATTCAACAACTGAATTTTTAGAAATTCAGTTATAGACCTTCCAACATATAGAAACCATTTCTAATTTCAATCCCACCCAACTACACTCAGTAATACCAAACTCCCCTTGGATCCAAAGCCCTAACTATTCTTTGCATGTGCAGTTTAGAAGTTGTCATACAGAATAGCTGAGAAAAAGGTTTAGCAGTGTACTTGTATGCGAGTGATCATTCTACATGATAATTCATTGACTGATGGTATTACATATAACAGCTATATCTGCTATAAGCAGGTGACTGATTTATAGAAAAGTGACTAAACATTGCTTCCACTGTTCATAGTAGTATTGCATGGGAGGGCTTTTAAAGGTTACTTTGAGGCACGTTTGTAGTATAGAATTATTCATTTACCTGTCACTGTACCTGACCTTATTTGGTTTTGACACGAGATGCAATGAAGTAAAATACACAGCTGCCCAGTGCCTGATAGGTGTTGTTTGGGAAGGGGGGGGTGGAGAAGATGGGGAGGCAAGAGAGGAGGGAAAGCAGAGGGGCAAGAGGGGGCTGAATTTTACCTCAGGTTGTGGTGGGTAGCCGCGAATGGTCAGGAAGTCTGCAGATCACTGACACCTGTCCCCACTTGGAGAGATTTTGAATAATATGCTAATGGACCAATTAAAGGCTGCCAAGCGTGTTCTCGGCCAACAGGGCTAGCTGAGAGTGGTCTGCTTGCCGAATGGTTGATGGAGGGTGGGACCTCCAGACACTATCAAAACAGGCTGTGACCCAGAAAGAGATCATGGCCACTCATTTAAAGGGGCTCCTGGCATGGGGCTATGTCAGGTGCCCCAGAGTTGAGAGCAATTGTGTCATTGACATTTTGCTGCTGTTAATAAAAGGTTTGAATAATTTACACTGATGAGTGACAATTTTTCTATTTGTCTCTCTAATTACCTATGGGTAAATTAATGGAACTGTGGTAGGCTGAAGAAAGCTGAATGAATTTCAACCAGATTCCTGATGATTGCAGGGATATCTTAAGAATTAGGCGTCAACCTCTCCTTGTGTCTCCAAAGATGGTGAGAGAATGCAGAGAACTGATGACCAGTTTGGAAGGAAGAGGATGGCCACCAAGGTTCAACGATGTCTCCCTGCAAGCCCTCCTCCAGGCTCTAAGTGCCAGACAGCAGGTCCTAATGCCAGATGATACTAAGGGGAGGCCTCCCAGCCCTCCCACCAGCACAGCCTGGACGTAAGTCTCAGCGGAGGTCAACAGTCTTGGAGTCTTCAGAAGGACTCTGATGCAGGAAGTGCCTCAACAGAACAGCCTTATATGGTCTACGAGAGTGAGTGAGGCACCACTGTGGAGGTGTACAAGCGTGGAAAGACTCAATGTGGGTAATGAGGTTCTGCATTGATCAGAAGTGCAAGGCGGGTTGTTGCAATCTACACTGCTCCAAGGCCTATTAAAGGGTTTTCTTTGGGTGGAAAGAATTGTGAAAAGCTCATTGTAAATTTGGCAACGCAGATTCCTATGCATGGAGTGCCCACAGGTCAGAAGAGTGAAGAAATGATTGCAATAATTTGGTAAATACCGCACAACGTGGTTTTTTTTTGTAGAACAGGGCACAGAACACCAGTGAAAGATTGAGGATGGAGGCAGTGTGCCAGATCCGGTGTTCCTTGCGCCAATTGAGGCAGCAGCTTTGGAGCTAGTATGCAATGAGTTGAGCTGGTCCGTCAGGGGAGGCAAAATAGGAGGCAGGCCCAGGGATACTAAGATTGCAAGTGGCATTCCGTGCATCTGAGATGTGTGTGTACAAGGCTAAAGGGGAAGGTGCATGTTATACCGATAAGGGATTATTCATGATACCTACTTGGGAGCACATGCTTCCATCAGTGATGAATGACAATGTGTTTTTGAAACTGTGAAATGTCAACATTGGATAACATCTCACAATGCCAGGGTTGTTGCCAAAGTGGATTAACGTCTATGTGCACTCAACTCTTAACGCTGAGAATGGCATTATCATTCCCTGTTTTGTCTGTTGCGGAAATGAACCACTGAGCGCTGGAGCCAACATTCCACAGGGTCCCTAAACTCTGAGAAGGAAGCGGAATCTTCCTTTATCTGCACCAAGCACCAGAACAGAAACTAGCACTAGGTAGGGTACCCTACCTCAGACCAAAAGGAAGCACAATCTGGTGAGGACACATCACAGTCGCACGTGCAGCTGCCGGACAATGAGATGGAGCAGAGATACCAGCATGGTTGCATGTACCCATCCAGGCAGGATCAGGGAGAGAAACCATGGGCCCTGGTGCTTCTCCTCTTTCTGGGCCCCTTATTCCCCACATCCCCACCAACCCCCACACCCACTTCTCCCTACACCTCCCCCCCTCAATCATGCATGATACTTCTCCCTGCTCCCATCCTCTTCAAGATTCACCAGTCAATTCATCAATCACAAAGGTACTAGTAAAATGATAACACCCATTGTTGGCACCTGGTTCAAAATATCATCTTAACATTAATGACCCATGCTGCATTTTATATAAGAGTGCCAACGATAAAATGCAGTATTGTTTGTGTGCATCTTATAGGTGATCCCACTGCGACTAATAAATAAAGCAGAGTACAAATTTCTACTTTATTAGCATCGTGCAATATTGCTAATTTGACAGGAAACTATCCTATTGGTTATTTATAACACTGCAGATGATAACACTGATTTTGGTGCTGCCTCGGTCCTCATTAACAATGTTCTGTACAATGCACCATTAGAACACAGTGACAGTAAATTCATCTTTGGGGAAAGATTCAATAGTTGCAACCCAGATAAACTGCACTAGATCTTTTCCATTCTGTAGAAGATGACGACGACTTTTTTTTGCCTGGGTGCAAGATATTATTCAATATAATTATTTCATACAAGGGGTGTGATTGGATTCTATTTTATCGGTAATCTCACAGGGAGAGAGATCAAATGACTCCTAAGCAACAAAGTGGAATGATTGACAAGAAGACCCATGTTGTTCAATGAGAAGCAACGGAGTCCTCAGGTGTCTCTGTGTAACACAACTTTTAACAGGCCAGAGGACAAAGGCTGAATGGTTCACATTTGTATGAGCTTCTTGATCAGCAAGTCTGGAGACTCTGCTGATTGCTACTTCTCACTACAATATATTTTTAATATCTACTATGCAACACTTAGCATCAGATATTTCATTCCTCAAAAAGCTCAAAAGCACGAAGGTAGAGTGGGATAATAGGTAAGTAGACAACAGGATAAGATTGAAGTCAATGGAAAACACTCTTGAGAATCACATGCAGGATAAAACAGGTTACTGATTCATTATGAGCCCATTATGCACTCCTATCCTGACAATTTCACCCCACAAAGCCTGCTCACAGTAAACTTCCATTAGCAACAAAATAAACAGAACACCAAGCACGATTCCACCCTCTCTAACATTGCCTGCATTATACCAGTGACTACAACTCAGAAGTATTTAATTGGCTGCATAGTGAGTTGAGACATTGAGAAGGGTCCTGTATAAATGTAGGTTTTTTTTTCTTTCATTCTATCTGCTTGCAACAGGCAGAGTGACTGCGGGTATGGTGAAATTGGAAGACCAATACTGATTCTCTAAGGATAATTAATCACAGAGCAATCAACTGATGTTAGGAAAGTGGCTACAAAGAAATTACTGCATTCAACTCTGCAGCTCTTACAACCTTACCATTCTGACTTCTCTGGCACCAGCCCACAATATACCATAAGTGGCATATGCCACTTTTATGCTAATGACACTATCCCCAGGATTTGTCCATCAGACATTTACCAGCAGCTCAGGAAAAACGTAGACTCAATTGTCGATTTGATTTTTCAGAGAAGAATGATACATGGTACGTAAATTTAGTGTGGCCTTAACTACAGCTGATTGATTCCCCTTCCCCCAGAAGCCATTATACAAATTGTGTTGTAAACTGTGAATTTACAGCCTAAAATGGCAAAATACAATTAATAAGAAACTCCAACCAAAAAAGTCACACCCCCATCCCACACCACCCACCCCTCCCAACCTCCCCATCAACCCCCAACTGACTCTAAAAGAGAGATTCCATTTACCATTTTTAAAGCAAGAACAGTCTCAGTTGCTGTGCTGCTGAACTTTGGGCAGGTCCGTGGCTTGCTGGCAGGCTTTTTAAAAAAATCTGAATCACGAAGCTGCCTAAAGATTGAAGGCAGAAGTGCAGCAACTCAATGAAGCTGACCAGACTGACAGGCTTTAAACAAAAAACAGAACTCTCAGGATAAAGGTTCCAATTTTTTTAAAATTAAAGTTGGTCTTTCAGGTCTACAGCTCTGCCTTTGGCTGCTCAGGCTGGGAGATAACAAGAAACTCCGTTTAGAGCAATGAGCCCAGCGGCCCCCCTCCCCCAACATCTTCAAGCCCTGGGGTTTTGCACCATCTGCATCCCCCTTTCTGGGACCTGCATCTAGACATGAGCAATCTGATCACCCACTCCACAGAGCGCACTGCTTCTCCACAGACATGCTAATGACTGCCTTTGAGGAGCAAGCCAGCAGATTGCAGAGCAGAGCTAGGGCAATAGGGGAACTGGGAGCTTGGAGTCACATCCAGCTCCTGGTCCCTTTCAAGTTTGCAGAGAGGGCCAGTTGGACCTCATGGTGGAGGGGGAGCTGTAGCTGATGCCTCCTGGGAGCACCTCTCAGGGTGTTTCTGATGGGATAGCCTCTCCTTTGGCCCTCTGCCATTGGGACAGTCACTCTTGCATTCCGTGGCCAACAGAAGGACCTCCTGCCACTATGCAGGAGAATTCCACCAATGCAGGCCCTCATGGTTTCAGCTGACCAGAGGACAGTCACCAAAGTCATCCAAGGTTGTCTCCGCTGCAGTGAAAACGAGGGGGGGGGGGGGAAGTGGGGAAAGAGAGGACCATGCCACAGCACCCAGAGGAAAATCAAAAAGATCCCACATTAGTCACATTTTTGATGCACATGGATGAGTTTATACTTAGTTTCACATGCAATGGCCCATTGGATCATATGTAAAGCTCTGAAGAGTCATATGGACTTGAAACATTAGCACCTGAGAAACAGGATTGTCAGACCTGCTGAGTTTTTCCAGCATTTTCAATTTTTACTTAAGTAAATGATGTTTTGCTTGAACATCATGGAGAGGAGCATTGGTTTATTTCTGGCATGGTAAAATGGGCGCAGATGAATTCCCTCTGTCATGAATGTATCTCAAGTTGCAACCAGGAGATTTGGATGCCTTGGGTGATTGTGATCACCTTATTTGTGGAACTGATTTCCTGTAGAGATGGGATGGAGAAAAAGGAAGCAGACTGTAGGTCGTGGAGAAGATTTGAATGATTGAGCTACTGAAACCTCTAGAGGATTAAGGCCTCACATCAACCATACAGGCGCTCTCTGACAGGCCCTTGCATATCTCCCAGCGCTGGTTCCACCTCGTATCTCCTCTTCAGAGGAATGAATGCTCTATCCAGGCTCCTCCAGTAGGGCAGCCCCCTTATGGAGCACAAGGTTGTGAAGAGTGCAGCGCCCAGCCAACAGGGAGACACAGGATGGAGCATACTGGAGAGCTCCTCTTGATCTGTCTAGGCTCCAAAACCTCATCTTGAGGGGACAAATTGTTTGCTCCGTGGTATTAGTGCCCTGGCTCCTGCTGTACTGGTGCTCAGCAGCTGTCTGAGGACCTGAGGACATGGTGTCATGAGCCACTTCTTTAATGGGTAGCCTTTGTCACCTTGCAGCTATCCCTGTAAAGCATCAGGTCTGGAGAACATGGCTGACACTTGGAGTTCCTGAGCATACAGGAGTCATGGCTGCTGCCCGGGTACCTAGCGTAAACCTACAGGATTAGCTATTGGTGGTTGCATACCAACTACAGCAAATGGTGGCCCTTTCTGTTTACAAATACTGCGGGCTGGCCTGCTGGTGCCTTTATGAAGACATGAATGCAGTTGATCACTCCTGGTACCTTGGGGAAATCTGACATGGCCGCAAATCCTTTGGTTCGTTCTATTTGACTGTTGCAGTCAGTGATGCGATGTATTGCCCTTTTCGTCTAAATATCACATCAATGAAGAGCTGGTGAGCTGAAGGCTGCATTGTGCCATGGAGGTCCCCACATGTGGCCTGAAATGAGCCAGTGGCAAAAACATTTAGAGCCACGGTGATTTCAGGGCAATTGGCAATGGATATCCCTCCCCCTAACATGCAACTCGATGAAATCTCTCTCAGGTGCTGACAAAGGAGAAGTCACAGTAGCTCTTGAAAGCCGCAGACTCCTCTGGCACCATGTCTCAGTCATTTGCAGATGGGTCATCCTTACCCTGTAGACATGATTAGATGGATAAGGCGTCCTCCCACTGCTCTGTGACTACTGCATCCTGCTCTCAACAGCCTCTTATTCCTCTGGAGGTGGAGCACCCTCATGCATTTCTTGTGTCTTCTGCCTCTGACTATCTGGCCTACTTCCTCTTCTCATTCTCCTCCTCCTCTCTGGAGGATAGGTCTCCCACGGAGGCCATCGTCCCCATATTGCTCAGAGCACAAATGCTGCAGTACAGATAAAGCACAGAAGTGTACAAGTTTGCAGGCAAATGAATGGTTAGAAACTCTGATAGTGGTCAGTGGTTCTGCAATTTCCAAAAATTTCTAGTCTCAAACTTCTCAACAGTCTCTTCTGTTGAGGTTACACAGTGACCCAACTGCAGCCTTTAAACCCATCCTGACAAACAACCATGAAAAAAAAGTTTGCCATTTGGCGGTTTTCCTGTGCCGAGAACATATTCTTGCACCCAGAACATATTACGACAGCTGGTTGTACTAATGAGTTCAACAATCCCTTTGAAAATGGCGGGCAGGTTCCCAATTTTGAGTGCCGCCCGATCACATTATTGCTTCCAGCACGATCCTGATGTCATATTAAGTCACCATGGGCACAAATGACTATTTTCCAGAATGCAATATTCAACCCAGAGGAGAGTGCGGGCAGGGAGTGTAAAGAGGGAGGGGAGCAGGATGAGAGAGTGAGGAGTATAGGGTGTGAATTTGAATTGCAGGTCTTAGGGCCTAGGCAGCTGAAGACAGACACCAAATGGTGAAACATATAAAATCATGGATTAAGAAAGAGGAAAGGGTTGGGAGAGTGCAGAGTTGATAGTTGTAGGGTTGGAGATTAGAGAGCTAGGAAAGGGCTGAGGCCATAGAGATTTGTAAACCACGGTGAGAGTTTTAAAATTGAGGCATTGCCAGATCGGTATTCCATGTAGTTCAGTAAATACAGGGATAATGTTTGAACAGTCTGGGTTGCGAATTAGGATATGAGCAGATGTTTTGCATAAGTGCAAGTTTACAGAGGGTGCATGACATTATGCTGGCCAGGATAGCATTGGAATAGTCTGAATGTAATAAATAGTTTCAGTGCCAGGCTAGCTAAGGAAAGAAGGAGCTTTGATTTACATTCCACACATGCTTTATAGTACAGTAATGATAAACATTGTTTTTTGTTATTTGGATCAGAGCATTACTTGCTAGGCCAGCATTTATTGCCCAGGCTTAATAAGCCTTGAAAAGGTGGTGAGCCACCTTCTTGAAACACTGTTCATGTGGTATAGGTACACTGACAGCACTGTTAGGGAGGAAGTCCCAAGATTTAAACCAATGACAATGAAGTGTAGCAATGATGGTCAAGATGGTGTGTGACTTGAAGGGGAACTTGCAAGTGATCATGTTCCCATGCATCTGCAGCCGCTGTCCTTCTAGATGGGTTTGGAAAGTGCTGTCGAAGGAACTTGTTTAGCAAATTGCTGCAGTGTAGCTTGTAAATGGAAACCCCTACTTCCACTGTACGCTGGTGATGGAGAGGGTGAATCCGCTTGGTGAGGGGTATGTTGCTGATCAAATCAGCTGCTTTGTCCTCAATAGTGTTGACCTTCTTTAGTGCCGTTGGAGCTGCACTCATCCAGACAAGCAGAGTATTGCATTACACTCTGGACGTGTGCCCTTAGGCAGTGGAAAGGTTTTGGAGATGAGTTACTTACCATGGAGATTCCAATCTCTGACCTGCCCTTGTAGCCAATGTATATATATTGCTGATCCAGGTATGCTTCTAGTCAGTGGTGACCTCCTGGCTGTTGATGGAATAGTGATAGTGACGTCTTTGAATGTCAAGAGAAGATAGTAAAATTCTCCTGCGGAGATCTGATCCCATCACTGAAGGAACCAATTCACAATTATCCTGCTCCTCAAAACACAGACACAACTCATCAATTAATAAGCAGAGTGGGTCCCACAAAAATTAGGTCTGTTCTAGCTGGTACTTAAAAAGGTTAAAAATCAATTTAATTAAAGATAATTCGATTTATCCAAAGAAAAGCAATGGGGCATGTTGTATATTATTTAATATATTGGTAACATCAATTTTCTATTCTCATATTGTTCAAGGTCCCAATGCTAATTTACAGGCTAGTTTATAGCCCCTTAAGACAGCTAGTCTCACATCCATCCAAAAACCACAGTCCTTACCATGCACACCTCTCAGGTATGGAGCCAAAACTTCAGACCACATGAATGATTTAAGCAGTTTGCAGCTGTACAATCAGATTTAAATGTTCAGAGTCGGGTTTCTCTCATATTATGTTTAATCAAACTATTTTTGACAAAAAGTTTGTAATTTGGTAATGACAACTGAAGTATACCATTTCTTTTGCAGGCAAAAAACTCAATAATTCCCAACATAGAAGGGGTTATTTTATATGGTTTCTGGTGTTGAGCCTCTTCAGGCAGAACATGAATCAGATATAGGGACAGGTAAATTTAGAGCGGATTCTGATCTGCTTTCCCATCCTAGTAAGATTTTATGCTCGGTGTCTTTGTTTGCAACCTTTTTAGGATGGAATTACAACAAAGCCTTCAGTCACTATTTTTTTTATTAAATACAGCCCTCAGTAGAATCTATTTATTATTCTAACTAAGCGAACTGAATTGTGATCTGCCAGTTATTCAGCTATTTGAGTTGCAAGAGTAAAAATGGGCAGTGCTGAATTGAACTAAACATGCAAACAATGATGGATATTAATTGCCAGACCATTCAGTCTTTCCCACACAACTGTGGTGCCTTGTGCATCACAACACATATAATTCCCAGTCCACCCAAAAACCATGTGTTCTGCTGGGAGGGAATAAAATCAGATTATATGATTTAGCTCAATGGTGGTGAGATGGGTGCGGGGAGATCTGGAAAATTCTTCTCCGACCTACTTAAGCAAATGAATAGATTTCACCAACTTTCAATTCTTGTAATTTCAGTGATTTGTTTTATAAAACCTAATTCGCCTACTTTATATCTGTTGTTTGCAATTAAAACTGAAACAAAGTAAGAAGTTGTATCTTAAACATAAAATAAATGATTCTGCTAGCAATTGTGCAATATAATAAAAGTAGTCTAAGCAGATTCTCTCTTCCTCCACTTTCACCTGAGCTGACTTAAACAGCTGTTGGTTGGGCAATAAACTCAAACATCATATTTACTGTAACTTTTTTTAAAAAGAAACCTAATAGTTTAAAATGTGCTGTTTATACTTGCACCAAGGTGTCTCAATACTTTCTTACAGGGAGCCATCTGGCTTCCCCTTGGCAACCTTTTTTTTCCCATTACTTAATTGTACATTTATCAAGGTGAAGGATGACAACACCAGATGAAAAGACATATTTCAATCAGATAGGCCAACTGTTAGCGTTTAACCTGCCCAGGTCAGGGACTACATTGCCAAGTCCAGAGTAAAACTTACTCTGCCCCACCCAAACAATATTATCCCAAAGGCAAAACAACCATTCTTTAAGATTAGCTCATATGCAAGTGAGGTTAATATATAATATCTGCATTGGCTTTTGAACTCCTCCACAACTCTTGAGAAATTTACTTTTATTCCAGCACTTCCACATTTTAGATTTATAAATTAGTGCAGCGCACCTCATTTTTCCTTTATAGTGCTGCCAGTTATCTGTCTAATGTGATAAATGTTCAAAATGTCTAGCATAGGCATCGATCCATGTTTGTATGTCTGTCTAAACTATTTTCCAGTTCCAGGCCACTCCCACTACTGATTTTCATGCTTTTAGATGAACTTGAGCATGCAGAGCATTTCATTTTAACAAGTAGCTAGCAAAGCAATAATCATTTTGATATATTTACTACAGATTCAATTACCAAGGTTGTGGATGTACTTTAAAGCACTGAAAATCTTCAGCATAAGGTAAGAAACTTAAGACAAATTATGTAGGTCATACATTCATCCAATGAAAGATTCTTATTGCATTCAGTTTACAACAATAACTGAAGAATTATCGACTTATAAATACCTAATACATACAAGCCATTACACAAGATATTAATGCCCAAGTACAATTCACAGTATAAAATATTAAAGCACAAACTGATAAACCTGCAATATCCAGGGCTTCTAAAACCCAAACTTGGTATCAGCTAACCATATCTATTCTATTTAGCGTAGACATTGAGATGTGCATGCCTTCAGCCTAATTTCTGACAAGTGTTGAGGAAAATTTCTACAAGGAGGCTGAGCAACAAAATAAGATACCCAAGAGGGAACAAAACAGTGCAAAGAACAATTTATAAAGATTAGCTTATTATCTCAAAGGTATTTCAAGAGAAGCACTGCAACCACATTTACATTCATTTTTAAGGGAAAAATCCAAAACAAATTATTCTAACACTTCATTCCGTGAACAAGGAGTTGTTAATTGCATTGCAAATTTATACAACAAAATCCTTCGAGTTCAAATGGTGCGCTGTCAATTCCAAATATGAAATCATTACAAATCTGGAGACTGTTTTGGCATTACTTTTGCCAAGATAAGCATGAAAAGATTTGAAGAAAAAGTTTAAAAGAAATTATTAGGTGTTTACCAGCTGTCAAGCCTTCAACAATAATACTGTCAAGTTAGATTAGGCATGCTATAACAACTCTCCTTGCTAAAAGCTGGGCGAGACTGCTGACAGTACATCTTTGAAATAAAGCAAAATTCTTAAATTTTCAAATGGCTTTTTTTGGTTCTGGGTATTGGAAAATCTTGGAACCATCACTCATCAGAGAAAACTGTCAGAAGGAAATAACAAGTCTGAATAGGAGCAGTACTCTAAGCAGATGTTTTCTGCCCAACATAGAGCCTAAGGCAATATTTCTTTAGAAAAGTCTATAGAAATGCAATAAATGTTTACCACATTTAACAGTAGTGCACTCCAAACTACTGGATTTCTTCTTTTAACCATTAAACAAAAAGCAAAATAATTACTTTCAGGGTGATAAATTACCATTCTTACAAATAAACAACAGTACGGTGCAGTTGCAGTAAATTAAATCAGAATATCGTAAAGATTTAGATTCTCTAGCTGTACATTATAACTACGCTATACATGTTCCTTTTACATTCTCAGATGAATCCACAACAAATCTGTTATATATTAAAGGCTGAATTGCAGTCACTTTTAAGATAAAGTGACTACTAAAAGAAACTCACCACTGATATGCTGTCGTCTGAAAACTGAGACTTCAGACATTGCTTTCTCCAAAACCAATTTTTTTAAAGATGTATTCTATGCAACTGACCGTACCAAGTGAAAACATTGTAACCTTGTAATTGCAAGAAAGCTCTTCTTTGTCAATCAACACAAAACCAAAAAGAAGTTTCAATCAAATAAGAACCTTATTCTAAGAGGTGCAAAAGATATCCTTGACTGCATCTTGAACCATATTACTGCCTACAGAGCTTTCTGTTCATCCCCAAACACATGAAATAACAGTGATAGATGTCCCATGATTTTCTTCTGAAACGGTAAAGAACTGGCTGGCAAACACCTCATACCTAAATATCACTTCTTATGCCTAGAACACGGTCACATAAATCAAGTTTCTATGCTACCAGAATGAGTGACAGAATTGTCAGCCAATCAGCTTGGGTTTTTAAATAAAATCATCCCATATATTATTCAAAGTAAGGTCATATGATCCTTATTTCAAATGCTATTTGTTCAGGATGAGCCTAGTGTTTCAATCTAATCACAGTAAAGCCACCCATTAAAGCTTCCGTATATGCAATAAACATTGGCTATGTAATGCTTTTGGGGTTATATAAAAAAAGGCAGTCTCACCAGTGCCTCCCAATTGTTAAAGGGCCGGAGTTCTGTAATCTTCTGAGCCTTTCTCAAAGAACACTGAGGTATGAGAGTCAGTTCATCCACTGTAGCATCCTGCAAGAAGCTGACAATTTTAGTCCTGTATTCATCTTCCACCTCTTCATCTGCACTACTGTAGTCCTCATCAAGTGAGCTCTCACCACCAGAAAGAATGGATTCCATATCTTCAGAATCGCTACTTTCCCTTTGAGCGATTCTACCATCTTTTTGCCTTTTGTCATGTTTTCTTCTTTTACCATTCTGATCCTCTGTTACTTTAGTTTGTTTCAACTGGCCTGCAGGTATCTCTTTTGGTTGTACTTTAAAATGTGAGGTTGCATCTTTTCCATTTATGCTTTTAGGCTCTGGTATACAAGGCACTTCATCTTCTAAACACAAAATAAGTAGTTTACAGTTTGGAACTGTTCAATTGGAGAGGAATTTAAATGTAAAAAAGTCACATCTATGAACTGGGTTTAAAAAAAGCTCTTTTATACATAATATTCAATTAGGTTAAAGCAGTTGGGCAGCAAGAGCCAGAAGAGACAAAATTTCAGCATCAAAATTAAAATACTAAGAGTTAGAGGTTCAAAGGTTGAACTCATGGCCAAAGGACTGTGTGCAAATTATGGATATTAATACATTAAAATCAATATTTTTCCTGTGAAAGCTGCCATTGTAAAGAAAAAATAGTTTACAACTCAAGTATTTATCCTTAATCTCTCACGCTGGCTTTTTGAAAAAGATGCTTATTGCAAAAGGATTAGAATTTTACAAAAAAGTTGTCTTTGTGATCTACCATTACTTCCAATTCAGAAAGTAAAACAGCAAATTACATCATATTGAACATTCTAAGAATCCACATCTCCTCTTAAAAAGATATAGATAAGAATACAGAAAAAGTGAACATAAATCCCCATGTTTTAATAAAAATCTGGGATGCAAACTGGAACTTCCATGTATTAAAAAGGCCATTGCTCATGGATTTTTTTTTTTGCAGAGCACAGCTAATCCACCCTAATCTCTTAAATAGCATAACAGCTCCTCAATTAAAATGTTAAAGACAACTAAATTGAAGACAATTCAGTAATGTTATTTCTAAAATTTGTGAATTACTTTAAAAAATATTTATTGCAGGGAGTTGGGTTGCAAACGGCACTGCATGGGAGAGACTGCATAAGCCAGCAGAGTTTTTCCCATCCAATTTCTCATATATTTGTCTCTTTAATTTGGTTTCTAATTACAAGCATTCTTAATACCACACTTTGACAGATGCTCTCTGCTTGTAACTGGGCAAATACTAAACTGTAGCCAGGTTAAAGCTCAACACATTAACTTCGTTGGAGATAGAAGTGCATTCATTATACATTTAAAGGACATATCAATATTTCAGAAATATGCTGGATGCATATTTAAAAGATACTGAAAAGTTTTGTAACATTAAGGATGCAGTTATACTGCATAACTGAGTTCAGATTGGTAACTGTAGAGTGCAAAGTACAGTTCAAGGTTGAAGTCATACTGTGGGAAGCATCTTACTGCTGCTAAAACTTCCTGTTGGGAAAGAACTTTGCAACATGTATGCTTACATTCATGTGCAGAACTCCACTGACTGGCAGTTGTTTTAAGTATTAGGAAAGAGTAGGCAGCAGTATTGACTCTGTTGTAATTTAATTCCAAGTTTATAAAGCACACTGTGCCACACAGACTCCTGGAGAGGATTTGTGTGTCTGGCTTTAGTATGGATGGCTTAGAAGCCTCAAAGATTTACAGATTTTCTTGGTACTTTACACTAGGATGCACCAAAATCCACCACACACTGATAAGAGAATAGCCATATAGCTACAGTCTATAACTGTATAGGGTGCCTATAATTGTACTGGGGAATTTTAGTCATAGGAATAGCACACAGTCACCCACTATTAAAGAAATTACTGGCTTTCTCCCACCATCCTCTGTCCCCCACACCCTAATCTTCATTGCTAAAACCCTACTGATGCATTTTGTGGGCCACTTACCACTTCTGCTCCCCAAAGAGAGGTATCCGGTAAATACTAATACAAATAATCAAACACTTGAAAATCAAAGTCAGTCCACAATGGTCTGTAAGCTGATTGATTCCCAATGGCCTACATTTATCCAGCACAGCTGTTAACCATGGTAGTTACATGTTGGGCCATGAAATGTCCCACCATAGTTCACAAGGTGCAGTGTCAACAAGCACATCACCATAAACCTATAAAACTTTTTATATTAAAATCTAAAAAAATATATTTTTTTAAATACACGTGCAATAACCTTGAACCTTAATGTGATGTTATGCGAGTGATGTTAATTCTCTTTAGACTATTTTCCTTGGGGGACTAAACCTCACATTGGGACAAATGCTGCAAATTTTCTCAGTTCAAAAGCTGTGATTTAACTGCGTGCAAATAAACATGAAAGAAAATTTTCAAGTTTTGATTATAAGAATGTTACATAAAAAATTTCCCTACCACTTCATTAAAAAAGCCTTTTCCAGCTTTGATTTTAATCAAAAGATATGCTGCAAAGTACAAATCATATAGGTAACCTGTACCTTGATTGGCAAACGCCTGCAAGGCTTCCAAAGCCTCCCAATAGCACCAGTCATGTTCTTCTAGGACTTCCCTTAGTTCCTAATAAAGAACAGAATATGAATTGCAAAACCAACACGCTTAACAAAATGAGCAACTTTTATTCTGGTACTGCACTCATTATACTTCCATGAGTAGGTTGCAATGATCCTACAGGGGTCCTTTTACCTCACCATGCATTAGAAGGAAGATATCAACCATACTCTCAGCATAATAATCCTTGTGTTAACATGCTACAGAAACCCCATCAATAAGAAAAAAGGCAAAAAAAAATTCAATGACAGTCACAGGCATTCAGAATTAATAAAACTGTTTTAAAATACAAATTACTAGCTTATTACAGATCAGATCACAGTACATTAACTACGAGCATATTTTGATCTTCCCATTCCATTGCTTTAATATATGCATTAAGTAAATCGGTTACACAGCCCAAATACACAATTTTTACATACTTCAGCAGATTCCCTTAAAATATAAAAGTAAATAATTTTTCACTCTCCAGACAATAGGATATTAAACATATCCAAGTTCTCAAGGATTGATGGAAGCAATTCCAAAGCAACTCTGAATACATATTGTGAACTGTCTGCTCTGCAGCTTTCCTGCAAGCATAAATCCAATTATTCACAGCATGGAAATGGACAAGTTTCACTGACCATACGTAGAGCTTCCTGACAGATTTTGTAGATGATGTCAACTGAGCTTTAGAGGACGAAGCCCAAAATGGTAAAGATTTTCCTTTTTGATCTAATATTCTCCTTTAAGTCAAGTGACTTTTATCAGGGATGGACTTCAATTTGAAGTACCCCAAAAGATGACGTAAGGCAAATGATCAGTTAGTATTTCTCAACAGTGGGAAGCAGTGAAATGTCTTCACAATAATCTCACAGAAAAAGTACCCTACTTGTCAGTCTAAATCAATTGATTTCACTCTAATTCGAGTGAAAATAGAACGCACCTTCATCCCACCAATGTTTTTAAAAAAAACAATCTGCCAAGTCTCAGCTGAAGCAAGATTACAGAGATTTCCTAGGGCAAAGAAAAAGCTATCAAGTGAGCACATGGTTCACATAGGTTCCAACATGTCATCAATAATAAAAACAGAAAATGCTGGAGAAAAAAAAATTAACGTTCTGAGTCTATATGACCCTTGAAAGGTCTCCACAGATGCTGTCAACTGTTTCTCTCTCCACAGATGCTATCAGACCTGCTGAGTTTTTCCAGCTTTTTCTATTTTTATTTCAGATTTCCAGCATCTGCAGTAATTTGCTTTTATCCAACATTTCATCAGTGTTCAGTGACACAGTAATTCCTTCTAATGCACGGTGAGGTTAAAGGACCCCTGTAGGATCATTGCAACCTACTCGTGGAAACATTATGAGTGCAGTACCAGAACGCAGTAATTATCTGCAGTGAAAGCAACATTCAATTCAGATGCTAATATGGAAGCACATCACCTACATTACAGTTGCTAATATTTAATCCTCAAGAATCATTGGTTTCAACACAATCTGATTCTGCCTGCTAAAATGGACACAATTAGTAATATGATTAACAGATTGGTGTTGCCAAGTTCTCGATAGTGCAGTTAAAGCTCACAAAATGGGTAGGCACACTTTCAAATGGAAATCCACCCCATGTACTTAACACAATAATACAAAAATATTTATTTTATAGGATAAAATTAGATTTTAAAAATCCCCAATCATCACTGAGAAGTGTCATTTTGGCTCTCAAACTCAAATCATAGCAGAGCTAACATCAATTGAAATAAATGTCAGGATGCACTAAGACATATGAAAATTTTATTTTATCCTCTATGTTAGTTACTTCAGTGGTGTAAAATTTAAATTTGCAACTTCATATGCGTTTCTGTGATTACCAAACCTTAGGCTGTGACTAACCTTTTGCAGGCTTTTTCCCCCACCAAATTTTTGTGCAACATTGGCAAGGTTGCAATCATTCCATGTCCTAGCTATAGCCTGACTACAAAAAAAAAACACAGTATGGAACAGAATCAAGTATAGGTGTGAACTTGAATCACTGCTTGAGCCTCATCGTATTGTAGAGATTTCTTTCAAATGTTCTGTAAGCTTGGCTTTCAGAATAATAGATTAGTCATTGAACACTTCAGAACTTTCCTTTTCTAAACGAATCCATAGTAATTGGTGACATTTGTCCTATTAAGAGGACCATTTAGTATTGCAGTACACTAGGTTTAATGTTATTTGCAAGTTGTGTGTAAAAATGCAGCATTAACTCCCATTATCAATTTAGTACCAATAGGTAGTTTTGTACAATAAGCTTCTATCTACTGGCACAAAACTGCACAAAGCATTTCACAACAGTCACTTATAGCTATCCAACATGAAATACACATTCCATCAACCTAGAGTTTAATAAAGGCTTACTAGCTAATTTGCTTGGTTTGCAATCTCAAAATATAGGGTGCTCTTATTTAAAACGTCCTTTTATTTAAAAGGGCTTTTATCAAGAAAACTAACTTACCTCTTTGTCTAAATCTGGAAACTTATTGTGAAGCTTTCTCAGGATAGACTCTTTTTTCTCAAAATCTTCTAGTGAATCTTGTGACTCAAGCTAATTAAAATGGCAAGAGATTATAAAATACATAATCACAAATAAGTAATAAAACTGAACAAATTAATTACATCATTGATTGTTTGATTGCATCTGAAAACTATAAGTTTATTCCTATATATAGGCTTTAAGGCTCAGATCTGTTCAGTCAATGAAGAAATCACAATATCCTGATACTTTTCAAGCTTCAGTTGTGCATCCATTTGAACTGGCATTGACACACAATGGACCAGCAAAATCTCAAACGCTGCAAACTGGTAATTAGAACAACTTACAATTTAAAACAGAAAAAGTTCTAGTTATGTGACATGCTTAAACTTTTTTCAAGTATTATTTCAATCTCCACACACAAATAGGAAACAATAATAATCATGGATGAATTTCAATTACCACCAACATAAACGGCCTGAAGAGGGCTCCTTCTTAACCCAGTATGTAACAAGAAGCCCAACAATGGAGGATTTGCTACTAGCTCCTTAATGGAGAATGAACCAGAGCATATAAGGAAGAAAAAGCAAGGGAACATCAAGGCAATAGTGAGCATAATATAAATATGCTTTCAGATAATAATTGAGAATGACACAAGTATGATGATGAGCAGAATGGAAGATTAGAAAAAAGCAGGTTTTGAAAGGCTAAAATCAGAACTTGAGAAAATAAAATGGATAATATTTGACAAACAATTAGGTAGAATAGCAGCGTTACACATACTTTTAAATGTTTCTCAGAGACCAGGAAATAATATATTCCGCAAAAAAAAACTAAACACTAATGGGACATCATGGATGAATAAGAGAAAAATTGAGGGCAACGAACAAAACATACACTAAGTACATGGACAATAGGGGACAGCATTAATTATACAGGAGAATAGAAAGAGATTAGGGGAGAAGTAAAAAAGCAAAGAACTATAAAATTATCAAGAAATAAAACAAAAAATAGAAAACCTTTTATGGGTACATTAAAAAGGAAAGTCAGGATGGAAATAGGATCACAGGTAGACGATAAAATCATAGGTTGTAATTGCAAAATGGTAGAAATATTAAATAATTACTTCGCTTTTGCATACAGGTAGAGCATGGAGACGGTTCAGATGGACATGACAACAGAAAATTAGATTTGAAATTATGTAACTGCATTTAAAATAGAAAGAAGAGATATAGGAACATAGGAAATAGGAGCTATTGCATTCAGCCACTCTAGTCTGCTCCGTCATTCCACTAAATCATGGTTGATCTATCTCACATCATTTCCCCGCACTATCCTCACATTCCTCAAGATCCTGAATAACTAGAAATCTATCCATCGCTGTCTTGAACAGACTCTGGCCAAGCTTCCACAGCCCTCTGGGGCAAAGAATTCCAAAGATTCACCACTCTTAGTGAAGAAAGTCCTCCTCATCTCAGTCCTAAATGGTCTACCTCTCACTCTGAGACTGTATCCCCTGGTTCTCGACTCCACACCCCGCCCCACCCAATCAATCTCTCACCATTTAAGAAATACAGTGCATTTCTGTTTTTCCTACCAAAGTGGATAATTTCACATTATATTCCATCTGCCATGTTCTTGTCTACTCACTTAGCCTGTCTAAATCCCCTGAAGCCTCCTTTCATCCTCTTCACAACTCTCACTCTCACCTAGTTTTGTGTCACCAGCAAACTTGAAAATATTACATTTGGTCCCCACATTCAAATCATCGATATAGATTATGAATAGCTGGGGCCCAAGCACTGATCCTTGTGGTAACCCACTAGTCACAACCTGCCAACCTGAGAATGATCTGCTTATTCCCACTCTCTGATATCATAAATAAACTAAATCAAACTTAACGTGGATAAAACCTATGATCTGGATAGATTACATCCAACCATTTTAAAAGGGAAGAGATAGGGGTACTAATGCAGAAATTTGATAATTTGTTAGAAAAAGGTGTCGTGCCCAAGCAATGGCAGACAGCTAATGCAATACCTACATTTAATAAGGGAGATAGAAAATGAAGACCTGCCAGCTTAACTTTGGTGGTAGGGAAAATAATGGAATCCCTACTAGCTCAAAGTATAAATACACAAGTCACTAAAAAGTAGCAAACCAGGTTAATAAGGCCATTAAGTAGACAAAACAAAGCATTAGAGTTTATTTCTAACGGGTTAGAATTGAGTACAGGAGTTATGCAAAAACTTGTATCAAACCTTGGTTAGACCACATTTGTTCACAATTCTGTTCATTATAATTATAGAAAGGGTAAAGAGCCACTGGAAAGCATGCAAAATATATTTACATATCATGCCAGAAATGAGAGGTTATACCCAGCAGGAAAGGGTAAACAGGCTGTGTCTCTTCTCTCTCGGCCAGAGAAGGCTGACCTAATAGAAGTTTAGACAGAGAGTAATTCCACTTGTGAAGACAAGGAAAAGAAGAGGCCAACAATATGATAGTCATTAGCTGCTGGAAACGATATAGGGGAAATAGTCTGCCATGTGGAACGTTGTCAAATGCCTTACTGAAATCCATGTAGACAACATCCACTTCACTACCCTCATCAATCCTCCTTATTTCCTCAAAAAATTCAATTAAGTTAGTAAGACACGATTTTACCCCTAACAAAACCATGCTATCTCTGATCAATCTGTACCTAAGTGACAGTTTATCCCGTGCCTCAGAATCGCTTCCAATAATTTGCCCACCAAAGTCAGACTAACCAGCCTATAATTTTCTGGCCTATCCCTCGCACCCTTTTTAAATAATGGTACAACATTTGCATACCTCTAATCCTCTAGGACCTTGCCTATACCTGGTGAGGGTTGAAAAATGATCCTCAGAGCATCCGCTATTTTCTCTCTGGTTTCCTTCAACAGCCTGGGATACAATCCATCTGACCCTGGTGGTTTATCCACCTTCAAGGATGTCAGCCCCGCCAGTACTTCCTCTCTCACTATGCTTATTATATCTATTATTTCACACTCCTCCACTTTAATTAGAATGTCTGCATCATTCCTCTTCTTAATGAAGGCAGAAACAAAGTACTCACTGAGAACCCTGCCCACATCTTCTGCATCAACCCACAAGGTGCCATGTACATCTCTTCCTAGATAGACTCTTCCTTTTCCTTAGTTATTCTCTTGCTCTTATGTACTGGTAAAACATCTTGGGTTTTCTTTGATTTTACCTGCCAATATTTTTCGTATCCTCTCTTTGCTTTCCTGATTTCCATTTTTCCTTCACCCTTGTAGTTCCTATATTCCTCTAGGCTTTCTACAGTATTGAATCTTTTGAGATTGTCATAAGCTTTCTTTTTCTGCTTTATCTTGGCCTGTATGCTTCTGGATAACCAGGGAGCTCTATATTCGGCAGTATGATCCTTTTTCTTTTTGGGGACATATCTACACAGTGCCTGCAGAATCTTGCCTTTGAATGCCTCCCACTGATTTAACACAATCTTTTCTTCTAATATGCGTCCAGTCCACTCTCGCCAGCTCACCTCTCAGCCTTGTAAAATGTCTTCCCCCAAATTCAGAACTTTTACTCCTGTTCTTAGTCCTTATCCATAATGAAGCTAAATCTATTATTGTCACTATCGCCAAAATGGTCTCCCACTGCTACTTCATCCACTTGCCCAACTTAATTTCCTAAGACTAAATCTAGAATTGCACCTCCTCTCATTGGGCTTGTTAGGGGCTGGCTAAGGGAGTTCTCTTGAATGCGGTTCAAGAATTTTGTATTCTCTAGCCTTTCACTGTTCCCATCCCAACTGATATTGGGATAGTCCTCAACTGTTACTGTCCTATGGTTTTTGCACTCAGAAATCTGTCTACATGTTTACACCAACTCCCTTCCACTATTTGGGGTTCTATAGGACACTCCCAGCGGTGTGGCTGCCCCATTTTTATTTCTGAGCCCAACCCATCATGCCTTATTTGATGCTTCATTTAGTACATCATCCCCCCTCACAGCTGTAATTGATTCTTTAACCAATAATGCCACATCTCCACCTTTTTTATTCCGCTCCCTATCCTGCTTGAAAATTCTGTACCCAGGGGTGTTACACTGCCATTTTGCCCCTCCTTAAGCTAGGTTTCCATTATAGTGATATCGTCATGTGTCTATGACCTCAGCGGCTTTATTTACTATGCTCCTTGTATTTACTTACATACCTTGTAACACTGCCAAATTCCTGTGCCGTACACTTTTTAACCTCTGCTGCTTCTGTCTTTCAGAGTCACTCACCAATACTCCATCTCCTGCTCCCTGCTCCGAATTTGCCCTCGGGTTCCCATCCTCCTGTCAATCTGTTTAAGCCCCCACAATAGCACTAGCAAATCTCTATGCGGGGATACTCATCCCAGTCCTGTTCAGGTGTAGGCCACCCAGCTTGTACAGGTCCCACCTTCCCTAGAACTGGTCCAATGCCTCAGAAACCTGATGCCCACCCTCCTACACCAGCTTTCCAGCCACAAGTTTAAGTGCTCAATTCTCCTATTTCTATACTCATTTGCACATGGGACCAGCATTAATCCCGAGATTAGTGTTTTAGAGCCCTTGCTTTTCAATCTCCTTCCTAGCTCCCTCAAGTCTGCTTTCAGGACCTCACCTTCTTTCCTGCCCAAGTCATTGGTACCAACTTGGACCACAACCTCTGGCTGATCACCCTCCCTCAGAAGAATGTCTTGTTGTCGCTCCGAGACATCTTTGACCCTGGCACCAGGGAGGCAACATACCATCCTGAAGTCACATCGACGGCCACAGAAACGTCTGACTGCTCCCGTAACTAATAAATCCCCTATTACTACTGCTCTACCTTATTCTTTCTTCCCCCCCCCACCATACAGCAGAGCTGTTTGTGGTGCCACAAACTTGGCTGACTGCACTCCTCCGACAAACCAACAGCCTCATCGGTATCTAAAATGAGAAACCAATTGGTAAGCAGGGCCCCAGTGGACTCCTGCACTACCTGCCTAGATCTCTTGGGCTGCTTAGCGGTCACCCATCCCCTTTCTGCCTCCAGGTTCCTAAGCTATGGCGTGCCCACCTCTCTGAATGTGATATCCACGTAGGTCTCAGCCTCACAGATGCACCAGTGATACCAACCACCACTCGAGCTCCGAAACCCAGAGCGCAAAGTTCTGCAGCTGGTGACACTTCCTGCACATGGTCTAGGACACCAGTAGCATCAATGACTCCCCACGTATTACAAGACACGCATTCCACACAACCTAGCTGTCCTGCCGGGCTTCAATTTATTCCCTTGTATTAACTCTATTTTACTTTGGGTTAGTTATGTAACTATTTTACCTGGCCTTGACTAACTTTATTTCCCCATTGCTTGCGTTTCATACTTAAAAGTAAGTAGTCCTTTCTCTTAAAAAGGATGTGCTTTTCTAATTTTCAGTTACTTGATGACACTCCCTAACAGCAGTTTCTCACTAACCAATGAACTTATGTTTCTCCTGTAATGTTAAGTGCTAACTGCTGCAGACTGCCAGTCCCAGGGTGCAGCTGTCACGCTCTCCTCTCAAAACCTTCTGAAGATTCTATGGTTTTGTAATGGATTCAAAGTAAACCAAAAAACTCTTTAATACAGAGCCAAAAAACTATACATTTTTAGAATACATTTACAGCCAGTTTATTCGGCAAAGTTCCTTAAGTATCGCAGCTCACTGGAATAAACTCAGGATCCCCAGGAAAACTAGGTGGCCACAACAGACCTGGGAATCCCGCTACAGAAATTATTCAGATCTATCCCTTGCAATGTCTGACCTAATAACCTAGCCTTACCAATCCTGAGACATTGAAACCTTTGTATCAGCAGGAGGAGGATATTTAATCAGATTTGTTGGCTCATAAAATGGAAACCCTAGATAAAAGACCTCTGCCTTAGTTTAGCCTCCTTTGCACATTTAAGTTGATCTCCATTGTGCCAGCCATTTCAAAAGTGAGCGCTATGAGAATTTTAGTCTAAAATATTTTGCATTAAAAAAGTTCAACCATTTTAAGCTAAAGATTTAATGGGTTAATGAGCGTGCCTGTATTCATGTTAGAGTATTCTGAAAATTTGGTGCGTCGCAATTGTGAAGATTTCTTATGGAGAAGCCCTCAGATGTTTCAAATTGAAAACCTACACGATTAGGTTTCTTCTTGGTGGAGGAAATAGGGAGATCATCACTTTCTTCAGAGCTGCTGTTTTGGGAAATTTCCAATTTCCTCTTCCGAGGGGTGGCTGAAAATATAAATATGCGTTTTAAAATCAAAGTAACATTGCTCACTTTCAGCATAGTGATAGATTAACATGTAAAAATAATGATGCAGTCATCCAAATCAGCAAAAACCTGAAATCCTCTGCATCTCTATAATCCTCTGTGTTGATGCTCAATACAGAGTTTGATTACATTATATTTCACCCTATATTTTGATGCATGTGCATATGTTATACATTATTTACACATGCGGTTTTATATTTTAATAAATAACTACAGTACAACGTTGTCATGATAGAACTAAAAGATTAGCTTGCAGTCTTAATTAAGAAAAGATACAGTAAAAAGCAGCGGCCAATTTGAAGAAAAGTACTAACAAAAATTTAAATGCTTTAATGCTTGCTTTCTCCTCCTCAGCTGCCGTTTTAAATCTCAAACTCAACGGCATCCACTCAACTGAAGTTAGCTAAAGGCTTGCATCAGCAAGCAGCATAGTTTTCAGTCCTGGATGTCGACTTGGAAGCCAGGAACCCAACATTGCCAGTAACCTCATCTTGCTCAGTGTAGTGGTTGAAGTCAGTTTAGGCAATCTTAATCGACTTTCTAGTGTGCATTAATCCACACACAAAAAAATGACGTGGCACTCAACAAATGGCACCTTATCTTTAATAGGCACTATACAGCCTTCTGGACTCAACACTGAGTTCAACAATTTCTGACCGCAACCTTTGGCCCCATTTTATTTCCTTTACCTTTGCAGGTTTGGGTTTTACTCTCATTTTTCTGTTCTTTTGCTTTTGGGTGGCAGCTTTTCATTATTCCGCCATTCACACCTCATCTAGACACATCTTTTGTTGCTTTATTTGTACGATTACTACTCCTTTTGGCCCTATTCCATCAACCTTCTGTCATTTAATCTCACCCGTCTTACACCATCTCCAACCTTCCCTTTTATTATTTTCCCCAACTCCCCCACCCCTTTCACTTGCCTAAAGCCCATTACGTTTCTAACTTTTCCTAGTTCTAATAAAAGGAAATACCTCCTTAGTATTTCCAGTATTTTGTTTTTATTTTACAACCAGCTGCTTTGAATACTTCGGTGATTTTGTACACAAGTTCATCCTCTGACAAAAACGCTTTGTTTGAATCGGATCCATACAAAATATACACTATACAAAGTTCCTTTAACACTAGGAAAACCCTGGTCACACAAAATTCCTATCGAAATAGCAGTCCAGGATAAATGCACCAATGGCAGCTAGAAAAACTGGTCTCTAAATTATCAGTGCATTATTAAACACATGCATTAAAAATAATTACCACAATTCTATAGCTCATCAATAAAGTAATGAGAATAAGCACTGTTCAATCTGAAGTCTATTGCAAGTGAGCACTAATCAGTAAACCTTGACAAAAATGGATATTTTAAAAATCTTTGCACAAATCAGATTCTGCAATTTGTAACTACATTAAATGTTGCTGACCAATTTATTACACTAAAGGTGTTATAAATATGTTATCGTCGTCTGAAGCAATACTAGTTGCAGTTAACTTGGCTGTACAGACCAACCTTTTTAAATAGTACATGTTTTATTTTGGAACTGGGTACAGGAAAAACTTTCAAAATGACTGTCCTTGTGCAATCATAATACAATGTTTTTCCTTGGGATTTTCTACTTAAAAAAAAAATTGGCAGGACGTGGGCAAGATTAACATTTATTCCGCATCCCTAGTTGTCCCGAGAATGTGGGCATTCCTTCCTTCCTAATAAAGGCTTCTCTATCATTGCAATTGAGGCTCCCTCTATCCAAAAAAAAAAAGGCCAGCTCTCTAGGTTCCTTTGGTTTTACGTTGCTGGAACATGAGCTAAATTTCTCTGATCTGGTGATGCACACCATGTTTTATTTATTTTACCTGACTGCCATCAATAACTAGATGCAACCGAAATGAAAACAGAAAATTGCACATTTGTAGCAAATCTCTTTTTAAATGTACATGAATGTGCCAGGTAAAGATGTTTACTCTTCCAGCTACAGTACAAATTCATATATACTTCTATTAAGGCCTGCTAACTCCTTAAATGACTTTTATGGAAGGATATATGCACTTGCGCAGTAGCTGGGATTTCATTTGGTATTGATGCTCTTACAAATAACTCAAGTGTACAATGGACAAGTTGGAACATTGAATTTAACACACACCCACAGCAGATTACAATCTCAAATGAACATTACAAATGTGTTCATTTTTTTTCCTTCTAAACTCAAAGAATGGCAATTTACTTTCAAACGACTCCAAACAACACTGAATATAGAAAACCTCAATCAGGATGAGGTTTTAGTTATTGTTTACATGTAAATATATCATTGAACTAAATTTCTGTGGAGGAAGTTCAATTCAAAACAGAAAAGGTACTCTTGTAAAAACATGTATTGCGCATTACTCATCCAATAAAGCTCACATTGACAAGACCCTTTCAAAACATTTAATATCTTAAGAGGTATTAAACATTTAAACAGTCATTTTTCCAGCTTGGAAACCAGACTGGATTTTCAGGAGTATAGAAATGAACAGAAAACAAATAATTTCACTTCTAAAGTCATCACATGTATGCGAGTGTAGTCATAAGAAATTGGAGAAGAAAGACAGATAGCCTCTTGAGCATGCTGCCCCATTCAATAAGATCATGGCTCACCTATCTACTTTCCTAGCCTCATTCTCCTTGATTCCTTTAGTGTCCAAACATCTATTGATTCCAGCCTTGAATATACTCAACAACTGAGCATCCACAGCCCTCTTGCATAGAGAATTACAGGGATTCACAGCCTTCTGAGTGAAGGAACTTCCCCTCATCTCAGCCATAAATGGTGACCCCCTATACAGAAATATGGCCTTCTAGTTCTAGGCTATCCAGCAGGGGAAACAACCTTTTAGCAATTTACCCTGTCAGACTCTCTCAGAAGCTTGTGTGTTTTAATGGGCTCATCTCACCTTCTTTTAAACTCCAGAGAATATAGGCCAATACTGCTACTACTACAGCACCTTTAATATATGCCCCAGCTTCACAGGAGTGTCATCAAGTCAAAATCTGACACCAAACTACATAAGGAGATATTAGGATAGGTTACCAAAAGTGTGGTCAGAGGTTTTATAAAGCATCTAAAAGCAGCAAAGAAAGGTTTAGGGAGGGATTTCCAGAACTCAGCACCTTGCCAGTTGAAGGCATATTTGTCAATTGTTGAGCGATTAAAAGCAGGGGTATGTAAGAAGTCAGAATTGGAATCTCTCCTCATAGGAGAGCTCTCTTATTCCAGGAACTGATTTATGATCATTCGCTGCACCATCTCTAAGGCAGGTATGATCAAAATTGTACACAGTACACGAGGTTGGTCTAATTAGAGCCCCATACATTTATAGTGAGACTTCCTTACTCTCATACTCCAATCCCTTGCAACAAAAGCTAATTTACCATTTGCCATCCTAATTGCTTGCTGTACCTGTATGTTTATTTAAAACCAAAGAAACAATTTCTTGTGTTATTTGATACACTATAGTTCATTATGTTTACCTGCCTACACATATGAATAAAAGCAGTTATATCACAGCAAAGATCTGTTTAGCATTTCACAGGTAAGCCAATTGTACAGAAGTATTGTACAAACACTATCTCCTGACACCGAACTAGAACAGTAAGTCAGCACCCACTCTGCCAACTAGGGCACATGCGGTTCCTCTCACCACTGCGTGATGCACCGTTGTGGGTCTGTTGAATGCCTACCACTTACTTGCTGCCTCAGACTTATTGCTCCGCTCCTGACTGCCATCTGCTTGCCACCCTGCTTCCAACCCTAGACTGCCTCACTCGCAGCTCCCCTCCTGAGTCTTCTCTGCCTTGCTCGCGACGAGCAGGAGGCAGCATAAGGTCAGGAGTTGGGCTGCCAGTGAAGTAGTGAGCGAGCAATGAGTGAACCAGCAAGGTCAAATCGCAATCATGATCCAAGGGTTTTTAAGCTAGTGTTTTTGAGGATCAATATTCTGTGAAAACTGCAATCCATAACATGGAATTAGGCTATCGGAGTGAAGACTCTGCACATCGGAGAAACATTTGAAAGAAAGCATTTTATTAGTGCTACACTTGTTTAAATATCTTAACACAACTCAATACTATGGATGGTCCTATTATTGCACAGAGTGCACTTGCTGGCAACGTAACTGCATGTGTGGTGAGAGTGTCCTCTGCAGTTGCAGTAACAGTAAACGCACACAAATATACTTCAGTCGTTTGATAGTACAGCGCTCCAGTGTTGTTGAAAAAAGACAGTCGATGCTTTTTGTCATGCACTCATCAGGACAATTCGCAAGAATATCAAATGTAAGGGAACAATTTATACTTCATGAGAAGAAAGTGCTGATTGATTGGCAAGTGGATTCTGATTGGTAGAGGTGTTGTCATGGAGAAAACACCAGATAACTGATGACTGACAATTAACTATCAAGACAAAAACAGAATTACCTGGAAAAACTCAGCAGGTCTGGCAGCATCGGCGGAGAAGAAGAGTTGACGTTTCGAGTCCTCATGACCCTTCAACATTAACTATCAAGCTTTGTTTAAATTCAAACTAGGCAGGCAGACCAAGACTCTACTAGGTCAAGGCATTGCCCTGGGGAATGAACCAGAGAATGTGTGTCATCCAAAGACTGGCAGATCATATCAAAGATCATGTCCATTCAGCTGTTCACAACATACGTATGTATTTAAAAAAATAAAAAATATTAAAATAAAAAATATTTTTTTAAAATTTAATATAAATATATAAAATTATATAAAAATATATAAATAGTCAATCTTTAGTGGGGCTGTAGAATGCAAAGATACACTTTCACAATTAGTCAGTGAGGTATTATGGGGAACCTGTGCACTTTATGGAAAAGTCAATTAGTATGGTAAATGCTGTATACACTTCTCCAAATGGAAACTGGTCAGAATTGTTTCAGTCGCAAGCTTAAACAGGACTAAATATGTCAGACATGTCTTATGGAATAAATCTGAGCCAAATTGCCATTTAAGGTTCTAACCGTACCAAACCAGCCCGTGCTTGCAAAGCTCAAAACAGTCCAACATTGGATGTGATTCTGAGATTGGGCGACATTTGCTAAACAATCCTGAGTATGTTAAGAATTATACTGACAACAAATTTATCATTTGGGCTCACAGCGTGGCTCACTTACACAGGTTAACACACAGGGCTCTTTGCAGACAGAAAAAACATATTGCACCTTTTTCAACTAGACAAAATAGGTGAAAAGATAGATAAAAGCAAAAAACTGCGGATGCTGGAAATCCAAAACAAAAATAAAAATACCTGGAAAAATTCAGCATGACTGGCAGCATCTGCGGAGAGGAACACAGTTAACATTTTGAGTCCATATGACTCTTCAACAGAACTAAGTAAAAATAGAAGAGAGGTGAAATATAAGCTGGTTTTGGGGGGTGGGGGAACAGGTAGAGCTGGATAGAGGGCCAGTGATAGGTGGAGATAACCAAAGGATGTCACACACAAAAGGACAAAGAGGTGTTGAAGGTGATGATATTATCTAAGGAATGTGCTAATTAAGGGTAGAAAGCAGGACAAGCAAGGTACAGATAGCCCTGGTGGGGTGAAAGAATCGAAATAGGCTAAAAGGCAGATATAAAACAATAGATGGAAATACATTTAAAAATAATGGAAATAGGTGGGATATTGGGGAAAAAAGGGGGGGGGGGGGGGGGGGGGAAAATCGGAAAGGGGGTGGGAATGGAGGAGAGAGTTCATGATCTAAAATTGTTGAACTCAATATTCAGTCCGGAAGGCTGTAAAGTGCCTAGTCGGAAGATGAGGTGCTGTTCCTCCAGTTTGCGTTGAGCTTCATTGGAACAATGCAGCAGGCCAAGGACGGACATGTGGGCATGAGAGCAGGGTGGAGTGTTAAAATGGCAAGCGACAGGGAGGTCTGGGTCATGCTTGCAGATAGACCGAAGGTGTTCTGCAAAGCAGTCACCCAGTCTGCATTTGGTCTCTCCCATGTAGAAGAAACCGCATTGGGAGCAACGAATGCAGTAAACTAAATTGAGGGAAGTGCAAGTGAAGGGCTGCTTCACTTGAAAGGAATGTTTGGGCCCTTGGATGGTGAGGAGAGGGGAAGTAAAGGTGCAGGTGTTGCACCTTTTGTGGTTGCACGGGAAGGTGCTGTGGGAGGGGCTTGAGGTGTAGGGAGTGATGGAGGAGTGGACCAGGGTGTCCCGGGGGGAGCGATCCCTGCGGAAGGCTGCCGGGGGGGTGAAGGGAAGATGTGTTTGGTGGTGGCATCATGCTGGAATTGGCGGAAATGGCGGAGGATGATCTTTTGAATGCAGAGGCTGGTGGGTGATAAGTGAGGACAAAGGGGACCCTATCATGTTTCTGGGACGGAGGAGAAGGTATGAGGGTGGATGCGCGGGAGATGGGCCCTGTCAACCACCGTGGGTGGAAAACCTCGGTTAAGGAAGAAGGAAGACATGTCAGAGGAACTGTTTTTGAAAGTGGCATCATCAGAACAGATGCGACGGAGGCGAAGTAACTGAGAAAATGGGGTGGAGCCCTTACAGGAAGCGGGGTGTGAGGAGCTGTAGTCGAGGTAGCTGTGGGAGTCGGTAGGCTTGTAATGGATATTGATGGACAGTCTATCACCAGAAATTGAGACAGAGAGGTCAAGGAAGGGAAGGGAAGTGTGAGAGATGGACCATGTGAAAATGATGAAGGAATGGAAATTGGAAGCAAAATTAATAAATTTTTCCAGGTATAGACAAGAGCATGAAGCAGCACCGAAGCAATCATCGATGTACCAGAGAAAGAGTTGTGGGAGGGGGCCGGAGTAGGTATTCTACATACCCCATAAAGAGACAGGCATAACTGGGGCCCATGCGGGTACCCATAGCCACACCTTTTATTTGGAGGAAGTGAGAGGAGTTTAAGGAGAAATTGTTCAGTGTGAGAGAACAAGTTCAGCCAGACGGAGGAGAGTAGTGGTGGATGGGGCCTCTGTTTGAGGAAGAAATGGAGAGCGATCAGACCGTCCCGGTAGAGGATGGAGGTGTAGAGGGATTGGGCGTCCAAGGTGAAGAGGAGGCGGTTGGGGCCAGGGAACTGGAAATTGTTGATATGACATAGGGTGTCAGAGAAATCACGGATGTAGGTGGGAAGGGACTAGACAAGGGGTGAGAGAATGGAGTCATGATAGCAAGAAATGAGTTCTGTGGGGCAGGAACAGGCTGACACGATCGGTCTGCCGGGACAGTCCCATTTGTGGATTTTGGGTAGGAGATAGAAGCGGGAAGCTGTGGAAGGAAGATCTCCAGAGGAGATGAGGTCAGTAACAGTCCTGGAAACAATGGCTTGATGTTCAGTGGTGGAGTCATGATCCAGGGGGAGGTAGGAGGAAGTGTCTGTGATTTGACGCTCAGCCTCTGCGAGGTAGAGGTCAGTGCACCAGACAACAGCACCACCCTTGTCAGCAGGTTTGATGACAATGTCAGAGTTGGACCTGAGAGAACGACAAGATATTTAGTCTACAAGTAAAAAAGACTTCCTTGCTGGAAATGTTACTGAGCCATTTCATGAAGACAAAATGTCATGTGATATAATGCACCTTGAAGATGTACACATTGGAACTTAGTTGCCTTTTTAAAAAAAGAAAAAAGTAACTACTTTCATAAAATTGAAGGACATTTAATGACTTTTTCTTACACTCTCTAGCTGCAGTAGTTAAAATCATAATCCACACTTCTCCCAGCCTTGCTGAGCACCATAAATGTGAGTAGAGACACCAAACAATGTTTCTTTATTCTTTCATGGGATATGGGTAGCCCTGGAAAGGCTAGCATTAGTTGCCCATGCTTAATTGACCTTGATATTGCCCCAATTGCCAAGGTCATCTCAGAAGGCAGTTAAGAATCAACCACATTGCTGTGGGTCTGGGATGACACGTAAGCCAGACCAGGTAAGGATGGCAGATTTTCTCCCCTAAAGGACATTAGTGAACCAGGTAGGTTTTAACAACAATTGATGACAGCTGTCATGGTCACCATTTCTGAAACTAGATTTATATTCCAGATTTGATAATTGAATTTCAATTCCACCATCTGCCGCCAGAGCCTAGGCCACTGGATTAGTGACATTACCACTACGCCACCATCTCCCCTATAATCACAAAAGGATTACAACCAAGGTGCACATCTCTCCAAGCCACACCAGACCAAGTGATAAAAAGTTCGAGAGGATTGGTGTTTTGCACTAGCATAGATGAATGTTGCATTACCAAAGATCCTGGTTACGGTACACCATCCATCTGTGTCAGTAGTTGCGTATTTCTACAGATATGTTTTTAGAGATCAGGCAGGCTTATTTTCTGAGGAAACTTTCTAAGGTTGAGAGAGCATTACTTCTGGGGTGATTCTGAGAATTTACTGCCTAGGGATTTAATGGATAATAAAGGTACAAATTACTATAAGTGAAAATACTATAGATGCTTGAAATTTGAAATAAAAACAGAAAATGCTGGAAATACTCAGTAGGTCAAATGCATTTCTGTGGAGAGGAAACCAGGAATTGATGTTTCAGGTCAAAGATCCTTTCATCAGAACCCTAACAGCACCAGCTCGCTATCTCAAAACTATTCCATTTCAGAGTTTCATTTCAATCTTTGTCTCATCCAGCAGTTTAACAAATGTTTATTTTTCTTTCTTTCAGATGAGGATTGCAAGTTTCAACAACTCAATGCCCTTCCAGGTGATGGTCTACTTCCCTTTGACCCAGTCCTTTCAGTTCTGATGAAAAGTCATCAATTTGAAACATCAGCTCTCTCTCCCTCTCCACGGATGCTGCCAGACACGCTGAATATTTTCAGCATTTTTTGTTTTTATTTTAACCACAAATTACAGCTTACCAGTGCTAAAAATCAGAACCTGACAAGCAAACAGTTTGGTTTTACTCTGGTAACTTTATTATTGCCAAAGAGCACAAGAATATTTTAATTTAACCCAGACTTCATTCTCATGCCACATGATGTTGTTGGTGCAGCCTGGAGAATGTTTTATGTCTGTTAACAAAAGTGTTACAGTTCCATAAAAGGATTACAGAAAATCACTACACTTCAACATTTGGTATTTTGTCTTTTATCCTGTCATCAGCAAAGATTGTCAAGTGCTCATCAGTGATTACTGGTCTCAGAAAGGGTTCCACATTTACTGTGACCGTAACAATTCCTTTATTGTTGCACTAAGAGGAATCATCTGGCAACTGGACTTCACCTGGTTATAACCAATGCCCATGTTTATATGGGGAGATTGTTATTGATGACAAATTATCCTCCAAGCCTTCTTAAGGATAAATAAAAAGTCAATCTTTAGTAGAACTGTAGAATGCAAAGATATCTTTTCACAACTAGTCAGTCACTAGCTACTCAAGAGTTGAGGGGAATCGTTGTGCTTTTTGGAAAAGTCAATTAGTGTGGTAAATGCTACGTAGGTTTCTCAAAATGGAAACTGGTCAGAATTATGTTTCACTACTAAGCTTAAGTAGGACTAAATATGTCAAAGACATGTTTTATGGAATAAATCTGAGCCAAATTGCATTTCTCAAATGATTCTTACAAGATTGGACACTTGAATAAATTGCCACTTTATGACACTTCATTTGAAAGAAAACATAAGAAAGAAGAAACTGGTCTTACCTTCTTCTCCAAACAAGATTAATCCCGAAGCTACAGCTCCATCCAATGTACTTGTTGATTCAATTACCTAGGTGGACGAGAAGGAAGATCAGAGAAAGGTGGCAGAGAAAAAAAACGTCAAAGCAAACACCAATGAATCCATGCTGTATGGAACGCCGCTCCAAACACATCAGTCAGAAATCCCTACAACCCCATGCTTCAAAGGGTTTATTCAAGGAGTAGCTGAGGTCTAATGTTCTGGACAGTTTGTGAACACCTTTGCTGAGAAGCAGCAAAGCAAAACATGTCACCTCTGGTTCCTGCTTTTGGTCTAGAGAAAACCTGCTGGAAGAGCATGAATACATTTTGGACAAGTATAGGATTGGATTTGGCTGCGGTATTCTTCACAGATAAACAATCTGCTAAGATTGGCTGTAAATACTCACACATGAATAACAATTATTTGTGATATTAAATGCCACCCAGTTCCTGTGGAATTGTTCCTAGAAGCCAGAAGTTGTTATAGCACAGTAGGTGGCTATTCAGCCTGTCGTGTCTGAACAGCTCTCCATAGGAGCAATTTACCTAGTGCCGCTCCCCGGCCTTCTCCCTGCAGGCCTGCACATTCTTCCTTGTGATAACAATCCAATTCCCCCTTGAATGCCTTGACTGAACCTGCCACCATCTCACATTCAGGTAGCGCTTTCCAGATGCTGATCACTTGCTGCATGAGAAACTTTTTCCTCAATCTCATTGATTCTTTTGCCTATTACCTTAAATCTGTGCTCTCTTGTTCTCAATCCTTCCACCAATGGGAACAGTTCTTCCCTAACTACTCTGTCCAGACCCCTCATAATTTAGAATACACCTCTATCAAATATCCTCTTCTCCATGGAAAGCAATACCAACTTCTCCAATCTATCTATGACTGAAGTAGCTCAATCCTGGGACCACTCTCATGAATCTTTTCTACTCTCTCTCTAATGCATTCACATCTTTCTTAAAGTGTGGCACCCAGGATGGATGCAATAGTCCAGTTGAGGCTAAATCAGTGCTCTATAAAGTTTAACATAACTTCCTTGCTTTTGTACTCTATGTCTCTATTAATAAAGCCTAGGATGTTGTATGCTTTATTAACTGTGCTCTCAACCTGACCTGCCAACTTCAATGATTTATGCATCTATACACCTAGATCCCTCTGCTCCTACACCCCTTTTTAGAATTGGGCCATTTATTTTAAATTGTCCCTCATGTTCTTCCTACCAAAAAGAAATCACTTCACACTTCTCTGCATTAAATTTCATCTGCCAACCTCACTGTGTCCTTTTGAAGTTCTACACTATCCTCCTCACAGTTCTTAATGCTTCCAAGTATCCATGTCATCTGCAAATTTTTTACACCCTGTACACCAAGTCTAGGTCATTAATATATTTCAGGAAGAGCAAGAGGCCTATCAACCACCTCTGGGGCACCACAACAAACATTCCTCCAGTCTGAAAAACATCCATTAACCACCACTCTCCATTTTCTATCACTCAGTCAATTTTGTATCCATGTTGCTACGATCCCTTTTATTCCATGAGCTACAATTTGCCCATGTTTGTTGTGTGGCACTTTATCAAATACCTTCTGGCAGTACATATACACCACATCAACAGAACTACCCTAAACAACCTTCTATTTTCTCAACAAAAAATTTCAGCAAGTTAGGAAACACAATTTTCCCTTCACAAATTTATGTTGGCTTTCCTTAATTAACCCACATTTCTCCAAGTGACAATTAATTTTGCCCCAAATTATTGTTTCTAGAAGCTTCCCACCACCAACTGATTGGCCTGCAGTTGCTGGGATTATCTTTACCCCTTTTTTTGATCAAGGTTGCACATTTGCAATTCTCCAGTCCTCTGGTATCACACCTGGATCTAAGGGTGACTGGGAAATTACGGCCAGTGCCTTCGCAATTTCCACTCTCACTTTCCTTAGTTTCCTTGATGCATCCCATTCGGTCTGGTCCCTTATCAACAGAAGTACAGATGGCCTATCCAATATCTCCTCCTTTAAATTTTAAACTTTTAAATGTCTGAATTAATTGCTCCTTCACCATGGCCTATGCAGCATCTTGTTCCTTGGTAAAGACAGATGCAAAATATTCACTTAATACCTCAGCCATGCTCCTCTGCATTCATGCGTATATCCCCTTTTAGTTCATAATCGGCCTTATTCCTCCTTTTACTTACTATTTATATGCTTAAAGTGAGTCAATGCCTTTGCAAGTGAAGAGAGGCTAGGAATGGGGAAAAATTACAAATATAAATTAATAGAGGAAGTAAAGCAGCAGTGTATTATTTTACCCCATTTATTTGCTATTGGCAACAAAAAACCTCATTTACTCAGTTGTTTTTTTTTAAACCAGCACAATGATCAAACATTAAAATACCAGCAAGTAATTGTCACCAGCTGCCCCCAGCTAGACAATTTATTTTACATCCAGCTATTTTTGCAAAATTTAACAACACAGAAGATTAAAAAGAGCTTGCCTTCATATGCCCATGATAAACAAATCCTTATTTGCATCGAGATTTATTAACTTCAGGTCATGCTGGCAGTAACTATGGGCAATTTCTTTTCTTTATAACTCAGCATTACACTAATTTCTGGTAATATTCTAACTTCCTGCCCCTATTCTTGCTTCCAAAATGCAGTGTTTCACACTTCTCCACAATGAACTGTGTCTACCACCTAGCCATTCCTTCGGTTAGTTTTATCAATGCCCTTAGTCAAAATCTGACAATCCCCAATTTGCTAATATTTATTTATTCCCAGGATATGGACATCGCTGCAAAGGCTGGCACTTATTGACCATGACTAGTTAGCATCAGAACTTGTGGTGTCATACAATCGTTTGCTGGGCCATCAGAGAGGGCATTAATATTCAACCATTGTGGTGTAGGATGGAGTCCTGAACAAGTCAGGCCTATGTATGAATAATACAAATAGGCTTTTAAACGTTGCTTGATATAGTCTGGTTATTACTTTTCCTTTTTCAAAATCTTATTATTTCTGCAATTAAAATCATCAGACGCACTTGCAGATTAAAGATTCACACTGGCTGCCAATGTCCCTGTAAATAATTTTATTGTACATCAATGCCCATAAAAGCTTACCAACTATTAATTAAAAGTTATAAAGTTCACCCCTTCCTCATTTATTTAACAGTAGCAACCCTCCAGTCACCAGAATGAAAGAAAGGCAATGAGTATTAAGGAGAAACACACCTGACTTAGTCAGGTTTCATAATGTTATACTGTGATACTGAACTTGAAAATGGGCCGGGTTCAAAGGTCATCATTACATTTGCACTCAAGTATTTAGCCTCTGAAAGTAAACAACATTCAATTATTTTTGCTCTCCAGTTTCCTCTTCTTCCTGAAATGGCGACTCACGCAGGATTGGTAATGGCATGCATGGCAATAGTTCTCTCAAAGCTCATCCATTGGTCACTCTACAGCTGTTATCTTAAGTATGCTAGACTATGTCCTTATTATACTTTTTAAACAATGGTCATTGGATAACAAACAAAAGAGGAAATGCTTGGTTAACTGACTTTCCTTCTTTCCCTGTTCAAGACATCGAAAGCCAATCAAAGTGCCCAGGAAATCACTCTGGCTAGAATCAAGGATCAAAAATAGGGAGATCCTCTATAAATTACAACTCAATAACAAGCACATCCAATACCAAGCTTCAAATTTCTTAATAACTCATCTAAAGACACATGTTACACCACGTTCTACTTACCTGCATTAGTTCAGCGTCTGTTCTATTTGGAAATATTTCTGTCAGTTTTTGTACTTTGATGGCAGTAGAGTCCCCCAAGTCAGTATTAAAATGAGATAAGCCACTGCAGTCCAGAGAAGGTACATCTTTTGGGGAAAGTTGCCCATCCTCAGATGAAAAGTCAACAGGATCATTTCTGGAAGATGTTGAATGGTATATACATATGAATAACTACTACAGGAAGTTAGATAAGATTTGTACAAATAAATACTCCAACAATGCAACAAAAATAGATTGTATACAAAATCACAACACTTTTATACATTGTTTACTTCAGATCCCTCAGAAGGACAGTAAAAATGAAAATGTTCTGACAAAATTAATAGAACATTATGGCTTGGGATACTCTCTCTAGTTTTTAAGGAGAGACACTACAAAAGGATATGCCCATATCCAACTTAACTAATTACTTCACTAGATATTCTCAAAATCTCCAGTATTTAAACTTTTAATTGCCGGTCTGAAAACTTGCAAATGGGTAGGAAAAAGAAAGCAATATTAAATACACATAGTAATCACAATACACTCAGAAAAGACATAAAGTTATGTTACGGACATCATGATGTAATGGGCTACAGGTTGAGCCCACTACCAGGGGAGGAGTGGGACACAGATATTCCACTCTGACAATCCCAGCTCCATCCTAACACTAATGCTCTGCACATTCTAATGTGAACACATTCTCCCAATGTCCCAATTAATTTGCCCCTAACCCACCAAATCAGGAAGTTACATTTTTGATAGTTCCCAAGTGGATCAGAATCTCCTCAGCTGCAGTAAAGTGTTTAGGTGAAATGGATACAACCAATTTTGTCCATAATAGAACATGTGATAATTTTAGAATTTTTCAAGCTGAATCCTCATTACAATAAGCAAAAATACTATTGATTGACTATTTTGGCATCAACATGAGATTTAACTTGCACCATCTTAGAACAAATGGTTGGAGGTGCAGTACTAGACTCATATAAATCAAATTGTTACATGTCTAGTAGCACAAATCCAACAACTTTTGCTTCAAAATCCATGTTAATTTTCGCTTGGCTGACAGACTTGCTGCTTCATTTGTAGCAACCAGTCAGCCTCAAAGCATGACTGGTAACTTGACTAAGCACCTTATACTGACAACGTGTTTTACTTCAAGTGTGTGAAAAAGCCCTTATTCCACTACATTGTAAGTCAACGCCGGAGAAGTAATTTTAAGTTACTTGCCATGCAATTAAGACTAATGGCTGTGAAGTTATAGTAGGTGCAAGCTGGAAGGGTGCACTTGGTTTGCCATAAGAAAGTTGAATTCAAGAGGCTATTCTCTTAACTCTATTCTATGGGATGGTGGATGTACAGAAGCAACAAAACTAATCCATAAACAACTTCAAAAGAATTCCTCAGCCAGGTTAACTAGCAGGTTACTCATCCATATATTCCAAATACAGCACTTGAGTATCAGCCACAATGTTTAATTTGTGAAAGCCTCAGAAGTTTTTTTACAATTAGAATTTTGGTTTCAGAGGGGAAGAAAACATTCCACACACAAAACTTATGTTTTAACAGAGTAGCAATGATAATCAGAGATATGGGCTTGAAGTGACCAAGCTCAACTGTTTTAGGAAGCTAATTAACAGAAGATTAGTTAAATCACAAAAACATCCTAGGATGCTTTACTACAGTAAAGGCAGTACAAAAATGCAAGTTGCTGTTGTTGGTCAGAGATAGTCAGGTATGACTAATGTGCATAGAATTTTCCTATGCAACACCGCACAATTTTAACTTGTTCATGGGGTATATGAATTGCTTGCAAGGTTTACTGCATGCAGATGCTGCCATTGTCCTTCTCGGCTTCAGAGGTTAGAACCATAGAAATGTTACGGTGTAGAAAGAGGCCATTGAGCACAACATGTCTGTGCCAGCCAACAAAGAGAAAAAAGAAACTAGCTGCTCATTTTAATCCCACTTTCCAACACCTGGCCCATAGCCTTGCAGATTACAGCACTTCAGATGCAGATCCAGGCAGCTTTTAAATGAATTGAGTGTTTCAGCCTTAACCACCAACTTAGGCAGTGAATTTCAGATGCCCCCTCTGGGTGAAAAAGTTTTTCATGTCTCTTCTAATCCTTCTACCAATCACCTTAAATCTATGTCCTCTGGTAATTGACCCCTTAGCTAGAGGAAACAAGTCTTTCCTGTCTATCCTATCTAGGCCCCTTATAATTTTGTACAACTCAATTAGGTCACTCCTTAGCCTCCTCTGTTCTAAGGAAAACAACCCTAGCCTATCCAATCTTTCCTCATAGCTGCAATTTTCAAGCCCTGACAACATACCTGTAAATCTCTTCTGCACTCTCTCTAGAACAATTATGCTCTTCCAATAATATGGGGGCCAGAATTGGACACAAAATCCAAGCTGTAGTCTAACTAGCATTTTATACACTTCCAGCATTATGTTCCTGCTTTTGTATTCAATACCTCTACCAATAAAGGAAAACATTTTCTTGACCACCTTGTCCACCTGTCCTGCACCTTCAAGGACCTGTGGACATATACTCTAAGGTCTCTCACTTCCTCAACCCCTCTCAGTAACTTCCCATTTATTGAGTATTCCCCTACTTTGTTTGCGCTCTCCAAATGCATTACCTTGCACTTTTCTGGATTGAATTCCATTTGCCACCTTTCCACCCATTCAAACGAACCATTGATTTAATTCTGGAGACAACAGCTGTACTCTTCATTATCAACTACACGGCAATTTTTGTGTCATCTGCAAATTTCCCAAACATGCCTCCCACATTTAAGTTCAAATCATTAATATACAAAACAAACAGCAACAGCCCCAAAACCGAGTCCTGTGGAACACCACGGAAACCTTTTTCCATTAGCAAAAACATCCATTGACCATTAACCTTTGTTTCCTGTCACTGAGCCAACTTTGGACCCAGCCTGACACCTTCTACTGTATCCCATGAGATCTCACTTTCTTGACTAGTCTGCCATGTGGAATCTTGTCAAATGCCTCACTGAAATCCACATAGGCAACATCCACTACACTACCCTCATCAATCCTCCTTGTTACTTCCTCAAAAAATTCTATTAAGTTAGTAAGACACAAACTTACCCTAACAAGACCATGCTGACTATCCCTGATCAACGTGCACCAAGTGACAGTTTATCCTGTGCCTCAGAATTGTTTCCAATAATTTGTCCACCACTGAAGTCAGACTGACCAGCCTGTAGTTTTCTGGCCTATTCCTCGCACCCTTTTTAAATAATGTTACAACATTCGCAGACCTCCAATCCTCTGGAACCTCACCTATATTTAGTGAGGATTGGGAAATGATCCTCAGAGCATCTGCTATTTCCTCCCTGGCTTCCTTCAACAGCCTGGGATAAAATTCATTTGGCCCTGGTAATTATCCATCGCCAGTCCCTACAAAGCTTCCTCTCTCACTATGCTTACTGTTGCAGGCTTTGAAGGTACAGTCTAAGGAGGCTTGGCGAGTTGCTGCAGTAAATTTTGCAGATGGCACACTCTACTGCCAGTGTGCGCAGGTGGTGGAGAGTGAGAGTGTGCAAGGTGGTGGGTAAAATGCCAATCAAAGTGGGCTGCTTTGCCCTGGAAGATGTCAAGCTTTTACTGTTGTCAGAGCTGCACTCAGACTCCTGCATGTGCCTTTTAGATGGCGTACTGGCTATGGAGAGCCAAAAGAGGAGTTACTTCACACCGAATTTCCAGCCTCTGACTTGATATTGCAGCCATAGCATTAATTTGGCTGGTCAAGCCTCAGTTTCTGGCCAACAGTAACTCCCAGGATATCGATGGCGGGGGGATTCAACGATAGTAATGCCGTTAGATGACAAGGAGATATTTAGACTTCATCTTGTTGCAGGTTGTCATTGCCTGGCACTTGTGTGGCACAAATGTTACTTGCCATTTATCAACCCAAGCCTAAACATTGTTCAGTTAATGCTGCGTGTAGGCACAGACTGCTTCAGTATCTGAGGAGTTATGAACTGGCCAGAACACTCTGCAAACATCAACGAAATTCCCACTTCTGACCTTAAGATAGAGGGAAGGCCATTGATGAAGCAGCAGTAGATGAATGGGCCTAGGACACTGCCCCAAGGAACTCCTGCAGCCATGTCCTGGGGCTAAGATGATTGTCCCCCAGAAACCACAATTATCTTCCCTTGTGCTAGATATGACACCAACCAGTGGAGAGCTTTCCTGCCAATTCCCATTGATTTCAGTTTTGCTCGGGCTCCTTGATGTCACACTCAGTCAAATGCTACCTTGATATCAAGAGCAGTCACTCTCAACTCATCACATTAGACATAAAACATTTCCTTGAAGATTTTAACGATTTTAAAAAAAAGAGCAGAAGCTTATTGGGAATTTTATGTGAAAAAAATAATAAAAATTCTAATATACAGAAAAAAATATTAAGCGTTTTTCAAAACTGCTCTTAACATTAATTAGGATTAGGGCATATATAGCCAGAGTTCTGCGGAAGATAGCCAGCTATAAAGAAAATGGAGTTAATTCTTTCAAATTTCTTTAATTAATATTTACTTTGCACAAGACAATATTGTAGAAACAACAGGGATGAGCAAGCATCTTAACCAAATAAAAGGATTATTTTTTACTAGTCACATGCTTGATAAAATTCAAATTAATTTCATCGCAAGTCTTTTGTTATCAGAGAGGAGATTTTATCGAATAATTATGCATTGGCCCCCCAAGAATATAATCAGAGATGTCTGTTACAACACTTCACATGTCTTCCTCTCTTAGGCTACATTTTAGAAATATGTCAGGGGATGCTTACTGCACAACATGCAAAATCCTTTGCCCCTAATTACTCAGTTACATTAAGAGACAGAGCATTCCATGGTGAAAACAGGATTTGTAAACTGAGAATGCTTACAGAAGTTACAAATGGGGACACAACCGAGTAATGTAGCCATACCCGACTTGCAAATTTTTATAAATGGTGGAAGGCTACTGGGCCTAATGTACATGTATGCATTTAAAAAGGTGGCCTAGGTGATATATTGGATTCCTACACCATTTCAATGTTTCTGGAAGCTTGATTCAATATGACCAGGTTAATGAGATGAAAAACTCTACTGAGCTTGTTCAGTCTCAAAGTAAATCCCAGTGAAAGTTCCCTCATATCACAATACTGACTAAAGTGTTCACGTGGTTCTGCTCAGACGGATCAAATATTACTGGTGTGGGAAACAGAAATGCAATGTTGATAGAGTGTAGAATAATTTCCTGGTTTTCAACCTCAAACATTGAATTTTTAAAAAAATCATGCAGATAACGCAATATCCAAAATAAAAGGCTTTGCCAAGAACAAAACCTATGCTGATCTTAGCACATCAACCGAAATTTTACAAAAGCCTTTTCATTCTTGTTACCATTTCCCTAAAGCAAGGTATTAAAAATCGAAGCTGGAGAGTAGCAATTCAAAAAGGATAGCACAATAGAGATGTGTACAAGGAGTTTTCTACTTAAATCCCAGCAAATTATGATAAACAAAACAGGACTAGAAACATACATTTTGAGTGTAGATAAATGTAAAAACTAAATCATCTCACCTTGAGAAGTGCCTACATATCAATAATTATTTTGCTTGATAATTATTCTTGTGTGAGGTATCTTGGAATATATTATGCCAAAGGCACTACATAAATGCAGTAGATTCAATAGTAACTTTCAAAAGGAAATTGGATAAACTCAAGAGAAAACAATTGCAGATCTCTAGGGAAAGAGAAGTTCAGTGGGTCAAAGAGATGGCATGGCTCTTGCTGTGCTGTATCATTTTATGATTCCAAGTCTTTCTTTCCCATCTCAAGAGTGGGAGCCCCATTCAATCATGCTGCTTCACCCTGACTTTCGAGTTTTGCCATCACATTTTGCAAGTAGATACCAGAAAGATTTCCCTGGAATGGGGCATGTTGCAGCATATGCTGTCATTAGGCTTTTGGCTGTGCCCTTCAGCTCAGAGCTGTTTTTGCCTTGCAAGTTGCCAGATGTATGAACTCAACTTGGCACGGCATGAGCAATTGGACAGTGGGGCTTTACAACAATATATATTTATATAGTCCAAGTTTTGAATCACTTCTCTCTCCCCCCCCACTTGGGTCCTTCAACTCTTTCTTCTCACTTCTTACTCTTCTTCATTCTTTATATTCACTTTCTCTTACTCTTTGGAAGTACTTGGATTGGATGAGTGAGCAGACAAGTCTTTCCAAAACCAGGGTCATTTTATATTTTACAAAGAAAAGATACCATGTAGAAAATTATTAATTAAATCTCATGCAAACAATTATGAAGGGATGAACCAAGGAGGTAGCTTGAAGAGCTCTCAATTTGATGGGGAAAGCAAAGCTAGCTAAAAATTAATCAATAGGCACAATACCAACAACTCTGTAATAACTCAATAAGCTTACCAGCCAGTAATTAAACTATACAAACCAGGAAGATTCAATTTCCATTCCCTGGGCTAAGGAGAGAAAACATCAAGGGTTCTCAACTCCTTTGTGCTATTTAGTGCCCATTGTTGGAAATGCATATGTAGAAAACAGGCAACAAATTGATCTGATATGATGCTCACCCCTTTTTCTGGGCTTGCTAACATACAGTCAAGCAGTGGTCCCTCTAATTTGTTGTGGAGCATGTGGGCAATTTTTTTTTATAATTGCACAGTTTGTGTGGAGACTTTTGGGTTGCTGGGCAACTTAGAGGAAATATTGCAGTCAAGAATCACACATGAATAATAAAAATTTGAAGTGCCAGACAGCAGTCAATATACTTATGAATCATACACTAGCAAGGGGTTAAACTGTTCAAAATAGAACAGTTGGGGAGAGAAATAACTTCTAATAATTTTACTGCAGATTAATGTCACCGAATATAAACCACTGCTAACAATTCTAGGTAAATATGGTACACATGTAAGTGAGTGATTAGACACAGTGTATAAAGTAACACTTACAGTTTTTGAATGCATCCCTTTGGCCTTCCATTTATTGCTGGACATGATAAACTGATCTTGCATGGTTCTTCATTTTCAGATTCAGAGTCAAGAAAAAGGACTCCCTTTTCTTTTGTCCTAAAATATGATAACAGGTTCGACTGCTTTCCTTCTGGTGTCTCTGGTACAATGGTCACTAAATAATTAAAAAGAGAAACAATGTTTTTAAAAATTGTCATGGAAGTCACTGTGTGAAGATTGGATGATCATATGAATCAATGCACTGTTTCATTAAAATTTTAGATGTCAAAATGTATTTTAAAAATTGATGCTTTTTTATCTGGTTATCTATCCTCAGTGGCAGGGGAGACTGCTATAACAATATTTACTGAAACTTCAACCCACCTCTAAACATAACCCGTGGCAAATGCAACCGTTTCAAACCCAATATAGCACGCACGAACCTGTACCTTATTTTCAAATTTTAAACATGAAGCACATGCTTACTGGAGTACCTTATTCCTATTATATCTCTTTTTGCTCCAATGCTAACAGTTTTTAGAAATTTCGGTTAAGCAGTTGAAGTTTATTTCAATTCTATTAAAGGTTTGAAATGGTTTGCTACCTTTGTTTGCCCTGCCTCCTGGCTCTCAATCCCTTTTGGGACATCAGAGCTACTTTGAAAAAAAAAAACACCACTTGATTATCTGTTAAAAAGTTCTGGTTTAGTAAAACAATGAATCTAATAAATAACGTACCAACGCCTATATAATAATCAACACATCTTTTTGCAGTGTGGAAGAGTACATTCATCCGCAACTTCCAAGAGGTGCATACATAGTTAAATTATCCCAACCACAATCATTTTAGCTGGTGGCCTATAGTTATTTTCCTCCATTTGTCTGGATCAAGTTTATAAACCCATTTATTTATCCTCTACAAGAGGGAGTAAAGGCTCTACAAGATTGCAATTTAAAAAAAAAATCAGAGCATATTCTCCTTCCACCCCTCACCCATGAATGCAAATCTAACCCAAATTAGGGAAGGGAGGAGAGAGGAACTCAATTTTAGTTTCCTGCTCTCCCCCACCCCACCCAACTCCCAAGTGCAGGCAAAAATTGTCAGATCAGTAGTTGGGAGATTTTTGACGTAAATGTGCAGCAGTGGTTTTCTTGTGACATTAAGCATGTCAACATGATGTCTTCATATATATGCATCTTGCAAATAGTATTTTTATAAACATGAATTTATGAAATAATTAGCAAAGACTAAAATAGTAAGATATGATTGCAGTATGCACTGTTCTAACTATACTGAACAACTACAAATTATAATCAAAGTAAAAAAATCCAAAGCCATTTCATAAAGAACTATATGAATAAGAAACACTAAAATGTACAGGACTAGGAAAGACAATTTTGTTCCGTCTGAACAATTTCACAAATAGAATATAGTTTGAAGGTGCAGAAAACTTGGATTTATTTTAAAGTGTCAGCCAGGGCCAACAGCTAGGGCACCAAAGCATACACAGACAATCACAGCCTTACATGAAATCTAAAAACTTGTACAAAGGGCTCAGCTGTAAATTTGCAATTAGGAAATGGGAGATACACACAGGCGGGGACATGGGATGACTCAATCAAGAAATGGGAAAGGTCATTTCACACCGTCTGATGGCCTTGAGCCACATCCAGTCAGCCCCCATAAACCTTTTGGAAGGAACAAACATACATTCTTTGCTGTCTCCAAAAGGACAATACCCAGTCTCTGCACTGCAATTACTGTACAAGAACACAATTATCAGCCCACCGGGGGAGGTCATTGTGTTGTGGCCTTTGTTTAACTAATATCATTAAGTTGTAACCGATAGTAAAAAATATATAAACTGTGCTCGTTTGAACCTCAGTGGAGAAGTGCCCGGACGGCCCAGCATTTGCTCCCCGCATGCGTAATAAAGGAACCATTTGAATATTGCATCTGGACTCCGAGTGTTGAAATTTTGTACCAGAGTATTCCTTGGACCGTTCACAGTTCAATAACCAAACTGCGAATGATTTTTGCACCAAAATTCTAGCCAACTCCCTCTTAAAATAACTGATTAGTCTTGATTGCTTTCCTGGGCAATCCAAACATTATCACCTTCCATGAAGTTGTTATAGCCTACTCCTGATAACTTAAAGTAGCCTTTTTTGTATAAAAACCAGAATTATCTACAATTCAAATTCACTAATTTTGAATCAAGAACAGGCTATCTGATATTCCCGTTTATGTTCACTTTGTGTCAGTCATGCAATTGCAGCTTTTCACTCATCCCTGCTGGCAACCAAAACTGAGTTTCTTTCAAATCTTCTCTCCTTAATGGCAGATCGTAGCTACACACTTAGTTGAAGACCATGGAATTCAAATTGGTCTTTGGCAAAAACAAACACAAACAGGTGAAAGGAAGTTGGCATTTGATTCACACCCCTCCTGATTTTTGTCTACAATGGAGTCAAAGGCCAATTTAATCCCACCATGCTGTCACATAAAAAAGTGTGAGCGATAGATTTTGGTAGGAAGAGTAAGGAGAGACAATAGGTTAAGTCATACAATTTTAAAGAAAGCAAGAACAGACAGACCCAGCAGTGTTTGTTCACAAATCTTTGACAGTGGCATAACAGGTTAAAAAAAAAAGCAGTTAATAATGTATATGGGATCCTGAAGTTTATAAATAGAAGCATAGAATAGGAAAGGTATGATGTTATGCTAAGGAGTTCGACCCAAATGAAGTACTGTGTCCAATTCTGGGCAGCACACTATAGGAAGGATACGAAGGCAATGAAAAGGGTACAGAAGAGATTTGCTGGAATGTTTCCAGGGATAGGAATTACAGTTACATGGATAGATTGGATTAGCTGGGATTCTCCTCAGAGCAAAGAAAGCCAAGAGAAGGCCAAGGGAAGTTTTGAAAGAAGAGTTTAAAATCATGAAGGGTTTAGATAGTTTCTCCTTACTTACTCTGTTTCTAATAGCTGACATGATGGAACCGATTTAAGGCTATTAGCAGAAGAACCAGAGGTTTTGTGAGGATTTTTTTTAAACGCATTGAGTCATTAGGATTTGGATTGTGCTGCCTGATAGTGTGGTGAATACAGATTGAACAGCAATCTTCAAAAGGGAATATTTGAAGGAGAAAAAAAATCCAGGAACGTGGAGAAAAAGCAGGGAGATAGAACTAACTGGATTTGCTGTTCGAAAGAGCTGGTGCAGGCCCAATGGGCCTCCTGTGCTAAACTATTCTATGATCGATCTGAAAAATATAAAGTAGGAAATTCAAATTAACAATGGAGGCTATCACTAATATACAGAAGCTGATTGCTTCAGATCTGGATAATGAAACCTAATTTGCCAGCAGTTGGAAAGTAACAGTCATTTAATTTTTCTGTTTTGCAACTGAGGTTACCAGAATCCCTCGCAAGGATTATAGTGGCGGGACAAGGGGTGGGATATAACAGCAAGGGAGGCAAATATGATAGGCCAGGGATGTTTCTTTTTAAATTCTTCCATGGGATGTGGACCTCTCGCTGGCAAGTCCAGCATTTATTGCCCATCCCCAACTTCCCTCGAGGTGGTGGTGGTGAGTCAGCTTCCTGAACCTCTGCAGTCCAACAGATGCAGGTACATCAAAATTGCTGCTGGGAAGGAAGTTCCAGGATTTTGATCCCATGACAGTCAGTGAACAGCGATATATTTCCAGTCAGGCTGGAACAAACTTCCTGAAGGGATGGCAGAGGCAGGTTCAATCAAGGTATTCAAAAGGGAATTGGATTGCTAGCTGAACACACAATGTGCAAGGTTATGGGGCTAAGGCAGGGGAGTGGGACTAGGTGGAATGCTATTTCTGAGAGCCAGTGCAGACTCGATAAGCTTAATGGGCTCCTTCTGCACTGTAAATATACAGTGATATTGTGTGTGGCTTGGAAGGAAATCGTAGGTGGTGATTTTCCCATGCACCTGGTGTTCTTGTCCTTCTAGTTGGTAAAGTTCATGGGTTTGGAAGGTGGTATCTAAGGAACCTTAAGGTAAAAAGCAAAATACTGTGGATGCTGGAAATATAGGACAAAAACAAAAGTACCTGGAAAACTCAGCAGGTCTGACAGCATCTGCAGAGAGGGATACAGTTGACGTTTCGAGTCCATATGACCCTTCATCAGAACTAAGACATATAGAAATGAGATGAAATAAAAGCTGGTAGAGGGGGGTGGGTGGGAGAGATAGAGCTCGATAGGGGGCCAGTGATAGGTGGAAGCCAAGAAAAGACTGCCAAAGATGTCATAGACAAAAGGGCAAAGGGGTGTTGACGGTGGTGATATTATCTAAAGGATGTGCTAATGGTGACATTTAGGGTAGAAAGCAGGACGAGCAAGTGGCAGATGGCCCTAGTGCGGGTGGGGTGGGGTGGGGGGTGTGTGTGTGTGGAGGTAAGGGATCGAAATGGGCTAAACAATAGATCGAAATAAATTTTAAAATAGGAGGAAAAAGAGAAATATATTTATAAAAAAATTTTTTAAATTATTGGAAAAGGGGGGATCAGAAAGGGGGTGGGGATGGAGGAGAGAGTTCATGATCTGAAATTGTTGAACTCAATATTAAGCCTGGGAGGCTGTAAAGTGCCTAGTCGGAAGATGAGGTGCTGTTCCTCCAGTTTGCGTTGAGCTTCACTGGAACACTGCAGCGGGTCAAGGACAGACATGTGGGCATGAGAGCAGGGTGGTATGTTGAAATGGCAAGTGACAGGGAGGTCTGGGTCATGCTTGCGGACAGACCGAAGGTGTTCCGCAAAGTGATCACCCAGTCCGTGCTTGGTCTCTCGAATGTAGGGGAGACCGCATTGGGAGCAGCGAATGCAACAGACTAAATTGAGGGAAGTGCAAATGAAGGGCTGCTTTACTTGAAAGGAGTGTTTCAGCCCTTGGACGATGAGGAAGTAAAGGGGCAGGTGTTGCACCTTCTGCGGTTGCATGGGAAGGTGCGGTGGGAGGGGGTTGAGGAGTAGGGAGTGATGGAGGAGTGGACCAGGGTGTCCCAGGGGGAACGATCCCTGCGGAAGGCTGCCGGGGGGGTGTAAAGGGAAGATGTGTTTGGTGGTGGCATCATGCTGGAATTGGTGGAAATGGCGGAGGATGATCCTTTGAATGCGGAGGTTGGTGGGGTGATAAGTGAGGACAAGGGGGACCCTATCATGGCTCTGGGAGGGAGAAGAAGGTGTGAGGGCGGATGTGTGGGAGATGGGCCGGACATGGTTGAGGGCCCTGTCAACCACCGTGGGTGGAAATCTTCGGTAAAGGAAGAAGGAAGACATGTCAGAGGAACTGTTTTTGAAAATGGCATCATCAGAACAGATGCGACGAAGGTGAAGGAATTGAGAGAATGGGATGGAGTCCTTACAGGAAGTGGGGTGTGAGGAGCTGTAGTCGAGGTAGCTGTGGGAGTCGGTTGGCTTGTAATGAATATTGGTGGACAGTCTATCACCAGAAATTGAGACAGAGCGGTCAACGAAGGGAAGTGTCAGTGATGAAAATGATGGAGGAGTGGAAATTGGAAGCAAAATTAATAAATTTTTCCAGATCCAGACGAGAGCACAAAGCGGCACCAAAGCAGTCATTGATGTACCGGAGAAAGAGTTGTGGGAGGTGGCCTGAGTAGGACTGGAACAAGGAATGTTCCACATACCCCAAAAAGAGACAGGCATAACTGGGGCCCATGCGGGTACCCATAGCTACACCTTTTATTTGGAGGCAGTGAGACAAGTTTAAGGAGAAATTGTTCAGTGAGAGAACAGGTTCAGCCAAACGGAGGAGTGTAGTGGTGGATGGGGATTGTTCGGGCCTCTGTTGGAGGAAGAAGCAGAGAGCCCTCAGACCATCATGTTGGGAGATGGAGGTGTAGAAGGATTGGACGTCCATGGTGAAGAGGAGGCGGTTGGGGCCAGGGAACTGTAAATTGTTGATATGATGTAGGGCATGAGAGGAATTGCAGATGTAGGTGGGAAGAGACTGGACAAGGAGGAGAGAGAATGGAGTCACAAGAAATGAGTTCCATGGGGCAAGAACAGGCTGATATCGAAGGAACATTGGTGTTTTGCTGCAGTGCATCTTGCATATGGTACACACTGCTGCCAATGTGCGTTGGTGGCCAAGTGAATGTTTAAGGTGGTCTACAGGGTGCTGATCAAGCAGGTTGCTTTGTCCTGAATGGTGTTGAGCTTCTTCAGTATTGTTGGAGCTGTACTCATTCAGGCAAGTGGAGGGTACTCCATCATACTCCTGACTTGTAACTTGTAAATGCTGGACATGCTTTAGGGAGTCAGGAGCTGATTTACTTGCCACAGAGTTCCCAGCCTCTGACCTGTTCTATTAGCCACAATATTTATATGGCTGGTCCAGTTCAGTTTCTGGTCAAGGGTAACCTCCTCAGGATATTGGTGGTGGGGGAATTCAGCGACAGTAATTCCGTTGAATGTCAAGGGGAGGTGGTAAGATTTTCTCTTGTTGGAGATGGTCATTGCCTGGCACTTGTGTGGCACAAACATTACTTGTCACTTATCAGCCCAAGCCTTGCTACATACTGGCATGGACTGCTACAGTGTCTGAGGAATCCCAAATGTTACTGGAAATTGTGCAATCATGAGCAAACATTCCCACTTCTGGCCTTATGATAAAAGGAGGGCCACTGATGAAAATGGAACTGAAGATCGTTGGACCCAGGACACTGCCCTGAGGAATTCCTGGGACTGAGATCCAACAACCACAACTTTGTGCTATGTATGACTCCAACCAGTAGAGAGCTTTCCCCTTAACTTCAATTTTGCTAGGGCTCCTTGATGGCACACTCAGTCAAATGCTACCTTAATGTCAAGAGCAGCCACACATCTCCCCTCCAAGTTTGGACCAAGCTTCTAATAAATTTAGGAGCAGAGTGGCTCTGGTGGAATCCAAACTGTGTCAGTGAGCAGACTAGCGTGCAGTTGCCACTTGATAGTGCTAATGAGTAGACTGATGGGGGTGGCTGTTGGACGGATTGGATTTATGCTGCTTTTTACGAACAGGAGATACCTGGGCAATTTTCCACATTGTCGGGTAGATGCCAGTGTTGTAGCTGTACTAGAACAGCATGGCTAGGATCATTGTTAGTTCTAGTGCACAGGTCTTCTGTACTATTGCCAGAATGTTGTGGGTGACCATAGCTTCACATTATCCAGTGCCTTTGGGCATTTCTCGATATCACTGCATTGAATCCAACTGGCCGAAGACTGGCACCTGTAATACAAGGGGCTTCAAAAGGAAGCCAGGGTTTGGGGTGGTTGTGGGGGACCGTGGACATTGGCAGGGGGTGGGGAGGATGTGGGGGTGGGGTGGGAGGGGTTGGGGGGGGTGTGGGGAGGATGTGGCGGTGGGGGGAGGATGTGCGGGGCGGTGGGGGGAGGATGTGCGGGGCGGGGGGGGGGAGGATGTGCGGGTGGGGGGAGGGGAGGATGTGCGGGTGGGGGGAGGGGAGGATGTGCGGGTGGGGGGAGGGGAGGATGTGCGGGTGGGGGGAGGGGAGGATGTGCGGGTGGGGGAGGGGAGGATGTGCGGGTGGGGGGAGGGGAGGATGTGCGGGTGGGGGGAGGGGAGGATGTGCGGGTGGGGGGAGGGGGAGGATGTGCGGGTGGGGGGAGGGGAGGATGTGCGGGTGGGGGGAGGGGAGGATGTGCGGGTGGGGGGAGGGAGGATGTGCGGGTGGGGGGAGGGGAGGATGTGCGGGTGGGGGGAGGGGAGGATGTGCGGGTGGGGGAGGGGAGGATGTGCGGGTGGGGGGAGGGGAGGATGTGCGGGTGGGGGGAGGGGAGGATGTGCGGGTGGGGGAGGGGAGGATGTGCGGGTGGGGGGAGGGGAGGATGTGCGGGTGGGGGGAGGGGAGGATGTGCGGGTGGGGGGAGGGGAGGATGTGCGGGTAGGGGGTGGGGGGGGATGTGGGGGTGGGGGGGATGTGGGTGGTGGGGGAGGGGGGGATGTGCGGGTGGGGGAGGGGAGGATGTGCGGGTGGGGGGGGATGTGGGGGTGGGGGGGATGTGGGGGTGGGGAGGATGTGGGGGTGGGGAGGATGTGGGGGTGGGGAGGATGTGGGGGTGGGGAGGATGTGGGGGTGGGGAGGATGTGGGGGTGGGGAGGATGTGGGGGTGGGGAGGATGTGGGGGTGGGGAGGATGTGGGGGTGGGGAGGATGTGGGGGTGGGGAGGATGTGGGGGTGGGGAGGATGTGGGGGTGGGGAGGATGTGGGGGTGGGGAGGATGTGGGGGGTGGGGAGGATGTGGGGGTGGGGAGGATGTGGGGGTGGGGAGGATGTGGGGGTGGGGAGGATGTGGGGGTGGGGAGGATGTGGGGGTGGGGAGGATGTGGGGGTGGGGAGGATGTGGGGGTGGGGGGGATGTGGGGGTGGGGGGATGGGGGGATGTGGGGGTGCGGGGGATGTGGGGGTGCGGGGGATGTGGGGGTGCGGGGGATGTGGGGGTGCGGGGGATGTGGGGGTGCGGGGGATGGGGATGAGGGTTTGTGGGGGTGGGGGGATGTGGGGGTGGGGGGATGGGGAGGATGTGGGGGTGGGGATGGGGGTTTGTGGAGGTGGGGGGATGTGGGGGTGGGGGGGATGGGGAGGATGTGGGGGTGGGGATGGGGATTTGTGGAGGTGGGGGGATGTGGGGGTGGGGATGGGGGTTTGTGGAGGTGGGGGTGGGGATGGGGGTTTGTGGAGGTGGGGGGATGTGGGGGTGGGGGGGATGGGGAGGATGTGGGGGTGGGGGGGATGGGGGTTGGTGGAGGTGGGGGGATGTGGGGGTGGGGGGGATGGGGGTTTGTGGAGGTGGGGGGATGTGGGGGTGGGGATGGGGGTTTGTGGAGGTGGGGGGATGTGGGGGTGGGGGGGATGGGGAGGATGTGGGGGGTGGGGATGGGGATTTGTGGAGGTGGGGGGATGTGGGGGTGGGGGGGATGGGGAGGATGTGGGGGTGGGGGATGGGGGTTTGTGGAGGTGGGGGGATGTGGGGGGATGGGGGTTTGTGGAGGTGGGGGGATGTGGGGGTGGGGATGGGGGTTTGTGGAGGTGGGGGGATGTGGGGGTGGGGGGGATGGGGAGGATGTGGGGGGTGGGGATGGGGATTTGTGGAGGTGGGGGGATGTGGGGGTGGGGGGGATGGGGAGGATGTGGGGGTGGGGATGGGGGTTTGTGGAGGTGGGGGGATGTGGGGGTGGGGGGGATGGGGGTTTGTGGAGGTGGGGGGATGTGGGGGTGGGGATGGGGGTTTGTGGAGGTGGGGGGATGTGGGGGTGGGGGGGATGGGGAGGATGTGGGGGGTGGGGATGGGGGTTTGTGGAGGTGGGGGGATGTGGGGGTGGGGGGGGATGGGGGTTTGTGGAGGCGGGGGGATGTGGGGGTGGGGATGGGGGTTTGTGGAGGTGGTGGGATGTGGGGGTGGGGGGGGGGATGGGGAGGATGTGGGTGGGGGGGATGGGGGTTTGTGGAGGTGGGGGGATGTGGGGGTGGGGGGGGATGGGGAGGATGTGGGGGGTGGGGATGGGGGTTTGTGGAGGTGGGGGGGGATGTGGGGGTGGGGATGGGGGTTTGTGGAGGTGGGGGGATGTGGGGGTGGGGATGGGGGTTTGTGGAGGTGGGGGGATGTGGGGGTGGGGGGGATGGGGAGGATGTGGGGGGTGGGGATGGGGGTTTGTGGAGGTGGGGGGATGTGGGGGTGGGGGGGATGGGGGTGGGGGGGGATGGGGGTTTGTGGAGGCGGGGGGATGTGGGGGTGGGGATGGGGGTTTGTGGAGGTGGGGGGATGTGGGGGTGGGGATGGGCGATGGGGAGGATGTGGGGGGTGGGGATGGGGGTTTGTGGAGGTGGGGGGATGTGGGGGTGGGGATGGGGGTTTGTGGAGGTGGGGGGATGTGGGGGTGGGGGGGGGATGGGGAGGATGTGGGTGGGTGGGGATGGGGGTTTGTGGAGGTGGGGGGATGTGGGGGTGGGGATGGGGGTTTGTGGAGGTGGGGGGATGTGGGGGTGGGGATGGGGGTTTGTGGAGGTGGGGGGATGTGGAGGTGGGGGGGGGGATGGGGAGGATGTGGGTGGGTGGGGATGGGGGTTTGTGGAGGTGGGGGGATGTGGGGGTGGGGGGGATGGGGAGGATGTGGGGGTGGGGATAGGGGTTTGTGGAGGTGGGGGTGGGGATGGGGGTTTGTGGAGGTGGGGGGATGTGGGGGTGGGGGGGATGGGGAGGATGTGGGGGTGGGGGGGATGGGGGTTGGTGGAGGTGGGGGGATGTGGAGGTGGGGATGGGGGTTTGTGGAGGTGGGGGGATGTGGAGGTGGGGGGGGGGATGGGGAGGATGTGGAGGTGGGGATGGGGGTTTGTGGAGGTGGGGGGATGTGGGGGTGGGGGGGATGGGGAGGATGTGGGGGTGGGGATGGGGATTTGTGGAGGTGGGGGGATGTGGGGGTGGGGATGGGGGTTTGTGGAGGTGGGGGTGGGGATGGGGGTTTGTGGAGGTGGGGGGATGTGGGGGTGGGGGGGATGGGGAGGATGTGGGGGTGGGGGGGATGGGGGTTGGTGGAGGTGGGGGGATGTGGAGGTGGGGATGGGGGTTTGTGGAGGTGGGGGGATGTGGGGGTGGGGGGGGGATGGGGAGGATGTGGGGGGTGGGGATGGGGGTTTGTGGAGGTGGGGGGATGTGGAGGTGGGGGGGGGGGATGGGGAGGATGTGGAGGTGGGGATGGGGGTTTGTGGAGGTGGGGGGATGTGGAGGTGGGGATGGGGGTTTGTGGAGGTGGGGGGATGTGGAGGTGGGGGGGGGGGATGGGGAGGATGTGGAGGTGGGGATGGGGGTTTGTGGAGGTGGGGGGATGTGGGGGTGGGGGGGATGTGGAGGTGGGGGGGGGGATGGGGAGGATGTGGAGGTGGGGATGGGGGTTTGTGGAGGTGGGGGGATGTGGAGGTGGGGATGGGGGTTTGTGGAGGTGGGGGGATGTGGAGGTGGGGGGGGGGGATGGGGAGGATGTGGAGGTGGGGATGGGGGTTTGTGGAGGTGGGGGGATGTGGGGGTGGGGATGGGGGTTTGTGGAGGTGGGGGGATGTGGGGGTGGGGGGGATGGGGAGGATGTGGGTGGGTGGGGATGGGGGTTTGTGGAGGTGGGGGGATGTGGGGGTGGGGGGGGGATGGGGAGGATGTGGGTGGGTGGGGATGGGGGTTTGTGGAGGTGGGGGGATGTGGGGGTGGGGATGGGGGTTTGTGGAGGTGGGGGGATGTGGAGGTGGGGGGGGGGATGGGGAGGATGTGGGGGGTGGGGATGGGGGTTTGTGGAGGTGGGGGGATGTGGGGGTGGGGGGGATGTGGAGGTGGGGGGGGGGGGATGGGGAGGATGTGGAGGTGGGGATGGGGGTTTGTGGAGGTGGGGGGATGTGGAGGTGGGGATGGGGGTTTGTGGAGGTGGGGGGATGTGGAGGTGGGGGGGGGATGGGGAGGATGTGGAGGTGGGGATGGGGGTTTGTGGAGGTGGGGGGATGTGGGGGTGGGGATGGGGGTTTGTGGAGGTGGGGGGATGTGGGGGTGGGGGGGATGGGGAGGATGTGGGTGGGTGGGGATGGGGGTTTGTGGAGGTGGGGGGATGTGGGGGTGGGGGGGGGATGGGGAGGATGTGGGGGGTGGGGATGGGGGTTTGTGGAGGTGGGGGGATGTGGGGGTGGGGATGGGGGTTTGTGGAGGTGGGGGGATGTGGGGGTGGGGATGGGGGTTTGTGGAGGTGGGGGGATGTGGGGGTGGGGATGGGGGTTTGTGGAGGTGGGGGGATGTGGGGGTGGGGATGGGGGTTTGTGGAGGTGGGGGGATGTGGGGGTGGGGATGGGGGTTTGTGGAGGTGGGGGATGTGGGGGTGGGGATGGGGGTTTGTGGAGGTGGGGGGATGTGGGGGTGGGGATGGGGGTTTGTGGAGGTGGGGGGATGTGGGGGTGGGGGGGGGGGGATGGGGAGGATGTGGGTGGGTGGGGATGGGGGTTTGTGGAGGTGGGGGGGATGTGGGGGTGGGGATGGGGGTTTGTGGAGGTGGGGGGATGTGGGGGTGGGGGGGTGGGGGGGGGGGGGATGGGGAGGATGTGGGTGGGTGGGGATGGGGGTTTGTGGAGGTGGGGGGATGTGGGGGTGGGGATGGGGAGGATGTGGGTGGGTGGGGATGGGGGTTTGTGGAGGTGGGGCTCCCTCTCTCACCTGCCGGTGTTGCCTCCTCCCGGAAGCCAGTATCTGGCGGGGTGCCGGCTCCGAGGCGGATGCCGCACTGTCGGTCCCGGTCGCCGTTCTCCCGCACGGAGCCGCCTCCGCCTTTCTTCTCATAACGGAACCGGTCGAGGTTGAAGGAGCTCATCCGGGGATTGGAACGTTCGGGACGATTCAAAGAGGAGATTCGAACGCGGATCCGTTGGAACAGTCAGTGTCCGCCGGCTCGCGACGGCGGCGGCGGCGGCAACTCGGGTCTGTCCTGGGATCGCAGCAGATCGGAACTGAGGAACAGAAGGCTTCAGGCCTTCCGGTGCATCGTTAAAAAGATCCACCCACCCCGCTATAACATATATTTATATATATACATCTAATTCTTTATTATAAAGGACTTTCCCGCGAACCGCGCCGTTCCGCGGACCCGTCAGCAACACACGCCCCTATTGGCGGATATCCCGTGGAATGGTCCAATCGGAGGGCCGCATGAATGTGAGTGGGTGTGGGGGGGAGGGGCGTGTCCCGTGACGTCACTGGTCAAGGGTGGGCGGGGCCTTCCCTGAGGGAGAGTCACCAGTGGGAGGGTCAGCAAAATGGAGCATCCACTTCCTTGCCATTATTATTTCTTTATTTACTTTTTCATGGGATGCTGGCATTCATTGCCCATCCCTAACTGCCCTTGAGAAGGTGGTGGGCAGCCACCTTACTGAACAGCGGCAGTCCCTGTGGTGTAGGTCCTCCCACAGTGCTGTTAGGGAGAGAGTTCCAGGATTTTGACCCAGCGACGGTAAAAGGAGTGGCGATATATTTCCAAGTCTACTCCCAAGAGGGGGTGGCGTTGCACTATTGATCAATGAGTCAATTACTGCAGTCAGGAGGGATGACATCTTAGAAAGTTCCTTAAATGAGGCCATCGGGGTAGAACTTGAAAACAAAAAGGCAGCGATCACTTTTCTGGGAGAGTACTATAGGCCTCTAAATAGTCAGGGGGAGATAGAGAGGCAGATATGTAGGCAAATCTCACAGAAGTGTAAAAATAATAAGGTATTGATAGGGGATTTCAACTTCCCCAATATTAACTGGGATGGTCTTAGTGTGAAAGGCTTAGAGGGGGTGGAATTCTTAAAGTACACCCAGGAGAGCATTTTGAGCCAGCATGTAGAAAGTCCTGCAAGAGGAATGGTACTGGACCTAATCTTAGGGAATGAAGCCGGGCAAGTGGTAGAAGTGTCAGTGGGGGAGCATTTAGAGAATAGTGGCCATAACTCTGTCAGATTTAAGGTACTTCTGGGAAAGGACAAAGATGGGCTGGAAATAAAGGTCATGAATTGGAGGAAGGCTGATTTAAATATGGTAAGACTGGATCTGGCCAAAGTGAACTGGGAGCAGCTACTTGTAGGAAAGATTATACCAGACCAGTGGGAGTCATTCAAAAAGGCAATAATGAAAATTCAGGGCCAACATGTTCCTGTAATGGTGAATGGTAGGACCAACAAGTCTAGGGAACCCTGGTTGTCAAGGGGTTTAGAGGATTGGATAAGGGGGAAAAAGGAGGCTTATGGCAGATACAGAGGGCTGAAAACAACAGAAGCCCTAGAATAATAAAGCAAGTGTAGAGGGGTACTTAAAAAAGTAATTAGGAGAGCAAAGAGGGGATATGTAAAAACACTGGTGGGCAAGATAAAGGAAAATCCCATGGCATTTCATAAATATATTAAGGGCAAGAGGATAACCAGGGAAAGAATAGGGCATACTGGGGACCAAAGTGGCAATCTGGAGCTGGAGGATGTAGGTGAGTTTTTGAATGATTACTTTCCATCTGTGTTCACTATGGAGAAGGACGATGTAGATGTAGAAATCAGGGAGGGGTCACTGTGATATATTTGAACAAATTAGCATTGAAAAGGAGGAGGTTTCAGCGGTTATAGCTGGCTTAAAAGTGGAAAAATCCCCAGGCCCACATGAGATGCATACCAGGCTGCTATGTGAGGCAAGGGAGGAGATTGCTGGGGCTCTGACTCTAATTTTCAAATTCTCTCTGGCCACAGGAGAGGTGCCAGAAGACTGCAGGATAGCAAATGTGGTACCATTATTCAAGAAGGGTAGTAGGGCTAAACCAGGAAATTACAGGCCAGTGAACCTAACATCAGTGGTAGGGAAACTATTGGAAAAAATTCTGAGGGACAGCGTTAATCTCACTTGGAGAGGCAAGGATTAATCAGGATGGTTAAAGTCAGCTTGGCTTTGTTAGGGGCAGATGATGTCTAACAAATTAGATTGAATTTTTCAAGGAGGTGACTAGTTGTGTAGATGAGGGTAGTGCAGTTGGTGTAGTCTACATGGACTTCAATAAGGCTTTTGACAAGATCCCGCATGGATGAATGGTCAAGAAGGTAAGAGCCCATGGGGTCCAGGGCAATTTGGCAAATTGGATCCAAAATTCGCTTAGTGGCAGGATGCAGGGGGTGAATGGTCGAAGGTAGTTTTTGCGATTGGAAGCCTGTGACAAATGGTGTACCGCAAGGATCAGTGCTGGGACCTTTGCTGTTTGTAGTGTACATTAATGATTTAGATGTGAATATAGGAGGTATGATTAGTAAGTTTGCAGATGACATGAAAGTTAGTTGTGTCATAAATATTGAGAAGGAAAGCCTTAGACTACAGGACGATATAGATGGACTGGTAAGATGGGCAGAGCAGTGGCAAATGAAATTTAATCCTGACAAGTGCAAGGCGATGCATTTTGGGAGGACTAACATGGCAAGGGAATACACAATGAATGGTAGGACCCTAGAAAGTACAGAGGATCAGAGGGGCCCTGGTGTACATGTCCATAGATCCTTGAAGGCAGCAGCACAGGTAGATAAGGTGGTTAAGAAGACATATGGAATACTTGCCTTTATTAGCAGAGGCATAGAATATAAGAGCAGTGTTGGCGTTGTATAAAATGCTAGTTAGGCCACAGCTTGTGTACTGTGTGCATTTCTGGTCGCCACACTATAGGAGGAATGTGATTGCACTGGAGAGGGTGTTGCCTGGGCTGGAGCATTTCAGCTATGAAGAAAGACTGGATAGGTTAGGGTTGTTTTCCTTAGAGCAGAGAAGGTTGAGGGGAGACCTGAGAGGGGTATACAAAATTATGAGGGGCATAGATAGGGTAGATAGGAAGAAACTTTTCCCCTTAGCGGAGGTGTTAATAACCATGGGACATAGATTTAAGGTAAGGGGCAGGAGGTTTAGATGGGATAAGGACAAAATTTTTCATCTGGAGTGGTTGGAATCTGGAACACACTGCCTGAGGGGGTGGTAATGGCAGGAACCCCCACAACATTTAGAAGCATTTAGATGAGCACTTGAAATGCCAGAGCATATAGGGCTACAGGCCAAGTGCTGGAAACCGGGATTAGAACAGATAGGTGCTTGATGGCCAGTGCGGACACGATGAGCTGAAGAGCCTGTTTCTGTGTGGTATAACTCTTTGACTCTAAGTCCGGATGGTGAGTGGCTTGGAGGGGGAACTTCCAGGTGATGCTGTTCCCATGTGTCTGCTGCCCTTGTTCTTCTAGATGGTAGTGGTCATGGATTTGGAAGGCGCTGTGGAAGGAGCCTTGGTGAGTAGCTGCACTGCATCTTGTAGATGATATGTACTGCTGCCACTGTGCATTGGTAATGGAGTGAGTCAATGTTTAAGGTGGTGGATGGAGTGCCAATCAAGCAGGCTATTTTGCCCTGCATGGTGTTGAATTTTTTGAGTGTTGTGGGAGCTGCACTCATCCACACAAGTGGAAAGCGTTCCATCACACCCTTGAATTGTGCCTTGTAGATGATGGACAGGCTTTGGGGAGTCAGGAGGTGAGTGATTTTGGAGAATGACTTAGGAAGAGAAGGATTAAAAAAGGACTTGCATTTATACAACTTCTTTTACAACCACAGGATGTCTCAAAGCATTTTGTAGCCAAGGAAATACTTTCTAAAGTGTTGTCGCTGTGTAATGTAGGAAATGTGGCAGACAATTTGCACACAGTTAGCTCCAACAAACAACATAATGACCAAATAATCTGTTTTTCTGATGTTGTTTGAGGGATAATTTGAGGGATAAATATTTTGGTCAGGATGCTGCTGGTCCAGTCAGGGGGTTGGTGGCACAGTGGTCTCAGCAGTGTCACCAGGAATGGTGGCTATTTCTGAGGTTGCACTGGGAGGAAGAGGATGCAACAATGACATGTGCCCCTCAAAACTAGTAAGTGGGGTCTGAGGGTGTCGGAGTCAGTCCCAGGTCACCATTGCAGGAGTTCCTCTGGATAGTTTCCTCAGCCCAACAATCTTCAAATGCTTCATCAATGACCTTCCTTCCATCATAACGTTAGAAATGGGGATGATCACTGATGATTGCACCACTTGCAACTCCTCAGATACAAAAACAGTCCATGTCCAAATGCAGCAAGACCTGGACAATATCCAGGTTTGGGTAGACAAATGGCAAGTAACATTCGTAAGTGCCAGGCAATGACCATCTCTAACAATAGAGAATCTAACCATTGCCCCTTGACATTCAATGACATTACCATCGCTGAATCCCCCACTACTGCTAAATTCCCCCACTATCAACATCCCGGCGGATACCATTGACCAAAAAAATGAACTCTACTAGCCATATAAATACTAAGATGAAAGCAAAAAACTGCAGATGCTGGAAATCCAAAACAAAAATAAAAATACCTGGAAAAACTCAGCAGGTCGGGAAGCATCTGTGGAGAGGAACACAGTTAACGTTTCGAGTCCGTATGACTCTTCAACAGAACTAAGTAAAAATAGAAGAGAGGTGAAATATAAGCTGGTTTAAGGGGAGGTGGGACAAGTAGAGCTGGACAGAGGGCCAGTGATAGGTGGAGATAGCCAAAAGATGTCATAGATAAAAGGACAAAGAGGTGTTGGAGGTGGTGATATTATCTAAGGAATGTGCTAATTAAGGGTAGAAAGCAGGACAAACAAGGTACAAATAGACCTAGTGGGGGTGGGGTGAAGGAATTGAAAAAGGCTAAAAGATAGAGATAAAATATTGGATGAAAATACATTTAAAAATAATGGAAATAGGCGGGAAAAGGAAAATCTATATAAATTATTGGAAAAAAAAGGCAGGGTCAGAAAGGGGGTGGGGATGGAGGAGAGAGCTCATGATCTAAAATTGTTGAACTCAATATTCAGTCCAGAAGGCTGTAAAGTGTCTGGTCATAAGATGAGATGCTGTTCCTCCAGTTTGCGTTGAGCTTCACTGGAACGATGCAGCAGGCCAAGGACGGATATGTGGGCACGAGAACAGGGTGGAGTGTTGAAATGGCAAGCGATAGGGAGGTCTGAGTAATGCTTGCAGACAGACCGAAGGTGTTCTGCAAAGCGGTCACCCAGTCTGCATTTGGTCTCTCCAATGTAGAGGAAATCGCATTGGGAGCAATGAATGCAGTAGACTAAATTGAGGGAAATGCAAGTGAAATGCTGCTTCACTTGAAAGGAGTGTTTGGACCCGTGGACGGTGAGGAGGGGGGAAGTAAGGGGGCAGGTATTGCACCTTCTGCAGTTGCATGGGAAGGTGCCGTGGGTGTGGGTTGAGGTGTAGGGGGCGATGGAGGAGTGGACCAGGTTGTCGCGGAGGGAACGATCCCTGCGGAATGCCGCCCGGGGGTGGGGTGGGGGCGGTGAAGAGAAGATGTGTTTGGTGGTGGCATCATGCTGGAGTTGGCGGAAATGGCGGAGGATGAGCTTTTGAATGTGGAGGCTGGTGGGGTGATAAGTGAGGACAAGGGGGACCCTATCATGTTTCTGGGAGGGAGGAGAAGGTATGAGGGTGGATGCGTGGGAGATGGGCCGGACACGGTTGAGGGCCCTGTCAACCACCGTGGGTGGAAAACCTTGGTTAAGGAAGAAGGAAGACATGTCAGAGGAACTGTTTTTGAAAGTGGCATCATCAGAACAGATGCAACAGAGGCGAAGGAACTGAGAGAATGGGATGGAGCCCTTTCAGGAAGCGAGGTGTGAGGAGCTGTAGTCGAGGTAGCTGTGGGGGTCGGTAGGCTTGTAATGGATATTGGTGGACAGTCCATCACCAGAAATTGAGACAGAGACGTCAAGGAAGGGAAGGGAGGTGTCAGAGATGGACCATGTGAAAATGATGGAGGAGTGGAAATTGGAAGCAAAATTAATAAATTTTTCCAGATCCAGACGAGAGCATAAAGCAGCACCGAAGTAATCATTGAAGTACTGGAGAAAGAGTTGTGGGAGGGGGCCGGAGTAGGACTGGAAGGAATGCTGCCAGACCTGCTGAGTTTTTCCATGTATTTTTATTTTTGAGCCATATAAATACTGTGGCTACAAGAGCAGGTCACAGGCTAGGAATCCTGTGGCAAGTAACTCATCTCCTCACTTCCCAAAGCTTGCCCATCTACAGGGCACAAGCCAGGAGTGTGATGGAATACTTTTCACTTACCTGGATGAGTGCAGCTCCAACAACACTCAAGAAGCTCAACACCATCCAGGACAAAGCAGCCTGCTTGATTGGCCCCATGCACAAACATTCATCTCCTCCACCACCCTTGCAGATTGGCAGCAGTGTGTATCATCTACAAGATGCACTGCAGGAACTCACAAGGCTCCTTAGACAACATTTTCCAAAACCCACGACGGCCATCATCCAGAAGGACAAATGCAGCAGATGCATGGGAGCAACGTCACCTGGAAGTTCCTCTCTAAGCCACACACCATCCTGACTTGGAAATATATTGCCATTCCTTCACTGTCGCTGGGTCAGAATCCTGGAACTCCCTCCCTAACAGCACTGTGGGTGTACCTACACCACATGGACTGCAACGCTTCAAGAAGGCAGCTCACCACCACCTTTTAAAAGGCAATTAGGAATGGGCAATAAATGCTGGCCTAGTCAGCTACACCCAGATCCCATGAATGAATGAAAACAAAAGTCAGACAGGCCCTAGCAAGGGGGGGCCAAGGGATTAAGGGATGTTGGTGAGGGCAGATGGTGCCTTTGCCAGGGGAAGAACCAGTGCTGCCAGGGGGCACACTCATTGGCTAAAGAGTACCCAAAAATGAACAGTAGAACCTGTGGGTGTCCTCCAGGGTCGTCTTGTTGGCCTCATAACTTGGCGGAGGGCCCCCTGCCACTGGTGAAATGCCAGCAGCAGTGGGAAGATGCCCTTAATTGGCCACTTCTGGCTCAATTGGGCTCAAGGCAGTTAGGCTGTCTGCCATCTTTCCCACCACTGGCAAAATGGCATGGCGGTGGGAACAGGTCAGGCACCGCTTCAATATCTTCCCAAAGCATTTTGCCAACCTTCCTGCTCTAAAGCTAGTCCTTAAACGCCCTGTAAAATTTAGCCAATTAGCATACTTTGTATTATACAAGCTGTGTTGCATCTCAATTATGTGAAGAGTAGTGAATCCAGAGTATAATCAAGGATTCATAAGGCTGAATTTTATGCTCTGAAAACGGGACTCTTGTAGTCCACTTGATGATGTTGGATCATGACCCCAACGTCATCATGCCAGTCAGCAATAATACAGTGGGCAGGTGGGTTCTGAAATGGACAGCCCACCCGCTCTTTTGATTTTTCTAATTAATGCCCATTTAAGCTTGAGTCCAATTGACTGCAAAATTACATCCTCGAAGCCTGCATGTAAAATACTTCAGGTGGGAACGTTTTTTTCACTGATAATGGAAAAGATAGATATAAAGGCTGGAGGCCTATGCCTTGCTTTAGCACCATCGTTGGAATCCATCACCAGGCAATCTCTCACACAGTGAATAAACCAGAGATCTTCTGGAAGATGTTGAATCAATAATTAGTTTATGTACATAGAAACTCTCAAACTTGTGCAAATAATAGAAATCATAAATGCACACATGTGCACCCAAGTGTGACTACTGTAGGGTTTTCTTGAATCTTTTCCAGGTGCTGAAGCGTGGTTTCCCCCCTCACTGCCTGCTGCAGTGGATACAGGCTGCTGATCCCTGTGCCCCCTTGTCTGTGATCACTTTGGCCGCTGTCCTCTGATCACCTGAGGTCGTGAGGACCCCGGAATGGTGGGAGCCTTCTGCACTGGTAAGTGGCTCACCTACTGCTGTGGCACTCAGAGACACCTGTATCAATGGCAGAGGAGCAGAAGAGAGGCTGTCCTCATCCGAAGCATCCTGAGAGATGCCCCTGGATGGCGTCAGCTGCTGCTCTTTATGAGGTAAATCTGACCCTGCTTCCCTGAGAGGGACCAGGAGCTGGATATGCATCCTAGTATCTCATCCCCCTATTGCCCTGGCTCTGGGCCCCTGAGCTCAGAGACAAGGCAATGGAGTGTAGGTCAGAATGCATACCCACGATTGCTTCAGTAATCTGCTGGGTTTGGCCCTCTAAGACATTCACCAGTCTGTCAATGGAGGAAGACATATGTTCTGTAGAGTGGTGATATTTAAAAATTATTCATTCATGGAATATGGGCATCACTGACTTGGCCAGCATTTATTGCCCATCCCTAATTGCTCTTGTTCAGAGAGCATTTTTAAAAGTCAACTACATTGCTGCACTGAGGCACTAAATCCCAGGTTCTTTGGATAATCCCAAAGCTGCTGACCTCCACTCCCAACTCCAGGCAGTTTTGGTCAGGCTGAGAGCTTTCCGGTTTCTGTCAACAGTCCGTAGAAAGTACATAAAATCTAGCCCATAGAAACTTGCGGCACAGAAGAAGGCCATTCAGTCTGTCATGCTTGTGCTAGTTCTTTGAAAGAGCACTCATATATAGACTCATGCTCCCACACATATAAAATTCCACTGCTCACTGTCATCATTCGGAACTTTTTCCATTTTTCAGCACCTCTGCTTTCTATTTTTTTATTCATTCACAGAATGTGGGCATTATTGGAAAGGCTAGCACATATTTCCTATCACTAGTTCCTTTTTAAAGACAACTGAGAAGATTGCTAGGCAAGAGTCAACTTTTTTTTATAATATATTCTTTGACGGGATGTGAGTGTCACTGGCAAAGTCAGCATTCGTTGCCCATCCCTAATTGTCCTTGAATTGAATGGCTTGCTGGGCCATTTCAGAGGGCAGTTAAAAGTCAACCACATTACTGTGGATCTGGAGTCACATGTAGGCCAGACCAGGTAAGGACAGCAGATTTTTTTTCCCTAAAGAGCATTAGTGAACCAGATGGGTTTTTACGGACAATCGATAATAGTTTCATGATCACTATTACCGAGACAAGCTTTCAATTCCATAATTTATCAATTGAACTTAAATTCCACCAGCTGCCTTGGTGGGATTTGAACCCGTTAGGCATTAGCCTGGGCCTCTGGCTTACTAGTCTAGTGACATTGCCACCACGCCACTGTGTCCCTCTAAACTGTATTGTTGTAGGTTTGGCGTCGCATGTAGGCCAGACAGGATAAGGACAGCGAGTTACTTTCCCGAAAGCAGCTATGGTTTTGTTGGTAGTAGCATTCTTGCCTCTGAGTCAGAAGCTTCTAGGTTCAAGTCCAGAGGGAGAGCTGTGTAGCCGGATGTGCTGTCTTTCAGACGAGGCCCTGTCTGCTCTCTCAGGTGGATGTAGAAGATTTGGTGGCACTATTTTGAAAAAGAATACAGGAGTTATCTTTGGCTATTCCTGTCAACTCTTTTGTCATTTAATGTCTTCCGCCTTCTGCCTGATCTCAGATCTTCCCTTTTGGTTTTTTTCCCTACCCTCCCCCATTTCTCCATCTTGACAGCAATTACTAATTTCTAACATTTCCCAATTCTGATGCAAGGTCACAACCTGAAACATTAAGTTTGCTTCTCTTTACAAATATTGCCAGACCTGCTGAGTATTTCCAGCATTTTCTGTTTTTATTTCAGGTTCCCAACATCCACAGTATCTGGCTTTTGTGTTTGAGTTATCCCGAGAGTTTTGACCAATATTTAACCCTCAATCAATATCACAAAAACAGTGGGCCAGGTTTTTAACTGACCAAGTGGGGGGCTTGCGTTGGGGAATTTCCCAACTCGACAAACCCCTCTCCATATAAATGGCGTCCGCACACACTATTTTCGTACCAGGGAGGTGGGGACAGAATGGAGTCAGACCCGCCAACCCTGGAAGCAGTTCGAAAGCAGCCACAAAGGTAGGCCAATGTCAAGGCAGGTTGGTTGGAAAGCCTACCTTGGTTCTCTGGGATTTTGTTCTTGTTGTATTAAAGCTGTGAGGTCTTCAAGCCCTCACTCCCCACACTCCCTTACTCCCAACCACTCCCCCATGCTCCCTCATATCTCTGATGGTCCTTCCATGCCCCCTGTATACTCCATGCCCATTCACCGAGTATGCACAGAATAAATGAGCCGTATAATAACAATGGCCAAGTCTTGAAATGATTGACAAAATAACACTCGTTCAGAAAGCTGCCTTGAAAAAAACTGCTCTTACAACCTTATAAAAGTGTCCAATTGACACTGCCATTCATAGTTTCAATAAAGAAGCTTTTCCCCATTTAGCATCTCTTAACCTAGTACAAAGAAACATACAGACATTGAAAAAAAAGATAAAAAATAATAACTTATTATAACCTCCTAAAGATGCCAACCAATCAAAGTTAACACCCCACTTCAGCCTGTGTAAACAGATCCTTGCTGAGAAGATCTGTTAGTGACTTTTGGAGCTCAGACAAGCAATCATAATGAGGATATCTGGCAACTGTATCAACAGAAACAGACAATCAGACAACTATTTCTCAAGCTAGCCTCATTATGAATGCTTGACTGGGCTCTAAAATTCACTAATGGAATCATCTCAGCAGGGCTTTGTGTACACAGGCTGAAGTGAGAGTGTTAGCTTTGATTAATTGACATCTTTATGAGGTTATAACAAGTTATTACCGCCATCACTGCAGGTGGGCAGAGATAGTGTTTTCATTCCTGTTGGTATTTTAGTCTGTTTACAAACAATATATCTCAAAACCTAGTGGACAAATGTCAGCAAAACTTGGTACACAGTTAGGGTATGGCTCAAGGAATAACTGATTAGTTTATGACAAAGCTGGGAGATATGGGGGCATGTGGGATATGAGGAGGTATGGGTAAGACCTTTTAAACTTACCTTTCAAAAGATTCCCAAATCCAGACTATGGTTCACAACTGCTCCAAGTGGCCACACAAATTACAAAGGAGGGAGGGGGCGGGATATGAGATTTTTGCCCCCAGAAGGGAATTGGCCACATTGGGAGTGCAGGGTGTGGGCTTGCTTCCCGCACGCTTATCTCGCACTGGTGAAAATTGCCAGCGCCAGGAATGGGAATCCTGGAATTGGGTCCTGCCCACCATTTTTAAACGCTTCCAGAGTCAGCCCGATTTCATGAAGATCCAGTCCAGGTTATCTGGTCGTTGTTGTTTGTGGGACTTTGCTGTGTGCAAATTGGCTGCCGTGTTTCTTACATTTACAATTACTTCATTGGTTGCGAAGTACTTTGAATCATCCGCTGGTCATGAAAGTCACTATATATTGCAAGTCTTTGTTTCTAGGCTATTAGACCATTAGCTGTATTTTCATAACTATCCAGTTGTATTTGTGGCCACTAATATTGATAAATGAATTTATTGGAATTTAAATTCTGCAACTGCCACAGTGGGCTTTGAACTCACGTCTCCCAGATCATTAAAAGAGATTTCTGAATTTCTAGCCCCATAGCATAACCACTATGCTATCCATAAATTATCAAGCCAGTTTGAGGTGCTCCTAGATAATTTTCCATTTGCCGAGTTTTAATTTACTTTAGAAGTCTTAAGTGTGCAACATTATCAAGTGCCTTCTGAAAATCCAAGCAGTTTATAGTGATTGGGTAGCCTTCATTCACCAGGTGGGTCCTAAATATATTAAAACGGCACCTAAATATATTAAAATTGAAGGGACTGAGAAACTACTATAGGCTGCATTTCATAATAAAAGCAGTATAATATCTTTAACAATTAAGCTCTGAAGAAGAGCCATACGGACTCGAAACGTTAACTCTCCAGATGCTGCTGGACCTGCTGAGTTTTCCAGCATTTTCTGTTTATATTTCAGATTTCCAGCATCGGCAACAGTTTGCTTTTATCTTTAACAATTAAAATTGTTTATTAAATAACCACACGGGAACCAGTTTAGAACTTGCATAGAGGCATACAGTAACTTATTTGACAATGTTTAATAGCATACAGTAACAGGTTATGAAGGTGAAACGTACAACTACTATATCCTGTATTGACAATGTTGCAATAGGAACAATTAAAAATGTCTACTATCATTGGTAGCCTACAATAGCCATGTTTTTCTTGTTCAGTGTCACTTCCTTGTGGTTTTAACGGTAGATATTTTTGCAGGTTTAGCTTCACTGGCCATTTCTGTAAATGAACTTTATGGATCCTATTATCTGGAGCTCACCTTTTCATGGCTAATACCTAGTAAAGTGATAATGAGATCCTAAAAGAGAACCATTACTTTGCATTTTAGCTACTCGAATATATCTTAATATGATTCTCCTGTCTTTGAAAGTAAACTGCAGAGGTCAGATTACTAAATTAAGATGCAGGCTTTGGGATAGATTTATTTACAGATGAATGAACATTAGAATGTACAATACAGTGAAATATAAATTTCTCTACTCAAGTCTATATAAAAAAATACATCATTCACTTTCTCTTGGAGCACAGACTTTAAACAGTCTTGTTATGGTCAACCTAATCTAGCATACCTCTGACTGGGCTCAGCATTAGTTTAAAAATGCACAGCTTTGCAGCTACAAAATTTACACACTGACTATCCCTAGCTGTTAGCTTGCTCCCAAAATAACTCGGTAATATGAGAACTCTGACCCTGAGATGTCAATCAACAAGCACTCTTTGCAATCAATGACCCTGTTCACTCCTCAAAGGTTTCAGAAAGAACTGTCAGTCAAGACCATTACATCAGGCTGGGGTCTATTCTTTGATCCATGCCTGGATGGCATGGGATGACCTCCGCAGTCAACCCGACACAAAGGCAGTAGATAACTGTGTATCTTTCATAAATACATTAGATGAAACAGTCATTCATCAATATTGAATGTAGGAAATCTTTGACAATGGCAAAGATGTTTATGATTACAAATACTGGCTCTCTGGAATTAACAATTCAGACAGCCATTGTCTGGGTCACAGTCAACTTCTAACTTGTATAAACCTCGCAGTGAAACAGTTTTAACTTCACAGTTGTTCTTCCTTCCCCGTGAAGTAACCTTGGCTTCCCCTTGCCCAAATTTCTTTCCACTTCAAAGATACGGAATGCGAACAGCAGCACCCTCCTAATTTTTATCTTATCTTCGCAAGGATTGTTTCAATGGCACTCTGGCGGCAACCTGCCCCATATTCTCCCTCCCTGTCCCATGGATTTTGACTCCCTCCCGCTAGTGTTGCCATAATTCCCAAAAACCAAAAACAAATGAGATCTGGGGGCTAACATAGAACCAAAGAACGGTTTCTCCTAGAGCTCACCCTTTTTGGTGGCCGGGGGGTTGGCAAGTGGAGGGGGGGGGATATAGGGGCAATGGGGTGCAGGAGAGGAGAATAGTTCTCACTTCAGCCTCAGCACCTCTGATTCCTGCCTTGAGTTAAAAATTGTTGGGTTAAGTTTGGTAGGTGGGGTGCGGTGGTGGGTGCTTAATGACTTTATAAGATGGGTTCTTTTGATCTCAGAGATAGATGTATCACAGCAGCCTTATAAATAAGGAATTTTGAAGATAGAAGCATAGAATTTACAGCCCCAAAAAGGTCATTTGTCCAAACTGGTCTCTGCCGGTGTTTATGCAACACATGAAGTTCCTCCCACCCTACTTAATCTAACCCTATTAACATAATCATCCCATATCTTTCTTCCTCATATGTTCATCTTGCCTCCTTCAATGCATTTATTCAGTTCAACAATTCCATGTGGCAGCAAATTGCATATTTGCACCACTCTCTGGGTAAAGAAGCTTCTCCTGAATTCCTTATGGGATTCACAGTATTGGTGACTACTTTATATTTCTGCCCAATAGTTTTTAGACTCCCTAACATAGAGAAAGCAAAAAGGAAATATTCAGTTACGTCAAAGTGACATAAAGATACTGATTTTCAGAAGTTAGTAGATTTACAAAATCATACCAATTAATTTTTGAATTTGAAATATATTTTCTGAGATAAGTAGAATGTCATTCTTGATATGTGATATTAATATATACATTTTTGTGACTAACAAAAGCCCACTCATGACTTTGTCATTCATGAGTTGTTAGGTCATGCTCACTTGTAGATTAGGTAGCAGATCAACAGATGACAGCAGAGACAACTGTAAGGATAGAGGTTTCACAAGTATCAGGCTAACAGTGATGTCTCCTTTATGTGTGGATTGCACAAGTAGGGAACCAGAGTCTAAATCCAGACTTCCGTCCAAAACCTTTTTAAATTTCCCCAGACTGCTGAAGATTTCGATGCAAAGAATTTGAAGGGATTTACTTTTTTGCCACTTGCTTTGAACTGACTCAAGTGCTAGTGTTGCAATGCAAGGCCCAGAGTGCAGACAGGGTGTGGTAACTATGGCTACCTCTTCATCATTCAGTTCCCTCAGCTGAAGAAATGAGTGGCAGTGACATTTTAATTTAAGCTCAAGTTTCCCAGGTTTCTTCTTCTTACCGTTCCTGCTGGGTCAGACTGCTGGTGTCTCCAGTTTAAATATTCAGGGTCTACAGGGGAGCACTTCTTTTTTGTAGATGTGAGTGTTTGTGTGCAGGGCGAATGTCATGATAATGTACAGTCAGTGCAAAACAATAAAATGGGGACTTGGTGGGGTTGGGGGGTGCGGGGGGAAGGGAGAAGGAGAGGGATTGAGCAGGATAGGGGCTCAGATTTATCGTCAGTTCCACCTGATTTCTCTCAGTGCCAGCCTATATTTCATCAGCAAGCCTAAGATCACTTGAAATAATCTGACACAAAAGGAAGACACAACTTCCTTAAAGTTCTTTCTTTCCACCTCCCCTACTCCTAGGAAAAGATATCCCTGCTTAGTTAGAAGACTAAGAGCAATATCAATTATGATTAAAAGGTTTAGAGTGTTCCACCACTAATCTAAAATACGAATGCAAATGACGTGCTATGATTGTGCCTGCTTTTACCCTTTGCAAGGTGTCTCTCAGTGATCAGCATAATCTTGCCAATATTCTCATCCCTTAGGAGAAAAAAACTCTCAGTTTTAAAAGCAAAGGAAACTCTTGGCAGAAGTCTGACAAATGATACCTAGCCCTTGAATCAGTGTCACACAGCTCACTTATTATCACATTTGTCCATGGCTATGTTGTCCAGTTGTTTCCGTTTATGGGTACCATTTTACCAGAACAATAGCAACAGCCAAGATAATTATTTTGAGGCAAGTCCATTCCTTAACATAGATATCAATGCGACTGGTCTGTTTTTTCTCCACTTTCCATTTTCCTGTTCATTAACAATTAGCCAAACACCAGGAAACAGGAGATAGAACATAAGAAGTTTGTGACTCGACTAAAACACTTGACAATAAAGCTGAGGAGTGCTGCAAGGGACCTCCTTGTACAAAGTCAATCTCCTGCATCTGTCCCACTGTTTGTAAGGAACTGTGAGCACAACTCAAATAAAGTAGTGGGTCTGTCCAGCCTTATTCACCTCAAGTGCATTTATGTAGTCAGCCAGTGTGACCAGCTGCAGAGAGTTAACCAGTTAAAAACTGGTGTGGCTTTGTAGCCTGAATTCGCCTGTTTCTTAGGAATTCAGGATGTTAATCGACTCCTGGTATCAAAAGGTCTCAAGCTACACCTTTCAACTAGGGTTCAAAACAAACGTTCTTGTAAGCATGGACCAACAATGCCTACTGGGCAGCCAGAGTGGTAAATACAATCTCAGTCACCTTCCGAAAATGAGGTCAGGGTGCAAATGTTGACCAGATACTGCAGACTGTAGTAAAGCGGCAATGACCTCCTGCTAATTCTGGCATTCACTGGGCAAAGCTATTATGAAGTCATAATCATAGCAGCTAAATCCACACTCCTTAGGAGCTCACTTTAGCTGAGTGACCAGTGTCCATTGCTTGTTTAATGCATCCTTGTCTTCCCCCATTGATTGGCAATATGAGGCCAAGGAAAAATGAAGCTTTTTCCACCCTGTTGGCCTATTTATGTTTCAGTTGTTTCTGGCACGTTATAGATATATTTAATTTTGACAGCTATTCTTTGGCATTGTAATATGATTACATGGCAGTGAGCTTCCTCAGAGTTTAGAATTATATGGCACAGAAGGAGGCCATTCAGTCCTTCATGCTCATGCCCCTTTGAAAGGGCTGTCCAAATAGTCCCACTTCAGTGTTCTTTTCCCATAGTGCTACAAATATTTCCACTTCAAGTAATTATCCAATGTCCCTTTGAAACTTGGAAATGAATTTGCTTCCAACGCCCATTCAGGATGTGTATTTCAGATCACCACAACTTGCTGCATTTCCCCCTTCACTTTTTCGCCAATGACTTTAAATTTGTGTCTTTTAGTTACCAACCCTTCCACCAATGTAAACAGTTTCTCCCCATTTATTCCATCAAAACCTCTCAATTTGATTACCTTCTAATAACTCTCCTCTTACCCTTTTCTGCTATAAGGACAGGAACTTCAGCTTTTCCAGTCTCTGCACACTACTGAAGTCTGTCATTCCTGGTACCATGCTAATAAATCTCCTCCCCGCTCTCTTCAAGTCCCCCGACATTCTTCCTAAGGTTATGGTGCTCAGAATTGGATACAATATTTCCAGCTGAGGTCCATCCAGTGATCTATAAAGATTTAGCATAATTTCCTTGCTTTTGTCCTGTATAGCTCTATTTATGAAGTCAAGGGTCCCTCGTAGTTTTTACAGCCTTATTAACCTTCAAAGATTTGTGTATGTTAATCCCCATGTTCATGCACCCACTTCAAAGTTGTACTATTTAGTTTATGCAGTGTTGTGTCTCCTCACTCTTCCTACCAAAATGCATCACTTCTCAATTCCAGCAGAAGATGAGCTATGGCCCCTTATAAGCATCTGAACAAGTTTTCTGCTGAAGTTCTGAGAGCGTAGTACCAAAACCTCAAGGAAAGCCACCGCTTAACTCTCAATTGCCACCGCTTAACTCTCAATTTTTTTTTGTGGTGTGGCGTGATGGGAAAGCAGATAAAGGCAAGACAAGGGAGATGTAGACATCTGGGTTTGGCTGTCCGTGGTTTGAATATTATATGTGGAAATGCTTATCCATTATCAAAGGGTTGCGGGGGGATAAAAAACACTGCTTGAAGCTGTAGCACCTCACGATATTACTGTTCCATTGGGTTTGTCAGCCACCATGTTTTTCCAACTGTTAGGATCTCCAAGTGCAGATGAGAGCATGGTTGATTTGTGCCAATTAGTGGATTTCCTTGCCCAAAACTGACAGTATATCTAACATTAAAAGTTTTTCTTGAAAAACGTTACGTTGCTAGAGAACATATGCACTTCTATAAGGAAAGAGCTTACATTGATATAGTATATTTCATGGCCAGAGCTTTACAGCCATTAAAGTACTTTTGAAACGTAGGGCCGAAATTTTCGCTTGGTGGGCGGCACCGCGCCCGACCAGCTCGATCGTGAAACGATGTGCGTTGATGTTGGCCAAGCTCCTTCACACCAACGCGCAGTTGCGCGATAGTTCAGTCGGCTGGCATGCACCGGCACCAGCAGCGCACCCACTAACTGTTAAAAGGCCTGTTAAGGCCACTAAGTAACCAATTGCCATCAATTTTTCGCTGCCCGTCCAACCTAACGGTTGACGAGCAGACGAAAAGGTCAAGCGGCCTTTGCATTTTTTTGAAAACCTCATCCACGGGCGGGATGAGGTTTCCAAAAGCAAATAAAAATAAAATAAAAACTTTAAATTTTTCATTAATAACATGTCCCTGCTCATGTGACACAGTCATATGCGGGGACATGTTTTATTACATTTTTATTTCCTTTATTTTTTTTTATATCTCTTCATCTTCCTGAGGCAGCTCACCCTCCAGCTTCCCCCCACCACTACCACCACCACCAACCCCTCCCACCCCCTTGCACAAGCAACGCTCAGTGTTGCCGCTCGCATTTCACACTGGGCGGGCCTTCATTGGCCACCAGCGTGAAATTGCGGTGCGGTGCCAATCGCAGGTGGCAGTTGGCTTCCCAACTGCCCCCACCAAGCCCACCCACCAAGAGCAAAATTCTGCCCGTAGTCTCTGTTGTAATGTAGAAAAAAAATCAGTTAATTTGCACACAGCAACCTCACTCAACTAACAATGCAATTACCCGTATTAATTATGTTGGTTGAGGGATAAATATTGGCTAGGGCAAGGGGGAGAATGCCTTTCTTTTCTATGTAACAGTATCAATTTACATCCACCTGAGAGGCAATTGAACCTTCAATTTAACATATCATATGCAAGACACCACCTTCATCAGCGCTGTACTCTTTCAGCCCTGCACTGGAGCATGAGCTAGGTTATGTGCTCAAATCTCTAGAATGGTACTTGAACCCACTGTATTCTGACCCAGACATGCGAGTGCTACCCATTGAGCCACAGTTGACACCTAACAAGTTTGCCCTGACCGTGCAGAGTGATAAACAAGAACATTAGAATGGATACAATATACTTCCAATGCATTGACCTAAATGTAAGCATGTAAAAGCCAGAACAAGGGTTTATGTAACAGTGTTCAATCTGAGATTTATGCTCAGCCATTTATCTATATGCGAGCAAAATAAAGCAATGCTGTGATTCAAAATACTTCTGTTTTCGGGAAATAGTTGGTTTCAAAATTTCAACTTTTAAAAAGTCGGCCTGTGTGAGACTGGAGTCTTCTCTAGATGACACAGAAAGTGCTGTCAGTTAGAAATTCTGGCTTTGCAATGACATTGGACAACTACTGTGTACCAATGCTTGTATAGGATGGTAGATAGTAAAAAAGAATTGCCAAGTCAAATTTCTATTTTTAAGATTACTGTGATATTTATTTCACTGACATTTAAGCATTATTTTTGAAATGATTAATTAACTGGCAGAGCTTCATTACACTACTGACTGTAAGGGGTTTAAGAATACATGAGAAATGTTTCCTGACTGACTTCCATAATACCTCTGTGGCCTCCAGTTTGACGAACAAGCAGCTTTGGAGCTTTATAGTAAGAGACAGCGGAGGACTGTGCTACCTGATTTCTGTCTGCACAAGACACAGATGAATGGTCGCTTACAGTGCATAGGTCACATGTGAGGAGTCCAAGGTCACATGCTTTACATGCAACCTGATGTGCCTGTTACCCTGCAGAAGAGCTCTCCTGTGGTAACATGGCGGCATGACGAGCTGATCACTAAGGCACCAGGTCTGGCATTTAAACTTGCTGCACCGACTCCCGCAGAGTCAAATTATCAGTAAATTATTATAAGGAGTGCAACAACAGCAACAGACTGCCACGGCCATAGAGTCTTTTCCAAATGGGCCCATGGGTGGCGCCATATTAAATCTTATGCTGCAACCCAGCTGTGTTGAGTGGGATTCCTCCAGTACTTTACAACAGTAGGAGTTTAATTGGGCAGCAAGGAATTTACATAGAAAATACATTAGCCGCACACTGCTTTCTTGGACCAGGCTCCGACAAGGGTGACAAATGTGAAGGGTTTCTTGGGCAAATGCAGTTCAAAGCATTGATTGATATTTTAAAAAAAATAATGAAGATGTTGCCAACTAAAGCTAGCATGGAGACATTTTGCTAACGGGAACATGAGCATTGCCAAGAGGTAATGATAAAATGGTAGCAATTAAAGAGCCACTGCACGCTCTCATAAAAGTGCGGAAAAAAACACACAGCAATAAGATCGATTTGGCAGAAACTTATAGGGAATAAAAGACAAACGTCAATGCTACACAGGCTGCTTACTATTGAGAGATTCTGAATATGCCTAAAGCTGAAAAGACAGTAGGAGTTATATCCTAATTTTATTCATTGGTCTAACCCTTTCACTGCCAACCCCCGGACAGATATTCAACAAATTGCTTATTGTTAGTATTCATGTAACCCGACTAATAATTCTGCAATAAAAATATCTAGATAAATGCTGTACAATATGAATTCACTCAAATAGCTATCAGAGCTGGTCCAATTGGAAAGCCTTTGACTCGAAAGGTATGATCCGATAATCCTGCCGATGCATTCGTGGGTTACATTTTGTGAGACTGAAACCATGTTGTGGAATTTCACTTGATGGAAATGTGTATCAAGCATCGAAGTCAATTCACCCCATTCATGGTGTTATGATTTTCCAGTCTTTAATTATGAATAGATAGAGCTTATGTCTCCCCATCCCACATTTATCCTGTTGTTGCTCTTTCATGTTTATTCTTCAATTAGTAAGCTAAAACATCAGGACCATGTGCACAGGATTGACAGATGACTTGTAGCCGGTTGATAACACTCACAAGACAGCTGTGATTGATATGGAAGTTTATAGGCTGAACATCATATAGCTTCCCTACAGGAGACCAAAGTCACCGAGAGCGAAGAAAAACATTAAATGTTCATCTGGCAGGGTAGAAGCTCAGAGGAACCACATGAACAGGGTGTAAGCTTCACTGTATGGAACTCGCTATTCTCGATGATAGAACCCCCTACAAATAGGTCATGGCATCTTCTTTCCATCTGCCTCTCAACTCAAATAAGGCCAGTTAACCTCATGCGTATCTACGCTCCAAAGCTATGCTCCACTACAGAGGCAAAAGACCAATTCTATAAGGAGCTTGACATTGCTGTTAGCAGAACTCTAGAACATCTTACCAGGGGATTTCAATGCAAGACTGGGAGTGGAACACGTGGCATGGCCCTCTGCCTCAGACCTCATGGCCTGGGAAAGATAAATGAGAATGGACGGAGACTACTTGAGCTTTGCTGCTACTTTGAGCTTTGTGTAACTTTCAGAACAAACCGTGCCAGAGGGTGTCCTGGAGACATCCAAGATCAGGGCATTGGAACCAGCTGGATCTGATCAGCATCAGACATGACTCTCTGAACAGTATTCTCAACACGTGCAGCTACCACAGTGCTGACTGTGATACTGCTCTCTCCCTGGTCTGGACCAGGGCAACAATGCAACCCTTGAAGTTTTTCAATCAAAACAGAATGACAGTTCTCGTATCAACATCAGCCATACTGCCTAGCCAGATAAAACCAACAGTCCCTCAACTCGATTGAACAGGTGTTCTCTGGCACTCCCACACAGAGTGCAGAGCAAAATGCAACATACTTCGAGGTGACATCTCAACCATATGCTCAACATATGGGAAGCAAGAGCAGAAAAATGCTGACTGGTTTGAGGCTAACATCATTGTGATGGAACCTGTCATTGAAGCCAAGCAGTCCACTCTCATTCATTATAAGAGAGGTCTGAGTGAGAAGACTGAATGCATTAAGAGCTGTTTGAAATAAAGTCCAACAAACTGCTAGGTGGTGCACCGATAACCACTGGTTAGAACTTTGCCAGAATATCCAGATGTCCTTCGACACAGAGAATGTTAGGGGCATGTTTGAAGGGATCAAAAAGGCAACATGTCCATCAGCAAAGAAAACAGCCCCATTGAAAACAAAGGGGAGGTCATCACCGACTGCAATAAACAGTTGGAGAGATAGATGGAACACTAACTTGAGCTATATCTTCCGGAGGACATGGTCACCAAGGAAGCTGTGAAGACTCTAGAAAGCCTGCCTGTCATGCCAGAGTTGGATATCGAACCCACAGTGGAAAAGCTTAGCAAAGCTATTGACTCGATTGCCATGGGCAAGGATCCAGATGCTGATGCCTGAACTCATCAAGCACATGAAAGCAGCACTCTTGCACAACACCTGCACAAATTTCTCTGACTCTGTTGTAAGAAGGGGGCAGTGTCCCAGGACATGCATGATGCAGAAGGTAGTGTACAACAACAAAGGTGACCACAGCGATTGCAAAAACTATTGAGGCATCGCCCTGCTGAGCTTTGTGGGAAACTTTGCCCATGTTACCCTTGTCAGACTGCAGATCCTGACTGGATGTACCTACCCCAAATTCCAGTTTGGTTTCAGAACTGGAAGATCTATAATTGACATAGCTGCATGTGTGATGACTTGAACAAAGGAGACCACTGTATATTTTTTTTATTCGTTCATGGGATATGGGTCTCGCCATCCCCAATTGCCCTTGTTCAGAGGGCATTTAAAAGTCAACCTCTGGAGTCACATGTGGGCCAGCAGATTTCCTTCCCTAATGGGCATCAGTGAGCCAGATAGGCTTTTATAACAATCGGCAATGTTTCATAGTCATCATTAGACATTTGAACCCAGATCCCCAGAGATTACTGGGATTCCGGATTACCAGTCCCGTGATAAGTTCACTATGCTACCGCCGTATATTGCCTTCATCAATTTCACCAAGGCTTTCAACCATGTGAGCAGAGGCGGTTTATTTAAGTTACTGGAGAAAATTGCCTGCCCACCAAAGCCGCTCAATGTGATCTCCTCTTTCCATTACAACATGATGGGTAAGGTCAGCTGTGATGGGGCAGCATTGGAACCCTTTGAGATCAACAGTGGGATCAAACAGGGCTATGTTCCGGTTCCATCACTTTATGGCATATTCTTCTTTTTGCTGCTGTTAAATGCTCTCAGGTCATCTACAGAGGGTGTCTACTTAGATACTGATGGAAAACTCTTCAGCCTTGTTGGCCTGAGATCCAAAACATAGGTGTGTCAAGTCCTCATCAGAGAGCTGCTCTATGCTGATGATGTCGCACTAACATTCCAGAGCAACGTACACCTGCAGTGGCTAATGGACAGACTCTCACACGCTTGCAAAGAGTTTGGTTTGACCATCAGCATCAGGAAGACAAACGTCATGGCCCAGGATGTTGCCGTATCACCATCTATCGACATTGACAATGTGACGCTGGAGGCTGTTGGTAGCTTCACATGTCTAGGCTCCACAATCACCAGCAATCCGTCACTTGATGCTGAAATTAACACGTGCATTGCAAAAGCTACAGCTGTTATGTCCGAGCTGAATAAGAGATTGTGGAACAACGGCAACCTGACCGAGAACACCAAACTGCGAGTCTACCAAGCCTGCGTCCTCAGCGCATCCTCGACTTTGGTGTGACCCAGACACCGTACGCTAGGCAAGAGAAAAGGCCGAACAGCTTCCACCTTTGTTGTCTCAGACATAATCTTCAGCATCTCTTGGCAGGACAAGCTTACCAACTCAGAGGCCCCGGATCATGCCCATTCCATCAGCACTCCCTATTGCTAAGCCAATAACCACTGTGCTGGGTCAGCCACGTTCATCGGATGGATGACGGCCATATGGCCAAAGACCTTCAGTACAATGAATTGGTCAGTGGGTCATGACCTGGGCACCCATGCACCCGCCACAAGGCACCTACAGGTAAGATATGAAGATGGTGGGCATTGGCATTCACAGCTGGCAGACAGCTGCTGATGGCCGTAACCTCTGGAGGCTGCCTGTCTGGAAGGACATTGCAAGGGGCCGAGCAGGAATAAAAAAGCTCAGCTGGCTGAGAAAAGGCCCAGAGAAAATCATGCATTTTATCAGCCCACAGTCCTCCTCTGCAGTAAATGCAGCAGACTGATTGCCAGAGTGGCGCTCCTAAGTCATACTCGGTGATGCTTTGTACAGAGTTGACCACAATGCAAACCATAGTCTTATGAAATGGAAGGCTGCCACCCCTGCTCTTTCATATTTATTATCAGGCGCTTTCTGAAGTTCAAGTTCCCTTTTCCCCACATCAGCATACAGTTTTTTTCAACTTGGTGGCAAAACTTTGCATCATGAATCCTCACATATCATTGTTTTGTACAGACCCTTTTAAATATTCTGTTTATCACCACTTTATTTTCACTCCAGTCTTACATACCTTAGACAACCCTCTAGATGTTGTATTGAATGATTCACTGTGATGGAGTGGTTTAGGCATTGGTAACTTTAATCTAGGTCAGAGTAGTGGGCTAACATTTTCCCCTGCAAATTGTAACGATAAAGGTACTACATGTAAAAGTTTAGCCAGGCCCAATCTATTTCCTGGTGGGTATGGTCCTAGAGCGTGGTCTGGATTTTTGGTTCCCGTTGGGACTGGGATTAGAGGTGGGCAGGATCTAAAAATAGCCCCACTGGCCAGCGTGCCAGTTCCCCAGCTCCATCCTGCCTCCAGGCAATTTTTGCAGAGCTACCCACCCACATGTGGCGGATAGCCGATTAAGCTCATTAAGAGCCACTTGAGGCCAATTAAAGGATGCCAACCAGGATTTTCCAGTCAGCCTCTATGTTCCTGCAGGCAGCAGGTCCAGTTGGTGCCTGGAGGTTGCCTTCCGATGGCAGGCTGGGAGACCAGTGCTTCAGGCAGGCCCCTAGGCCTTTCCTGCCTACCCAGGTTCAGGAGCAGCCATAGCCTGCCCTGTAGAGGATTCCTGCTTCCCACCCCCAGCCACAGTGGCAGCCTGGCTGCAAAATACATTTCTTAATATAGATTTGAAAAAGTTGGCTAGAGAGGGCACCTCTACCTTGAAGCACCCTCACTGTTACCTTTTATCGCAGCTTGCTACTTCATTCAAGCTGATTGGCACTGTAAGTCTGAGATCCTGCCCACCGTCCTTAATTAGATGCTGAACCTGTCTCCATGTCAATTAAGAGGGAGCCTCTGTGAATATCACATTTAGTGACTGCTTCCCTCTCTGCCCGCACCCCCCCACCCCCCCCCCCACCCCTGCCCCCACCCTAGGGGTGGCAGGTTCAGTATCCGGAAACTGTGCGGACCTCTGTCTCCCGCCTCCAGAGAGAAAATCCTGCCCCATTTCCCCATTCACATCTGACACCGATTTGTATTTTCACTCCAAGCCCACAGGATGACTGTGGAAATGGTAAGTTGCCAGGCTGGTGTTACCGGGTGTAATTGATCTTGAGTTTGGAACTGAGAGATATTGTTGGTCTAAAGTAGAAAGAGGTCCACTCGCGATCTAATCTGTCATGGATGTGTTTGGTGCTGACCACTGGATGAGTGGGATGGGAACAGTTCCGTACTTCAGCACTTACACCTCTTGTGCTTCTGTTTGAATGTTCCCGTAAGAAAAATACATGAGTGGGAAAACACTACTGAGTTTTCATTCCGGCACAAGGGAATGGGCTCAAATACATTGTAGTATAAAGCACATTTCGGGTACTATTATATAAGAACATATGATCTGGGGCAGGAGTAGAACATATGGCTCCTTGAGCCTTGTCCACCATTCAGTACAATCATGGCTGATCTTCTGTCTCAACTCCCCAGTCCTCAACTGGCTTTGGCTTATTTAACTTATTATAACTATTGTGAAGAAACTGAAATTGATGGAGTGACTAGCCATAATTTTTAACTCATTTTACAACAGCTGAAGGCACTTAAAATGACCATAGTCCTTTTTTGTTTACATAAACTATTCCTAGCTTGGCCTAAATAGCCAAGTGGTTATGGTACTGGGTTTGTAACCCCAAGATCAAGAATTCAAATCTCACAATGGCAAACCATGAAACAATGTAACTTCATCTGAAACAGATGGAAACGGGTTTGTACTCGAAAGAGTTACATAAACTATTCCTACAGTTACTTTTCCTTTATGGGTTAAGAAGTGGCATTTTTTAAGCACATCATGGAAGTTATTAGAACCATGATGAAATAGGATATGGTTATAAGTGGCAAGGAAACTTTGAAATGCCTAATTCATCAATATTTTGGGGGTCATGGAATTGATTATTTTACTTGTATGATTAGGAGAATTAAAGTATTACAGAGGTACATTAAATATAAATAGAAATCAGCCTCATATTCCTCTTGTAATGGCACAGTGTGTACCTTCGCTTTTGTTGTCACAAGGTCACTGTCTTTGTGTTGGTGTAAAGAGAATTTGCAACAGACAATCCTATGGTTAGCATCCATACCAGGATCTGCAGAATTTTCATTCCTTTGTCAGTATCAATATGCGAGTGTTTAACTTGCTCTTCTACTTCTGCTTTCAGCCGGTTGTTATACATTGATAGATCAACAGTAACTTCATGAAGTGGTGCCATATTGTGCAGGATGTGATGGGCAACAACTTGTTTGAAGATCTCCCCTCCTTCTGTGACATTGAAATATCAGTTGCTCTTTTTTTTGTTGGCCCATTATTCCTTAGTTGGCTGTGAAGTTCTAACGCTATCATGATGAGCCATGAAAAAAAGGCATTTGCATGTATACAGCACCTTGCTCCTCAGGATGTTCCCAAGGGCTTCACAGCCAACCAAGTACAATATTTAAGTGTGGTCACTGTACTAACATGGGCAAAATGCATCAGCCAATTCCACACAACAAGATCTTGTAAACTGCAGTAAGATAAATCAGTAGCTGAGGGGACAGACGAGGCCTCAGTTTAACATCTCATCCAAAAGGTGGCACCTCCAAAAGTGGAGTGCTCCCTCATTACTGCACTGAAGAGCCGGTGATGAACAGAGACAATTATTATCTTAATTAACTTATTTCATTAGTTAATTATCATTCCATAAACCTCCTGCTTGGATCCAGCTTACCAAGGATACATGAATGTTACCAGGGAGATTGCCACACAAAGTCAGAATGATATTTTTGGTATCTCAAACTGCATGTAGATTCATAGGCCAGAATTTTACCTTCAGCGTGTGGGCATGTGCCCGACACACTGGAACGTAAAATGATGCACAAAAACGTCGGGTGTGCGTCCTGATGTCACTGCGCACTGGCGCAATATTTCATTCGGTGAGCACATGCCAGAGTCGACTGCGTGTCCCCCAATAATTGAAAGGCCTATTAAGGCCATTAAGGACCTAATTAAATTGAAATTTACGCTGCCTGTGCAACCTAATGGTTGGCGGGCAGACAAAAAGGCCGCCTTTCCATTTTTTAGGGAATCTCATCCATGAGCGGGATGAGGTTTCCTAAAGCTAATACTAATTAAACTAAAACCTTTATTTTGACATTAAAAACATGTCCCATCTCACGTGAGACAGTCACATGAGGGACATGGTTCATTCAATTTTTATTGTCTTTATTAATTTTTTTTAAAAAGTGCTTCAATCTCCCTGGGGCAGCTCAAGGAGACTGAAGCGCTCTTTCACGCGCATGCACAAACTGTGCGCTAGACTCGACTCTCCCTTCTCCCCCTGCACGCACAGGCGCTACCACTCGCGATCCATGCAGGGTGGGTCTTAATTAGCCCGGCTACGTAAAATGGCATTGCGGAGCCGATCGCGGGCGGAGGTCGACTTCCCAACCACCTCCGCTCCCGCTCCCGCTGAGCCCGCCCGCCAACCTTAAAATTCTGGCTGTAGAATGAAAGTTCTTGTGGTTATAAAGGTGGACACAGGGGTTGCAGCCCTTGGAAGAAAAGCAAAAGACTTTCATTTATATAGCGCCTTTCATGACCACTGGACATTCCAAAGCACTTCATAACAATTAAGTACTTTTGAAGTGAAGTCATTGTTGCAATATAGGAAACCAGAGTTGGGAGAGGGAATTTGAACTGCCAGTGGGTTAGCAGCTGGAATTCACTGGTTTCCTTAAGAACGTAAGAACATAAGAAATAGGAACAAGTATAGACCATTCAGCCCCTCGAGCCTGCTCCCCCATTCAATAAGATCATGGCCAATGTTCTTGTGTTTCAATTTCCACAATGCCATCTAACCCCGATAACTTTTGATTCCATTGGTTTCTGAGCTGCCTCCAGTGATTTTAAGTGGCTGGCCTCATCAAGCTTTCACTAATCCACTTCTCAACTGGAATGGGTGAGAAGCGTCTGCCACTGTATGGAAAATCAAATAACTCTTGACTGCTGACGATACCTCGGGTAAGTTTGATGCCCAGTTCACCATTAAGTGATGGCACACAGCATGATGCAGTTTGGTGTAGTACTAGACTTACTTTTTGCCCTGCTAAGATTGTGGTAACTAGCGACAGATATCAGCCACCAATTTAAGGCTTCATAATTATAAGTACAACATGTATCTGCGTATGCTTTATTTTAGGATTATTTAAAAAGAACTGAACATTACATTGCTATTAGTAAATACCCTGGGAACCCCACCCCCCACCTCTCCCTGCTCCTGAGAAAGTTCTGTGCAACTTAAAAGAAGCAATTTACATTGCAGAGCCAAACTTCCCTCCCACACTTGCTTGGTTATTGGTACAAAATGTATTCTCAGGAGTGTGATAGTTATGTAGGATGACAGGGCTGCAGTTTGCTCCATGGTTTATTGTCCCTAACTTAGACTTTTTTGTTTGCTGTGCAATTTGCACAGGTTGGTGGTTGACTTACTGGAGATGTGAACGTTTGAATCTTTTACTCCCTTGCTCCCTTCAGTCTCCGTTGTCATCGGGAAGGATAGTTCGGAGTTACCTCGAAGCGACTCACGGCTGGTGGCCTCAGACCTGGACTAATTCAGGGCAGCGATCTTTAATTAAACTGCAGTCCAGTTGTTTCCCTGGTAAAATGAGTGTGGGAAGGGAATGTGTGTCAAAAGAGACATGCTCCTCGCTGTGTGTGCTTATTGTCACACCAGGCCTAATATATTGTGGGAATTCCCAGAGCTCACATGATAAGAGTATTAAAAATGCCACATAAAAGAGGCACTCCAACAGTACAGGTTACTGTAGCTCTGAATTACATTAGCCTGTCCTATTAATTTTGTTATCGCTGTATTCAGTGTGGCATAAGTGCATTAGGCTCTTTTCATTCTGCGAGAGAGCATTTATTGTTCACCTGAAATTAAGTGTTGTGTTATTTTCTCTTTGCTTTGGAGTCTTAAGTTTGGACTTGCACCTAAAAAGAAAATAGAATTATTGGTAAGAGAACATAAAGTGCAGTTGACAGCTTTTGTTCCAACGGAACTCAAAGATCTTATGAAAGCTGACAGCATAGGTGCACAATTTCTCAGTGGCCATAACTGCTTTTGTTTCATTTACTTGAAAATTCAGTTTGACTTTATTGCACCCTGAGTAAGTTAAGTAAGGCTGAAGTGACTGAAGTGTCCTCACTTTTTAAAACTGCAGAACAGCTTTTTGCAATATATTTAATACAGATTATAGCACATAAGGAATTGTTTATTACTTATCAGAGGAACGTTCTCAAATAATCAGCTTGGCTGGATGACAGCGAAGATTACACCATAGTTCTGTCAGAAAACAAGAACTGATTGTCAGTGAAGAAATCGTTCAGATTATCAATCTATGCCTCAGTTCTTCACATATTTTTGATAATGGTTGCATAGAATGTTTGCAGCTAGCAGGACTGAATATACTGAAATTAATTCTTAGTAAATTAGTAATATTTTTGGAATTAATTGTTAAATACAGACACTGTGAATTTTGTCATTTTTGGTTAACTATCAGGTTGTATAGAATATGTCAGTGACCACTAGAAATACCCTATCATTGTTCACCTTCACATAACCCTTCATTATCTCGAAGACCTCAGGTCACCCTTTACCTTCTGAACTCTTTTTTTTGTTTAAGTGTCATAACCTTTTAAGTCTTTCTTTATAAACTTTAATCTCAAGTCTGGTAACATCCTAATAAATCCACACTGCATCTTTTTGTGACTTTTAGATTCTCCCTATATGTCTACAACCTTGCTCTGCATTCTGGTTGCAGTTTAACTGAGAACTGAGGACTTTAATTGAGTTCAACATTAGTTCTTTGCTGTTGTATCCTATACCTCTAGATACAAAACCAAGGATTCCATTTTCCCTTTTCTAAACCTCACTATTTGTTTTGCCACCTTTAACGTATATCAAGATTCCTCTGCTCTTTTATTCCATTCAAAATCTTACCATTTGACGTGTGATTTCTTTCTCTGTCCCAAAATGTCCCACTTTAAATCTTTCCAAAATGAACATCTACCATCTGTCTGCCCATTCTTGCCAGTGTACGTCACAATATGCAATTACCCGCCATACCTCCATTTGGTGTCATTGGTATGTTTTGATACTATTCATTCAATTTCAAAGTCCTGGTCACTTATATGTAGTTATAGTAAATTAAAGTGGATAAACAGAGACTGCTGTGGAAAACCATTCATGCCCACTAGGAATGCAATTGAGATTGCCTAAACCCTTATATTTGCAGGGAAAGGATACTTTTAGCCCATTACTCTGGAGTGGACTTAAACTCTAACATGAAATGAAAGTGTGCCAATCCACTCAACACTCAGTTTCTATGAAGAAATCTACCTGATAATCGAAACAGATGGCAAAGAATACTCTGTTAAGGGTTGGGCTTCATTATTACACTTATGATTTGTGTTCATGTCTAGACCTCACTTTCCAGAAATGGATTGAACCTCTGTCGAACAAAAACTTTTCATATGAGTTAAGGTCTCCAGGTTTAATTGCTAATCTTTAATCAGGCCATGCTGATCACTGGAGAATTACTCACAATGTACTGCAGCACTTTTTGAAAAGCAGTGTTCTGAATCTTTAATGGACTCTGCTCGGTGATTTGTATAGTCCAACATGTGAGTATACTCATACAGTATATGAACAATTTGAGACATGATGAACTGCGTCATGCTTGGGAGGAACAGGCGTCATTGGACCTATGTTTCCCAAATTTCTCCCAGTTGGGGTTTTCTTCACCTCATGTCTAGGTCTGTTGTAGTTGATGAGATTAATTGCAATGATTAATTACCTGCTCCATTCTGTTGTATAATTCAGTTACCAGTATGGTAAATGGCAAACTAGATTGACATTGGCCTTTTTTCATCTAAGTATGCTTATTTATTCATAATGTACCATCTGCTCTCTTCACAGAGAACACCCTCATTCTGTAACCAAAATGGACCAGCATTATTTGCCAGACATCCGTCAATACCCAGTTGAACTAATCACCAGCATAGATACTGAAGGAGATAATAGTGAGAAGGAAACATAACAAGCAGGGAGCACCTCTACTTAGAAGGGATAACAGTGATTGTGAAGGTCCATTTGGTACATTGCAAATGTCTAGGATGTTGTGTACATCTACTGAGTCATATGGAAATACAATCTTAATGGGTCTGCCTTGAAACAGAGGCTAGTATAGCAGAGTGACATTGAGAAATTACTTACCTTCTTGCGAATGGCAGAGAATGGTGATCTGGGTAGTGAGAAGCCTAGCTGTCCTGTTCATGTTTTGGGTATTGATAACATTAGTGGCATCTACAGTAGAGACTTTAATTAGTCAGATCCTGGATAAAGTAAGATGATCATTCATGAATACTCCAACTGCTGCTTCAGAGGGGTTCAAACTCCAATGTGGCTGGCCTCAACACTCATGGTGATCAGTTGCAGTCAACAGTGAGGCAAGGAATTTAAAAGACGGAATCAGAAAGGGCAGTGGACAAGATGAGGAGGTGCTGTCTAGTTATGACATAGATTGAGTAACACAAAATAGCTGGTTGAGACTTTTATCAGGGACAGTACTGTGCCATCACCTAACCATACAGAACTTCAGAAAGCATGTAATGAATGTGAGTCATTGACTCACTGACTCTACTGCAGCTCGATTAAAGCTTGATAGCCCTGAAGCAAGCTATTTGACATTGCATCTGCTCACTTATGTTACTCCAACAATGGGAGAACATAGAGGTAGGTCACACGCAGACCTAGCATAGTGAAGTTTGCAAAGTAAATCGTGCTGATGCCAGTGATGCCCTCATCCCAAGAGTGAATTTAAAAAGTAATGTGACAACCGATTTGCATACAAATAGGCCATGAGATAAATGACCAGGCAATCTGTTTTAGTGATGTTGGTTGAAGTATAAATATTGATCAGGTTGGCAGGAAAATTCCCTGCTTGGCTTAGAATAATACCAGGAAATCTTTTTTATCCAGCTGAAAGGGCTGACAACATTTTACCATATTATCCAAAAAACAGCATCAACTTTGGTACTGCACCAATGTTTAAGCCTAGAATGTGTTCAAGTCTCTGGAGTCTTGAACTCACAACTTTTGCTTCGGCAGCAAGAGTGCTAGTGAATGATCCAAGAACTATTGGGTGGAACTACTGGCAATGAACCAGGCACGGGATCAGGACAAGGCTTAAAATAATTCTAGCCCAGATTATCATACAAAGTCCTCATCATTAACATCTGGGGACTGGTGTTAAATCATTCCAGTGAGAAAGAAAGACTAAGGGGAAGGATGCACCATCCGTGGCTAACTAAGGAAGATAAAGATAGTATCAAATTGAAAGAAAAAGAAAAAAATGAGTGACAGGTCAGAAGATTGGAGAGAATATAAAGAAAGCAAAGAATGACTAAAAGATTAATAAGTAGGGAGAGTTTAGAGTATGAGAGAAAGCTAGCTAGAAATATAAAAACAGATGGTAAGCATTTCTACAGGTATTTAAAAAATAAAAAAAGAGTAAGCAAAGTGAGTGTTAGTCCTCTAGAAAGTGAGAATGGGAAATTAATAAGGAAAATAAGGAAATGGTGGATGAATTGAATGGATATTTTGCATCTGTCTACATGGTAAATGACACAAATAACATCTGTCATGTCCCTTAGGCATGAAAAAGATCATAAACTGTTTAAATCAAACGTTACTTTTTTACTTATTTAAGAAGTGGACTTTGTTGAACCAAAAGATGGCTGCTACAGGTCATGTGATTCACAAGTTGGTTACAGTTCCTGGAAATTTCCAGCAGCAACTGCATGACAAAAGTTCAACTCTCATCCTTGTGGAATCTCACACTTCTCATTGTGAGGATTACATTACAATCAACGAAAACAGGGACGAGCAGATGATCTGTCTCCATAACCTAGTTCTATAACAAAGGGAGAGCTTTGAAACTTGTTATACCTGCAGGGCACTAATAGCCACCACTTATCTCCTAAGGTGAATAATGGATTTTGATCAGCGGCATAGAAACTGTTTGTTAGTCTGCAGCAGACTCATTAATGGGTAACATCACATGACCTGGACTTCTGGACTTTGGAAAGTTTTAATGTTACATTTCTAGACTCACAACTCAGTTTGCTGTTTAACCTCCAGCTTGCAAACACCACAGCAGGACTCCAGGTTGACCTACAGCCTGCATCCAAGCTGAAGTCTCTTCTCTGGAAGCTTCCTGCCATCGCCTGCTGAACAGACCAAATTTCTGTACGCTAACCTCATCTCACTGCATCACCATCAACTTTAAAGGAATTCTGCAACTCATACTTCAGCTAGCTGAACCCGCCTGAACCAGAGGGTTTGGGGAAACATGCCACAGCCTATTTCAAAAATTAAAACACCTCTGCTTACAGACAGTTTAAAGGAGTTCAGTTTTGCCTCACTCCCCTGCCCATAACAAATCCCAGAAATAATTGTGAATCAGGAGGTGAAAGGGAGGGAGGAACTTAAAACAATTACAATCACCAGGGAAAGGGTACTAAGAAAATTATTAGAACTAAAACCTGACAAGGATTCATTCTAGAGTCTTAAAAGAAGTGGCTGCTGACTTAGTAGATGCATTAGTTTTAATTCCTTAGGTTCTGGAAAGGTACCATCAGATTGGAAAATAGCGAATGTGACTCCTCTATTCAAGAAAGGAGAGAGACAGAAAGTACAAAACTACAGGCAATTTAGCTTAACATCTGTTGTAGGGAAATTGCTGGAAGCTATTATTAGGGAGGTTATAGCGGGGCACTGAGAAAATTCCAATGCAACCAGGCAGAGTCAACATGAGTTTGTGAAAGGGAAATCATGCTTGACTAATTTATCAGAGTTCTTTGAGGAGGTGACAAGCAACATGGTTAAAGGGGGACCTCTGGATGTGCTGTACTTAGATTTCCAAAAGGCATCTGACAAGGTGCTGTATCAAAGGTTACTACACAAAAGAAGAACTCATGATGTAGGGGATAACATATTACTATGGATAGAGGATTGGCTAGTGAACAGGAAGCATTGGCACATATGGGTCATTTTCAGGTTGGCAAGATGTGACGAGTGGAGTGCCACAGGGATCAGTGCTGGGGCCTCAACTATTTACATCAATTTATATCAATGACTTGGATAAAGGTAATGTCTGTATGCTTGCTAAATTTGCTAATGACACAATGATAGGTAGGAAAATAAGTTGTGAACAGGACATAAGGAGGCTACAAAGGGATATAAATAAGTTAAGTGAGTGGGCAAACATATGGCAGATGGAGTTTAATGTGGGAAAATGTGAAGTTGCACACTTTGGCAGGAAAAATAGAAAAGTAGCATATTATTTAAATAGAGAGATTGCAGAACTCTGAGGTACAGAGGAATCTGGGTGTCCTGGTACATGAATCAGGAAAAGTTAGCGTGCAGGCACAGCAAGTGATTAGGAACACAATGGAATGTTGTCATTTATTGTAAGGGGAATGGAATATAAAAGCAGGGATGTTTTACTATGGTTGTACAGGGGGTTAGTGAGACCACATCTAGAGTACAGTGTACAGTTTTGGTCTCCTTATTTAAGAAAATATATAAATGTGTTAGAAACAGTTCAGGGAAGGTTCACTCGACTGATACCTGGGATGCAGGGGTTATCTTGTGAGGAAGGGTTGGACAGGCTGAGCCTGTATCCATTGGAGTTTAGAAGTTTGAGAGATGATCTTATTTTCCCCTCGGCGATTTGGGGGCGGGGCCCGCTCGCCGAGGGGAAAATGACGAGGGAAGACGTCGGGAGGAATCCCCAACGTCATCCCGGTCCCTTAAAATTGTTAGGAAGGCGGGCGCACAGCGAAATCAGCTGTCCGCCCGCTGACCTCTCAATGGCCAATTGAGGCCATTGACAGGATCATTAAAGTAATTAAAGACCTGCCTGTCCAACCTTAAGGCTGGCGGGCAGACCAGGAGCCCCAGGGGGCTTCTGATTATTCGTGAAACCTCATCCACTGGCAGGATGAAGTTTCATGTCCATTTTGTAAAGAAGTTATAAAGTTTATGTGTTTTTTTTAACATGTCCTATCTCGTGTGACATTGTCACATGAGGGGGACATGTTAATAATTTTTTAATTTTGGTATTTTTAAAGTTTTTTGGACTGTCACTGGTCTCCCTGAGACAGCACTTTGTCTCAGGGAGAAGTGCGCTCTTTTGTGCGCATGCGCAAAACAGCGCACTTTGACTGATGGGGAATCCCTCCTCCCCCGCACAGGAAGCGCATAGCCCTTCCTGTCGGGGATGCCACTGGGTGTGCTTTAATTGGTCCGCCCACTCAAAATGGCGGCGGGCCCCGTTTCGGTGGTGGGGGTCAGCTGTCCGCCCGCCGCCGAGCCGGTGGGGCCCGCACACCATCCAAGGGCAAGATTCTGCCCTTAAGATCTTGAGGGGACTTGTGGGGAGACAAGACTAGGGGACACAGTTTAAAAATAAAGGGTCACCCATTTAAGATGGAAATGAGAAGAAATTTCTTCTGTCATAGGATCGTGAATTTTTGGAACTCTCTTCCCCAGATAGTGATGGAGGCAAGGTCATTGAATATTTTCAAGGCTGAGGTGCATAGATTCTTGACTAACAAGGGTGTCAAAGGTTATGGGGGTAGGCAGAATGTGAAGTTGAGGCCACAATCAGATCAGCTATGATGCTATTGAATGGTGGAGCATGCTTGTGGGGTTGGAAGGCCTACTCCTCTTAATTTGTATGTAAATTTGGAGGAGCTGTCCTGTTAACTAGTAAAGGCATTTGTATTTACGATCATTATCCAATAGCCCAGATTCTGCAATCACTATCCCACTAGTATGTCCTGTCCCACTGGCAGGATAGACTCACCAGGAGTCAGGACACAGTGGTATACTGTCAGCTGTATTTGGATCTGGCAGTCCTTCATGTTTACTCTAAAACCATACCATGGCTTCAGGTCAAACAAGGACTCCAGCTGATTACCACTTACTGTCCAATAACTGTTGAACAACATTTGGATAAATCACTGAGAGACACAGGGTATAAAATATACTTTGGATACGGGGCACACTGCTTAGTAATACCACTACTGACAAAGCTGGCGGAGTCCTGAAAGGCGTAACTTTTGTTTTTCTTTATTCTTTCAGGGGATGTAGGCTTCGCTGGCAACTGTTGCCCATCCCTAATTGCCCTTGAACTGAGTGCCGTTTTAGAGTGAACCACATTGCTGTGGGTCTGGAGTCTGGAGACCAGGTAAGGATGTCAGTTTCCTAAAAGGATCTTAGTGAACCAGATGGGTTTTTACAATAATTGATGATAGTTTCATGGTCACCATTACTGAGATGAGCACAACATCCGGGCTGAAGTGCTGAAGGCGGATTTTGCTGGGATCGTGATCGCCATGATGTTGGCTTATCACCAGGAATGTTAGCCTTGATTTTTGGCAAATAATCACCACAATTAGTTGAACAATTGATCACTGTCACCTTCTCAAGGGTAATTAGGGATAGGCAATAAACGTTGGCTTAGCCAGTGACATCCACATCCCGTGAACAAATAAAAAAATGCCATTAGTCCTGGGAACATTTACATAATCAACATCAGAGGAAAAAACAAATGTTTACAAAATTACAGTTAAAAAAAAAAGTGAACAAATGGATCCAGGTTTATTGGGATTGTCAGTGATCTTGGGGTGTCAATGATCTGAAGCAGCATGAGAAACTAGATCAAATATGATGCTTAAGGAACAAAAAGGTAGCTCCCCCAACAGCTTAGTTTGTAAAAGCATTGCCTTGCAGATCATGAAGCTCCCAGGTGCCCTAGGTACAAGCTCATGCCCTTTGAAAAATTTCAGCCTCTGGACTATTTCCAGGTCAGAGGTGAATAGGCTGGTGGAATCTTCCAGGAGATGGTTCCTGAGCTGAGAGACCGAATCAGCGGGCCAGCAGAACCCAACAGGTGCTAGTGAGGTGGTAGGGGACCACAAGGTTGCCTCAAGGTAGAAACGCCCTCGGAAGCTTGCTGAAGAATTAAACATAAGGAAGGTCAAAGGCTCTGAGGGCCATCAGAGTGGAGGTGAAACCCTCTAGGCCCAGGTTGCGGCCTTTGGATTCATGCGGCTCAATGATGGGGCTTATGAGATGAGGGACTGTTGGCTGTCCAGCCTACCGCCAGGAGGTCAACACCCAGTTACTGCTGGCTTCCCAACTCAGCCCAGGCTTATCCAACAGCAGGAAAGTCCTGTCCACATCTGCACCTTGGCCCTAAGTGGATTCTTAATTGTCACTAATTGCTTACCTGCTGTTGCCAGGCACTTTGTGTCCACCTCTGGCAAAAGCACTTGGAGGTGGGGACGTGAGCTGCGACTTTCAAAATTTTCTCCGTCCTTGCCTCCAAAACTGCCTCTGATGGGGGCTGTGAAGATTCCCCCTAAGTGTGCTGCACTGACTGATCTTGGCTAGGGCTGCATGATAGCTACTTGAGCTGCCTTCAGAGGCCAGGCTGTAAAATCAGCCAAGATTCAAACTCATAATGAATATCTAGTTCCCACAATGTCCCGTTCATTGATGCCCCCCACCCCCCAGTTCTTCCATTTATTGGTGCCCTCCCCCAGTTCCCCCATTTATTGGTACTCTTCCCCCAGTTCCCCCATATACTGCCTTCTCCCAGTTCTGTTATGTGCTGGTGTCCTCCCAACTCCCATATTTAGAGGAATCCTCCCCGCCTATAAAACAAAAAACTGCGGATGCTGGAAATCCAAAACAAAAACAGAATTACCTGGAAAAACTCAGCAGGTCTGGCAGCAACGGCGGAGAAGAAAAGAGTTGACGTTTCGAGTCCTCATGACCCTTCGACAGAACACCCCCTATCCCCATTTACTTATGCCTCCCTCCAGATACCAGTGTGTTGCTTTGGCCTATAAACAGTACAAAAGAAGCAGTTTTTCTGTCTTATAGTGCGGAATTGGTACTCATACCAATGCCACTATGTGTGGTGGGTATATATACAAAAAATAATGACCGATTTTGGCCAGATCCTACAACTGTATCGACAGTTGACTTGAAAGAGTTGACATAGCAACTCAGGAAGGTAAACAGTGATGTCAATGCTGACCAAAAATTGTGAAAATAGGAAGTGAAGACCCTACACAAGTTCTTTGTAGATGTAAACTGTTTTTTTATGCCTTCTATTTGAAAGGCCTTCCCACAAGCACTTGCATCACCAAATCTGCAGACAGAGGTGCACTTACCACACTTTTACAAAGGACTAATGCAGGCAGAGGCTCCTGCTACAAAAGGAAACAGGCACAGGGCACCTAATGGCACCACTAAGATTTCATTCTTTTGTGCATTTAATATATCCAAAAGGCACAACTTGTCAAGAAAGGGAGCAATGAGCCTCTACGTTTTATCCAAGATGCATCTGTAGCTATCCTTGACTTATTTGTTATTAGGTTAAGGCAGTGGTCTTAATGCATTATTCATTACATATATACTTAACAAATAACAGCATAAAGCGGTGTGAGTTTGGACAGATTTAAACTCGGAAGAAGCTGAGGGATCACATCTCTGCAGAGCTTGTTTTCATTTAACTTAAGGAAACAACGGCAACAGCAAATGAATTCTATCATTTCAGCATGGGCAAGGTTAAAATTACCTGAAGAAATTTTTAAAAATGTTTTCAATATACATGCTGGGGCTGACCAAAAAATACCTTCAGATCCTTGTTGCATTATTTTTATCTTTCAACTTACTTTTCATGAACAAGATACTATTTTCAACATGGCAAAAAATGTTCCTTTGTTTAAAAAAACGATAAAGGGGAAAAGACACTCACAAATGAATGTGTCTAAACTACAATTTTAAAAGGTTTGCTTATTACTTCTGTTTACAAATGAAAATACTACAGGTTTCCTACTTATACCATAAAATTGCGACATTTGAAAATTCAATAAATGCATGACTGACTCTACTTTCTTTCTCCTCCTTGTATACCATTGGGTTTTGCTTATTGAATTGTGTAGGTTATCAGTTTCTCTATAAATCCCCTGCTGGAATGTTCATATGCTGCTATGGAGAACTTCACCCTGGCACTGGTTGTGTGTCAGGGGATTGCTTGTTGACAATGATTATGTAAAATGGGCATTCGTTTGGACATTTCTCATGTTCTGCAGATGTCATATAGATCAATTTGCTGTCATTTTCTCACTGATGTGATTGTTGAAGTTTCAGAGAAGGATATTAGTGTGTTAGCTGACTGCCCCTCCCCTTTCTGATGTTATTTAGGTGACTAATGTGACAAAATACAAGCACGTATGACTCAAGAAACTTCATCATCAAAGAAAATCTAGTTCCTGTGATTCACCAATTTGTTTTCCAAATACATGAAATCATGCAAAGAAACCGTAAATTCTAAAGGATTATTTACTATGAATTAAAAGATCTTTTAAGGCATTTAAAAATCTGTGAAGGAAGATTCCATTTAGAGGAACCAATTTCTATTAAATGTTATTTGTGACTAACAAGCAAGCTTTTTCAGAAATGAAACATTGTTTAATAGATTTTAAATACCTAACCCAGTTGTTCTCTGTCTGAGAACATGTCTACAGTGTCTCTGCCCATTCAGACGCTGTTGGTTCTTCCCTAGTGCAGAGTCAAAAGCATCCAAAATGTCAATGGATTCCTTTAGGCTCTCCCGCTGCCAGGGCTGGTATGGTCCTTGTCTGCACTGAAGCAGCCCTGCCAGGGGGTGGTGACAGCTCTCAAATGCAAACAGGAAAATAAAGAGGTACATGACAGGGGCTGCTGTCTGACATGGACCTTAGCAGCATGGGACAGGTTGGGGGAGTACACTCTGCCCAGCAGGGGAGTGGGAGAGTCGCCATTTATTCTGGTTGTCAGACAGACAGTCTTCGACTAACAGACAGGTAAAGACAGACAAAAAAATCTGCATTTTGTTAGGAAATGCACATACATATTAGAAAAGAGAAATACAAAGTGCTTTGTGTAACAAAGGGAGGGTTCCTGTTATAATGACTATAGAGAACTGACAGCTACTTTTTTTCTTGCTACCAGACATATTCAGACTTTTCAGGGCGACAAAATACATTCTTCATAGCACAAGAACTTTTTGTAGCTAAAGATCACGTCAGATTTGTGAGGATATTTAGTTTTAATCAGTCAATTTGCCTGTTATTCTACCAAATAAGCAGTTAACTGTGAAGTTTTGCATGAATCAGATATTGGGTGCATTATAACATATCATTTACACCAAAATCTACTGGCAATACAGAGGTTCCAAATATTTTAGAATCCAACAGTGTGTTACATTTTACAGAGGCTGAACAAATAATTGTCCTTTTTCATTAACTTTGTACAGCAATTATTCTTTTGGTCAGTATCTTGGTATATTAATTACTTCTTTCCCCTTAAGAGGTCAGACTGTAATGATTGAAATGGAAAGTATGATTATTAAGAGCTGTTTAGAAAAGTTTTGCAATGCAGATGATCCCATACAGTGCGAGCTGCAACCTTTTGTCTCTGCAAAAAGGTTGAGAAGTTCATGCTTAACAGAAATGTGCAATGTTCCAAATCATTCAGGGTTCAATGTTTAAACATGTTGGTGACCCTGACTTTAAATGAGCTGTTCTTCAACTTAATTCTTTTTAATGTATATTTTAAACGGTGCATAATAAACATGATTTTCTTTTTATGAAGGTACAACAGAGCAAACGTTGCTTGTTTCTGGTTTTGCACAATTGTCATGTTTTGAGATTCCCGGCTATTTGGTCAAGGAGGAGTTTTAGGGTAAATTTGATGGGATGTTACCAGTTTATAAATCACTTGATAGACCTCAACAAGAATATTGTGCTCAGCTTTGAGCACCAAACTTTAGAAAGAATGTCACAGCCTTGGAAACTTACTAGAATGTCACCACGGATGAAGGACTTTAGTTACGTAGAGAGACGAGAGAAGCTTGGATTGTTCTCCTTAGAGCAGAACAAGTTAGGGGGAGATTTAAGAGAATTGTTTGAAAACATGAAGGGTTTTGATAGCGTAAGGATATGTTCCCATTGGCAGAAAACACAGATTGAAGATAATTGACAAAAAGTGCTACTTAATGTTACTTAGAAAGGTAAAATTTGCAGGGCTATAGGGAAACAGCAGGGGAGTGGACCTATGTGATAGCCCTGTCAAAGAGGCCAGCGCAGACATGATAGGTTGAACAACCTACTACCGTGCTATTAGATTTGATTATTTGATGTTGTCATTAAGTTAAATTTGGATTGCAAACTTGTGCTCACCAAGAGGAATGTGATTTAGAATGAACTGAAACATGTATACAGGATGCTGCATCCCACATGTCACATCAGTTTGAAATGAGGTTCATTGACACATTACAGACAGAAAGTTGGGTGTATTGTGTTAACATGATCAAGGCTGAAACTTCAAAGCGCTACTGAGGGAGTGCTGTACAGTTGGAGTTGCCGTCTTTCAGATGAGACATTAAACCAAAATCCTGCCAAAATCAGATAGACAGAAAAGCTTCCAAAGCTTTTCGAAAAAGACCAAGGGAGTTATCACTGGTGTCCTGGCCAATATTTATCACTCATTCTACATCACAAAAACAGATTATCTGGTCATTATCACATTGCTGTTTGCAGGATCTTACGGTGTGCAAATTGGCTGCTGTGTTTCCTACATTAAGCAGTGACTACGCTTCAAAAGTACTTCAGTGACTTTAAAGTGTTTTGGGAGGTCCTGTGGTCATGAGTCTTTTTTCATTCTTTATCAATAGATAGACATTTGGCTGAATGACAGGAAACAGAGTGTAGCAGAGAATGGTTGTTTTTCAGACTGGAGGAAGGTTTATGTGGGGTTTCCCCAGGGACTTGGGCGTACAGGGCACAGTTTCAAAGTTTTCAGATGACACGAAACTTGGATGTATTGTGGACTGTGAGGAGGAAAGTGTTAAACTTCAAAATGACGGAGGAAGGCAGGTAGAATGGGCAGACACGTGGCAGATAAAATTTAATGCAGAGATGTGTGGAGTGATTAATTTTGGTAGGAAGAACAAAGAGAGGCAATATAAAACAGAGGCTACAATTCTAAATGGGGTACAGAGGAATAAATCATTGAAGGGGCAGGCCAGGTTGAGAGAGCTGTAAATAAAGCACACAGGATCCTGACTTTATCAATAGAGACCGGGGGGTGTGTTGGGGAGGGGGGGTGGGGGGGGGGTGGTGTGTGAAACAGCAGCTGGCCGGTGGCCACCATAGACCAAAGGATTGGTGAAGGGTATTTTCTTCAGCTAGAAAGCCTCGCACATAAATCTTCAGTTTTTACAGGAGCAAGTTAGCTGCCTCTTTGAGGTAACTGACACACTTCTGGATCTCACTGAGGCATCTTGGGGTCTTCACTGGACACACAACCCAAAGGTGTTGGTTCTGATGAGTCTATCAGGTAGCTTACTGAGTAAAACTTCCCTTAACATTTGGTAGGGGGATGGGGCTGTAGAAGGCTATGTTCTCATCCGTCACTTGAGATTTCACAGTGTTCTTGGTGCAGGACAGAGTCTTAATGGAATCAGATTCTACTCCATCTAAGTGTCCCCTTTGGCAGTTAGGCTGGAGATACTCTGGAGCCCAGGGAGGAATTTCAGGCCCTATATTTTTATGCCCCACCTATTTCAATGTTCTCCTTGCCTTTTGGCCACCCTCTGTCACTCACCAATAAACAAGATATCTGGCAGCATGACCTATAAAAGATCTACAAAAAAGTTGTTCTATATTCTATCTTCTTAATTATTAGCCAACAGGTGTAACATGAATTGTACACAATATAGAATGTAGTAGGTTGCTGTCTTAGAGTGTGAATAATTGATGGATCTATTTTGAATCAGTAGTATAAATACAGGAGTTTTGCTTATCACTAATACACTAACTAAAACCTAAAAGACTAGTGCTTATAGTACTGGATCACCAACCTAGATTTAATAAAGGCATTCAAATTTATGTGGGGTTTCAATACAGTAAGTAAAGAGAAACCGTTTCCACCTGTAGGACAGTCAGTAATCAGGGGACCTCCTCCTCCTCCAGGTACCAAACCGTAGGAGAGTGTTGGTGACCATGGACTTCCACTGGATTGGTAAAGCACTGCGGTGGTTTGCCATTGCCTTCTGCAGTATGACTGACCAGGAAACTCTCTCTCTCTCTTACCTCCTGCCATCAGGCATAATGGAAGAATTTACAAGCTGATAATCAACCAATCAGGGGACACAGAATTAAAATAATTGGCAGAGAACCAGAGAGGAGATAAGGAGATTTTTTTTTATATAATGCAGCGAGCTGTAGTGATCTGGAATACACTGTCTGAATGGGTGGAGGAAGTAGATACAATAGTAACTGTCAAAAGGGAAATGGACATATCCATGAAGAAGAAAAACCTGAGGGCGATAGCGTAAAAGCGGAGCTGTGGGACCAATTGGATAGCTTGTTCAAAGAGCCAGCACAGGTACGATGGGCCAAGAGGCCACCTTCTGTGTTGTGCAATTCTATACATCTATGAACTTGTTATCCCATCTGAAGATTAACGTCACAAATGAAGGCACTGCACCCCACTGCAAAACAAATACTTTCACAAAGACACAATTCATTACTATTCTATCCATAAATAGATTGTAATTGCTCTCTGGTGGCCTGTAATCTGCTTTCATCCAATGTGGACAGGCTGGCAGCAATGCAAGGCTCAACCTTCAAACTGAGAGTGATAGGTGGAGATTGCCAAAAGATGTCATAGATGTCTGTGTGGGGTTTCTCTTCACGTGGATAAATCCACTGTGGTCCCTTCAGCCTTGGTAGGCTGCTTGGATGCTTATGCCCCAGGAACAGTGTCCTTATCCCCTGAAAAGCTATTGTTTCAATTCGGGTATTAAAGGCAGAAAAACAATTCAGGACAACAAAAGGGAGGAATAGCACACACTCTGTGGCATTGCCCTTTAAACCAACCCAGCCAAATGCTTTGATAAAAGCAAAAAAACTGCGGAAGCTGGAAATCCAAAACAAAAATAAAAATACCTGGAAAAACTCAGCAGGTCAGGCAGCATCTGCGGAGAGGAACACAGTTAATGTCTTCAACAAAACTAAGTAAAAATAGAAAAGAGTTGAAATATAAGCTGGTTTAAGGTGGGGGTGGTGGTGGAGGTGGGACAGGTAGAGCTGGATAGAGGGCCAGTGATAGGTGGAGATTGCCAAAAGATGTCATAGACAAAAGGACAAAGAGTTGTTGAAGGTGGTGATATTATCTCAGGAATGTGCTAGTAGGTGACATTAAGGGTAGAAAGCAGGAAGAGCAAGATACAGATAGCCCTAGTGGGGGGTGGGGTGGGGGGGAGGAATGAAAGGTAGAGATAAAACAATGGATGGAAATACATTTAAAATAATGGAAATAGGTAGGAAAAGAAAAATCTATATAAATTATTGGAAAAAAGGGGGGATTGGAAAGGGGGTGGGGATGGAGGAGAGAGTTCCCATCCCCACCCCCTTTCTGATCCCCCCTTTTTTTCCAATAATTTATATAGATTTTTCTTTTCCCACCTATTTCCATTATTTTTATATGTATTTCCATCCATTGTTTTATCTCTACCTTTTATTCCTTTGTTGCTTTTCAGGGATGGAACTGTTTGCTGGAGAACCTTTATGCCTGTCTTTCAGTATAATGTCGTTGAGGTAAGAATGCTGTAGCTCCCTTTGATGTGGGAATTTTTTTTAAACTTGTGGTTCTGTTTTCTGCTGCAGTTTCTCTGCCCAGTTTTATATTAAGTTTGACAGAGGCTGAGATAAACCAGCTAGTCCCCTGCTGCTTTATCAGATCATGTTTTCCAGCCCCTTGCAAGCTTTTATGCTAAGACTGGGAACTCGGAGCAGTGTAGTGGGATCCTCACAAGGGGGTGTTAAAGGTGTTTGGAAAGTTGCTGGCTGCAGAGAAGTAGCCAGCAGCTACCTCCTAAATCCACTGAACGACAAAGGAGAGGCAACTGGTTACTAAAGGAGGAAGATAAAACCCTACAGCCCTCCTGCTGCAATTTCAAAGGGGAGCCGCTGGAGAGGCTAGACTTCAGGTTTAGACTCCTGAGTATCCAGGTTCTGATCTTTATCATTTGGCGTTTCATAAGCTTGCCCTTAAAGCTAGTGGTGTTACAATCAGGCCAGGAATCAAGGGCAGAGATTCAAAATGTTAGAGTAGCTGCATCCCCAACCTTGGTCAATCGGCAGAGGAAGATAAGACCAGATACCAGGCCACTGATTAGAGCAAATTGGCCTAGCCTATGTTGAGTTCAAGGCTGAATCACAGATTCAGAGGTAGTGGGAGAGGAATGTGTATAGACAGGCTTTTCCCCCCCACTGACTACCAACCTATCCATCCTCAATAGGGAACTCTTCCAACTGGACCTTCCGACGTTTGCAAATTTCTTTGATGTGTCCTGAGTGGAAGGGAGCATTCCATTGCCAAGCAGGCCACCTTCAACTGACCCTGGACACTTAGGCAAAGTCAACCACAGAGATCCTGAGTGATAGCAGCTCAACAGTTACCCCTGGTACTCAGCAGATCTACATGGTTTGCATTTTAACCAATGGGAATTAGCGTCACTTTGGAAACTCGGATTCCAGTCAGTCCAAAGGCTTAGTTGCAGCAAGTGAACATATTTTTAACATTAAGAGAACAATAATGTATTTGCATTTCTACCTTAATGTTTAATTTCTTTTGGTGGATTCAGATGTAAGTGAGCCATTAAAAATTTCTTCTCTATATCATAATGCCGCAACATTTGGAAATTGCACAAAGTTAATATTCTATTTTGTAAATTTTGAATGACAATTAAATGACCAAAGGGCTATTTACTAAGAAAGATAATACTTTTCTGCGACACGTTTAATTTATTCCCCCCTCCCCACTTTACATCTTCTTAGGTGATCTTCAATCTCAGGAAGATAGGGTGAACAGGTTGCTTAGTAGTCTAGTTTGCTTTTGATCTGAACCACAGGAATTAATCAAGAATGGTTGGGGGTGATTCATCTCTCTCGCTGCTGGCTGTATCATCCAATCTTATCAACTGACACTGGAACTTGTCCCTCAGATCACCTTGGCTATGAACCCATGTGCTATCTGCCTGTCATACAGCTTACTTGTGGTGTACATTGGTGTCCTTGCAGAAAACTCTTAAGAGACTGAGAAAATTGTGGATGTCTTTTACATTTACTGTTAATGCCACATTATCTGTCAAAAGGGTTAAATGAAGGCTTCAAACTATCTCTTGACGCTTCCTTACTCTCAATTTTCATGTAATAATTCTCAGGAATATAATCAAATACACGGGAACAGTTATTCACCTGAATCAATTAATTAGAAAACTATTAAGTACAGCATCCATATGCATTACAGCTGAGGAGCCAGAGTTACTTTGTGTCTGGGCACCATCGGAGCTCAAGCATTAACAGAGGACACTGATGTTAAACCTGAAACCAGAGCCTGAAGTAGACTGCTCTTCTGTTGTTGTCCCTTTTCTTGTCAAACCAAAGGGTCACACATTGTGCTTTCCATGGGTCATATGGGTCCTGTCACAAAGCTCCCTCTGTCTACCCACTATACTTGAGACTTGTACTAGGCAGTAGAGCGTAAACACTGAAGAGAAGTAACCAACCAAAAGGCTTTTAGACACAAATGCCTGCTGCTATCAGGGCAAGACAATCCAAAGGATCTCATAGTGGTGTATATTTTACATCATGTGCATGAAAGAAGCTCTAATGGGCCTTGTTAGTCTTTAACTAGCTTTTAGTGGCCTCTGAAATGGCTCATTATCAGTTCCATCTGTGTTTCCAAGATGTCTACCTGAATGTCATGGAACTCGGGCAATAGTTCTGTTTTTATTCTCCCAATCAGCTTGGAACTGATAAGGTAATTAGCTAGGAAACTAGAGATGAAAACTATCGGCATGCCCCAAAATTACCATAATGTCACATAGGTAAACTCTAATGTTCAGCTTTGGACTCAGACACATGCTTAGTTTTGCTGCAATTCAACACAGCCTGGGCAGAAACACTCCTTCCCCACCCCCTCCCCAACACACACACACTCACGCTTCCAAACCCCAATAAATGACAAGTTAGTGAAAAATTCTAACCCTATCTTTAAATGCCAATGCTGCAGTGCTCTCATGATGTTGCTCATCATGTGCCTGATAGATCTGAACTCTGGCCACTGAATTTCTGATTATATTTCTTCACCAATTGAATCATGGGCAGAATCATCCATGCCCGCTGTCATCAGGCGTGTTCAGTGGCGTGAGCGGACAATATGGCAAGAAGGCCAAAAAGCAGTTTCACGGCGTCGTGAAACCAGTTTGCGATGGTGCGCTCAGCCTGTCGATGATGGGTCGCGTCTCCCGCTAGGACGTTGGGAACTGCATTGTAACATATCTGCATATCATCACGCCAACGTGTTTCACAACAGCACGTAAGTGATGTGCACCTGGCGAGCTTCACTTCGCTCGGGACTTTGAGGTTTGCTTGCCTACCTTGCTCCGGGCAGCACTCGCAGTCATCAGCGCCAGGCTTCAGAGGCAGCACCACATCACTTTTAGGGGGGCTCACGGGCAGGTCTCTACCTACCAGACCAGCCATAAGGTGGGAGTGGCTTTTCAATGGCTGCAGGGCAAGGGCTTGCTTGGAAAAGAGGGAGAAGTGGCCTCAGGCAAGGGAAGAGGCTGCAGGACGAGAGCTGTACTGGGGAAAGAGGGTATCCCAGGGTGTGTGTGGGGGCACAAGTTCATCTGTGCAAGTGGCCTCAAGATGGTAAGGGCTGAGGAGGCAGTCTCCAGAGGGAGATGCAGCCAGATGGAGATGTGAGGGTGTGTGTGAGAGAGTGAGTGGTGATGGCAGTGAGTGAGACACCAGTGCATGTGTGGTGGGCTAGAGTGTGTGAGTTTAGAGTGATGAAATGGTTCCCTTACCCTGGCAGCATGGATGAGATCATTCATCCTCTTTCTGCATTGGATGGCCGACCCCTCTGTGCAGCATTGGCACTGATCACCACTGCCATTGCCTCCCAAGCTGGAGTGGTAATGCTGCTGCCCCTCCTGTGACCAGAGCGGGGGGGTAGAGATTATCATGGTGGGCCTCCACAGCGTCCAAAAAATGCATCACTAAATCTGGGGGCTGCAGTCTATTTGCCTTTCGGGGCCATCCTGTCTTCTGTGCAGCAGTCCTGGGCTGGAAGCACCGAGAGGCGTGCATGCGGCTGCACTTTCAATATGGTACCCGGCTTGATAAAGCAGCAAGGTGATGACGTGGTGGGTGAATGAGATCCCGCCCCCCAGGAAAATGGCGTGTTTCCCTGGAATGCATAATTAATACAGTGGGTTTGGGATGATACGTAGTGAAAAGCCGCCATTGCAGCCAGTGGGTAACATATCGTTTTACCTGCTTGCTACTGCACTTAGTGCAAGCCTGGGACAATTCCACCCAGTGTATTTTGCTTTGACAGTGCATCTCACTACAGAAAACATTGACCAATGCGATACAGGAAAAAAATGTGAAGATAAATAAATATAATAGAAATGATTACTTCCAATTTTCACCTCAGGGGAATAAACTAGCAAACCATTGCCGACATAGGTATTTACAGGTTAACTCGTCTGAATCTGCAGCACTCTCAACTGTGTGTCACAAGGTGTATGTTTGAGCCCTATGACAGTGCTTAAGCCCGAAATCTAGGCTCCCCAAAAAAGACATATTTCAGATCCTGCTCAGGGAGATGGAAGTGGTGATATAGTGGTATTGTCACTAGTACCAGTATTCCAGAGGTTTAGGTTAGTGTACTGGGGACCCAGGTTCAAATCCTACCATGGTAGATGGTGGAATTTGAATTCAACAAATATCTGGAATTAAAAGTCTGCACAAACCATCTGGTTCACTAATGTCCTTTAGGAAAGGAAATCTGCCATCCTCACCTGGTCTGGCCTACATGTGACAGCAATGTGGATGGGCAATAAATGCTAGCCAGTGCCACCTGCATCACATGAGCAAATAAAGAAAAATATATGCCAACACCACGGTCTCTTAAAAATTAGGAGATTTAGAATAATACTCATGAGTTGTTATTATTTTCAAACATAAACACATTTGACGGTAGGTTTATAAACCTCATTAGGAACAGGTCAGAATTCTTCAGAAAAACTATATTGCTGCATCTAAAAATATTTGATGAAAAACTTTTAAAACACCCAATTATCCCTGCACATGTTAAAGAAGGAGACAGCCTCCCATTACAGTCGCTATTGGCTGAAATAGGTGCCTTCTTGTTGGATGATACTAACCCTTCTGAGCCAGAGATATTGGCTGAAGCCAACTAGGAAGTTCTCCTGAATCTTCAACATCAATTCCTCCCTCAGCTGATACTATTAAAAATAGACGAAAGAGGATGTGCTGGAAATACTCAGCAGGCCATGCAGTATGTGCTTCCATACAGATGTTTTATCAGGAAGCTTTTGCTTTCGGACCAATAATAAATTAAGCGGTTGTCAGTGAGGCGCAGAACAGTTGCTGCAGTTATCTGCATAATAACAGTCACCATGATTCAGTTATTCATCTTGTAAAGTGCTTGGAATCGTTTTGATGTAAAAAAAAAGCAGTAAATGTGCAAGAACTATTATTATGTTATGACCAGGTGAGAAGGGGTGAACTGACTCCCCTCTATTCAACTTCCTTGGTTGGTCACAACAAAGGTTTAAGTTTTTTTTTTACCAGGATATGCCCTTTTCCAAATCAGTATTTAACTATTGAAAATTTGAGCAATAAGGAGCCGAGCAAACAAGGTTTTCTTGAGCCAAAGAGAGAGCAAGTTTATTAGCCATTACCCGAGAAAAATAATAAAAATGCAATGTCAGGCGTTCGGTCTTCATGCAATCATTAGGGCCCACACACACAAACACATACAGGTATCAGAAATAAAGTAAAAAAAAACGTAAAATAATCTTTGTTAAGCATTCTTTGATTGTCCTTGAGGCATAGATTTTAAACGTTGCGGCCAATTTAGGTTAGCTGGTTTCTTGGATGCGGTCTTGGTTGCAATCATTATGAGATCTCGGTTTGCTGGCAGGCTTCTGGTAGAGTTGGATTCTTAAACGGGGCGATACTCTTATTCCAAAAGAGAGAGAGGGAGAGCAGCCCTCAGCTTGTTTCCTCTGCGCAAGGCTTTCTGGATACCACCTATGTCACTCGCAATCTCTCTCTAATGGCTGACAGCTTTGCCTTGAAATACTTCACCCATTGTTTATTTCCAAGAGTTTTCGGATGTGGCTGCCTGTGGCAGCCACTGTTTCAATATCCAATACTTTGTATTTTTAATGTATCTTCCTTGGACAGTTACGAGTTTCAATGGGTTATAGAAAATACCTCCCTCTTCACACTCACCTGAGGTTGATTTGTTTGTTTCTCACCTCCACCTTGGAATGCAGCCTAGCATGTTCAAGCTGTTTGTGCTGTCTCAGTTCAAATTGCAAAAATTCCTTGAGAGTTGAAAAATCGTATTTTCAAAAAATAAAGGGGCATAGCTTTGTAACATCAAAATAAAAATGAAATGAGATTCACTCTGGGGTAGTTTGTCCGGCCATACACCAGATTGCCACACAGTCAGGGAAAATGCCAGGCGCTTTCTCCTGCAGCTGTTCTGTCTCCCTGACCTCAGCAGGCTTCCCTGAGACTGTTGGGGCTGCTATCACTTTTGACCCTGCCAGTTCATTTCCGAGGAGCAGGTCAATCCCATCCACAGGCAAGCTGGAGATTACTCCCATGGTCACTGGTCCTGACACAAGGTTGCAGTTTAGGTGCACCTGATATAAAGGGCTGGGCATATACCCTCCTTTACTATCCTTTGCCAACACCTTGGCACTTACTGCACTTTCTGGTGGAAAAGTCATGTCTTTTCCCAGCAGTAGAGTTTGGCTGGCTCCTATATCCCTCAGTATCACTATAGGCTTACTTGCCCCGCCCGGGAAATGTGGCCACTCTTCTTTCTGATACAAAATCCTTGTAACAGCAGGGATATTTTTAAACCCACAGTAGTGTGTCTACAGGGATTTGCTGCTCCAGTCAGAGTCATAGCCTGGTCTGCTATGCTCTCTGTCTCCCTTTTTCTGCATGGGGTTTGCGTGCCTCAACAAATCACACAGGTTTTTCTCATGACCTCCACAATCAGCACGGAGGTGTCCTGCCTTGTGGCAGTTAAAACACACAGAATTCTTGGCCTGAGGAAGGCCCCTGTGTTTTCTTGAGTCAATGAAAGAGCAAATTTATTAACCACTACCCGAGAAATATAATAAAAATAAGACATTAAGTACTCGGCCCTCAGCCCATTATTAGGGTGGGCGCACACACACAGACACAACCTACCAGTTAGAGTCCAATAAAAAAAGAGGTATAAGAATACGGTTAAATCTTGGGGCATAGGTTTAAACATAGTGACTGATTTAGGTTAGTTGGTTTCTTGGATACGATCAGATGTAGAAGATGTTGCAATTATTGCAAGGTCTCGGTTCACTGATAGATCTCTGGTATAGTTGGATTCTCGAATGGGGGGACACTCTTATTCCAATAAGAGAGAGGGGGAGAGAGTGAGTAGCCCTCAGCTTGTTTCCTTTGCTCAAGGCTTTCTGGACACCTACATCTACAGGGACTTGCTGCTCCAGTCAGAGTCATAGCCTGGTCTGCTATGCTCTCTGTGTCACTTGCAATCTCTCACTAGTGGCTGGGCAGACTGGGCTTGAAATATGTCACCCATTGTGTATTTCCAAGAGGTTTTGGGTGTGCTGTCTGTGGCAACCATTGTTTCAATATCCAGTACTTCGCATCTTTAATGAATCTTCCTTAAACAGTTACAAGTTTCGATTGGTGTCTGGATTATAGGAAACGTCTCTCTCTTCACACCCACCTGAGGTTGATTTATTTGTTTCTCACCTCCATCTTGGAATGTGGCCTAGCATTTTTAAGCATTTCACTCTGTCTCACTTCAAAGTGCAAAAGTTCCAGTCTGTTGAAAGTTAAAAAATCATATTTTCAAAAATAAAGAGGCATAGCCTTGTAACAATTATTATGAAGCAATTTTGGCTTTTTACATTCAGAAAAAATAGAGTGAAGAATTATAGAAAACAAAAGTAGTCTTGGGATCCAACAAGGAATTAATAGATTGAATAATCAGAGACTTATTACAGAAAGTCCACAGCAGGACAATCAGTACATAGGATTACATAAAATTCCTTCTTATGTACTATAAATTGGGTATGTTTCTATGTTTTAATTGGTCTGTGCTGGTGTATATGCCCCACATGAACTATTTCCCAGTTGTCTTCAACCCATCCTTTCAACTTGTACTTCTATTCCATTCTCACTGATATGTTTACCTAATTTACCTTGAAATGTATCCTGCACTTTATAATTAGAGGCATAAAGTGCAAAAGCCAGGAAGTTATGCTAAAAGTTTATAGAACACTAGTTTGGCCAGAGCTGGAGTATTGTGTCCAAATCTGGGCACTACACTTTAGGAGGGATGTGAAGACTTTAGAAGAAACGTACTAGAATGGTTCCAAGAGTGAAGAATTGTAATTACATGGATAGTGGATGATATGGGGTTGTTCTCCTTTGAGTTGAGAAGGCCAAGAGGGGATTGGACCGAGGTGTTTAACGTCATGTCTGGTTTAGCTAGCGTAGATAAAGAGAAAAAAGAAGCTTCTTCCTCGAACAGAGGCCCGAACAATCCCCATCCACCACTACTCTCCTCCGTCTGGCTGAACTTGTTCTCACACTGAACAATTTCTCCTTCAACTCCTCTCACTTCCTCCAAATAAAAGGTGTGGCTATGGGTACCCGCATGGGCCCCAGCTATGCCTGTCTCTTTATGGGGTATGTGGAACATTCCTTGTTGCAGTCCTACTCCGGCCCCCTTCCACAACTCTTTCTCCGGTACATCGATGATTACTTCGGTGCCGCTTCATGCTCTCGTCAGGACTTGGCAAAATTTATTAATTTTGCTTCCAATCTCCACCCCTCCATCATTTTCACGTGGTCCATCTCTGACACTTCCCTTCCCTTCCTTGACCTCTCTGTCTCAATCTCTGGTGATAGACTGTCCACCAATATCCATTACAAACCCACCGACTCCCACAGCTATCTCGACTACAGCTCCTCACACCCCGCTTCCTGTAAGGACTCCATCCCATTCTCTCAGTTCCTTCGCCTCCGTCGCATCTGTTCCGATGATGCTACATTCAAAAACAGTTCCTCTGACATGTCCTCCTTCTTCCTTAACCGAGGTTTTCCACCCACGGTCGTTGACAGGGCCCTCAACTGTGTCCGGCCCATCTCCCACGCATCCGCCCTCACGCCTTCTCCTCCCTCCCAGAAACATGATAGGGTCCCCCTTGTCCTCACTTATCACCCCACCAGCCTCCGCATTCAAAGGATCATCCTCCGCCATTTCCGCCAACTCCAGCATGATGCCACCACCAAACACATCTTCCCTTCACCCCCCTTATCGGCATTCCGTAGGGATCGCTCCCTCCGGGACACCCTGGTCCACTCCTCCATCACCCCCTACTCCTCAACCCCCTCCTATGGCACCACCCCATGCCCACGCAAAAAATGCAATACCTGCCCCTTCACTTCCTCTCTCCTCACCGTCCAAGGACCCAAACACTCCTTTCAAGTGAAGCAGCATTTCACTTGCATTTCCCCCAACTTAGTCTACTGCATCCGTTGCTCCCAATGTGGTCTCCTCTACATTGGAGAGACCAAACGTAAACTGGGCGACCGCTTTGCAGAACACCTGCGGTCTGTCCGCAAGAATGATCCAAACCTCCCTGTCGCTTGCCATTTCAACACTCCACCCTGCTCTCTTGCCCACATGTCTGTCCTTGGCTTGCTGCATTGTTCCAGTGAAGCCCAACGCAAACTGGAGGAACAACACCTCATCTTCCGACTAGGGACTTTACAGCCTTCTGGACTGAATATTGAATTCAACAACTTTAGGTCGTAAGCTCCCTCCCCCATCCCCACCCCCTTTCTGTTTCCCCCTTCCCCTTTTTTTTCCAATAAATTATAAAGATTTTCCTTTTCCCACCTATTTCCATTATATAAAAAAAACCCACTAGAGCTATACCTTGAGTGCCCTACCATCCATTCTTAATTAGCACATTCGTTTAGATAATATCACCAACTTTAATTTTAACACCTATGTGTTCTATTGTACTATTGTCGTTGACATCTTTTGATGATCTGCTTCTATCACTGCTTGTTTGTCCCTACAACCACACCCCCCCACCCCCCCCTCCACCTCTTTGTCTCTCTATCTCTCCGCCCCCCACACACACACCTTAAACCAGCTTATATTTCAACTCTTTCTTGGACTCGAACGCAAGTTCTGTCGAAGGGTCATGAGGACTCTAAACGTCAACTCTTTTCTTCTCCGCCAATGCTGCCAGACCTGCTGAGTTTTTCCAGGTAATTCTGTTTTTGTTGTAGACAAAGAGAAACTGTTTCTATTTGCTGAAGTATCAGTGGCCAGAGGGCACAGGTTTAAGGTGATTGGCAAAAGAACCAGAGGCAACATGAGGTAAAACATTTTTTCAACAACACGTGGTTAGAGTTTGGAATGCTCTAGGGTGCTAGAAACAGATTCAATATCGACTTTTCAAATGGGATTTGGATAAATACTTGAAAGGGAAAAAAAAATGCAAGGACATGAAGGAAGAGCAGGGAACTGGGATTAACTGGATTTCTTTTCTGAAGAACCAGGGCAGACTCAATGGGCTGAAAGGCCTCCCTCTGTGCTGCACATTCCAATGATCCTATTCAATTTAATGAAAATACCTGAAAGTGAAAGACTTGTTACATTTCAAATGGCCCTTTGCTCAGACCTCTGTACATTTGTTAGTAAGTTCAGTTCATAATGATCTAGAAAAGAGTTCTGATCTTCAAAATACATGTGCTACTTACAAACGGACTATTTCAACTAAACTATGTATGGCTGTCTATCATAAATACTCTCCAGTGCGCCTGGAGCAGTCAGGAAATATTTAGTTTCTGATTATGAACATCAATGTTAATATATTTGACATGGTCAATCAGTGAAAGCCTCTTAAAAATATGCACCGAAATAATTGGGAGAGTGGGGAGGGGACGATTTTAACCCTACCCAAGGGGTGAAAATTAGGCAGGTAGCCTATTAAAATTCTCCAGTTATCACCCTGGATCATCCAGGTTACCCCGACTTTGATTATAACTGCCTCTCACATACAGGTGGAGAGGACATCTTCAAAACTGGTCAAGTCCTTCTTTATGCATGAATGTTAAGAAATGAACCCAATTTTAACTGAGGCCGGAGTGAGGAAGATGTCATCCCAGGAGTTAAAACAGGCCAAGGTTCTTGATTTCTACAGCACCTGGCTTGACCATCCAAAGCCCACATGGAGTTAAACTTGAGACCACTGACGGTGAGAAAAATGAACTCAGTCAAGATTAAAGGTTCACATGCTGTCCAATTTCAGTACTACTACTATGTGAACTGAATCATACATCAATACGTGAAAAATGGTCTCTAATTACAATAGTGATGATTTTACCACAAATGCTTTACCGTGGCAAAGGATTTGGCCCAATTATTTCAACTGACATTTAACTTGCTTATCAAAAGTGCTATTCAGATGTGATTGTTTAAAGAAATGTTTGTTAAGAATAACACCAAACTAATAGCAAATCACTTACTTTCAACTTCAAAATGACGAGAAAAAGATCTTTTGAAAACCAGAAAACAGTCATAGCCATACAGCATAACAGCATTGTATTTCAGAGCTGTCAAATGTATTCGGCATAAAGCATTCATAAACAACTCAGCACGTGACCTTGTAGTAATTGACTAGTGGGGTCTGCCTATCACTTCATAGATTTGCCTGGTCTGTTCTGACATTAATTACATAATTATTGGTGCAGAGTTACAATTTCAGCATGTATTAGAATGGCAACAAAAGAGCTGTGTTGGGGAGGTATCTGTACTCCTATTAGTTTATATTTCATATCTACTGATATAATATGTTCCCATGGTTTTTGAGATGAGGCTTGAAATGCTTGACAATACAACCTTGTTAATATTTAGGGAGACTTGGCACATATTGAGGGTGTTGCAGGCAGGTAATATGGGAAAATGTAAAGGAGACTTAGGGAAGTATTTGAAGGAGTGGACCATTGATGGGTATTAGTTTTTGGGAGTAGCCTGATGGATGTCAGAACACTGAAATGCTCTCTTGTGTACCTATAGTAAAGTACCTAGCAGAGCAAGGGGAACTGGCTTTGTGTTAATCATGGGACATTAGCTGATTGTACAAGGGCTAGGGACAAGGGCAAGGGCTTGTACAAGGGACATTGATTTAAGGCTTTGGGCAAGAGATGCAGGGGGCTGCAAGGGGGAACTTTTTAATGCAGCAAATGGAAATGTAATAACCTGGAGCTTGCTGCATACAAGGGCGTGGAAGCAGAGACAACTAATCATTTCAAAATGAAATTGGATGGCCATTTGAGGAAAATAAACTTGCACGGCTGTAGGGATAGGGCAGGGAAACGGAACTGACTGGATTGCTTTACAGAGAGCTGGCATGGACTTGATGGGCCAAATGGCCTCCTTCTGCACTGTTATTTTGCTAACAGAATCATCTTAACTTACTGACACTCCATTGTGGGGGAATACACAGTTGATATTCCTTTTGCTAGAAACGGGAAGGACAAAGGTGTCTGGCATTGATTGTTTTCACGAGCTATGTGGACAGCACAATTATCAAGCATGAGTTATCAATTTTACAGCTCCAGTGTGCTACGATTAAAACAAGGATAGTCTAGCTATGTAAAATAAATGCTTGATTGACATGCTCAAGTATTGCATCTCCTAAAAAAGGCGATGCAAGTACGTTATAGCGGATCTGCCAATCTCCAAGAAAGTACTCAAGTGCTTGAGTAGACAAGCATAAATTGGAAGATTCTTTCTAAAATTAGTACATATTACATTGCTGGCATGAACCTGTGTTGTTTACACTTACATCAGTAAGGATTGCCCTTTTCTGGAGATGGGAAGCTCAGGGTGCAGGTATTACAGATCTCTAGGGAGTAGAATAGAAGGAGGTAGAATCCTACTTCAGTTATATAAAGCCCTAGTTAGAATACACCTGCTGTTCTATAAGCATTTCTGGGCATCACACTTAGGAATGATATATTAGCCTTGGAGAGAGTGCAGTGCAGATTTACCAGAATTGACACCTGGGATTAAGCCACGAGGAGTGATTAAACCAACTAGAGTTGTATTCCTTGGAATTTAGAAGACTAAGGGGTGATTTGATCAAAGCATTCAAGTTATTGAGAGGAACAGATAGGGTAGATTGGGAGAAACTAATTCCTCTAATTAGGGAGTTTAAGACTAGGGGGCTTAGTCAAAATATTAGGGGCAGTCCTTTTGGGAGTGAAATTAGGAAACACATCTTCACACAAGGGGTGGTAGAAGTTTGGAACTCTCTTCCACAAATGACAATTAGTGCTAGATCAATTGCTCATTTTAAAACTGAGATTGACAGATTTTTGTTAGCTGAAGTTATTAAGGGATATGGGGCAAAGATATGGGGCTATATGGAGATAGGTCACATATCAGCCATGATCTCAATCAGTGGTGAAACAGGCTTGAGGAGCTAAATTGCCTCCTCCTGTTTCTAAGGGGTATACCAGCAGTCAAGTCTTACTGGACTTGTTAGTTAATACTCTTATTTCATCTTCAATTCAGGATTAAACTCAGCCAAATTCAAACATTTGATAGATTAGCTTGGATCTGGCTCACTTTCCCTTTTTCTAGTCCCTAGTAAAACACCAGAATTCACATGACTGTAAAGACATGGGACTTGCATGTAGGCCTGAAAAATAAACTGGACAGGATGCCATGGAGTATCATTGGTGATGGTTCCTGGCCTATTTGGTGACATTATTTACCAATTTCCACAAACTTGGCAGTAGATTATCTTGAACTAGTTGGCATCAGTAAAGAAGATAAGAAACTAGATGAGCAGACAAGCATAAATTGGAAGATTCTTTTTAAAATTAGCCTCAGGAAAAACAAAATCAAAAGTTGCAAAAATAGATTAATGTGTAAATTTATAAGGCAGGCCTGTGGCCTTCCAATGCTGCTTATGTTTCAAACCCACTCAATGGCAAATTGAATTGGAATACTGGACGGATTTGAAAATAAAAGTAGTCTAGGGACATAGCAAGGAGGTTATCATTCAGTTCAACAACTCTTTCTTTGCTCATACAATTAAACAAAACAGTTTAAATTAAATGTCTGCTGTGCTGCAGAAGTATCCAGAACTGCAGTAAGTACCTCTTAGCCCAAGTTGACAGCACAGAAACCTGGAGCAGTAAATCATGGCACGCTTCAAGCCACAATGCAACAGTTAAGAGATGAGAAAGACCAGTTCTGGAATCAGAAATAAAGAGAAAGCAACCTTCTGGGAAGCACAGTTATCAACCATCTGTAAAGGAATGAAACCGGACGGACCAGCCAGCAATGACCTAGGCACTGGAGACAACAACGGCAAACTCAGCCCTATCGACCCTGCAAAGTCCTCCTTAGCAACATCTGGGGGCTAGTGCCAAAATTGGGAGAGCTGTCTCACAGACTAGTCAAGCAATAGCCTGACATAATCATCCTCGCGGAATCATATCTGACAGATAATGTCCCAGACACCGCCGATCACCATCCCTGGGTTTGTCCTGTCCCACCGGCAGGACAGACCCAGCAGAGGTGATGGCATAGTAGTGTATAGTCGGGAGGGAGTTGCCCTGGGAGTCCTCAACATTGACTTTGGACCCCATGAAGTCTCAGAGCATCAGGTCAAACATGGGTAAGGAAACCTCCTGCTGATTACCATGTACTGCCCTCCCTCAGCTGATGAACCAGTGTTCCTCCATGTTGAAGCACTGAGGGTGGCAAGGGTGCAGAATGTACCCTGGGTGGGGGATTTCAATGCCCATCACCAAGAGTGGCTCAGTAGCACCACTACTGACCAAGCTGGCCAAGTCCTCAAGGACATAACTGCTGGACTGGGGTCTGATGCAGGTGGTGAGGGAACCAACAAGAGAGAAAAACATGCTTGACCTCATCCTCACCAACCTGCCTGCCACAGATGCACCTGTCCATGACAGTATTGGCAGGAGTGACCACCGCACAGACATTGTGGAGACAAAGTCCCTCCTTCACATTGAGGATATCCTCCATCGTGTTGTGTGGCATTAGTGCTAAGTAGGATAGATTTCGAACAGATCTAGCATCTCAAGACTGGGCATCCATGAGGCGCTGTGGGGCATCAGCAGCAGCAGAATTGTACTTGAACACAATCTGTAATGTTAGTTCCCCGCTGAAGTTACCCCTGGACATGTCTGATCCTAAAGTGGAACACAACTTGATAGACACTAAGTTTTATTTGTTGTTTAGTTACATGGGGAGTAGCTACTGAACAGAGTCACAGGAGTCAGCTGATGAACTTTTAACAAAAAAAAACATTTATTCAACAAGAAAAGATGAACTAAATTACAATATTCCTTCAACCACGACTATACCTTTACAGATGTATACAGATTTTTAAGGATAACACAAGTTACAAAAGCTATCTTATACTTTAATGTCCACAGTAAGTACACAGTCCACGTAAATCTATGACACCCTGTGGTCAGACACACCATACTCTGAAACCAAATGACAGATGTCACCTCAACTAGATGCTATGGATCTCTCCTCAACTTCCCCCAGATGCTTGTCACACCATGAGTCAACCAGTTTCACTGAACTCCGTCTTTCACAGCAGGGTTTCTGATCTCCACTCTCCAAGAACATGCTTTGGAATCTTCTCCCAATCCAACACTTTCTCTGAGGCACTTTCCACAAGGGTTCACCTCCAGAATTTCAAACTCTCCTTCTGAATGTCCTGTTCCCTGAGTCACCACATGCATTCAAGCTGTCTTCCACGCACTGTCTTTCACTGACTCAGCATTAACAGTACTGCTGCTTCATATGCCCATAGCAAAGAGTTACAGACCTTCAGTTGTCTCTTTGGACCTTCTTACCTCTTGCTAGCTGTTCAAGCTTTAAATCTGCTTTCTGCAGCTTCTGTCTCTTTAATCTGAAGCTTGGAGCCTTTCTCTCTGTTCCTCACTCTTAACTTCACTTAACAGGATCTTTTCCAGTTTCCTGTCCTCCATTTGACTAGAAGGTCTTCTTTGGATTTCCTCTTCTTCCACTCCCCTGGATTTCTGGGTCTTTTCCTTAACTTGGGGCTGACTATCTGTCTCCTTCTAGCTCCAGTCTCTCTCTGGCAGCTAATTTCAACCAACTTTAGCTTGGAACTGGCTATCTGCCCCTTCAAGGTGGCTTCTGTTTGGCAGCTGCCTTCCAAACCAGCTGAACTCTACCAGCTTCTAAATCAAACTGCTGTCTTTCTTTTGCTGTGTGTCTGCGGAAGGAGCCTGCCTCTCTGGCCCCCTGTTGCTAGGCAACAGTCCAATTCTTCTACCCTTGTTTGTCTACCTTTTACTTAGGAGATGTAAAACTCATTAGAAATGCAGGCACCTTTTGAAAGTGAAACTAAAACTCAGTTTGACCTTTCTTAACACACTGATACACAAATCAAACTGAAACTTAAAAGCTAAAACTCATTCCTAATGCCTACAAATACCGATATAACTTACTTAAACTATCTCTATTTCCTAACAGTAACCTCATGGCCTGGCACATCCCTCACTCTACCATTACCATCAAGCCAGGGGATCAACACTGGTTCAATGACGAGCGCAGGAGGGCATGCCAGGAGCAGCACCAGGCACACCTAAAAGTGAGATGTCAACCTGGTGAAGCTGTAACACAGGACTACTTGTGTGCCAAGCATCAAGTGATCGACAGGGCTAAGCGATCCCACAACCAACGAATCAGGTCTAAGCTCTGTAGGCCTGCCACATTCAGTCGTGAATGGTAGTGGACAATTAAACAACTCACTGGAGGAGGGGGATCCACAAATATCCCCATCCTCAATGATGGGAGAGCCCAGCAAATCAGTGCAAATGATAAGGCTGAAGCATTTGCTACAATCTTTAGCCTGAATTGCCAAGTAGATGATCCATCTCGGCCTCCTCCGGAGGTCCCCAGCATCACAGATGCCAGGCTTCAGCCAATTCAATTCACTCCACATGATATCAAGAAATGCCTGATGTCACTGGATAGTGCAAAGGCTATGGGCCCTGACAATATTCTAGCAATAGTACTGAAGAACTATGCTCCAGAACTTGCTGCACACCTAGCCAAGCTGTTCCAGTACAGCTACAACACTGGCATCTACCCGGCTATGTGGAAAATTGCCCAGGTATGTCCTGTACACTAAAAGCAGGACAAATCAAACATGGCCAACTACCGCCCCATCAGCCTACTCTCGATCATCAGTAAAGTAATGGACGGGGTCATCAACAATGCTATCAAGCAGCACTTGCTTAGCAATAACCTGCTCATTGACACCCAGTTTGGGTTCCGCCAGGACCACTCAGCTCCTGACCTCATTATAGCCTTGGTTCAAACATGGACAAAAGAGCTGAACTCCTGAGGCGAGATGAGAGTGACTGCCCTTGACATCAAGGCATTTGACAGAATGTGGCATCAAGGAGCCCTAGCAAAACTGGAGTCAATGGGAATCAGGGAAAGACTCTCCACTGGTTGGAATCATACCTAGCACAAAGGAAGATAATTGTGGTTGTTGGATGTCAGTCATCTCAGCTGCAGGACATCACTGCAGGAGTTCCTCCGGTTAGTGTCCTCAGCCCAACCATCTTCAGCTGCTTCATCAATGTCCTTCCTTCCATCATAAGGTCAGAAATGGGGATGTTCACTGATGATTGCACAATGTTCAGCACCATTCGTGACTCCTCAGATACTGAAGCAGTCCGTGTCCAAATGCAGCAAGACCTGGGCAATATTTTTGTTTATTCATTCATGGGATGTGGGCTTCACTGGCTAGGCCAGCATTTATTGCCCATCTCTAGCTGCTGCTGAGGAGGTAGTGAAGGGCTCCTTGAACCACTATGGTCCATGTGGAGTAGGTACACCCACAGTGCTGTTAGGAAGGGAATTCCAGGATTTTGACCCAGCAACAGTGAAGGAACGGCAATATATTTCCAAGTCAGGATGGTGAATGGCTTGGAGGGGAACTTCCAGGTGGTGGTGTTCCCATGTGTCTGCTGCCCTTGTCATTCTAGATGATAGTGGTTGTGGGTTTGAAAGGTCCTGCTGAAGGAGCCTTGGTGAATTCCTGCAGTGCATCTTGTAGATGGTACAGACTGCTGCTACTGTGTGTCGGTAATGGAAGGAGTGAATGTTTGTGGATGTGGTGCCAATCAAGCAGGCTGCTTTGTCCTGGGCGGTGTCAAGCTTCTTCAATGTTGTGGGAGCTGCACTCATTTAGGCAAGTGGAGTGTATTCCATCATACTCCAGACTTGTGCCTTGTAGATGGTGGACAGGCTTTGGGGAGTCAGGAGGTGAGTTACTTGTCACACGATGCCTCTGACCTGCTCTTGTAGCCACAGTATTTATATGGCTAGTCCAGTTCAGTTTCTTGTCAATGGTAACCCCCAGGACGTTGATAGTGGGGGATTCAGTGATGGTAATGCCATCCAGGCATTACCAGGCTTAGCCTGACAAATGGCAAGTAACGTTTGACCAGACAAGTGCCATGGAATGACCATCTTGAACAAGAGACAATCTAACCATCGGGTCCTGACATTCAATGGTATTATCATCACTGAATACAAGATGCACTGCAGGGATTCACCAAGGCTGTTTAGATAGCACCTTCCAAACCTACAACCACTACCATCTAGAAGGAGCAGGGCAGCAGATAGATGGGACCACCACCTGGGATATGAACAGCTCAGCCTTTACTATCAGCTATGTCATAAAATTGGGGACTCATGGTGGGATATATTTGAAATTCCTTGATTTTTTTTTTGGAACTGTTGAATCTTAAGCTGATGAGTACAAGAAGCGCTTTGAATTCAGGAGTTGGTGTGAGGTATTTTTGAAGTGGTGAGACTGCAAAAATTTGGTGTATTCATAGCTAAATCATTTTTGGAAGTAGAAGATATAACTTTGATTGGGTTACAAAAAGTATTCAAGAATAAGTTAACAGAGTTGGTGGATACATTGCAATTAGGGCTACCTGCGGGGGCTAGGAAATCAGGCATAACTGAAGTGATAGCACAGCATTTGAAACTGGAAGGAATACCTGAGAGACAGAGTTCTCCAAGGGGTGGCTCATTGGAATGGGCTCAAATTTAGTTGCAAATGAAAACAATTGAGTTGGAAGAAAAGGAAAGAGATAGGGCATTCCAAATGAAAAAGGCAGGAAAACAGGAGAGAGAAAGAAAACGGTAAAGGGAGTTAGAAATTGTGAAGATAGAGAAGGAGGAAAGAGAAAAAGAGAGTGAGAATTCCAACTGAAAATGTTGGCAGTTAAAAAAGAGAAGCCAGGAGGTGGGGAAGGACTCATCTCCAGAGTAGAACCTAGTGGGGAGATATTTAAATTTGTGCAAGCTCTTTCAAAGTTTGAGGAAGAAGATATTAAAAGCATTCTTTATTTAATTTGAGGAGCTGGCTAAACAAATGAAATGCTATTGTTACAGTCTAAGTTGGTGTGTAGAGCACATGAGGTATATGCTTCGCTATCAGAAGAAATATCAGTGAATTATGATATGATAAAAAAAGACTATTTTGAGTGTATATGAGTTAGTTCCTGAAGCATACAGGCAGAAATTTAGGAACATGAGAAAATAGCCTGGGCAAACTTATATTGAGTTTGAGAGAGTAAAACAAAGTATTCTCGACTAATGGTAAAGGCTGAGTTATTCAAATCCCAGAGGGAAACTTGAAACAACTGTCATAACCCACTTTTACAATTTGTATGTTTCAAGATGCAGGGTTTGAATTCAGTAGTAATTTGACCACCGAGTCTCAAGAGGTTTTTTTAAATATAAAACTAAATTAAGCATTTATTACTTTAACAACAAATTAAACACATACACATGGCTACAAATTCCTACTATAATAACTTTTAAGCAAATTCCCAAATTAATCTGACTCTCCGTTACACCCCTGTTAAGGCAACAGTAAAACCTATAGCAAAAACAGAATTGCCTGGAAAAACTCAGCGGGTCTGGCAGCATCGGCGGAGAAGAAAAGAGAAGAAAAGAAGAAAAGAAAAAAAGCCTTACTCACAATCTCCTTTCTCCTTTATACATATCTTTCTCTTTGAATGCAAATTTTCCTTTGTATTACTAGGTTTTTAATTTTACCTCTTCTAACAATAACATCCTTTGATTCCACCAATTTTATTAGTAAGCAGAAAAAACTAAACACATTGCTTGGTGTCTTCTAGCTAGGTGCAAGATTTCACCCATTCTGTTGACTGCTTTATTTAAAAATGCAGCTTTCCCCCTTGCCACCTATGTTTCTAAACTTCCCTATGTTTATCCAATTACCATTTCAAACCTACTTCTTTCTATACACCAAAGCACCCATCTTAGCTAGCTTTAATGCAATCAAGATACACACACATACACACACATAGACACAGACACCACTAAACTCTATTTTAAAAAATAATTTCCACTAACATTGTAGTCATTAATCTCTTCATGACAATATTGTGTGTCACCTAGCCTAGGTCTTCACAATCTATGTGCCTTACTATTGGCCTAACGAAAATGTAACTTAAAATCCTTTCTTCCATTAATAAAGGTATAATTTAGTTTTGTAAGAAACCCTATAAGACTTGGTGGACTTAATACTGCTGAATTCAAGGCACACCTCTCGAAAATTATACAAATTGCAAAACAAGTTGCGGCAGTTGTTTCAAGTTCCCCTCTGGGATTTTGAGCCAGGTAAGGATGGCAGATTTGGTTTCCAAAAGGACATTGGTGGACTTTAGATGTTGCACCAGCTATTACTTGCTCACCAACTCTATTTCCTGCCTCCACATCTCTTTTTCCAGCCATCATTTCCCCAACGTGCCTTTGAGTGAAAAGTATTCTTTGACTGTCATGTAGAGCTAGGTATGCTTGGTGAAGTGATTTAATGGCAGAAATCATGTGCCAGCTGCAGTTCAGTGGGTAGCACTCTCCCTTCTGAGTCAGAAGGTTGTGGGTTCAAGCCCCACTCCAAAGACTCGAGCACAAAATCCAGACCCAGATTCCAGTGCAGCACTGAGAACAACTGCCTTGTTAGAGGTGCCTTGTCTTTTGGGTGAATCATTAAACTGAGACCCCTTCTGCCCTGTCAGGCAGATATTGTTCGGAAATAGAGTTTAAGTAAGTTATTTTTGTATCAGTTTGGCAGGAAGAATAGGAAAATAGAACAGCTCAATATTATTTAAATGGAGAAAGACCGCAGAAGGCTGCAGCACAGAAGGATTTGGGGGTCCTCATGCATGAATCCCAAAAAGCTAGCATACAAGTTCAACAGGTAATAGGGAAAGCAAATGGAATATTGGCCTTTATTTCAAAGGGAATTGAGCATAAAAATAGGGAAATCGTACTAAAACTATACAAGGCACTAGTTAGGCCACACCTAGAATACTGTGAACAGTTTTGGTTCCCTTATCTAAAGAAAGATGGACTGGCAGATAAGATTCACTAGGTTGATCCTGGGTATGGAGGGATTTTCTTATGAGGAGAGGTTGAGTAGGTTAGGCCTGTACTCATTGGGGTTTAGAAGAATGAGAGGCAAGCTTATTGAAACATATAAGATTCTTAGGGGGCTTGACAAGGTAGATGCTGAGAGGTTGTTTTCCCTTGTGAGAGAGTATAGGACCAGAGGGCATAATCTCAGAGTAAGGGGTTGCCAATATAAAACAGAAATTAGGAGAAATTTCTTCTCTCAGAGGGTTGTTAATCTGTGGTATTCTTTGCCACAGAGGGCTGAAGAGGCTGGGTCATTAAGTATATTCAAGGCTGAGATAGACAGAATTTTAATCAGTAAGGGAATCAAAGGTTATGGGGAAAAGGCAAGAAAGTGAAGTTGAGGATTATCAAATCAACCATGATCTTATTGAATGGCAAGGCAGACTCGATGGGCCAAATGGCCTACTTCTGCTCCTACGCCTAATGGACTTATGGTATTTATGGGTGATAGGAATGAGTTTTAGCTCGAATGTTTAAGTTTGGTTTGTATTTCTAATTCTGTCTATTAAGAATATTCAAGTTGAGTTTTAGTTTCGCTTTAAAAGGTGCCTGCATTTCTAATGAGAGCTTACGACTGTAAGAGAAGTTAAGCAAACAAGAGTAGAAAAACTGGGCTGTTGCCTAGCAACAGGGTTCCAGAGAGGTAGGTCTCTCCCACAGGCACATACAGAAGAAACTAAAAACAGCAGTTTTGAGTTCAGTTTTGAAGACAGCTACCAGGCAGATGAAGCCTAGAAGGGGCAGACAGCCAGTCCCAAGCTAAAGTTGGTTGAGAGTAGCTACCAGAAAAGGGAGAGAAAGCAAGTCCCAAGCTAATGGAGAAAGTCTCCAAAATCCAGGGGAGTTGAGCAGGAGAAAGTCCCAAGACCTTCTAGTCAAAGGAAGGACAGGATCCTGGAAAAGGTCCAGTTAAGTGATGTTAAGAGTGAGGGGCATAGAAAGGCTCCAAGCTTCAAGCTTAAAGCTTCAAGCTACAGGAAGCAGAATCAAAGCAATATAAAGGCTTGTTAGGAGTCAGAAGGCCCAAAGAGGCAACTGAAGGTCTCTAACCTTTTGCTATGAGCATGTAAAGCAGTGGTGTACTGTTGATGGTTGAGTTGGTGAGAGAAAGTGCATGGAAGACAGCTTGAATGCATGTGGTGACCCAGGGAAGAGGAACATCAGAAGGAGAGCTTGAAACCCTGGAGGTGAACCCTTGTGGAATGCACCTGGGAGAAAGCATTGATTTGGGAGAAGATTCCAATGCAAGTTCTTGGAAAGTGGAGATTGGAAACCCTCATGTGAAAAATGAAGTTCAATGATACTGGTTGGCTCACGGTGTGACAAGTGTCTGGGAGGAGTTGAGGAGAGATCCATAGCATCAGTCTGGAATGCCATCTGTCACTTGGTTTCAGAAAGTGGGATGTCTGACCACAGGTCGCCTTATTTACTGTGTACTTACTATAACAAAAGATATTTCTGAGTGACAAGAACACTGTTCATCAGAGCAAGGAGCCACAAGCAGGGAGACATTCTTGGGAATTTATTAACAATAGTGAACAGTACGTACAAGTGATTAACACCCATGCCCAGAATGTGCAACTAATTCTTCTTAATTTTCCTACCGCTACGTCTTGGTGCTCCCCAGACATCCACAGCAGAGGTGGAGGCAGCCTGCTGACTGCGACGCCCTGTGTGTGATAACCTTGGCAGGTGTCTTCTGGAGGGCCGAGACTTGGAGAGTGACAGCTTGCTTTCGGGGTCCTGCTGTTTGACAGTGGCACCCTCTTTGGCCTGTGGAGCTGCTGAGGTCACCAGAAGAGGGAATTTGGACAGACTGGATACTCCCTGAGTCACCTGGAGGGATGGCCCCGGGGTATGTACCTGCTGATCCTCCTCCCTATGGGTGCCAGAGAGCTCCAGACTGACTTCCTGAGGATGAAGTGTAGCTGGAGTGAAAAAACAAAAACAGAATTACCTGGAAAAACTCAGCAGGTCTGGCAGCATCGGCGGAGAAGAAAAGAGTTGACGTTTCGAGTCCTCATGACCCTTCGACAGAAGAAGTTCTGTCGAAGGATCATGAGGACTCGAAACGTCAACTCTTTTCTTCTCCGCCGATGCTGCCAGACCTGCTGAGTTTTTCCAGGTAATTCTGTTTTTGTTTTGGATTTCCAGCATCCGCAGTTTTTTTGTTTTTATTTTTGTAGCTGGAGTGAGATTGACTGGTCCCACACCCCTCTCATCTACACACTGTTGGAGGCCAACAATGGCATCAGAGGTGGAGTTGAGTCCACGCAGCAGTGCAGGAGCGATGTCCTGGACCAAGGCCTCCCTGGCGGCCTCCTTCCTACCATTGTTGACCTCAGTGCTTTGCAATGCCAGCACTATCACCTCAGACTGAAGACGGACGAGCTCCTCCATTTTGCCTTGCGATCTGAGGAGTGCAGTGGACATCCCTTCCTGATGTTCCCTAGCTTGCCTTTGCAGCTCCAGCAATTTTGACATGATCGAGTTCAGATCTTGGGAATTTATTAACAATAGTGAACAGTACGTACAAGTGATTAACACCCATGCCCAGAATGTGCAACTAATTCTTCTTAATTTTCCTACCGCTACGTCTTGGTGCTCCCCAGACATCCACAGCAGAGGTGGAGGCAGCCTGCTGACTGCGACGCCCTGTGTGTGATCGAGTTCGTCATCTCTCTCGGGTTCAACAAGTTTCTGGCTTCCAGCAGTCCACCGAGTCCCTGCCGTCGCCTGCTGTGGATCAGAGAGGGCGACGTGCTCACCAGCTTGTGATCCCGAGGCTACTCTACAGCTAGGTCCCGCAGAGATGTGTGGCTCTGCGCTGGTGGAGAGTGTGGGTGAGCGCTGTGATGGGACCTCAAGGAAGGTGCCTCCAGATTCCTCTATAAAGGTTTCTTCGGGGCCTGGTTGGAGGCCCATGGGGCATGGACTCCGTTGGTTATTTTCCAGATGTGCCTGCAGAAGAAAGCGAAGATAATTAGTGCATGGCAGTGGCCTGTGAAACAGGACACATCACTCACAGCACATTGTCTGATGGATGTTGCACTGCTGGATCCTCACTTGGTAGAACACCTCACCGTCAACACAGGATCAGTTCAGATTGTCGCCAGTCAGCTGGATGGTTCTGTTTTCAAAGTATGTGAGGACCTTGATTTCAGACATTCCTCCACCAGTCTGTGACCTCTCCCTGTTGTTGTGTGCCAGCTTATCCTGCATGATTAGAGATGGAGAAAGTGTACAGGCACCTGCCAGGCCAGATGAAATGTATGCTTGGCATGTGTTGGTGGTGAGTGGTTCCATGGACAGGATGAGGGCAATGATGGTGAATATGAGAGAGTGAATGGTGATGTCCCTTGAACTGACACTGAGTGAGGGATCTGTGGATGTATGATGGGTTGGTGAGTGTGTAGGTTGAGAGTGCGGAGAAGAGTGACTTACCATGGCGGAACGGAGGAGATCATTCACCCTCTTGCGGCACTGGGTGGCTGTCCTCTTTTTAAGGGCACTGGTGCTGACCACCGCTGCCACCTTCTCCCAAGCATGGTTGGTCGAGCCGATGCCCATCTTGCAGCCAAAGCGAGGATAGAGGACATCCTGACCGACTCCACGGCATCCAAAAAGTGTTCCAATGACGTATCGCTAAACATGGGAGCTGCAATCTTTTTCCCTTTCGTGGACATCTTTCCTGCATCAGTCATGTGCTGGAAGCACTGAGATGTGTGCACGCAGTTAAACTTTAAATATGGCGCCCAGCGTAATGAAGTTGCGAGGTGACAGCAGGTGGGCAAATGAAAGCCCGCCCATTATGGAAACAGCGTTCCCCAGGAATGCATCAATAATTTGGTGGGTTTGGGAGGTACGGTGTGAAAACCCGCCATTGCGACCGGCGGATAAAACCTCATTTTACCCGTCTGCTACCGCACTTAGTGCAAATCTGGGACGATTCAACCCTTGGTTTCAGAGTGTGGGGTGTCTGACCACAGGTCATCTTACTTACTGTGATCTTACTGTGAACCTTAGAGTATCGGATAACTTCTGTAGCTTGTGCTATCCTTACAAATCTGTATATATCTGTAAAAGTATAACTGTGAATGAAGGAGTATTGTAATATAGTTCATCTTTTCTTATTTAATAAATGTCTTATTCTTTTCTTAAAAGTTCATTAGCTGACCCCGGTGACTCTGTTCAGTGGCCAATCTCCATGTATCTAAACAAACAAATAAAAGTTAGGATCCATCAAGTCTGGTTCCACCCTGGGATCAAGCTTGTCCAGAGGAAACATCAGCTGGGATCGTAACAACATAAAGCATCCCATGCCACTATTTAGAAGGAAAGAAATAAAGTTCTCCCCAGTGTCTTGGTCAGTAGTTATCCCTCAACCAACACCACCAAAACAGGGTGTCTGGCCATCATCTAATTCCGGGATCTCTCTGTGTATAAATTTGTTGCCAGGTTTCCCACATTACAACAGTGACTATATTAGTCTAGGAGCTTTGTGATGGTCTGAGATCATGAAAGGCTATTTTAACGTTAATGTTTTTTTTAGAAGGCAACCAAACAAAAATCAGAAAACAAAATGAAAAATTAATAAAGGAGAATCTATTTAATACCACAATCAGAGGATAATACACTGCCATCTGAAGCTACTGTCAAGGTCTTTTCCATTGAACCCCATTCTGTAGACTACCATGTCATCAACACTAATCCAAAATCTTAATTTTATTCAAAGACTATTGATTCATTCGAAATACCAAAACAGAAAGACTCGCATTCATATGGCATCTTTCACAACCTCAGGATGTCCAAAAGTGCTTTACAGCCAATGAACTATGTTTGTATATGGAAACGTAGTCACTTGTTGTAAGTGTAGGAAATACAACAGCCAATTTGCACACAACAAATTACATAAGCTATCTTCATGAGACATTCTGAACAGAATGTCTTTTGAATATACGCATCAGCTGGTAGGGAAAGAACAGCTTGGAGAAAACTCAACAATGAGCTTGCTGGGCAAATTAACTTGGCACGGACTCCTCCTACTGCTCTCTGTTGCTACAGGAGAGGACACAACAAAAGGAGAAATTCGAATAGATGGGTTGCTGAATGGTTGGTTTCAAATGAACTATTCGTGAAGGAAACAAAACCCAAAAACTCAACATATTCCAATGTTTTTCCATGGCGAAATGTTGGTGCAGTTTTGAAATCTGACTAAACACTGGACATCTCGCTACATAGATTCCAGCTTACATATGTTGTACGTGGAATTTAAACAACCTTAAGTGCTTGACATGCCAGATGAAGAATGTACAATGTATAGACTATTTTCTGGTGTTAGGCATTAGGCTCCTTAATTATGGCTAGATATAGTGGCATCAAGGACCAAGGATACTACTGCTAATATTCTGGCATATACCATATAGCAGGCAGTCTATGACAAAGTTATTGACACTAAATTTGCCTGACTGCTAGAGTTTTGGAATGGTGTTTGATGTAGCAGACTAAATGGCTTTAAAGGAGATTTTTTTTAATATCTAAAAGTAGCAGCCTGAGATATTTTTGCTATCATGTTGTAGGAATGAATCATGCGAACCCGTTCTGCAATTCAGTCTGAACCAGGCCGATCTGTACCTGAAGTTCAGTTACTTGCCTTTGTTCCCTGTCCCTTGATACCTTTACTGAATAAAAATCTAAAAATCTCAGTCTTGCAAATTTCAATTGACCTCAGCATGCACAGCCTTTCATCTCACCTTCAAAAAAATATCTACACACATACATCATAAGCCATTTATAAATAGGTACATTTATAGGTGGCCGTGCCTTCACTTGCCTAGGCCCTAAGCTTAGGAATATCCTCCCTGTACTTCACCACCTCTCTACCTCACTTTCCTCCTTTAAGACACTGCTTAAAACCTCTTACCACGTTTTTGGTAATTTGCTCTAATATCTCCATATGTGGCTCGGTGTCATATTTTGTTTTATAGTACCCTTGCGGAACACCTTGGGACGCTTTATTATGGTAAAGAGGCTTTATAAATACAATTTGTTGCTTCGGTAGAAAGGAAGAACTGTATTTACACAGCCCCTTTCACATTTTCAGGGCATTTCAAAGCACGTCAGAGCCAATTACTTTGAAGAGTTGACGCTGTTGTACAGTCAAGTGCAGCAGCCAATCTGAGCTTTAATTACAAGCAGCAATGAGATAAATGTCACTTGTGTCAAATATGGACTCATAGGCTTTGGGCTTAGAAGCAACATGAGGAGTTTTCATTTTAAAATAGTAAACTTGTAACTAAAAAGATTGGGGCGTGTTGAAAAGATATGGGAGGAGGCTTACATGGAACACACAAACAGGCATAGGCCAGTTGGACTGAATGGCCTGATTCTGTGCTGTACATTCAATGTGAGTGGAAGATAAGTATATTTAATATATATATAACAAAATAAATTGCGAAGGGCGTAAGGGAGATGAGCGGCGAGCTTTGGGAAACACTAGAATATCTTTGATTGAAAACCTTTCATGGAACTTTCACAATTTAATGAAAATAATCTGGGTTTGTCATAGCAGAGGCTTCATTTAAAATTTTAAGACAGGTCCTGTGTGCAGACCGGTAAAACAAACGTACTATCTTTCAACTCTTTTATTCACTTATCAGGTACACAGTTAATGTGAAATGTACTCTATCTGCCTTGGTCTGTATACATGATAGTACAGGATACTTAGATACAAGCTTAACAATGAGGGTCTGACATTTAAGTAATTCAGCCGCTACTCAGTACAGCCTATTTGTAGTTTTTTTACTGGGTCAAATGCAAAGCAACTACATTGTGAGTTGCACCTTATCTTCCCTGCCTGCAGCCTTGAAGAGTTTGTGGCTGGATGTGTCAGGTATCACCCAGGGACCAGGGCAGGAGGCTTTTGCAGTTAACCCAATACGGTGACCTGAGCAGCGCTGGCTTTGATTTAAAGGGAGTTTCGTTAACCGCTGAACCTGCCTGTTCCATTAAAGAGAATCAAATTCACTTCAAATGTGGGCTTACAATAATTCCTGTTTTTCTTCATAATGGCTTTGGCTATACTGTGTTACACCTTGCTGCCTTGAGAGCAAAAAGCCATGCCAATAACAAACAAAAGGCAGGTTTTCCATTCGCCTTTTAAAATTTAAAGCATACCCTTGCAATTTTTTTTCTCTTCCCCCGCCCCCTCCCTCTGCTGATATCCTCGCGATATGGCATTTTTGCACTGACTGATTTCATTGTCCCTCGCGGAAGGCCTTCACTTTAGAGGCGAATATGTCTCTCAGATCACTGAACTGCCTTCCCATAATATGCTGTGTACCTGCAATTAGAGCCAATCGACTTCTCTGACCTTTTCACCATAATGGGGCGAAACTCAGGAATCCCATAACAACAAGGATGGAGACTTGCCAGCCACAATCCACAGAATGCTGTCAAAACAAAGATATGGTCACTCTTATTTGTCCATCATGCATTAGCATAACAAAACCTCAACAATTACTGAGCAGGGTTTACCATGGGATCACATGTAAATGATCATTTTGGTTGGTTTTGGTCATTGTTACATTTCATCTGATGTATGCCATTGTCACTGTAGAACCAAACCTTGGAAGATTTGACCTAGGATGTATATGGAGTAAGCTATTCTCCAAACTTAATGTGAAAAGAAATAATGAGCTGGCAAGAATTCATGATGCTTGGTTGAAGCAATTCCTTATGGCTTGCTAAATCTCACTGGTGCCCAACATAAAATAGCAGCTTAGAAGTGTTAAGCTACACCCGCCACACCCAAAGTACAGCATGCCTTGTATGCATTCACAGAAAAACTATCTGTTGCCCTGGTAACATGAAGTAACATGTATGCTTTGGAGCAATGACAGTCTTGGCTTGGCCTGGTTACCATTTGCTGTGACTTCCTTTTACCCTCAGCAGACAGCTGATCCTCAGCCTTTATTCGTAGCTTGCGAACTGGGATAGCAAAAAAATTGCAGGATTCACTGCAGTTCTCACTCCTTCCTCCAGCAAAAATGTTACAAGGAAATGCTATTCCTACAGAACATGTGAAAGAAGCGTTTTGTACAATTTTACCACTACCTTTTCCCCTTTGGGAAACAGCTTGTCAATTGGCCACTGCATTCAGGAATTCACCGTGTGCAGGTTGCTAGTATGGACTTGCGTCTCAATTCCCAACTGTGGCACAATGTATCTCAACATTCCTGAGAGTGATCCTTGAACACGATATCAGTTAGAATTTTAGTTCAGGAAAGAACTGTTCAACTTGTTACAAAGACTTGTGGACAAAAAGAGTCATTTGTTTATACCCCTTTAGCTGTGCATTTTCCTTCATAGCAAATATTCTTCCACACCTTGTTTCACAATAGATTGGTTGCTATAACAACTGATTGATCAGCTTCGCTAGACAGACATTGGAGATGACCATTTGTTAATGACGAGTCTAGGATTAGGGGTCACTATCTCAGAATAAGGGGTTGGCCATTTAGGACTGAATTGAGGAGAAATTCCTTCATTGGGAGGGTGGTGAATTGTTGTCCGACCCAGGATACATTGGTGCTGTGGGTCGGAGGTAAAGGAAAATCCCTCTGCCGGTGATGATTTAGAAGAGGTGAAAACCAAGAGCTCTAAGCTCTAAGCTCTTGAGGAGGTTATTCACCAATTCCCAAAATCATGGCGAAACATGTTTAAGAATTGATGTGAATCCTGTGTTAAAGATTGGAGAAGCTGGGTCTGTTTTCCTTGGAGAAGAGAAGGCTGAGAGGAGATTTGATAGAGGTATTCAAAATCATGAGGTGCCTTGACGGGGTAGATAGGGAGAAACTGTTCCTATTATTGGAAGAATCGTGAACCAGAGGTCACAGACTTAAGGTAATTAGCGGAAGAAGCAATGGCGAGATGAGGAGAAACTTTCCACACAGCGAGTGGTTAGTGTGTGGAATGCACTGCTTGAGAGTGTGTTGGAGGCAGGTTTAATTGAGGCTTTCAAGGGGGTGCTTTGCAGTCATTGAGTATATCCATGACAGAGATCGATAGATTTTTGGACACTAAGGGAATCAAGGGATATGGGGATAAGGTGGGAAAGTGTAATTGAGGTAGGCTCTAAGTCATGATGTCAATAAATGGTGAGGTGGGTTCGAAGGAATGTATGGTGGACCCCTGCTCCAAATTTCTTATGTTATTCAGAGATATTTACTGCTAATTACAGTCTATTTTCTCTCAACTGCCTTCCTGTAGTAATGGGATATGTCAAACAATTGGAATGAAGTTTTAGGATGGAGCCCCAAAATCAGCACTGGCGCTTCCAAATTGCAGGACACTATGATCCAAGATATGTGCCCCGCCCATTGATTTCTCTGTGAAGACACAGCTTCCCTACCACTCGTCATAGGTTGGTTCTGTAGGAGAAAGTGTGCTTGCCCATAAGTGGATGACTGTATGGCAAAAGAAGTCCCATGTTTCCTATCACTCGGACCCTTGGATCTGGGCACAGCGATGGCCTGTTCGGCTCCAGTGTTCACCATCTGATGATAGGTGGAGGGGGACTGGGGGGAAAAGCTAACACGAGTTCCTGCCGATTGCATTCATTCGGCGGGATGGGGGGGTGGGGTGGGAGTGGAACGGTTGGGGGTGGGGGCGGTGAAGTGTTCATCACATTGCATTCAGATTCTCAGGTGCACAATGACCCATGGTCACACGAATCCAGCTCTTCTTTGAAATTCATCCAAGTGACTTTCTCTGTATCTTCACTGTATCCTGCTTTTGGGGAGTTTTCTGAAGTTTAAAAAAAAGCCTCTTTTATTGGTTACGTTAAGGTTGTGGTGTTGCATTAAATTTGTTCACTTTATTAAATACATATATGGTAAATTAGTAACAATGTCTTTGGAGCAGCATCTAGATCTCTCAGGGGGAACGAATACGGATTTAATGGAATTGTGTTGATACAAAGGCTCTGTATAATAAATTCATACACTCTCGACACATAGTGCACTTTTTTTGTAACACGCTGTTATTGCACAATATTGAGTTTGAAAAGTATGTCGGAATCTTTAGTGATGTGATTGAGCTGTCTACAAACTAATATTGTGCAATGATTCTTTGATATCACACCGTTTTACCGTCAGAATATAGTGCGCAGCTTACTCTTTATTACATTTTTGTTTGCACCTTTGCCTGCAGAATTGAATAGAGTGCAGTTTTATCCTGAGCCTCGGTGGACTGTCATGCTGAAAGTTCGCTTGTATTAATCTGTTGGGACTTGACTGAATATGTTTCAGTTGAAACCTGCATTATTCCAGTTCAGAAGCTGAGGGCACTGATACAATTTTTAGGGGTGATTTACTTAGGATGGAGGCTAAGAATTCAAAATAGTCTTTAACCCTTTGACCTCATTTGTTCTTGATTTCAGAATCTCACCGAGACGACTTAAATGAATGTGCTGTAGGCCAACACGCTGCTGAATTATATTTCAACTAAAATCATCAAAACATAACTGAAAAGCATTGGTGCACATGTGGGATTAGGACAAGCACTTTTTTAAAAATATAGAAAGGAAGAATAAGAAAGAATAAGTTTCATTTATATAGCACATTTCAGAACCGGAGAATGCCCCAAAGTGCTTTAAAATCAGTCAAGTGCTTTTGCAGGTTAATCGTTGCTGCAATGTAGGAAACACAGCCACCAATTTATGCAAGGTCCCATGAACAATGACTTGATAATGATCAGATAATCTGCTTTTAGGTATTGATTGAGGGATAAATATTGGTCGGGCCACTGGGGACAACTCCCATGCTCTTCCTTTGAAATAGTGCCATTGACACCTGAAAGAGCAGAGTTTAATGCCTCATCTCTTGTTATTATAAATATCTCATATTGATCCTGTTAACATATCATTGTGTACTCAATGATCAATTGGATGTCATAACTTTAATAATTTATTTTCTATATTGGCTGTATTCACTGATGTGTTGGCAAAGGTTGGATTTGTCACTAACTCACTGACAAATTCTGAAAACGAATTGCTAACCAGCATTTGGGTACTAATGACTAAAGCCCTGTATCCTCTGCTTTCATAATGCTGCAGAAGTGGGAGTTTAAGGTCTAATTTTCTGAATGAAATTATCGCACTGGAATTACTCTCTGTGCCCATAGACTGGGGAGGATAAAGATCAGTCCGAAACCTCAAGTCTATCCAGTGATCTTTGTGGGTTATATTGGTTAAGGACTGGGTCAATTTAAATTGTGAAGTCTCCAGTAGTTAAATAGCCTGTCATGGCTTGCATGTACAGGATAACTAATTGGATGAGATAGCAGACAGTTCTTAGAACTATCCCCAAACTTCAGTCACTAGCTTCAGAAGAGGACAGGGAGAGAATTAGAAGTTAATCTGACCAAGGCAAATACATTTAAGCATCAGGGAATCCTAGCTGTCTAACTAATAATCTTCCTGTCAAGATGAAAAATCTAGAACAGCTTCATTTTAAACTGTTATATTTTTGTTATTCAAGAGTATTAAGGGTTATGGAATCAAGATTGGTGGATGGAGATAAATTACAAATCAGCCGTGATCTAACTGAGTATGAAACAGGTTCAAGGGGCTGAATGGCCTCCTCCTATTCCCATATTCCTAGTATGTGCATGCTTTATTTTCATTCATAAAAGAATCTGAGAAAAGACTCACTCTTGTGCCAATGTGCCCTCTCTTGTTCCTTAAGTTAGCAAGAGTAGGATTCATTTCACAGTTGGGTTGTAATGCACCAGTAAATTCACCCTCTCGTGGCCTTAGATTAAACAGTGTGGAAATCTTTTCACTAAACTCAGTCTTTGTTCAGTGAGAGATTGGAAAAAATATTCCTACAAGCCGCACCCCCCCCCCCCCCCCCCCCCCCCCCGCCATCTCAAATTGAAATTGTTCAACATCAGATTGTTGACGTGAATTCAAATCCATTGTTGCCAGATCGGGAAAGTTAGTTTTTTTTTACTCGAGCTCCCTCCGGCTCTTAGTAGGTTCACGCTGCAGCCTCACACAGTTGGACCAGCTCCTTTCAAGAGACATCAGGTAGGCCAAAGACTCTGTAACATCACTGGGAACTTGCACTCAAAGTGTCATCTTTGTGAGGTGCATTACAGCAGTTCAAGGGCAGGGCCAGGAACCTATAGGTCAGGATGGTTAACTTGATGACAAAATAGAATAATTCACCTGCCACTCTCCTGTCAGTAATAAGAAGCTTTCAGTAGCCATTCAATATAAGCATGATAAAGGCTCCACTTGAAAACCAGCATGTGCGCATTTTGCCAGTGTCCCCAATAATACCATAGCAAATACTTATCAAACACAGAAATGCAAAGGAGTTTGAATTGCTCATTTAGGCATCCAGAAGACTTTTACCTGGAAGTAACCGGTTAAAAATCTACCTGTCAAGTGTTTACTTTAAAGCCCCTGAATAGCAAGTGTTTATTTTGGAACAATGTCGATCAAAATTGTCAAATCAAGTTTGATTTTATCATTTAGCATTCAGCTTGTTTGTGTGGTGGTCCGGTGATGTCATTGCCATAACACATCATACTGACCAGTTCAGAAGTTGTTTATTCTTTGGGAATCTGAAACCGTATTCAACTCCAGTTTTCTTCCTCTGACAATTTTTCCCTCCTCCCTTTTCCTCCTGAAGGTGTTGATTTTTGATGGCACGGCCCTCTGGAAAATTCTTCCATTTGGCCGTTATTTCTACAGTGAAGCTTAGCAGGGGGGTGCGGCAGTCTAGGCTGGGAGAGCTCAATATTGAATCGTGGGGTGCAGCTGGGACAGTCCGGTCCCGCCGAAACGTCGGTGGACTTTTGGCTGGCCCGCTGCATCACCTCCGGCAGATCCCACCATGGCGGGGCCAGAAAATCCCAGCCACATAATGGTTACGACACAGAAGGAGGTCAATAGGCCCATCATGTCTGTGCCGGCTGACAGTAACTAAACTGTCCCATTCCCCCTGCCTTTTCCCTGTAGCCCTGCAAATCTTTCTACCACCCATGATGTCGATCCTGACCTCCCCCTTTGTCCATACAGGCAAATCTTTCAGTAGAAGTTTGGGGGGGGGGTGTCACTGGCATTGGGAGTCCTAGACAAATCTCCCTTCCTTACTGTAGGATCAGGGAGCTGGTTTGTTCTGTTGGATAGATGGCTAGCGTGTGGTTCAGAATAACATCAACAAGTGCGGGTTCTATTGCTGTTCCGGCTGAGGTAAACTCGGGACCAGCCTCCTTACCCTGCCCCTGAGAGTGGAAGGCAAAGGCAAACTACCACTTACAAAAAAAAAACCTGCCAGGGAAACAGCTCACGACGAAGCAATAGCAGACAATGAGCCAACGACTTGCCTTCGGGCAGAGCACACGTGACATGACTGTATGATTGCTGTAACCAACAGGAGACAGTGGTCTAGACGTGGCTGAAATCAGCTAACTCAGCATAGAATCGGGGTCAGAACTAGGGGCTCCACAGACTCACCTTGCTCATTGAGTAAACCCATTGTGTTACTTAGATGGCTCAGATATTGTGTGTGAGTTATAGGTTACAAAATAAAGTCTGACGATCCATCGGGGCTTATAGGGTGCACTTTGATTCCCAAACGGGTAATTCTGAAGATGGAGAGCCAGCAGCCTACTTTGGCACTCTTCTGATTTTGAGTTATTCAATTAAAAATTGGAACAGAGGTTAAACAAGCTACTGGTTTGCTTCTGTCCTTTTTACACCAGTGCATAAAGTCAAAATGATTCTCCTAGTCCGTGCTAAGCTATTGGAACACAGCTGCAATGTTAGTGGGGATCCTACACGAGTTCAGCGCCCCTGGTTTGGAGGAGAAAGTTGTGGCTAAAGTTTGCACTCCTGATTGTTTTTACTTTTCATGTCAGACTTTGAGACTCCCTAAGTTCAAGGTTGTTTATGCCATTGATCAGTCAGTCAGTTGCAATGGTCAGCACGAGTGGTTGAAAATAACAACAACTTATATTTATATAGCACCTATAATGTAATAAAATGTCCCAAGGCACTTCCTAGGAGCATTATAAAGCAAAGTATGACACAGAGACACATAATGAGATACGGGTACACTCTCTCAAAACTGGCAGCTTTGAGGCTGAGGCCGTGCCGGATTTTGGATTTTGCCGGATTTCGGGTTGGGCGCTTTGGGCATTGGACGGCTCAGGCCAATCCGGGTTGGGTGGCATCTAGGGAATAGACGAGTGTGCAGGCGGTGAAGGGGATAACAAGTCCAGCGCCATGCTATGTCTAGCCAAATTATGCGGGTAAGTTAACTTTAATTGAGTGAAATTTTTAAAATGATGCATGCCGGTTTTTGATGAGCTCCAGTTTTTAGACAGCTGGTTCCGAGAGGGTGTACCTGTATTTGGTCAGGTGACCAAAAGTTTGGTCGGAGAGGTCGGGTTTTAAGGAGTTTCTTAAAGGAGGAAAGTGAGGCAGAGAGGCAGGGAGGCATAGGGAGGGTATTTCAGAGTTTGGGGCTGAAGCAACTGAAGGTGTGGCCACCAATGGTGGAGCGATTAAAATTGGGGATGCATAAGAAGCTAGAATTAAAGGAGCGCAGATATCTCAGAGGGTTTTGCACCAGAGGAGATTACAGAGGTAGGGAAGATAGGATGGAGAAAACTTGTTGCTGTCCAAAAGTTTCATGTATGTCAGAATGGAGAAAATTGGAACAAGATATCTAACTGTGCATATAGTAGGAGTGCGAAATAAGCCTCATTTATAATTAAAATCAACATGGATACGTTAACTTTTGTCAATTTGCAGAATAGCCAAAACAGTGTAGACAACTTCACGTTCACATTGGTGTACCTATTTAATATAGTTCGCCAGTGAATAGGAATGAATGTTTCCTCTCCTTGGATATGCCGCCCTGGAGTATATTTTCCATCAATCTCCCATCACTGTAATGGATGCTGCACTGTGAGCAATGGTGAAGTGAGTAAACCCTTGGTTGGTTCTTAATTGTTGTGAGGAGACATTCAATCCCTGAATGCTTTGGTGGGTTGGGTTTGCAACCTCAGTTCTCTAACTCTACTGGTGGATATGGGTTAATTTTTACTGCAGCAGTTCCAAGCAGTAATCACTTGCTGGTCAGCAATTGGGATTTGAGAAGGGGTCTCAAGTATTTGTCCACATTTCCTCTGTGTACAGTTAGAGACCAAACATGTTTGCAGCCCATGATGTTGTATGGAAATTTGTGCATTTGGTGCAGTCTTATTTTTCACCTTATATTTATTCAGATTTTAGGATCTTCAGTGGTGAAGTCACATTGTGATTGAAGCTGAGGCTTTGGGTAGGAATTTCAAATGGTCATGGAGGCAGAACTGGAGGAGGTCAAAGAGCAAGGTCGCCATTGGAGAGCGGTGTGCTGGTTTTCTGGCATCTTCCTGCCTCTGAGCCATTCTCAAGGAAGCTGGAATTTTCCAGTTAACAGGTCGCTCTGGCCACTCCCTCCCAGCCCCCATGCTGGCCAAGAAATGACCAATGAGAGAAGATAGCCTCCCGGCGGCACAGCAAGGTGCCAGTGCTCTAGAAGAACGCCCTGTTACTGGTGCCATGGCTGCTAGCTGCCCTGTGGAGGGGCCATCCCTTGACAATGGCAGTCTGACAGCCTTGGCCATTTTCCTTCAGAACTTTTATAAGTGCTCAGTGGGTGCCTCCACCACGAGGTGCCTTCTCTCTCCCTTAACGGCAAAGGCAGGCTGCAGCTCTGCTAGTGCTAGAGGACCTCCAGCCTTGGGACCCTGCCTGCCATCCTTCATTCGATGACAAGCATGTCCTCTGACCACTCATTGGCCATTCCTTGGGCCATCGTATCAAGTGACTATTCTGACACAGGACAGGGTCGGGACCCACATTAGATTCCAGCATCGGGATTCCAACCTCAAAACAAAAATCCTGATCCTCATTTCTGGTGCATGCAGGATGTTCTTTTCTTAAAGGCACATGCCAACCACATCCGAGTAACTTGTTCAAAGCTCCGACTCTTTCAGATTCATCTGTGCCGGCTAATCTTTTGAGGGATGGAATTCAAACTCATTCCCAGAAGACATGTTGCTTCAGTTTGTGTTAAAGAGAAATGGCATTCCATTTAACACTGACAAAAGCATATTAACACAGCCCACTGCCAAGTAACCTGAACCACATGCTGCTGTGTCACGAGAAGCCAGAGTCCAGTTCTGCCTAGTCTGCCTTCAGGGGAAGTCTGACTCAACAATATCATGTTTCCAGGGGGAGAAAAGATAACATGTTATTCAATGTTCTCCCTTTCAAAACACTGTCCAATGATTTGTTAATATTGTGCTCCCTTGTACTCGAGTCTATTTGTCCTGACTGGAGTCACATTCAGGAGAAAGGTTCAGCAATCAATATTAGCAGGAAGACAAGAAAATGCCATTACATAAGAAGAAAAAATCAGAATGTTATGAGCTGAATTGCTCCATAGAATATAATAGGTGCAAGAGGGCAGCATTTCTATGTAAACTATTGATTTTGTCGCATTTTTAAAATGGGTGCGGCTTCCCTTATGATTAAAATAAATGCTGTTTCGTTTGTCATACATGGCTGTTGTGGAGTAGGTAATTAAGCAAAACCTAATATGGGACTGACTCAGTGACAGCAGTAGGGCAGAAAGAACAACAACAACTGACATTTATATAACACCTTTAATGTAGTAAAATGTCCTAAATTTGACACTGAGCCACATGAGGAGATATTAAGACAGATTTCAAAAATGTCAGTCAGAGGCAGGTGTTAAGGAGCATTTTAAAGGAGAAGAGGTAGAGATAGAGTGAGAGAGAGAGAGAGAGAGGGATACAATAGAGTTGTGTCCCATGTCCCAGCAATGACATCAATAGAGATTACAGCACAGAAACAGGCTGGGTGGGATTCCCTGGCCCCAACACCGGCAGGCATTGTTGCAGATGGAACAGGACATTTGGAGAGCCGTTTAGCTCTCCAAATTTTCCCGTCCTCCCCACCACGACGCCTGCCAGTGTCCGCATTGGAAAATCCCATCCGGCATTGGGCCGAAACAGTTTGTAACGGTGTTTACCCTTCATGCGAGCATTGCACCATTAATGTGGAAAAGCATCCCAAAAAACTTCACAGAGGCACGAGGAAAGCAAATGCGCAGTGAGCCAAAGAACAAGAATTGAGGAGAGGTGACCATAATCTTAGTCTGAGCTGGGTCGTAAGGAGGATGTTAAAGGAAAAGGGGGAGCTGGAAAGGCAGAAGGCTTTATGGGGGAAATTCCGGACCTCCGGGCCTAGGCAGCTGATAGCCAATGGTGGGGGAAGCAAGGGCAGTGATGTACAACTGAGAGAGGCGATGGTGGCAGAGTGGTAATGTCGCTAGATTAGTAATCCATGTTATCCCCAGGCTTTGGGGGCTTGGGTTCAAATCCCACCATGGCAGCCGGTGGAACTTAAATTCAATTAATGAAAATCTGGAATACAAAAGCTAGTCTGGTAATTGTGACCATGAAGCTGTCATTGTCTATCATAAAAGTCCATCTGATAAGCTACAGCTGGCTAGTGACCTAAATCTAACTATGGGAACAGACATAAACATATGCTTTGTCTGCCTCATGCGCCACTAGATGCCGCAATTTAAATGTGGTGCTTGCATGAAGAAGCAGCGGCATGATGGCATGGTGGGTGAATCAGAGACCACCCGCTAGTGAAACGGCATGTTTCCCAGGAATGCATGATTAATGAGGTGGGACAAAAACAAAAATTGCTGGAAAACCTCAGCAGGTCTGACAGCATCTGTGGAGAGGAAGACAGAGTTAACGTTTCGAGTCCGGATGACTCTTCATCAGAACTAAAGAGAAATAGGATTGAGGTGAGATATAAGCTGGTTGAGGGGGATGGAGCGGGATAGAGGGACAGTGAAAGGTGGAGGCAAAGGAGAGATTGCCAAAGATGTCATAAACAAAAGGTCGAAGGGGTGTTGATGGTGGTGATGTTAGCTAAAGGATGTGCTAATGGTGACATTAAGGGTAGAAAGCAGGGTGAGCAAGTGACAGATAGCCCTAGTGGGGGAGGGGATCGAAATAGGCTAAAAGGTGGGGATAAAACAATATGGAAATAAATTGTAAAAATAATAATAGAAAAAGGTGGGAAAAGAAAAATATATATCTAAAAAAAACTATATATAATAATTATTAGAAAGAAGGGGATGAGGATGGAGGAGGGAGTTCATGATCTGAAGTTGTTGAATTCAATGTTAAGTCCGGAAGGCTGTAAAGTGCCTAATCGGAAGATGAGGTGCTGTTCCTCCAGTTTGCGTTGAGCTTCACTGGAACAATGCAGCGGGTCAAGGTGAGATTAGGACAACACGGCATGAAAACCCGTCATTGCGACCAGTGGGTAAAATATCCTTTTTCCCGCTGCTCCCACACTTAGTGCCAATCTGGGACGATTCCGCCCCAAGCAACTAAATTGTAGTTACGTTAGTCTCCTAGGTACTGAAATTGTGTACTGTTGTATTTGTCCACTAAAACTAAATGTTTGCGAGGATACAAAAACAATGGCAGGAAATAACCAACTGGTCCATCAAGACGGTGCCATTCAATCATGTTGCAACTGGGCAATGTGACCTTTAATGCTCTTCACTCACCAGCATGTGACCTCCTAGGGGAGGTTAAAAAAAAAATTTTAAAAACTCTTACAAAAAAATCTGCAAAATTCCACCTCAACACTCTCAGGTACAATCAGAAATGTTTTCCAAGAGATATCAGTGACTATGAGCTACACTGTCCTACCTACCTTTTGCATGTACAACATCAGTCTCCTCTAGGAACTCATGCACTTTCTGGAATTGAGCATTTACAGTGAATCTGCACCCACCACATCTCATTCCGACCCTCTGGAGTAAGGTAAATCTCCTGAGAGTTGAACTAGATGCATGCTTGTGTGATTTATATGCATGTCCCCTAGGGTTGCCGATTAAATGAAACCCTGGAGGTTTCATCACATGATTTGCCCCCACGCTCCAGCCATTAATTGGCCAAAACATCCACCCTTGAGATGTATCACCTTTCTACGCTAATCGGAAGGCAAGAAGACTCATTACCCAATTGGATGATGCTTGACTGTCAGCCAAACAGCCTTTTTTCCCCATTTTCAGAATGTTTATATCTGGTGAAGAGAAATGTTCAAAGAAAATGACGAAAAAATATAATCTCTTTTAATGTCCCGATGATTTTCTCCAGGTTTGTGCACAGCAGGATCCTGGGGATTGATTTTCAATTCATGGAGACTCCTGGCCAATCCTGGAGGGTTGGCAACCTGAATGCGCCCCCCCCCCCCACCCCCCCCACTCGCCTTCTCTCCTCATTTCAGCAAAGGCATTTCATTAGGAAAGTGGAGGGACGAATTTCATAGAAATGCCTCAGGTGTTTGCACACAATTTAAGTGGCATCTTTTTGAGGTGCTTTTATAAAATGATAGTAGTTGGCAGCAGAAAGCAGGGTGGCCTGCTGAATTGAAAACTGTTTCACTTTGGATGGGACGGGTCTGAATGGTTTCAAAATCCCCCTGCAAACATAAGTAATCAAAGTCTTTGTGCTCTTGAGCATGCTGTCAGTCAGCCGTGTTTTCAGTGAACTTCACTCAATGTCCATCATGAGAATTGCACAAGAAAGATCGATTGATAAAAGGTGGTTTAACAACTCTGTTGATGGCCTCTTACAACTGCCCTGTGCCCTTTCCCTTTGAGACATAAGCTCACTGGAATTATCAATACACTTTTTACCCTGGAGAAAGAAAGACAGAGAAATAAACATGCGAAAAGGGCAGGGTGGAAAATGCCCAATTACTCGACACATGCAGTTATGATCATCAAACACACTTGTCTTTTCAGATGTCCCTTTTAAACCTCGCCTGATTGCACTGTACAGCCGCAGGCTGATGGGTTTTTGCCCACTGGTTTGCCCTTTGTTTCCCTGGGTGGTTCTGATGGGTCAGAACAGAAGTAACTGTCGTTGTCGAACTAGCTGCTACATTAACCTTAGCAAGGACTCCCCCCACCCCTCCTTTGCTGTAATCTTTCAGCGGGACCCAAGGGAGGCTAACGTTTAGATAGGCCTATTCTCTGGCAGAACTTTGATTCTCTATTAAGTTCCTTATAATGAAGAGAACCTCTCCATCTCACGTTCATCAGTAGACTCTAGGCAGAACAATGTGAGAGCCAGCTTAGATAGAAGCTCATTGTTCAACGTTCCTTTTTTCTTAAGTAGAACAAGCAAAGAAAAAATCTCAAAGTTCCAATCTAGTTGCACGGTTTTAAATGATTCCATTTTTAAAACACTACTTAAAAAGATATTATTTACAACCCCATAAAAGTGCACGTTAACCAAGATCTAATCAGCTGAATTTAAATGACCAAGTTACTGTTCACTACTCACGTCTCAACCACTTGCAGTTTTATTTTTGCATCCTTGATGCCATTAGTTGACTTGGGAGCTGGCTTACCGGTGTCTGTAAGGTATATTTCACAAGGAATTGAAATCATTTGTTAAGCTTAACTAACCCGCAGGATAGTCTGTCAGTGGTTTAAAGTCTGATGCTGTAACGCTGAAAGTATTTTATAGATTTAGGAAGGCCATTCTCTGCTAATGAGAGTAATGAGTGACAGTCAAATCCAGCTTTATTATTCATCTCATTTAAGTGAATGTCTATAAATTACTATTTGTGTTAAGTACACAGAAACAGAAAACACCAGCTTGTTTCAGGCTGCCTGTTGGATTCATTCTTGTTAACCAGCTAATGCCGGCTTTTTATTCTTGATAAGCGATTATGTATTCCCTTGCCTGCACATTCTATTGGCAGTACAATGCACATTATACAATCACCTCCTGGAAGTGCTGTATGTTCTTTCTCTGCAGTGGGAAAGAATATGAGGCGAGTCTGTATTCCCAGACCGCTGTGTGTGTGTCTAAACACTGATCTAAAATGTGCCTTGGCATTTAGTCGTATGGGCTTGAAATAGGAAAAAGACACTTTCTCCCAGTCTAATTAGTTGCCAATGAGTTAATAAGCCCTGAAATTCCTGTTGTAGTTCCGGCAGACCAGAAGATACTTAGAGAAAGGTTTAAATATTTGAAAATGGCCATTTATACATTTTTTTGCTGGTGATATTAGCAGCAAATTAGGAATATTCCTGTGGAATTTCCAGGCCATAATTGTTTCAAGTATAAGGACAGCAGTCATCCTTAGTGAAAAGCAAAATACTGTTGGTGTTGGAAATCTGAAACAAAAACGGAAAAGAGGAGGTCTAAGAGGAAGAGTCATAAGGACTCGAAACGTTAACACTGTTTTTTCCCTACAGATGCTGTTAGACTTGCTGAGTTTTTCCAGCATTTTCTGTTTTTGTTTCAGTCATCCTTAGTGTATGTTTGAAAGAGGTTTTTATTCAACTGACCTTAAGATGTCTGCCCCCAGAGACAGAGTGCCTCATGGCAGAGTCACATAACTATGGCAAACCAGTTAATCAGTACAGCATTGCATTTCCAAAACCCAAATACTAATACAAACACACACACACACTGCACACACCTACACAAACACACGCATTCACATACACACACTCACACACCTAAACAAACACACACACATACACACACACACTGCACACATCTACACAAGCACACGCATTCACACACACCATGCACATACCTACACAAACACACGCATTCACATACACACACTCACACCTACACAAACACACACATTCACATATACACACACTCACACCTACACAAACACACACATTCACATACACAGACACACACATCTACACATACACACACACACACACACACATATATATGTGTACATCCAACCGTACATATCTTACACATAGTTATTCACATGTTTTATACAGATATAAATTAACATATATGTATATACATACCTGGTCTATGCACACACGTACATGTATAACTATATAAATATATATTTTTTCATGTTAAATTTTGGAAATAAAATTATTATTATTCCCATGGTACATTAATATTTGAGGTTGTTATGGATCCTGGATCCTGGATCTGTATCTAGATCGATCACCTCTGAAGCATGAGTAGCAGCATCCATGCTTGTAATGATTAAAAATCTTTAATTCTAAAACCACACAAGTCTTCTCAAAACAAGATGCCATCAGTACATCTCTAATAGCGTTTCTCACAGGAGAGACCAAGATCTGGTGTTTCTCATCATTCTCCAGCAGACTAATCATGGCATGGTGTGCACTCACCTCTGCAATAAAGCAAACTGAACAAAACAAATGCCGCATAGCTGGATTCATAGAACTACGGACCAGGTGCTGGAAAATGGTATTAAAACGAGTGGTTGGTTTCTTTTTCTCTCTTTTGGGAGGGCACAGACACGATGGGCTGAATGACCTCTTTCTGCACTGTAAAGTTTCTATGATTCTATAGTTCTATGGTTCAGGAAAAGTGTGAGGTAATGCATTTGGGGAGGGAAAACAAAGTAAGGAAACACTTACCTCTGGATGAAAACGTTTTTCCTCATGTCCCCTCTAATCCTTCTCCCAATCACCTTAAACCTATGTCCCCTGGTAATTGATCCCTCAGCTAGGGGAAACAAGTCTTTCCTGTCTAATCTATCTAAGCCCCTCATAATTTTGTGCACCTCAATTAGGCCATGCCTCAGCCTTCTTTGTTCTAAGGAAAGCAACCCTGGCCTATCCAATCTTTCCTCATAGCTGCAAATTTCAATCCCAGGCAAAATTTTTGTAAGCCTCCTCTGTACTCTCTCCAGAGCAATTATGGCCCTATTTTACCCTGTCCCTATCCTGCCTGAAAACTCTATATCCAGTGATGCTGAGCTACCATTTCTGCCCCTCTTTAAAATAGACAATATAAAAAATATTGGCAGGTAAAATCAAAAAAAAACCCCAAAGATGTTTAAACAGTACATTAAGAGCAAGAAAATATCTAAGGAAGGGGTAGGGCCTATCAGAGATATACATGGTGACTTATGTGTTGATGCAGAAATGTGGGCAGGGTTCTCAATGAGTACTTTGCCTCTGTCTTCAATAAAGAGAGGGATGATGCAGACATTCCAGTTAAAGAGGAGAATTGTTAAATATTAAATAAAATAAGCATAATAAGAGAAAAAGTACTGGTGGGACTGACGTCCTTGAAGGTGGATAAATCACCAAGGCCAGATGGATTGTATTCCAGACTGTTCAAGGAAGCCAAGGAGGAAATGGTGGATGCTCTGAGCATCATTTTCCAATCCTCACTAGATACAGGTGAGGTACCAGAGGATTGGAGGTCTGCAAACATTGTACCAATATTTAAAAAGGGCGCAAGGGGTAGGCCAGAAAATTATAGGCTGGTCAGTCTGATTTTGGTGCTGGGCAAATTATTGGAATCAATTCTGAGGGACTGGATGAACTGTCACTTAGAAAGGCACAGTCACAGATTGATCAGGGATAGTCAGCATGGTCTTGTTAAGGTAAGATTGTGTCTTACTAACTTAATAGAATTTTTTGAGGAAGTAACAAGGAGGATTGATGAGAGTAGTGCAGTGGATGTTGGCATTTGACAAGGTCCCACATGGCAGACTGGTCAAAAAAGTGAGATCCCACGTGATACAGGGGAAAGTGGTTCACAGGGTCCAAAATTGGCTCAGCCACAGGAAACAAAGCATAATGGTCAATGGACATTTTTGCCAATGGAAAGCAGTTTCCAGTGGTGTTCCACGGGACTCAGTGTTGTGTCCCTTGCTGTTTGTTGTATATATTCATGATTTGGACCTAAATGTGGGAGGCGTCATTGGGAAATTTGCAGATGAAACAAAAATTGGCCGTGTAGTTGAGAGTGAAGAGGTTAGCTGTTATCTCCTGAATGATATCAACGGTTTGGTTGAGTGGATGGAAAAGTGGCAAATGGAATTCAATCTGGAAAAGAGTGAGGTAATGCATTTGGGGAGGGCAAACAAAGCCAGGGAGTACTCAATAAAAGGGAGGACATTGAAAGGGTTGAGGAAGTGAGAGACCTTGGAGTGCATGTCCACAGGTCCCTGAAGGTGGCAGGACAGGTGGACAAGGTGGCCCTCTTTATGCCAAGTTTCTGTTATAGCGATGATATCATACTGCCATGTGTCTATCTGTGCCTTCAGCTCATTGGCTTTATTTGCTATACTCTTTGCGTTTATACTTCCAAATTCCTGTGCTGTATACTTTTTAACCTGTGCTTCTGTCTTTCAGAGTCACTCACTAATTTTCCATCTCCCGTTCCCTGCTCTGAATTTGCCCTATGACTTGAGTATCGTTGGCAATGTCAGTATATATTGCCCAAACCTACACAACTGAATGGCTTGCTAGGCCATTTCAGAGGACAGTTAAGAAAGACTCAGTCACATTGATCTGGATCTGGAATCACATAAAGAGGTGAGGATGAGGTAAGATTTCCTTCCCTTAAGGACATTTGTGAACCAGATATGTTTTTATGAAAATCCAATAGTTTCATGGTCATCATTGCTGATAGTAGCTTTTGTATTCCCAATTTTTTGAAGAACGAACTTTAAATTCCCAAGCTGCCATGGTGGGATTTGATCCCAGACTCTGGATTATTAGTCTAGTAACATAGCCATTATGCAACCACAGCCCATAGATAGATGGAATCTGGCCGTTTGGCCCATCTCAATGTCAAACCTCCACACAAGCCTAATCTCACATACCTGCCTTTATTCCCTGCCCCTCAACCAACTATCTTACCTATTCTTAAATGTTAACAGGGTCTCTGCTTCAATCACTGACTCCTGTGATGCTTCAGGGCCTCTGTATAAGCTCTTAAATAAAGAGTGTCCATTGTCCTAAATCTTTTGCACTTCATCTTATATCTGCGTCGCCTCATGTGAGATCCCTTAATCACTGCAAGTTTATGTGTAACACAGGTTGCTGATCTGCTATTGCCTCTTAGTGTTTACCACCCAAATAGAATTTCACTTCCAGTGTGTTTCTATACCCTCTGCCTCATTGCTTTAGGAGTTTATGTGCCTTTATCAAATCACCTAGTAATCTCCACTCTTCAAATCAAACCTTCACCACTGGTGGGAAACTCTAATTACAGTTGAAGGTGATGTAATTGTTCCCAAATTGGAATCTCTACCCTTTGATCTTGATTCCAACTAATACCCATATCCATGGAATGCAAAATATGTATTTTGCTAATATGTATTGCGGTTATAGAATGTATCAGAGGCTTCTAATATTTTTCTCACAAAAAATGAAGATTGTTATCAAGCTTTTTTGTTGACATTAGAAAGAATATGGGAGGTTTTATGTTCAGTGTGAGTGTGATGTAGAATGATTTATCTGGCTGTGTTAGGTGTAGATATGACTATCTTAAAAACTTACCGTAAGCTTTGAATCTAATTACTGCAGTCCTCAATTATAACATAATGTTGGTTGATTCTTAAGCTTTCAGACATGTTCTATTGTTCCTTTAAGGATCTGCTGAATGTCAGTGCTGCAAGATCCTTATCGTTTCGCTTAGGGTTTTGTTTAAAACTAAATATTATCATTTTATTTTTAAAAGAGCCAAGATTATAACAAATATCATCTCTTAATATGTCATAAAAGAGAGTGTGGAAAAACCAAAAAAAAACCAGAGAAATTTTATAAACTCACTTCCCGTAACTTTTCCAGAATTTTGTCTTGGACGTTGCCAACCAAACTCAGGAAGCACAACCATTCTGAAATAAAGTTCCATTCTTTTTTCTGTTTCCAAAGTTCATCATTGGAGGAATAGCACGAGGAATAGGAAATTTATTTCCCCCTCAGATGTGTTAGTGTTCAGGATACTGTAATAGGGGAGATGAGGAGAAATTTTTCTGTGCAGTGACTTATGATTTGGACTGCACTGCTTGAAAGGGTGGTGGATGCAGATTTAATAATATGTTTCAAAAGGAAATTTGATAAATATTTGAACAGAAGTCTTTGCAAGGATGTGGGAAGGAGTGGGGGAGTGGGATTAATTGGATTGCTCTTTAGAAGAGTGGACATGATAGGTGAAATTGTCTCCTTAAGAGCTGAACGATCCTTTTGTTTAATGGTCCTATTGAGAAAACAGTTAATGGATTTGAATGCTTTTGAACATTATAATTCTCAAAAATATATCTCTTTTCTAACAAAATCATACAACTTTTGGAGTCTGAATTGTTGATCATTCTTGAGTAGCATCACTCAGATTATCATCTGGAACTTTGAACAGATGAAATTTGCAGGGTCAAATAATGACTATAAACGATTAATAAGGAGGGAAAAATTATAGTACAAGCGAAAGCTAGCTAGAAATATAAAAACAGATAGGAAGAGTTTTTATAGATATTTTAAAAAAAAACTAACGAAGTGAGCTTTGGTCCTATAGAAAGTGAGTCTGGGGAATTAGTAATGGAAAATAAGGAGACAGCTGATGAATTGAACAAGTATATTGCATTGGTCTTCACTATGGAGGACATAAGTAACATCCCGGAAATAGCTGTAAATCAGGAAATGGAAGGGAGGGAGGAACTCAAGAAAATTGCAATCACCAGAGGAGTGATATTGAGCAAACAGTTGGAGCTGCGGGCTGACAAATCCCTGGTTCCTGATAGACTTCATCCTAGGGTCTCAAAAGAAGAGACTAATGAGATAGTTGAGGCGTTGGTTTTAATTATCCAAGATTCCCTAGATTCGAGGGAAAGTTCCATTAGATTGGAAAATAGCGAATGTAACTCCTTTATTCAAAAAGGGAGGGAAACAAGAGACAGGAAAGTACAGGCCAGTTAGCTTAACATCTGTCATAGGGAGAAAGTTAAAAGCTACTATTAAAGACATTATAGCAGGGTACTTAGATAAATTGAAGGTAATCAGATAGAATCAATTTGGTTTTGTGAGAAGGATATCATGTTTCACCAATTTATTGGGGTTCTTTGAAGCAGTAACATATGCTGTGGATAGAGGGGAACTGGTAGATGTATTGTATTTAGATTTCAAGAAGGTATTTGATAAAGTGCCACATGAAAGGTTATTGCGGAAAATTTAAGCTCATGGTCTAGGGGGTAACATATTGACATGGATAGAAGATTGGCTAGCTAACAGGAAACAGTGAATAGGCATAAATGGTTCATTTTCTGGTTGGCAAAATGTAACGAGTGGTGTTCCACAGGGATCAGTGCGGCGGCCTCAACTTTTTACAATTTATACAAATGATTTGGATGAAGAAACCGAAGGTATGGTTGCTAAATTTGCTGATGACACAAAGATAGGCAGGAAAATAGGTTGTGAAGAAGACTTAAGGAAGCTATAAAGGGATATAGATAGGTTGAGTGGGCAAAGATCTGTCAAGTGGAGTATAATGTGGGAAAGCATGTAATTATCCATTTTGGCAGGAAGACTGAAAAAGAAGCATATTATCTAAATGGCGAGAGATTGCAGAGCTCTGAGATGCAGAGAGATCTGGGTGTTGTAGTGTATGAATCGCAAAAGGTTAGTTTGCAGGTACAGCAAGTAATTAGAAAGCTAACAGAATGTTATTGTTTATTGTGAGAGGAATTGAATGCAAAAAGAGGGAGGCTTCAGTTATACAGAGCATTGGTGAGATCACATTTGGAGTACTGTGTACAGTATTGGTCTCCTTATTTAAGGAAGGATGTAAATGCATTGGAAGCAGTTCAGAGAAGGTTTACCAGACTAATACCTGGAATGGGCGGGTTGTCTTATGAGGAAAGGTTGGACAGGCTGGGCTTGTATATGCTGGAGTTTAGAAAAGTAAGAAGTAACTTGATTGAAACATATAAAATCCTGAGAGGCCTTGACAAAGTGAATGAGGAGAGGATGTTTCCTTTTGTGGGAGAATCTAGAACTAGGGGGTCACCCATTTAAGACAGAGATGAAGAGAATTTATTCTCTAAAAGGACTGTGAGTCTTTGGAACTCTCTTCCCCAAAAGGCAGTGGAAGCAGAGTCTTTGAATATTTCTAAGGCAGATGTAGATAGATTCTTAATGAGCAAGCGGCCGAAAGGTTATCGGGGGTAGGCAGGTGGCTGCAATCATGTCAGCCATGATCTTATTGAATGGTGGCGCAGGCTTGAAGGGCCGAGTTGGCTACTCCTGCTCCTAATTCGTATGGCCTTTTTTTTTTATTTATTCAAGGGATGTGAGTTTCGCTGGCTAGGCAAGCATTTATTGCCCATCCCTAATTGCCCTTGAGAAGGTGGCGGTGAGCTGCCTTTTTGAACCGCTGCAGTATGTAACTCATATAAAAGTGAGACGCTTAGGCTGAATAAGGAGAAACTGATGATATTTAAAAAGAGTGGAGCGCTCGAGAATGTGGTTTCCAGAAATAGGGCTGGCAAGTTGAATCTTGTGGTCTCTGATGCGCCTCACTGATTGCCTCCAGTCTGGAGATGGAAAACTGTTATATGCTTATTGATAATGAATACAATTCCTCATATCCTCCTATGGATATTGATTAATATATTATATTCGTCTTGGCTCCAAAGAGTCCTGCCTATGCGCATGTAAATAAACTAAAAACACATTGGCCTGAATTTTGCTCGGCGAGAGCAGGTGGGGGTAGCCGCAGAGCCGCCCATGATTGGCTCTGCACCCCGATTTCACATGGGGGGGGGGGGGGCAATTAAGGCCCGCCCAGCGTGGGATTGTGAGTGGCAGCGCTGAGCACTGCCTGTGCGGGCGGGGGGGAGGAGAGAGAGAGAGCCGGGCCTTGCACACAGTTCACGCATGCATGCGGAAGAGCACTTCAATCTCCATCTCCCTGAGGCAGCTCTGTGCCTCAGGGAGACTGAAGCACTTTTAAAAAAACAATTAATAAACACAGTAAAAGTTGAATGACTGTGTCACATGAGATGGGACATGTTTTTAATGTCAAAATAAAGATTTTATTTAATTAGTATTAGCTTTAGGGAACCACATCTCGCTCGTGGATGAGGTTTGTTAGAAAATGTAAAGTCCGCTTGGCCTTTCTGCTTGCCCGCCACCCGTTAGGTTGGACGGGCAGCGTAAATTTGAAGTTAATTAGTTCGTTAATCCCCAAAGTACCTACACCACATGGACTGCAGCGGTTCAAAAAGTCAGCTCACCACCACCTTCTCAAGGGCAATTAGGGATGGGCAATAAATGCTGGCCCAGCCAGTGACACCCACATCCCATGAATGAATTAAAAAGAAGACAGCAAGTTTCCTTCCAGAAAAAAATATTAGTACACCAGCTCGATTTTAACAACGACCTGACAGCTTCATGTTTACTGTTACACTGCAGAATTGACTATTTGTGTTCATAATTTTGGATTGAATTTGCATGAGTCCTTAACCACTTATAACTGGTTACGTTTTGAGAATAAAAATTGGCACCATGGAGTTTGCTAAAATTCTTTGCGTTGCTATTGGTGAATTCTGCTGGAAGCATTGTCGGTGTCGCTAGTGTTAAATAGTTCCACCTGTAGGATTGTCGAAAAATGAAGTAAACTCAACCACCATATTGTTTCCGTGAAAATATATATCAAACATTAGTGGAGTGTGATGAAGGCAGTTGTCCTGTCAACAAATAACCTGCCCCTTCTCTCTAGCTGACTTGATTAATTTTTCATGGTCTACATCTGATGGGCAAATATCAGTGCATTAATATCATAAAAGATTAATTGCTCAGAATGTTACTACGTGATAAAAACCAGACAAGCATCAATCATATCAATTATAAATAATAGGACTTACAGCTGTTTTTTTGTATTTACTTTATAGAATGTTTTAGCTTTGCACCGGCCAGGTGAATGGGAGTAAGCTTTATTAATTTACAACATTTTGACTTGACTGCTGCAAGTGGATGCCATTTCTTTCTCAGTTTTTATGACTCATTATTATAAAATTATCAGTCTGCAAAAATGAATAGATTTTTCAAAGCCTTTTTTTCCCAAAAAAAAAGGTTGTTGTCTCAAATACTGCTCATGTTTCTGAGAAATGACTGCATGTGGCAGATCAAGTCAGATAAAGTTACAGCATTCTGTTTTATCCTTTAGAATTATTAGAACTTTAGACCTACTAATAGCGCATGTTCCTATGGTAACGAGGTTATGTAAAAAAAGAAGATGGCACATGACTGCCCCTTCCCTTTTTACCCATCACTAAGCACTGAGGAGGAATATGAATTCCCAGTGGAGGACAGTAAACTCGGTGCAAAGTACACTGTAACACTTGTTGACAGAGATGGCTTTGCAAAACAAAGGTGGAAAACCAATACACCAAAGCCCCGTACTGTGTCACTGAAACAACACAAAGTACCGCAATAATCTTCTCCCAAATAAAAGAGAAAGGATTTCCATTTATTTAGTGGGTGAACAGCCATAGACTTGTGCCTTCTTGCTTAACCTTTATTACGGGACATTTTAATAGTCTGTTTTGTTTGAGAACTATTTCAAATGAAAGGTTTACAATGTTATGCGCTGCTTCATTATCTAGTTTCTCTGCCGTCCATGCACTTGAATAAAATTCTGCCCTGCTTCCATTTGCTTTCCTATTTTTAGATACAAAGATCTTTTACTGTAAATATACCATCTGGCAAGTGCGAGTTTTTCTTCCCTTAGAGAGATTTTGTAACTTGTGTTGAGAATTTGTTCACTCAGATATTATTTGATCTTCCATTGAACAGTTTTGGCTCATACCTTTTAAATATATTAAACTCCTTCTGCAATTTATAATATATTGAAAAATGTAACATCTGAGCAATGTCTTGCTACGCTTTTTCATTACAATTCCTCTGGTGGGTATATTTACGTCGTAACAAGCTTCTATGGTCATAGGAATTTGCAATGGGATTGTAGAAAGATAGGACAGAGAGTTTATATGAAATAAAAAAAGGTAAAGTAAAGTTGCTATCTATCAACACAGCCAGCTTACTGATATTGAGACAAATCTCACCTTCATTGAAATCTTCTCAAGGCAGTCCTTTTCATCAATGTGCATCTGTGTACATTTGTGTACTTTTCCCTGGTAATATTTGATGTGGATAAACCAATAACCAAATGGCAGGTTTTGTGCCTATCACTCCCATGCTGGTAGTGGGAAACCATTTTATTTTCCACTAGCATGGCCAGTTACAGCCGGAGTCATGGCAAGGTAGAATGAGGAAGTTAGTGAGTTTGGTCCTAGTTAAGATCACTTTTGGTGATGATTGTATAAAATTCAAGAGTTCATCCCATGAACAATGCACTGGATTGGAAATATATTTGCAAATATGTTGCGGGCTCCAACGGATATAGGCTGAAGCTGTTCAACCTTTCTTCATAAGATAAGACCTTCAAGCCAGGAATGAGTCGAGTGAACCTTCTCTGAACTGTTTCTAACACCATTTTACCTTTCATTTAAATAAGGAGACCAAAAACTGTAGACCGTACTTCAGATGGGGTCTCACCCAGGCCCTGTACAGCTGCAGTAAAACTTCTCTACTTTTATATTCCATTTCTCTTGCAATAAGTGTCAACATTCTATCTGCCTTCCTAATCACTTGCTGTACCTGCACTCTAACTTTATGGCCTGAATCTTGCGTTCCGATGCATGTAAAATTGCGCAAAATGACATCAGGCATGACATTCATTGCACACGTGTGCAATATTGAGCTTGACCGGCGTGCACGGGAGTCAGAGCTGTGCCCACCGACAATTAAAGGGCCAATTAAGGCCACTAAAAAACCTATTGGCCGAGATTTTACGTTGCCCATGCGATTTTTAGCTCGTCGCACAGGCAAAACCGGTGGGCAGAAATCACGTGTTAATCATTTCCTTTTCCACGGGTAGGATAAAAGGCTGGGGGCACAGCAGCACTGCCTCTGTCATTGCCAGTTCATTGCTGTGTAAGTACAGAGTTGTCCCAGAGTTTCTTGGCATCTCTTTTGATTATCAAGCCTGCCTTTCAGCACCTCAGGCCATCTTCCCTGGAAAGTTCCCCTGAGTATAGCAGCACTGTGCTCCTTCAGTTTCAAGGCACTGCTCCTCTGCATCCCATCTAATGAGGATAGTGTATTCTGCCATTGGAATCCCCCTCTGAAGAGGAAGAGAGGGGCAGGAGAGAGAGAGGAAGCCAGATGAGTTCGGGCAGTGTGCCAGGGACAGACCTTTAAGAGGAGAGGCACGGGCTCAGATGGTGCAGGGCCAGCAGAGCGGCCAAGGCAGGAGGGCAAGCTGAAGACACCTCTGCCCAGCGGCCAGAATGTTCCGGCAGCGCTCCAGCTACCTCCAGATGTCCGAGGTCCAGTGCTGCAAGAGGATCCACCTCTCACAGTAACAGCAATATGTCACATGAAAGGTCCGGAAATCGTCTCTAACTGTGTGGGTGGACACCCCATGCTGGTGGCTTTGAAGGTCACAGTGGCCCTCGGCTTCTCTGCCTCCGATTCTTTTCAGGGCTCAGTAGGGGATCTGTACACCGTTTCTTAATCAGCTGTACACAGTTGTGTCAAGCTCATCACTGATGCTGTCTTTAGACACGTCCGCACATTCATCCATTTTCAGACAGACGAGTTGAGCCAGGCGGAGGGAGCACGAGGCTTTGCTGCGACGGCTGGGTTCCTCTGTGTCCAGGGTGTAATAGATTGCACTCCTGTGCCCATCGCGGTGCCAGCAGGTGAGCCGGGAGCTTTCGTAAACAGAAAGGGATTCCACTCAATGAAAGTTCAGATCGTCTGTGACCACAGGACACAGATTTTTTTCCAATAAATTATAAAGATTTTCCTTTTCCCACCTATTTCCATTATAAAAAAAACCCCACTAGAGCTATACCTTGAGTGCCCTACCATCCATTCTTAATTAGCACATTCGTTTAGATAATATCACCAACTTTAACTTTAACACCTATGTGTTCTATTGTACTATTGTCATTGACATCTTTTGATGATCTGCTTCTATCACTGCTTGTTTGTCCCTACAACCACACCCCCCCCCTCCACCTCTCTGTCTCTCTATCTCTCCGCACCCCACACACACACCTTAAACCAGCTTATATTTCAGCTCTTTCCTGGACTCGAACTCAAGTTCTGTCGAAGGGTCATGAGGACTCGAAACGTCAACTCTTTTCTTCTCCGCCGATGCTGCCAGACCTGCTGAGTTTTTCCAGGTAATTCTGTTTTTGTTTTGGATTTCCAGCATCCGCAGTTTTTTTGTTTTTATTTTTTTTCTCCAAGTTTGTGCCCGTTACCCTGGAAGCTCACACAATGCTCACATCTTGTGGCCCTCACAGGTACCAAGGCTGCTCGTGGCTCCTGTACGAGTCGATGGATAGCTCCTGGGTGGTTGATGACCCGACTCTGTCACCCAAGAAATTAGGCCGAGGAGAGATACAACAGGAGTCATGCCTCCACAAGGGTGGTGGTGGAGAGGACCATCGGGCTGCTGAAGATGCGCATCAGATGTCTGGACAGGTCAGGGGGAGCGTTGCAGTATTCTCCAGAGCATGCCTCCCTCATAGCTGTCGCATGCTGCGCCCGCCACAACCTGGCTCTGGCAAGGGGGGGACCCAGAGGAGGCTGAGGAAAGCGAGGCAGCTCCACAGGCCACAGAGGATGACTCAAGTGATGGCTCAGAGGAAGAGGCTGGGGAGGTGCAGGGTGAGGACCTCAAGGCAGAGGACAGGAATCTTCATGGAGGCAGGGACGCCAGGGATGCCTTGATCCAGCGAACCTTCTGCCAGGCATCTAAATCATCGATGCCTCGTCAAGCCAATGGCACCCCGTCTCCTTTGCTAACAATCAATGAATGAGAACCCAACCCAGTACGCCAGCACCACACAGCGCCAGACTTTTACAAGCCTGTGCTGCATCTGGCACCCATTCAAACCATCCAGACCACTCAGCCAAATAAATGTTTATGTTAGTCCACATGTTATTAACCACCAAAGTGTCCATCCCTAACACAAATGTCAAAATAATTAACACAAATAATGGCGTCTGTGAAACACCTCTGTTGTGCTCAAGGTGCCTTCAACTTACACCTGCAGGTGCTGCGCCTTAATGCCCCCCTCTAGCTGTCAATGGCGTTGGAGGCAGCCTGCGTACTCTGCTGTCCTGGTGGCTCTGATGACCTTGGCGGTTGTCCTCTGACTGCCGGAGACTGAGCAGGCTGCACCTGGGAGGGTGCATCCAGCCCCAAGGCTGGGGACTCCTCAGTCATCGTGACATCATCAGATGCCACGGCGAATGGCAGAGGGAAGGAGGAGCTAGTGTCCTCGTCCAGAACGCCCTGAGAGAAGTTCACAGAGATGGCAGGTAGTTGTCTGCCAGTGTGAGATCTGTTTGCATCTCCCTGTTCACCTTTGATGGACGGGCACCCAGCAGTGAGACCAGGTGCCTCATCCGTTTCTCACGCTGCCAGTGACCTCCTGGGTTCAGTGCCTGTGTGAGGGCTTTCAGTTCTGAGTGCAACCCCAGGAACCCCTGAGTCTGCTCCTGAAGCTGCCTCTCCATGAGAGTTGCCACTCTCTCAATGGAGGAGGCTGTGCGCTTGGTGTTAAGGGTCAACGCAGAACTCATACTCCTAATGGATTCCCCCATGACGGAGACCATGGCACGCAGATCCTTGTGGATCTCTGCCAGATCTCCCTGCGCATCCCACTGGACATCCAGCATCGGCCGCCTGATGGACAACTCCAGAGGCTCGTCATCTGCCTCGGATACAGCATGGTCCTGGTCTCCAGCTGTGCTCCCACTGTCAGCCCCCGGGACCTCTCTGCCTCTGCCAGTTCCTCATGTGAGTATGATGTGCCCTCACTGCTGTGCAATACCCGCAGAGCCAAAGACCATTCCAAGTAGCGGGCATCCGACTAAAGTCCTCCGCGCAGGTACATGCCATTTCTATGCTTACTCTTGCTGACCGCAGAAGGTCATTGGACATTTTGTGGCAGTGAAGCCACATCTGGCGCACCACACCGTGCCCATCGACCTGGATGGCGGCCTCTGCCCAGGTCTTCTTGGCCAGGTGAGGCGGCCTTCACTTGCCATCCCTGGGCATCAAGATATGCCACCTGGCATTGACCTCCTCGACCAGCACTCCCAGCACTCACCTGAGAAGGGGGGGCGCAGAATGTCCACCGTACTCGTCCTCCCATCTTCTATGACCACCAAGTGCTGAGGCCATGTTGGTACACCAGGATATGTCTTAGATAGCTTCAAAACAGATCCCTCAGCCTCCCCCACAACTCCTGGCAGCCGTCAGGGGGCTGCTTCTTCCATTTTTGAACATGCTGCTGGGTCCCCTTTGGACCCTGCGCCCGACATGTTCCCATCCCTGTGCATGAATAAAACAACCAGCAGTCGTGTTTCACGCTGGGCGGGCCTTCATTGGCCACCCAGAGTAATATCGCATTCACAACGCAATCTCAGCCAGGAGCAGGTTTTACATCCACTTCCAGACTTCAAGCACAGCCCTAGCATAAAATTCAGGCCTATGTGATTCATATACTGGTACACCCAGATCCCTCTGTACCACTGAGTTCTGCAACCTTTCTCCATTTAACTAGTATACTGCTTTTCTATTCTTCCTGCCAAAGTGAACAAGTTCACATTTACCCACATTAAACTCTCTCTATGTCCTCTTGACAACTTACTTTCCTACCTATCTTGGTGTCATCGGCAAATTTAGCTACCATACATTTGGTACCTTCATCCAAGTCATTGATATATATTGTAAATAGTTGAGGCCCCAGCATTGATTCCTGTAGAACTCCACTAGTTACAGCTTCCCAATCCAAAACAGACCTATTCCCTGTGACCTGTTAGCCAACCAATCTTCTATCCATGCTAATATGTTACCCCCTACACCATGTGCTCCTATCTGGTGTAGTAACCTTTGATGTGGCACCTTATCAAATGCATCTTGGAAATCCAAGTATACCACATCTACCAGTTCCCCTTTATCCACCTTGAATGCTATTTAATCAAAAAACAGATTGGTTAAACATGATTTTCCTTTCACAAAGCCATGTTGGCTCTGCCTGATCAAATCATGATTATCTAAGTATTTTGCTATAACCTCTTTAATAATGGATCCTAGCACTTTCCCTATGACAGATGTCAGTCAAACTGCCTCCTTCCTTTCTTGAATAAAGGCGTTCCATATCTATTTTCCAATCTTTTGGAACCTTTCCAGAATCTAAGGGATTTTGGAAGATTATAACCAATGCATCTGCTATCTGTGCCCTAGGATACAGGCCATCCAGTCCTGGGGACTTGGCAGCCTTTAGATCTAATAGTTTTCCCAGCACGCTTTCCCTGGTGGTGGTGATTGAATTAAGTTCATCCCTCCCTGTCATTTGGTGATTTTCAAGAACCTGTGGGAAGTTCTCTAAGGGCAGAATTTTCTGTTCGGTGTGCGGGGGCGGGGCCCAGCACACCACGGGGGCGGGGCCCAGCACGCCATGGGGGCGGGGCCCAGCATGCCATGGGGGCGGGGCCCAGCACACCACAGGGGCGGGGCCCAGCACACCACAGGGGCAGGGCCCAGAACTTCATGGGGGCGGGGCCCAGCATGCCATGGGTGCGGGGCCCAGAACGTCACGGGGACGGGGCCCAGCACGCCATAGGGGCAGGGCCCAGAACGTCATGGGGGCGGGGCCCAGCACACCAATGGGTAAAATGACACGTGGTGACGTCAAGCGTGCATCCCGACCTCACCGTGCATCTTTCGGATCTGCCGAACTTCCAAAGGCCTAATTAACCAATCTGACAGGGCTGCCCGTCCAACCTTAAGGTTGGCGGGGGGGGCAGGTGAAGAGCCTTGGCGGCCTTCGCATTTCTCATGAAATCTCATCCACGGGCGGGATGAGGTTTCATGAAGGGCCTATTACATTGATAAAAATTTTTTAAACATTTCATAAACATGTCCCAGCTCATTTGACGCTGTTACATGAGGGGACATGTGTAGATGATTTTCAACTTTCTTTATTTGAAACTTTAAAACTGAAGTTAATCCCCTGCCTCAGGGAGATTTCTGTGCTCCTTCGCCCACCTAAAATGGCGATGCGCAGCCTATTGCGGGCAGCGATCGGCTCCACGCCCACCCATGCCCACCCACGCCTGCTCCAGACCGGTCTGCCCAATGGGGAGAAACTTCTCCCCTAACTCTTCCACCTTGAGGACAGACAGAACATACCTGTTCAGCACCTCTACCATTTCTTAGTTTTCCATCATCAATTCCCCAGACTCACTCCCTAGAGGACAAATGATCACTTTAGTTACCCTTTTCCTATTCAAATACTTGTTGAGGCTTTTACTATCTGTATACAACTTTATATTACTAGCCAGCTTTCTCTCATATTAGTATCTCAAGGGTATAGGCCCAATCTGTTCAACCTTTCTTCCTAAGATAAACCCTTCATCCCAAGAATGAGTCGAGTGAGCCTTCTCTGAAGTGCTTCTAATGAACTATATCTTCTTTTAAATAAGGAGACCAAAACTGTACCTGATACTCCAGATGTGCAGTAAAATTTCGCTACTTTTATATCCCATTCCCCTTGCAATAAATGCCAGCATTCCATTTCCCTTCCTAATCACTTGCTGTACCTGTATACTAACATGCTGTGATTCATGCACCAGGACACCCAGGTCCCTCTGTACGACTGCATTCTGCAATCTCTCTCCATTTAAATAGTACACTGCTTTTCTATTCTTCCAGCCAAGGTGGATAAGTTCACATTTTCCCACATTATATAGTATCTGTCAAATTTTTGCCCACTTACTTAACCTGTCTATATCCCTTTGCAGACTCTCTACCGCCTCTTGACAACTAATTTTCCTACCTATCTTGGTGTCATCAGCAAATTTAGCTACCATACATTTGGTCTCTCCATCCAGGTCATAGACATACATTGTAAATAGTTGAGGCCCTGTGGCACTCCACTAGTGACAGCTTACCAATCTGAAAAAGACCCATTTATCCTTACTCTCTGCTTCCTGTTAGTCAACCAATCCTTTATCAATGTTACTAGTAATGTCTGAGATCCAGGACAGTGTGTATTCCAAAGATGCGCTGGGGAAGCAGCTCCCCCTGCCCAGAGGTTCCCAGGTAAGGATTGCACAGCGATTGTCTGGGAAGCTCAAACTTCCTTTGGGCGATTGTCTTGCACTGGGAACTATCCGGAAATGCAATTTAAATCAATGGATATATATCTAACATGTTTTTATTCAATTCTTCCATCATTCACAAGTACAAATCTCTTGTCATGTTCCAGAAGTGAAATGTAATCTTGCATTCCTCTGATTTGTAAAACTGCTTGTAAGTTAATGCCTAGTGCTACAGGTCAGGTGCTTACCTCAGTAACTGTAGTGACGTGAGATAGCGTTAAGGGCAACATTCAGCCTCGATGCTGGGAGTAGTGAGCCAACACTGTTTGTATATTTAATTAGTATGGAACTGAATGTCAGAAGCCCATTGAGTTAGGAGCTGACAACAGCTAGAACTGATTAACTTACTATTCTCAGTTACGAAGTGGATTGTTTGCTCAGCTGCTGGTTTATAGATAATATAAATAAGTAAGTAACAGAAAATGATGCCAAATTTTCTGGAGAATGTTAAACTCATTGAAAAATGAAACCTGAAAACACATTGGTCTGGCTCCAACTCTGTCAAGGCATCCAAATTCAGAGCAAAAGGCCTGAACTTTTATTCATCACAATACAATATACAGCAGTTGTTACTACAAATCAGTCTCTAAGAAGATAATAGAAGTTCTTTTAGTCACTCAGTCACATTCTTGTGGGTAATAAAATTCAGATGGTCTCATCTCAATCTGTGGTCTGAGTTGAGCTAGCTAACCTGCCATAATGGCAACAGGTGTGCTATAGCTGGCCTCAGTGCCGAATTAGGGAGGAGAAAACTGTTCGGTATTTCCAATCCTAGTGGCTTTCTCAGCATCTCTGCTGCAAGTGTGCATTGATGTGTGTTTGTGTGTGTGCGTATGGGCGCATGTGTGTGTATGTGTGATCAGTGTTTGTACACATGTGTGAGAACATGATTGAGATGAACTGCGATGTTACCACCCTCAGATAGCCTGCCAGGGGTCACATGGCCATGAATATTGGCCAGAATGACCCCAGGAAGGGTGTGCACCAGGAAGTGCTGCCATGAAACATCACATCCTAGAGAGCACCCCTACTGGTTATCTGCAGTGCAATCTGCCATTCAGTGTGTGGCAACACTGGTCCTGGCCATACCTATTAAGCAAAATCTCTGATTCCTCCCTCACCGGTCCTATTTTGCTGTCAGAATAGGGGTGGAGGTCAAGTGTTACCAATTTGTGACCCTAGGAATCCTCAAAATTAACTCCAGATCCCATGAAGGCAGAATTTATTTGCTGAGGACTTACCCCAACCCACCTCAGCATATTACATATTTCTACTTGGAGTGGGAATTGGGTGAGAGGGAAATTGGATGTGTGGGAATCGGGCAGGCTTTAAACAGAGGAAATAGGGGAAGGTGGGAAAAAACACAAAAGGGAGGTCGGGGGTGGAAGCTGGAAGAGATTAAATGACAAAAGTGTTGGTGCCATAAGGGCCAATGGGAGTAGTTAGGCGAATGAGAGAACCTGCATTTATATAGCACCTTTCATGATCATAGAACATCTTGAAGCACCTCATGGTCAATGAGATATTTTTGAAGTGTAATCACTGTTGTAACACAAGGAAACAGAATAACCAGCGCACAATTTGCAGGCAGCAAAATCCCATAAACAGCGAAGTGATTTATTAATTTGTTTAGCCTGTTCAGACATGATGGATAAATCCAGCTAATTTAGACCATTGCCATCACAAATGCAAATTTCATGGAGCACCAGAAAGTTTAAGTTAGTGGGCCTGATTCAAAGATATGGGGACATGGTATTGTCTACAAGGGCAATGGCTGTTGTCACAAAGGCCACATAGGTGAAGACTGGAACTGCTACTGACTAATATTACTTGAGAAGTTCCCAATTATCATGTGGCTACTTGAATCCTGGTTGATGGTCTGTAGGGTCGGAGATGATGCAATTATTTATAAGAATATGCAAGAGTGGACACCACTATATAAGAATGGTGTCTGCTCTTCACGCTAGCGAGTTGATGAGAAAAATTCATAGGAAAAGTTGACCATATTCAGAGTTTTGGAAAGAGTTGCACTGTTGGTGGATAGAATGGTCTTGTAGCAAAGTTATTTTCATCAATTTTGACAAAGCTCTTTCTTTAACTTTGCTACTATGTTTGCTGCAGTTGTGATAAGACCAAGTCATCTTTTCCCTACTAATGTGGGTTGAGGGACAGATAGGACCTAGATCAGTAGAAAAAACAACACCAACTAGGAGTATGCCTGTCACTTTTATGCCAATGTCTTAACTGTGGCTCAGAGTCTGAAGTTATTGGATTCAAGCCACACTCTCGAGGCATGAGAACATATCAGTGCTTTACTGAGGAAGTGCGACAGTGTTGTAGTTTTTCAGGTGAGATGTTAAACCAATGCCTGCCTGCTCTTTCCAGTTTAATATAAAAGGTCCCATGGCACTATTCAAAGGAGATCAGGTGAGATCTCTCAGTATCTTGGCCAACATTACTCTCTCAAACATCACCAAAACAATTACCTGGCCATTTATATTATTACTGTCTGTGGGATCTTGTTTTGTGCACATTGGCTGTTGCATTTCTTTCCGTTACAACACTTCAGAAGTATATTACTGACTGCAGAGTCATGTAGACTATCCTGAGGATGTGCAAGGCGCTATAGAAATATAAGTTATTTTTTGAAACTGAGACTGTACAAGAGGAACAGGATGGTACTAGTGCTGTGCTTTGCCAAGTCTTACAGCTTCACTTCCTTTATGTTGAGGATCCAAGATGTTGAGCAGAGATAGTTCAAATTGACTTAAGGGTAAAGTTTGCAGGAGTTCTGGATACTAACTGAAGTTACAGGAGGAAGCCCCCGGAACAGCTGAGGAACTTTAGTCCTGTGATTCTTAATACATGCCAAACATATGTATCTCTGCCAAATCTGCTACCAGCATCTCCATTTGGTGGTAATAATTGGTGGTAATGTCTGTAACTAAGATCCAATATTTAATGAACAGGACACTGGGGAAAAAAACTCAGTTTCATTTTTCAAATATTGATAGTGTTATTGGGGACAGTAATTAGATCAACTTTAAAGCGAGTGGCATATCAGTCACCCTAAATCTCAGGGCTGCCCTAAAAGTTTGGGCAACTTAATGAACTGTTGCTTCAGAGTATCTCTAACAGGGTATATTGTGCACTGGCATGGCTACCGATGACAGATTTGTTCGCAAGTTGGCCAAGTGTGTACATCATGGCTGAAATGATATTCCAGCTGGTGAAGACACTTACTGCCATACCATTAGCCTCTTCCAATCCCAAAGTCATCCTCGGTTATTTTGCACCAATCACTTCTTCAGATATATTTTAGGTTGGCACTGCCGTAAGATATTTACTGATATTGTTGTGTTTAATTCAGCTCAAGCACCACAATGCACATTGTTTCTGAATGGTAATTGAGAAGGATTTTCAGATAGCATTAGAGGAAGTAAGGAGGGGAAGAGACTTACGTGGAGCATACATATCGCATGAACAAATGCGACCAAATGATTTGTTTTGGTGCTGGAAACTCTGGATAGTTCTACAAACTGATCAGGCGAAAGGATGCTGAAATTTTTACTCCTCACTGTCTTTAGATAGTCTGTAAAGGTTTTATTGCTTCTCTAGCTTTGGTCACTGTGAACATTTGTATTGCAGTTAAGTTTTGCGGAAGGCTCTTTTCTGGTGAGAGGAACAATAATTTTCTTAAATGAAATGAAATAAAAACATAAAATGCTGGAAAAACTCAGCAGGTCTGACAGTATCTGTGGAGAGAGAAACAGAGTTAACATTTTGAGTCCGTATGACTCTTCTTCAGAGCAAATATATATAATATAACTATATATAATAACTTGCTAAAATTTGATTTGCTGTGTATATATCATTCCCTGCTCCTGCATTTTCAGTTGTCCTCCCTCAACTTTCCTTGCAGTGTTAAGCGCTATTTAGGGAAGATCAACATTTGGCAAGTAATGGGTTGAACTACTACCGATTTAGTGATGCATTACTATACACGTGCTGTAAAACCAGCCTGCTCTGTGAGTAATGTTGAACCTTAATATGAATATGGGCAGAATCTGAGTTAGTTTGCCTCAGTCACAACCAAGCTGTGCCTTTCCAAACTCAAATGTAGGCTTTTTAAAAATTAATTTGCACATTCAGATATTATTTCCAAAGAGAAAGCAAGTCTATTAAAGATTTTTGAAATTATTTTGGAAGACTATGGCACTGCTGTTAACCCTGCAAAGAGGGAAATGAAATAAAACTGAGACAGTGTGGTCTTTTTGCATGGCCTGGTTGTACTGAGTGTCATTATAAGATCCAATATAAACAGAGGTTCTTTCCATAACGGCAATTGCTGCCGGTATCTGTTACACCTGTCCTGGGAAACTAAATAATTCTTAACATTTCAGTATTCTCTGCAGGTAAAACCCTGGTAAAAAAATGTGTGTGGGCTGTGCTGTATTAACTGCAAGTAAAGGTTGAAATTATTCTTTCCCGATGTCTAGGGGTATCAATTGCTATGAGCAGCGGGAATGAGCTATGAAGAAGGCACATTGACTGAACACTAAAGTAAATAGATAGTTTTGGGATTGTGTAGTGTACGTAGACACCTTGAAGTACTGTGTATTATTCCTGACACACATGCTGGCATTAATACTGGGACTGATTGATGATAATACTCCATTGTAGATGACAGGGAAGTGAATGAGAAGTCTTTATAAATCTGGTAAGACAATTTAAGATTGAATAGTACCAAATGCAATGACAAAACATAATTTCCTTCCTTTTCTTTCCTCTGCTCCATGTAAAAGTTTAAATCATCCTGGAACCACTCATAATTATGTATAGGTTTACCACCCTTGGAAGCATGGGAATCATTAGACAAATGTCATGTCAAAATACACCCATCCAACTAAAATATAGCCTTCTCACTGCAGCTTTTCCTGGCACTGGGTGCAGCTTCTGATCCTGAAATCCTGGCCCTTATCTTTGTTGAAATGAATAGGGTCAGGCATGTTGCTCTAATTGTGGAGGTGGGGTGGGGGATGGGAGGGGAAAGGGGGGAGGGGAGTAGTGGTCGGGGCTGGTGGTTGTAGTGAATAAACTGAAAGCAATATCCTTGCCTGTTTGAACCAAGTGAACTGCGTCCTCCACCCACTAGTTATCTGAGAGACATTGTCCCAAGGGAAGTTCAGGGAAAAGGACGTTCAAAGGACTTCAAGGAAACAAAGCCCAACTACTGTACCTGACTCAAAAGCTCGTGCTTAGATCTGAAACCGTATCTGTACAGAGCCGGTACTGTGTGGGACAAACTCATACAATTACAACAAACTGACACCATCCTGGGATATTGCAAAATTCTATCTGTAAGTGGGGATAAGGCAGATGATCTGTGTAAAATGGATCTGATTGTGTTTTTTTTTCAAATGTATTTTCCACTAGTTTATTAAGAAAGGATACAATTCAAATGAACTGAGGGATTAATAAACCTACCTGAGTTGTGTGTGTGTGTGTGTGTGTGTGTGTGTGTGTGTCTGTGTGTGTATGGTTGAGTGGGTGTGGAGGAAAGTAGTTATTTAACAAGAGCTGTCAACTTTTTTTCTATATTCTGCAACCCAATGTGCGTTCAAAGCCCTGCTCCTTGTGAAATATTATACGCTGCTGAAAGTAGTGGATTTTAGAGAGGTTTCTCGCTGTGCAAGATATTGGGCAGGATGGTTCCAGATTGCACAGCGGGAAAAAGGACATTTTACCCACTGGCCTTAAAGGCATCGTATCATCCCAATCCCTCCTCATTAATCATGCATTCCCAGGAAACATGTCTGGTCGCTGACGGAGCAGCCTCTGATTTGCCAGACCCGCCGTCACCTCAGGCCTTCAGTAATTTGGACGCCATATTTAAAGGCCATGCCTGCGCAGAGCCAGCACTCTTCACGGGATAGGAAGCAGCTGGGAACTGATGGCTGCCAAAGGAAGGAAACAAGGTTCCCCCAAATTTAGCGGTGCCTCAAGAGCCTATTGAATGCTGTGGAGGCCCTCCGCCTCCGCTATGGGCAAAGACCAGCAAGCAAGGTCACCAACCCAGCATGGGAGGCATGGCAGTGGTGGTCAGCGCCAATGCCCTGCAAAAGAGGACAGCCATCTAGTGCAGGAAGAGGATGAATGCTCTCAACTGTCCCGCCAGGGTAAGTCACTCTTCTCATCACTCTCAACTCACATGCTCAATGATTCATTTATCTTTCTTAAAATATCTTCAAAAATGTTTGCTTAGCTAGGCAATTAACATTAATGCCAAAGATTGGGATACTTTGGAGGTGAGAAATTCAATGACTGTTGGGGCACTGAAGATCAATGCTACTTGTGACTGACACAATGGTGCAGCAGTGAGCGAGTGCTGCAGTGAGGGAGTGCTGCAGTGTTGAAGGTGGCACCTTTAGAATGAGGTTAAATTGAGTCACCAACATTTATTGCCTGTCCCTAACTGCCCTTGCGAAGGTGATGGTGAGCTGCTTTCTGGAACCACTGCAGGCTGTGTGTTATAGGTATACCCACATATCTGATAGGGAGTTCCTGTTTGTACCCTAAATTCCATTGCTCCTCTACTCCATTTAGACTCCCATTTTTGAAAGAGTATGTGGTTTCCCTTCTTATCTGAGATGAGTGGACAAAAACTGACCATAAGTTACACAAAATGATGCTAAACAACAATTTCAATCCAAGAGCTACATGGAATGCCATTTTACGCATTTCATGTGCTACTCTGATGTTGTTAGAATAGAGACATCCCTGTTATGCAGCTTGCTATATTTTGAGCTGGGAGTCTTTAGTATTGGCACTGGGCACATCCCCAGTATTGATGTCCCTTACTTGAAAGAGCAAGGATAATGATGACTTGCATTTTTATAGTGCCTTTGATGTGGTAAACCAACCTAAGAAGTTCCACAGGACTGTTATCAGACAATACGTGCTACCGAGCCACATAAAGTAAAATACCTGTGCTTGCTGGCCTGTGTTGGCTCCAGGTCAAGCAATGTTGTATCTTTAAAATTCTTGTCCTTATTTTCAAATCCTTCAGTGGCATCATTCCTTCCCATCTCTGTGTCCCTGTCTAGCCCCACAACCCTTCGAGATATCTGCACTCCTCTAATTCTGGCCTCTTGGAATCTCTGATTTTAATTTCTCCACCACTGGTGGATGTGCCTTCAGATGCCTTGAGCTCAAGCTCTGGAATTTCCTCCCTAAGCGTTCCTGCCTCTCAGCCTCTCTTTTCTCCTTCAAGATGCTTCGCAAAATCAACCTCTTTGACCAAGCTTTTGGTCATCTCACCTAATGTCCCCTTATGTGTCTCAGCGTCACATTTCGTTTTATAATACTCCTGTGAAGCGCCTCGAGTCATCTTATTGCATTAAAGGTGCTACATAAATGTAAGTTGTTGTTGTAACTTCCTGAAGCAGGACTATTTGAAAGATTCCCTAAAGTGCATACCTTTAAAAATGAGTGAACGGAAATCTGAATTCTTGTGTTCAATTAGTGTGCGAAATTATTTTTGTTTGTATTTTTGTGGCCTCTTGTTCTAAATTTTAGCACCGCCAGATTCAGTCCCCATGTGGGGTTATGGTGGCAACTGTCGTTTCTCCTTTTCACATTATCTCATTTTAGTCACATCGTGGAATCAAGCGTGGAGGTTTCCGACAGAGGATGACGACCTCCAGGAAGAGCCTGTAACCAAGCCACCTGCCTTTTGTTGGCAGACTTAGTGCTACAGCTGCCAGCTGGTGAGGTGGAATCGGAAGGCAGTTTGCGCAAGACTTCCAGAGCTGTGACATGCGTCGGCATCTTGTGGTGCCGAGGACACATAGATATCAAAGAGGCTCACATCAGGAGGTTCAGCAATGCGCTGGCGGGGATCCAAGAGACAGGCTGGAAAGAGGAAAGATATTCAGAGTCCCAGCAAAAAGCACTGGACGATTAGGAAGAGCAGAGAGAAAGAGGAAGCAAGGAAAGAGCATGGTCCGCCTCAGGTTATCCTGGAAAGGTAAGTTATCTCAAAAATTTGAACAGCAGGTTAAGGAGGCCGTTTCATGCTGCTACTATGCAGTGGCTCCCCGAGTGGTATTTTCAACTAAAAGGATGCTGCTGTCAGACCACACAGTTGAGCAACATCGCATATGAATTTCAGCGTCAGTACGATGCCAGGTACATAGGCTGTATGTCCCAGTGATTGAGTCAATCAAACAGCATGTTCCTTTGGTTGTCCATGAAAGGCAGGGTACAGACTGTTCTCAACCAGTCCATGCTTGCAAAACCCAAAATAAAACATCTATGGTTGGATGTGATTCTGTGATTGGACAGCACTTGCTGAACAATTCTGATTATGGGAATTACTTCCCCAACAACCAATTTAAAATAATCAGTTGAGCCCGTAATGTGGCTCATTTATGCTTACTAGGGGTCCCATACATTCATAAGCAGGGACCTGTTCTCTGCAAACAACGGAAATATATTTAAGCCTTGCGCCTTTTTTGAATTACTAGGAGCTTGGGGAGCCTTTGGTTCCCCTGTTGCTTTATCCATGGCAACACCTTGGCCAATCAGAGTTGACTTGTCAACCAATCAGTACACATTTCTCCTGAAGTATAAATTGTGATTGTTTGAAATTTTGCATTCTTGCATCTGTCCTGATGAGTGCAAGATGAATAGTTGCAGCAATATTTCTCTCTTTTTAGCAGTGTTCATGAGAACAAACTTCAGTCCATAGCTAAAAGGGTGATCAAGCTTAAGAGAAGCAAACATGTGAGTGGTGTTTAAATAAAGAATTTAAACAAGGGAAGGCAAAATAGGACTGGTACATCTGAAAGAAATATGTGCTAAAGGCAATCCGGTCAACTGAATCAGAAGAACAACATAATAAATTTAAGGGGAAGAAAGCAATTGGTCTTGGACAGAGTTACATAGCAAAAGAAAAGCATCAGAAAGAAGGAGAAATGTACACAGGAGAATTATACATGACACATCCAGCCAATGCAGAGAGTTCTGTGAATAAGGCAAGACATGTGAGGGAGTGGGTAGTTGGGGGGAAACTATTAGGATGAAGCTCAACAAAAGCTATCCGGCATTTGGTTGGTTTTTTTTAAAGATTCATATGTGACTTTATTGCAAAGTATTTGATGCACTGATACAAAGAGTTTCTGCTTAAATATATTTGTCTTCTTTCCAAGACCATATGATAATGGGAGTATTTAGTTATCCTCATGCAATTGAAAAGCATAACAATGACTTGGGGACCAGTGAGAGTGAATTTCAGTACGTGTAGAAATGAAATGTCTGGCAGAATGAAGGATGCTTCTGAATAATAAAGGAAGGTTACAGGTTTCAAGCCTTTGATCTAGAAGTTTTTGTCATGCTCCACACATTTCTAGTTGGATCTGACTAGGGTGCTTTCCTTTTCACTAATGATTCAGCCTTGTGAATTTACATACAGTGGTCACTAAATTAAGGTTGAGGAACAGGCATGTTGCATGATTTAGCAAATGTTTTGCTATGACTCAATTTGTGATAATCTTTCAAAAGGACAAGTTTCTCTTTACAAAAGCAGAAACCAATGGTTGAAACATCTCGTCCTATTGTTACTTTGTCAAAGGGAACAGTTACTCAAGACACCTTCAATAAGCTCAAACATTTACTATAAGTAACAGTAATGAAACATTACACAAAAGGTCAGCAGAAGTGATTCAAGCGCTGATATTTGTCCCTGACATGTATTTGATCTTTGAAGATTTCAAAAGCTTAATGCCTGTTAGTATAGAACTTGACACAATAAAGTATCTTTTCCATGAGTACCTCAGCACTGGTAGGCAAATTCCCTCTCGTTTAACGTGCAGGAATCCGCAAGAAATGGCTTCAATGTGTCACTTGTTGATATTTGTAGGCCGGTGAGTTTCAGCTAAATGTCACTCTTAAACGTGTATCAATGGTGTTTGCCAACACCATGCCTTGCGCCGGCAGTTTACTGCGCTGTATCATGGAGGGGAGTGAGCTCTTCAATCTTTCATTCTGCTGACACAAAGATGGCCATCAGTATGAGGGCGATGCTGGGCACGTTTTTTCCCCCTTTATCTAGAGGCTTGTACATCGCGTCCCTGCGGACACGATCCATTTTCGACCTCCAGATAAAGCGGAAGATGGCTCGGGTGATCGCCACCACACAGGAGTGTGGAATGGGCCAGACCTGCGCCACGTACAGCAACAGCAAGAGTGCCTCACACCTGATGACCAGGTTCTTACCCGCAATGGAGAGGGAGCGTCGCTCCCACATGCCCAGTTTCTTTTCACCATAGACACTCGCTCCTTCCAGTTTCTAACGCACGCTCCAGTCCCTCCGAACCATATCCCCAGCACCTTCAGGCCGTCAGCCCTGACAGTGAAGGGGACAAAGGATTGGTCAGCTCAGTTCCCAAAGAACATGGCCTCGCTCTTCCCATGATTTGCCTTGGCTCCCGAGGCCAGTTCGAACTGGTCGCAGATGTGGATCAGTCTGCGCACTGACAGCGGATCCGAGCAGAAGACGGTGACATCGTCCATGTACAGGGAGGCTTTGACCTGAGTGCCTCCACTGCCTGGGATCGTCACTCCTCTTATGCCCGGATCCTTCCTGATGGACTCAGTAAAGGGTTCTATGCAACAAACGAAAAGAACAGGCGAGAGAGGGCAGCCCTGCCTGACTCCAGATTTAATAGGAAAGCTATCTGATTCCCACCCATTGATTGAGACTGAGCTACTGATGTTAGTGTAGAGCAGTTGGATCCAATTGCGAATTCCCTCCCCAAACCCCATTTTGGAGAGCACATCCACCATGTAGGTGTGTGATATTCTGTCAAAAGCCTTCTTCTGATCCAGGCTGATGAGGCAGGTGTCCACACCCCTGTCCTGCACATAGGCAATCGTATCCCTGAGCAGCGCGAGGCTGTCAGAGATCTTCCTGCCCAGCACAGTGCAGGTCTGGTCAGGGTGGATCACCGATTCCAGAGCTTTGTATGCAGCTGCATCAAGCGGTGCATAGACCCTCGGTACGCAAACACCAAGTGTCACTACATGCTGAGGTTCTATCTGTCCCCTGTATTACGAAGGATGGGTCTGGCCACGCTGCCGCGGAATGCTCCAAGTAGTTGGACCGTGCGGTATCACCTGTCCCTCGTGGGAAAATTTATGCAGAGAAAAGCCTTTGACCACAAGTCCATCAGGCAGTGGTCGGCACGTAACGTCTTAAAGGCCCTGAGGGAAAAGGAGAGGGTGGATCCTGTGGGATGGTTCCCCGAGCAGACTGACAAAGTCATTTGGCAGAATGCCTCATCACCAGAACTTTCCAACAAGCACCAAGACGTAGCTTGGCTGGTGGTGAGAAAGGCCCTCCCTGTAAGATCCTTCCTACACGCCAGGAGTCTCACCCCCTCTACACGTTGCCCTCGAGGTGGCTGTGGTGGGAAGAGACCGTTGTTCATCTCCTTGTAGATTGTGTCTTTGCGAAGAAGGTCTGGAGAGAGATGCAGTGGTTTCTGTCGAGGTTCATTCCAAGCAGTTCTGTGACACAGGACTCTGTGCTCTACAGGCTGTTCCCAGGGACACACACCAAGACAAACATCAACTGCAGCTGGAGGATCATCAACTCGGTGAAAGACGCTCTTTGGTCTGCCTGAAACTTGTTGGTTTTCCAGCGCAAAGAGTTGTCCCTGACCGAGTGTTGCAGACTGGCACATTCCAAGGTCCAGGACTACGTGCTGAGGGACACAGTTAAGCTTGGGGCAGCCGCCGCAAAGGCGCAATGGGGAAGGGTCGCTGCCTAAGACCTTTCTGCCACAGTGCACTGGGGGGGCTGGGAACTGTAAAGAGCCCCTCAGGCTGTATAGTTTAAAATGAATGTCTGCCAATGATTGTAATATTCATAGTTTGTACTGATACACCTTGTGATTCATGTTGTAAAAGTTGAACCTGATTGTATTTTTGTAATGGTGATTTTGAAATGGTTCGAAATATTTTGAAGATTTAAGACTAAAGTATGTTTTTGGTAAAAAAAAAATCTTTCATTCTGCTGAGTTCCTGATGGAACTCAGGTTTGCACTAAGTGCGGTAGTGGGCGGGTAAAACAATGGTTAATCCGCAGGCCACGATGGCGGCTTTACACACCAAATCATCCCAAACCCGCCGCATTAATTATACATTCCCAGGATAAACGCTGTTTCCATGGCGGGTGGGCTTTCATTCGCCCACCATGCCATCACCTTGCCGGGCGCCATATTTAAAGTCCAGCCACGTGCACACCTCTGTGTTTCCAGCCCACGACTGCTGCATGGAAGACAGGATGGCCCCAAAAGGCTGCAGCCCTCAGGTCTGGTGATGCGTCCCTCGAGTGCCTCCACAACACATTGGAGGCCCGCCGTGATGCCCCTACCCCAACTCTGGCCGCAGGAGGGGCAACGGCATCACCAGTCCAGCATGGGAGGTGGTGGCAGCGATGGTCGGTGCCAATGCCCTCTAAAAGAGGGCAGCCACCCAGTGCCACTACAGGATGAATGATCTCATCCGTTCTGCCAGGGTAACTCACTCTTCTCATTACTCTCAATTCACACACTCACAAACCCATCACACATCCACAGGGATCTCATACCTCAAGAGACGACACCACTAACTCTCACACACACCCTCACATCTCCATCAGGCTCATATCGACTGGAGCTCATGTCCTCATCCTGTCCACGGCTCTGCTCACCCCACAAACATTCCACACAGTGCCAAGCGTCCTGCTCACACTCTCTCCATCTGTTTTCATGTAGGAGAAGTCTACTCACAACAGCAGGGAGAGGTCCCAGACCGGTGGGGGGGGGGGGGTGGGAGTGGCCGACATTAGGCCCCTCACTCACTTTGAGGAGCGTCCCATCGCTGGTGAGGACGTGGACCGTGCCTGCGGTGACAGTGAGGTTGGCGGCAAACACCCTCGTGAGGACCCTGCACTACATCATCCCTCTCTCAATGCAACTGTGAGAGCTCTCTCTCTTACTTTTGACTCTGCTGCCATGCACTACTTATCTCTGTTTTGGTTCACAGAGAGCTCTGCCAAAGGACCAACACTCTCAGCCAGCCAGTCCCTCAGCTCCATCCAGGTCTTCACCTCCAGCCAAGAGGGCAACTTCTCCATTGAAGAGCTGGAAATAACTAGCCTGGAAGACCCATCACAGCGCTTACCCACACCCTGCACCAGCGCAGAGACAAATGCCTCGGTGGGACCTAGACCTAGAGCAGGCGTGGGTTCACTATATGGTTGTCACCACACGGACACAAATCTGCAACAGCAGGAGGCAGGATTATGCGAGCCCCCTGGCACTCTGAGGACTGCTGGGGATCAGGCATCTGAGGTCCGAGTCTGATGATGAGCCTCTAGATTTGGCCTTCCAACTCATCGTGGAAAGTCAGCAGTAGATGTGGGAACATCATGCCCTCTACAGAGTGGCAACATGAGTTGGACAAGTGGGTCAGCCTCCTCTTTGATGAAGTGGAGCCCACATGTGCCCGTATGGAGGTCTCCATGGGGAGGATGGCGGATGCTATGGAGACCCTGGTCCAGCAGAACGTGAAGATGTGTGCAGACCTGCTTTCATCACGGAAGCCATGGGTGAGTTCCTGAAGTGGCAACACAAGAGGGAAACTGAGCACCTCAACGTCCCACCAGGTGCTCCCTCCCCTCAAGAAGTCAGGCCGGGGCCCCTGGGCACCCGAAGGGAGGAGGAGCGGCAACTGGACACCCCTGGGTCATCCACTCAGGAATCTCAGAGCTGTCCACTCCCTCCAAACCCCTTTTGCCTGTGAGCACCTCAACCTCATCCTCTGTCACCGCAGAGGGAGCAGCCGGTCAATGAGTGATTCTGGAGGGGGAAGTGTGTGTGTGGCAGGGCCTGTCAGAGCCTCGTGTAAGCACTCTCTGACGCACATGGATCCTTCACGTATCACACTCACCTCAACGCCCTGATCATTTTGAATGCTGCCTGCTGGAGTTCACTTTTAGTTGTCCATCTGAGCTGACTCACATCTCTGCCCAACCACTGATCACACGACCATGCAGCACCTGATCTCGCCCACCACAACTGCCGCTTCACTTTTGATTTGTACAGCATGGTCTGGATTCACTTTTTCATCAGGCCCCCCCATCTTTTCCCCTCCCCCAGTCACCTGTTTCCTTTCCTTTCCCCCATCACAATTGATCCCCCAGCATCACATTCCACCTCCCCTCCGTGACCTACCAGCCACAACCCTTCTCCTTTGGGCATGTCCTGGTGAAAGTGCACATTCCCCTCCTTCCCCGAAATCCTGCCCCCATCATATTCACCTCCCCAACCAGCTCCTTCCTGACCCAGGGTCCGTGTCTGCCTCCGAGTCCCCACCACCACCCTCGCCATCCCTTCTACTACCACCATCGAACCTACACCCTCCCACCCTACTGCCTCTCTGCCCTTGGTCTGTCTCACCATTCCGTCATACCATGCCCACCCTCAGTTCACTCCACAGGAGGCAATCATGGACTCATCAGACCCTACCCTTGCACATTCACCTGGAAAACACCCCCCAACGAATCCCTTTCCCCTCCCCTGGAACCCCTTCCCCCTTCCGAACTCCTTCCCTTACACCTTCCACCCCCCTCAAACCTACCTCCCCAGATGCCATCTTCTCCCCCATTATCCCTTCCAACCCCCATACTCCCCTCCACTTCCCAACCTCCCCTAATGCCTTCACCCTCCCCTCCTATCCTCATGCCCCCAACACCTCTTCCTCACCCAGTCGATCCTAGACCTTCTTCTCCCACCCCCTCGACCATCATCTCTTGTGAGCAACAATGGTGACTTTCCAACCTCTGCACACTGCTTCACGGTGCAGCCATATCCATGAGAATCCACCCAGCATGCCATGGACATTCCTCTAGGATCTTGTTGCAGTTGGGCTGCAGCATCTTCTGCTTCGTGGATGTCCGTGATGTAAGCAAGGCCCCGGAGGTAAGTCACGACTTCTGCACGTCACAGTTGTCAAGATGTGTTCTGCACCGGCGTGTTTTCCCACTGATGTGGGCAGGCGATCCAACGGTGGGGGCGGGGAGGATGAGTCTGGCAGGCTGGCCTTAGAATGAAATGCTGACATATTACAGTGAGGTTCCCGATGTCTGATGTCGGGAAACACGGCACCCCCATTGATGGGCCGAGTGGACGATGGCAAGCTGGTTTCACGGCATCGTGAAACTGATTTTTGACCTTCCCACCATATTGTCCACGTATGCCACCGGACATGCCCGACGCCAGAGGGTACGGGCGATTCTACCTGGGGCCTTGGAAAGATATTTCATCTGAAAGATAGCACCTCCAACAATGTTGTACTCCCTGAATACTGCACTGAAGTGTCAGCTTGGATTTTACACTCCAGCATCTCGATCAAACCTGAAATGTTACAACCTAGAGGCAAGAGTGCTACCCACTGAGCCACGGCTGACACCTAATGTTGGGCATTGAACAAGACCAGGGTGGGGGAACAATCCACCACCCTTTGCATTCAGAGGTAGATATATCAAACACGCTTGGCTGACCAGGATTGATCCCTGACTGCGATTTCAGGCTGGCTGGCCAAATAATGACCAGGCGGCCTTTGGATTTTTGAGGAAACCTCATCCAAGGGCGGGATGAGATTTCCGATATTAATTTAAAAAAATAAAAATGTTTGGGCAGAATGTTTATAATCTATATGTTTAGGGCAGCGAATCCGATGTGTGGCCATTTCTCTCGCAGTTTAAAATCTTTATTTCATGGTTTCAAATTCTTCGGCTCTCTGAGGCAGCTCTCTGCCTTCAGGGAGCTATCATTGCGCGCGCCCCCAATGCCTGTGCTGACTTCAGCACTCGGTGCCCCCCCCCAAACACCCCCACCCCTGCAGCGCTGAACTTTTCAATCAACGGACAGCCAGCTCTAAACGCACATTGAAAGGTTCAGCGCTGCCCGCCAACTGTAACATTAGACAGGCAGCGGAAAATCCACGTTAATTAATACATTAATGGCCTTAACAGGCCTCTTAATTGTTGGCGGGTGCGCTGCCGACACTCATGTGCGCCCACTGACCGAAATATCGCACGATAGCGCGCTGACATTGGGACACTCACCCGACGTCCTTGGGGGCTATTTTATGCTTGGGCTGTGTCGGGCGCATGCCCACATGCTAAGCGAGAAATCCTGCCCATTAAATTGCATTAACTTGTTAGCTATTCCGAAATGAATGTTTGGCTTCTGTCCCCATTCCCAGTCACCAGCTGCCTTGTTTTTTTTTTCCCATTCCAGTTGTTTTGAATTCCACTGTGTGTTTGTATGCAACTAAATGATTTAATGTGCTATGCTGGCTGAAGCTCCATTCACCAATGTTCAAGACAGATATAAATATTCTAAATCAGCCCACTTTGACTGCTTTCCTGGAAACATTATTTTTATTATTGCAAACAAACACTACCGTACATGCCTCGGCCACTCGTATGGAATTTCTGCCCTTCACTGCCTCACCAGGATGAATGTGCCTGTTCTTGGCTAACTGGATCTAAGCTGACAGGTGAAGTAGTTTTCCCATAGCTTCAGCTGGAGCGTATCCATCTGCTGGTAATGTGTTATTCCTTCCATCCATTAAGACAGCAGTTTGAAGTTTTCAGTTGGCACTAATGAAGTGATAAACTGAAGAGATCCCTTAATCCCATCCCCGATGCCAAAATGTAATGTCTTTCCAACTGTCATGGATTGGACATTTTCCCAATATTTTCTCTTTTGTTCTTAGCTACAGGGAAGTTTCCATGGGGATAACAAGTCCCTCATAACATTAGAAACATCTGTTTGTGGTATATTACTCTCTGAAGAATACATGGGTGAGCACCATTGACTTCCATTGCTTCTGAAGATGGAAATAAAGAAATTATATTAACTCCCAGTCCAACAATGTTTTGATTTTAAAATTCTCATCCTTGTTTTCAAATTCTTCAATTGTCACGCCACTATCTCTGTAGCTTCCTTTAGTCTTACAACACTGTAAGATCTCTTCCAATTCTGGCCCTTTGCACATCTTATTTCCATCATTCCACCATTGGCAGTCATGCCTTCAGCTGCCTAGGCCCTAAGATCTGGAATTTCCTCCTTAAACCTGTCCACCTCTCTCTCTCTACTCCTTCAGAATACTCCTTAATTGGTTAATTGGTGAGCCATGGCCGATCACGGGCAGCTGTCTGATTCGCGGCTGCTACTCCACAAACACAGGGAACTTTACAGAGGCACCACCAAATTTTCAAAACAATGATTAAAGCATGAACATCCCCATGATTGGGGCAAAGGACTGGACTTTATTTGCCACCCGAGATTCACCAAATGACCCTACTGGTTTTAGCCGTTATGAATTAATCTATGGACATGAGATAAGAGGTCATGAAATTAATCAAAGAAAGGCTTTCAGGAGAGAGGGACGAATCCTGTATACTAGATGATGTGTGGCATGTTCCAGGAACTGCTCATGGGAGCCTGCAAAGTGGCTCAAGAACATCTTGAAGCTTCCCAAACAAAGATGAAGGAGTGGGCAGATAAAAGGACTGAGACCCGAACATTTCAACCAGTGGGTGACGTGTTAGCGTTATTGCCTTTACAGGAGGATCCTCTGAAAGCACATTTCAGTGGTCTGTACAAGGTAGAAATAAATTATTTGATAGACACACCAGATCACAGGAAAAAGAATCAGCTGTGTCACATCAGTAGGTTGAAACCATATCATCATAGGGAGGAGGGTAGGAAGGAACGGATATGTCAGGTAGTAAGGAGAGTGGAGGATGAAGGAGACAGTGAGAGTGAGACAGACGGAGATTTAGACAATTGACTAATTGAACCTCTTGCTATTTGAGTAGCTAATTCTGAAATTTTAGGACTGTCAGCAACAACATTGAGCACAATAAGGGGATGCAGAAGTCCAGCCATGATCTATTGAATGGTAGGGAACAAGCTCCAGTCTCTGTATGGTCTACACCTGCTTCTACTTGTGTTCTTCTGGCATATATGACAAATAGTACAGGATATCTGCTATTCCCACTTGGGACTGAATTTAACGGTAGCAGTGGTGGCCCCATCCACTGGCTGGAAAGCTGGAGGCAAACCCACTGTAACTATTCAAAAGCCCCGACATGAACGCTTGGCCATCAGGCGGTTCATTGTTTGCAATTAGGGCTTCCATTCCTTTAAATGTGGGGGTCCTACCCCTGCCAAGTCCCAGCAGGCCCACTGGAAGGGATGCAGCCAGCCCCGAACAGAGGCCTGGAATAAGGTTAGATTGGTGTAAGGCTTCTTGGGGCCAGCCAAGCAGGCCCTGGTGAGAGGGGGCGATTGGGTGCCTTTGGTAAGGTAAAGAGGAGGCCTCAGACAGCATCTGATCAGAAGGGACCCCACCCCAAAGACACAAGAATGAGAGCAGGAGTAGGCCATTTGGCCCCTCAAGCCCACTCCGCCCTTTGATAAGATTATGGCTGATCTGATTGTGGCCTCAACTCCACTTTCCCTTCAATGACCAAGACTTTGCTGCTCTCCAGGGAATAGAATTCCACAGGCTAACGACCTGCTGAGAGAAAAACATTCTCATTTCCATCTTAAATGGGAGACCCTAAGTGACTTCCTACTTTTGCTATTTCTTATCCCTCCCCAAACTGACTCTACATCTTGATCTTTAGAACTAAGGTCATCTCGCGCTACTATACTAATGTCATCCTTAATTAACAAAGCCACCCATCACCTTCTCCTAGCTTCCTGTCATTCCAAAATGTCAAGGAACCTTGAATATTCAGGTCCCAGCCTTGGTTCCCATGCAGCCACGTCTCTGTAATGGCTGTAAGGTTGCGCATATTTATTTCTATTTGAGTTGACAATTCACCTGTTTTGTTATCAATGCTAAGGGCATTCAGATATAAAGCCATTAGTTCTGCCTTTTTGCAAACTCTGGCCTTATCTGCTGATGCACTCAAATTTGTACACTCTGTCCCTTCCTGCCACACTCTGATTATCGCTACCTTGCCCTCTTGCCTTGCCATTTCCCTTTAATTTACCATATCTTCCCTCACGTGTTCCCTCACCCCTGCTTAATTTACTGGGAGGTCTCCCTGTGTGATTTAGTGCCCCCACACCACTCGTAGTATACCAGTAGAGATAGGGTGGTACCCTCAAGTGGCCATCGATTTTTTTCTCTTTAATTTTTGTTATAAATACTCAGATATTGAAAATCAAAATTCAAATCCAAAATATTGCAGCAGCCATTTCATATCAGTCAATATCTGTATTGGTATGGTTCCTATAGTAGGGAGGGTTAAGTAGCAGAACACAATGGCCCAGATTTTTGCCATGACGGCGAATAAAGTGGAAATGGCCGAAAATTCTAAGTTCCACTTCCAAACACAGCATTTCCTATTTTCGTGGGAGCGGGATTTGAGTTGCGCCAGGGTGCACACACGTCCGGTTTACACAGACAGCTGGCCGCTTAAATCATCAGCTGACTCCACTGAAGTGGGATTTTGGCAGCCCAGAAGCGTGCAGACCAGCGTGTGCAGATTAGACCAAGTAAGAGGAGGTCTAAACTTGGTGGATTCATTTGGATAGCCACAGTACCACTTTGGAGGGTAAGGTACCCCTTTTGAGTATGGTCCTGGGACACCTTTGGGGTAGGTAAGGCACCCTTTGGGAGAGGTAAGGCACCCTTTTGGATTGTTAATAGTAAACATGATTGTGCATAAATAGTACATAGACTCATTGGAACTAGCAAAGCTGTCAAGGAATTGTTATGCTGTCAAAGAACTGTCCAGGCTGTCGAAGAACTACCAAATTGTCAAAGAACTGCTGAAGTTGTCAAAGCTGTCAAAGAACTGTCAAAATGTATTGGAACTGTCAAAGCTGTCAATGGATATAACTTTGCTTGGCTTCAAATTAAAACAAAATTCTGAAGTTCCATGAAAATCACTGCTTATTTCATTCTGTCTGTTGACATAAGCCTGAGGGCTATAATTATATGATTTGTGCTGCGATGACTGATTTTACAAACTAATATTATCACAGTGGGGTCACTGTTAAGTGAGCAGTTTGCTTACTTACCTATCTACCTGCAGACCATCATTTTTAAATGTTGATATTGCAGAGCCAGGAATTCTCCCATCTCTGTACATCCGACTCGGGATCGAAAACCTGGGTCAATGAGTTCAGACAGGTATTATTAAAGGGATTTTCTCAGCAATTATTTAGGCATACAAACAACCTGAATAAAAAGGGTGTTTATAAACACACACACACACACACATATACATTACACTCAAGATAAATAAAACTGAGATGCCTAATTTTTGTCAGAAATTTTAATAAATATATAAATCCTGTTGACAAATGTGAGATCAAAAGCATTATTGGAAAGTTGCCCAGGATAACCTTAGGACTTGAATGTACATGAAGTGACCCACAATAGATCCAGGATTAATCTCATTTCAAATTGTAGAAATTCTACCTATAATATCTTTTGATTTAAAGTCTCTGAATGACATCTCTTTGTACTTATCAATATATTTGAAGAGTATATTGTGGCATTTTATAGACAAGCTAGGGTTAGGAAATGAAAGCTACTCATCTCATGTGAACCCTCAGCTGAGAATTCAGCAAGGTAGAGGGGAAGACTTCCAGTGGTTGTGAAACGAACAAAGCCTAAGGTTTTGAATCGCGCTGCCCTTGTTGACAGCTGTCCTTCAGAAAATTTCACAATTCACAGAAGAAAAACAGCAGCATTTTTCATCTAACAGTTTAACAGTGGCCAGCAATTGCCACGTTCTCATTTACTTATAGCTTTGAATGCTTTTAAGTTAGACAGTCAACGAGCTCATTTAAGCTCGCAGGACACACCAATGACAGGGTGCTAACAGCTCAGATTTTTCATTCATGAGCAACGGCAAAGAGCAGCCACCCCTTAACGTAGTTCTCCAGACACCCCCAGAAAATGATACCATCGTGCATCTGGAAAGCGAGTTGATCTCGGTTTTGCAGGCAGCAGAAGACTTGGGTGTACTTATAAATTTTTTAGTGAGTAAACTACAAAGAGTGGTAATTAACCTCAGATGCAGCAACAGGTGTTCTGTGCAGAAATGCTGGCTTTCATCATCAAATTAAACGTGTGCGTGCCAAATACAATCATCAGTAACTGTGCTGCTTCAATATAATGTATAATTGACGGCAAACCCCCTGGGGAGGAGACCTGACCATTAACATCATCATCATGAATGTGTCTCTCCATCTAGTAAATAGATTATGACATTTCTTTAATGCTGGGGAACATGCAAAATACTTGTCATGGCTAAATGCATGCCAAAGACATTGTGCCTTTTAGTGCCTAGATCGTAACAATGTGCATTGCATCCAAGATCTTATCAAAATCACAGAAATAGTAAGAAGTGGTCAACTTTGGACGGATAGATAGATGTTTACATAGGATTACATAGAACATATAGCATGGAAACAGGCCATTCAGCCCAACCATTCATGTTCCACTCGAATCTCCTCCCACCTTTCCTCATCTAAATCTATCATTGTGATTCTCCATTCCCTTCTCCGTAATATGCTTGTCTAACTTCCCCTTAAATGCATAAATACTATTCGCTTCAATTGCTCCCTGTGCAAATGAGCTCCACATTCTCACGACTCTCTGGGTAAAGAAGTTATTCTGAATTCCCTATTTGATTTCTTGGTGACTACTTTATTTTGAGGGCCTCTAATGGAAATGTTCTCTTGTGCCTACTCTATCAGTACCTACCCTTTCAGAATCCTGAAGATGTAACTACATCTGAACCCTATTGGATTCTTGTCCCGTGCATCGATGAGACTGAATAATGTCAAAGTTATCCTGATGGATCTTTGCTTTAGGCCAGGTTCAATTTTTGATTAAAGGTGCAGCCTATTTTACTGTTCATTGAATGTGCAAGGTTATATTTCGGTTATCCTTTGTCTTATGGTCTTATATGGAGTTAGGTAGGCTCTTGATTGGTAAGGGGATCAAAGGTCACAGGGAGAAGGTGGGAGAATGGGGTTGAGAAACTTATCAGCCATGATTGAATGGCAGAACAGACTCGATGGGCCGAATGGCTTAAGTTCTGCTCCTATGTCTTATGGTCTTATGGTGGCTATCTGACACAGAATTTAGGAAGATATCTGTGATTTTTTCTTGATTTGTTCTCTTGCTTTCCTCTAGATCTGATGTACAGGAGGAAGGTTTTGCATGACACCATGTCACCTTATTTAAGGAAGGATGTAAATATGTTGGAAGCAGTTCAGAGAAGGTTTAGCAGACTAATACTTGGAATGGGTGGGTTGTCTTATGAGGAAAGGCTGGGCAGACTAGGTTTGTATCTGCTGGTATTTAGAAGAGTAAGAGGTGACTTGATTGAAACATATAAGATCCTGAGGGGTCTTGACAAGGTGGATGTGGAGAGGGTGTTTCCTCTTGTGGAAAAATCTAGAACTAGGGTGGGTCACTGTTTAAAAATAAGGGGTTGCCCACTTAAAACAGAGATGAGGCGAAATTTTTTCACTCAGAGGGTCGCGAGTGTTTGAACTCTCTTCCTGAAAAGGTGGTGGAAGCAGAATCTTTGAATATTTGTAAGGCAGAGGGTGGATAGATTCTTGGTAAGCAAAAGGGGGTGATAGGATTTCAGGGTAGGTGGGTGCAGATTTTGGGGGCAGAATTTTCCGGTCGGCATGCAGGGGCGGGCCTGACATGCCGTTGCATAAAATGATGCGCGATGACATCAGGCGTGCGTCCCAACGTCACTGCGCTGAGTAGCGATATTTAGTTCAGCAGGTGCACGCCGGAGTTGGCTATGCGCCTACTAAGGCCATTAAGGGTCTCATTATGGTTATTATAAATGCTCCGGTCCAACCTTAAGGTTGGTGGGCAGGCGAAAAGGTCAAGCGGCCTTCACGTTTTTTTAGGAAACCTCATCCACGAGCGGGTTGAGGTTTCCTAAAACTGTTATTAAACAAATAATAAATTTTCATTAATATAAAAACATGTCCCATCTGATGTGACACAGTCACATGAGGGGACAGTTTAAATCAATTTATCAACTTTTTATTTAACTTTTTGAACACTGATTCAGTCTCCCTGAGGCACTTTGACCTCGACTCTCCCTCGTCCCACCGCCCGCACAGGTAACGCCGAGCACTACGGGTCGTGATTTACGCTTTAATTGGCCCACCCACGTAAAATGGCGGCACAGGGCCGAGCGTGGGTGGCGATAGACTCCGCGCCCGCCCCACCCACTCCCACCGAGTCCATCCACCATATGAAAGATTTTGCCCCAGGTTACTATCAGATCAGCCATGATCTTCTTAAATGGCAGAGCAGGATCCAGGAGCTGAATGGCCTCCTCCTGCTCATTGTCCATATGTCCGTATGTTTGTTTGACTAATGCTGAGGACAATTAGATGTTTATCCAATTACTTTCAAAGAAACTTTTCTCTCTTCCTCTCCTGCAGTTACTGACTCATTGTGTTATATTTCCATTGGTACAGGGAGCTGTCTGATACCTCACCCAAATGGTATTTATCATATATGAATGGAAATACAACAAATTGCATTTATATCATGCCTTTAATGCAGTAAACTGTCCTAAGATGCTTCATAGAACTGATTTTCAAATAAGGTTTGACATTGAGTCACATAAGGAGATACCAGGAGAGCCGACCAAAAGTTTGGTCAAAGAAGAAAGTTTTCAAATTGTCTTAAATAAGGATGTGAAGGTAGAGAGGCAGAGAGGGATGGAGTTGTGTTCCATTTCTCAGCAATGACATCTGTCAAGGTACAAGACAGAAGCAGGTCATTCAGTCCAAACAATCACAGGAGCAATTATGAAACAAAATTTGACATGACCAACAATTTGCATTTATACAGGAATTTTAACTTAATAAAACATCCCAAGGTGTTTAACATAAGAACATAAGAAATAAGAGCAGGAGTAGGCCATTCAGGTCTTTGAGCCCGCTCCACTATTCAATGAGATCATGCTGATTTTCTACTTCAAAGTCATGTTCCTGCGCTATCCCCATATTCCTTGATATTTTTAATATGTACATAGGAACATAGGATCAGAAGTTAGCCATTTGGCCCATCAAGTCTGCTCCACCATTCAATTTGATCATGACTGATCATCTATCTCAATGTCACTTTCCCGCACCATCTCCATATCCCTTGATGTCATTGGTCTCCAGAAATCTCTCGATTTTGAACATGCTCAATGACTAAACTTCCACAGCTCAACAAACTTTACAGTTTCAATGAAGTCACCCCTCATTCTTCAAAACTCTAGGGAATACAGACCCAGTCTCCTCAAAAGACAATCTCGCCATCCCAGGATTAATCTGGTGAACGTCCATTGCATTCCATTGTCAATCTTGAACATACTCAATGTTGAACCTCCACAGCCTTGTTGGGTACAGAATCCCAAAGATTCACCACCCTCTGGGTGAAGAAATTCCTCCTCATCTGACTCCTAAATAGCCTGCCCCTTATTCTGAGACTGGGCCCTTTGGTTCCTGCATCTACCCTGTTGAGCCCTGTAAAAATTTTGTATGTTTGAATGAGATCACCTCTCAATCTTCTAAACACCAGAGAATAAAGGCCCAGTCTATTTAATCTTTCCTCATAGAATGTTTAAGACTCTAGAAATTCAAATTAATATTGTAAGGCCCTTAAACAGGGGGTCTCACTACCCTATAGGGTTCGGAACCCATTCTCTGGGTGGCAACAACACAAAACCAGCCTTGGATGCAGTTTCCACTTCAGGATGAAAACCTTTATTTATTCACTGAGTGACAGCACATACTCACAGTACCGGGTGCTTGGTGATCCTCCGTGCACGAGTTCGCCCTTCAGGTGGTCGGCCCGCTAAACAATGTCTCCTCACATCTTCCATTGACTGACTGTCTTCCAATTGCAGTCCCGATGTCTTCTCAAACTATGACTTTTATACCCTTTTCCTGAGTCTGCCCCTTCCCCTTTAACATAATAAGGTAAAGCTTAGGAAGGGGTCATCAGATTGGCCTTCGGTATCTTGGTGATGCATTGCTGGCACCTCTCCACCCCCTTCACAATCACCTAGCATTTGGCCATTTCCTGTTCACAACAGGGGTTGAGGTGGGGCCTCCAGTGCATACCATGAATGGATGTCCTTTGTTTGGGACACCTTAACACAGATAAGGCAGGGAGAAAGTTATTTACATCTTCTTAGGGGAGTAATTTTCTTTGAGGATTGTTGCAGACAGAGTTTCTGGTAGCGTAATCAGTCTGGGCCACCAGCTTAATGACATGTCCTGGCACTTCAGTGTGTCTTCTTACATCCTTAGTTCTTTTTATTAATAAAATGGAGTCCATCTGATGATATCTTCAGTCAGGATTCTTCTCCCCTCATCCCGATGACCCCTGTACACCATGTCCCTACCACCTGATGAACTCTGTACACAAGATCCACACTACAACCAGATATATTCTTCTACAGTTAAAAATATAAAACACTGAATTAATGGGAACAATTCATGAGGGGCTTCTACAGTTTAAAAATTAAAATATCAAATCAATTAAAACAGGCGGAGCAATCAATCCATGGGGTACCTAAATTTTAAAAAGCAGTTGGATTGCCTTACAATACTATTAATCTTCACTTACAAGCTTATAATCTCCCCTTTTAATGTTTTCACTGGAATTTGAAGGTTAGCTAACTAGTGCTCATGGTGTCAATGAGATCAAAATAAAGCTGAATAAATTCACTCTTCTGAAAATGGTTAAAATTTGTGAACGGAGAAATGAAAAGTAGTGGTTAGTGTGAATTAAGCTTCTTTTGAGATCTGTTTCTGTTTGGCAGCTGAGAAATACACTGACTGGCGGTGTTTAAACTGTTCTGACAAATTATTTCCACAAGGTGGGGTTATTAGAACCAGACTAATGCAACTTCCGGTAAGTGCTCCATGTTGTGATGGTTTAGATAGGCCACAGTTTCAAAAATTATCTTAGTAACCAGAATAATTATTGCTGCATCATATCAGTGAATCACTAGTTGTTGTTCTATCATCAATTGATGAAAGACTTGAAATGATGAAAACCTTTCTTGATTCTTTCTTATGGTTACTCAACGGCAAATTTAAAGGACATCCTTAGCTCCCCTGCTTTATTATTTTCAAATTCCGATTTCCATTGATTCATTGAACATAAATAATACAATTAAGATCAGCCTTTTGATGTAGACCCTGTACGGATGGAGATAATATGCCCCAAACACTCAGATAAAAGCAAAAAACTGCGGATGCTGGAAATCCAAAAGAAAAACAAAACAAAAATACCTGGAAAAACTCAGCAGGGGTCCTGTTTTCTACCCTTAATGTCACCTTTAGCACATTCCTTAGATAATATCACCACCATCAACACCTCTTTGTCCTTTTGTCTTTGACATCTTTTGGAATCTCCACCTATCACTGGCCCTCTATCCAGCTCTACCTGTCCTACCCCCCCCCCACCCCTTAAACCAGCTTATATTTTACCTCTTTTCTATTTTTCCTTTAGTTCTATTGAAGAGTCATACGGACTCGAAACGTTAACTGTGTTCCTCTCCGCAGATGCTGTCAGAACTGCTGAGTTTTTCCAGGTATTTTTGTTTTTGTTTTGCCCCAAACACTAGTTAGATTTGAACTAGGCCCAAGGTTGAAGACTAACACAAGTCAGCCCGAAAGTTTCTGTTGTATGTCTCCCGTGCAAGACAAAATAACCTGGAAGAGCTACACAAACGGTGGCAGAAAGAAAAGCAGCAAAAGAAGAAGCAAACAGGTGTGCTAAATTGGGACTGTGAAGAAATAACTGAGAAAAGAAGCTGAGAAATTGTGGAACCTTTCCACTTTTTTTACTTATCACAAATTAAAAATATGATCAATACATGGAAAATGTGTTTCCCGGGAAGTAAGGAGTGCAGAATAGGGCTTAATTCTGGAATCATGAAACTGGTTTCAAACCGGTTTATTTCAATTAAAATTCTGCCAAACCCCAGCCAAGACTGGCCACCATAAAATGTCCCTCTGCAACACAATGGAGAATGAAAATACTTTCTGTACGGTAGCGAGACATAAATATAAATATAAATATCTAATGAGTCTGATGCAGGCCACAATATTTTAATGATTAATGAACACCTTTCAAAGATGGTTGTTCAGTTTCTCAGAAGCAATGGCTCGTCACTAATTTGGCTAAGAAAGTAAAGCAGTCAGTAGATGTATAAAGGGTGAAATTGGATATGTGTGGGGATACAAAAGAGACGATATCACATTGGTCACCCACCATTGCCCCACTTAAAATGCAATTTGATTGATGGCAATAAAACTGATTGCCAGGCATGCTGTATCACGGATGACAAATGCGATTCTGCTTGTCTCCAAGACCAATTTCATCCCAATAAAAATTCTTGAGTACTTTACCGAAGGGCATGTTGACCTCAATGCAATGCGTGCAGCTCATCTCCAGTTCTGAGCTGGAGTGCTGAATTTTCTGATTCTTCAACAAGTGCAAATTTGTTTCCCCATGACCATCAATTTCCCTGAGGGGGAGGATGGGTGGGTGAGACAGCTGGCACAAGATCGTGGTCAGTGCTGTTCTGAAAGTGAATGCTAGGAGGTGGGCAGGAGTCATCCATGGTGGAGAGTCACCATGTGGATTCTCTTATGCCATGTGACGGAGCAGCCTTCTTAAGGCTTCTCCTTAAAACTTTTCCTGTTGTGTTTTTATTCTGTTTCTCTCATGCCTCGGTTCAAGAGAAATAAAGTTTCACTTACCTCCCAACTGCTCAGACCATAGGATCAAATAATGGCAACATTTCAAGGGTAGGTTCCCTTACTGCACTTCCCCCTTGACAAAGCTTTATAGATGGTGCATTTTTTTTTATGTCTCAGTGGCATAGTGCATCTGGAGGCTTGTACCCAGAAGTCGTCATCGCAGAACAGTGTCCAGTAGGGCATATCCTTCCAATTGGAATGTGACCATTAGTGGTGCTATCAGGAAGGGGTCAATCATACAAAATCCTCCCACTGTTAAGGTTGGGGGTCAATTGAAAATTTCAAAACTAAGATGGATAGATTTTTGTTAGGCAGTAAGGGCTCACAGAATTGTTATAACGCAGAAGGAGGCCATTCGGCCTATCATGTCTGCACTGGCTTTCCAAACGAGCATTATGACTTAGTGCCATTCTCCTTCCATTTCCCCGTAACCCGGCACATTGTTTCTGTTTAAATAATCATCCCATGCCCTCTTGAATGCCTCGATTGAACCTGCCTCCACCACACTTCCAGAAAGTGCTTTGCAGACCCAAAGCACTCACTGTGTAGAAAAGTTTTTTCTCACATTACATTTGCTTCTTTTGCAAATCACTTTAAATCTGTGCCCTTTCACTCTCGATCCCTTGACGAACGGGAACAGTTTCTCCCTATCTATTCTATCCAGCCCCCACATGATTTTGAACACCTCAATCAAACCTCCTCTTAGTCTTCTCCACTCCAAGGAGACCAGTCCCAACCTCTCCAATCTATCTTTGTAACTCAAGTTTCTCATCCCTGGAACCATTCTTGTAAACCTCTTCTGCACTCTCTCCAATGTGATCACATCCTTCCTATAGTCTGCTGCCCAGAACTGCACACAATACTCCAGCTGAGGCCTAACCAGTGCCCTATACAAGCTCATCATAACCTCCCTGCTCGATCCAAGGGCTCCCTGGGTTACAGAACCAACTCGAGTAAACGAGGTTAGGATAAGACCAGCCATGAGCTAATTTAATAGAGGAACAGGCTCAAGGTGCTGGATGGCCTTTCCTGTTCCTAGGTGTCTGTTATGGGACTGATATTGATGTGTCTGGGTTGCTTGTGGCTGGAGGCTCCGACACTTATCCGGGAGCAGACAGGGGCATTTCATCACATTCAGCTTTGGGTAGAAGTGGAGAAAGGTTAAATCCATTGACCTGAGTGGGGAAGGAGGATTGTAAGAACACAATTGTCTACACACAAAATAAATTCATCTCATTCATTTACCTGGTGGCACGCATTTTCACCACTTCTCAATCTTTGCATGCAAATACACCTCTCACTTTTTTCCACATTTATGCCGTTAAAGGTACAGACAACCATTAAGATCACCACAGTTATCCACATCTTTCTGTTTTTGCCTGTTCTGTGAACATTCAGATATCATCAATGTATGCTCACTGGCTGAAGTATTGTTAAGATGCAGAATATCTCTGGGCAGGGGAATAAAATGGGCAACGTAAAGCAATTGTTCCAGTGCAGCAGCAGACAAAGGAAGCAAGATTTCAGTTGAGCATTAGCTTAGCTCAGAGGGAGCAATGTTGCTGCCCTGTCAAAGGTTAGGGGCTGAATTTTACATCCAGCGAGTGGGTGCCATGGGCGGAGGTGGAAGCAGGCCTATCTTCCTGCTCAGCCCTGTGTCCCCGCTCCGATTTAATGTCAGTTTGAATGTTAATTACCTTGAGGTGAGACTTCTGCCCCCATCTCGGAGGAAGTCCCGCCTCCAAGAGCCGCCGGACGATCGGATGGTTGGCAGCTCTTTGGTGCCAGCAGCGCCCCCAGGAGTGGTGGCCACAGCTGGGACTGCATCCAGTCCCCAACAACATTCGTCGCTGGAGCTGGTTGCAAGGTAAGTTTGGTGGAGGGGGGAGGAGGGGGGAAGGGGGGCTGGCAGGTCCTGATGACGAGGGAAAGGGAGGATTGGGTGCCTGGGTGGACAGGCTTAAGGGAGGAGCAATGCTGGGGTTTCAGGAGCTTAGCGAGGACCTTGGATTGAACCAGAGGACCCATAAAGGAGACAACCCCATCCAACTTTTCTGTCAATGCCCGAGAAGTGTTACTTGCGAGGTTTCTGACCTGTCCTTGCCTCAAGTAGCGGCAGAGGGGGGGAAGTGACCCTTAAGGGCTTAAGTTGGCATAAGGACGGGATGTGCCATTCGATGCCTCCCCCCACCACTCTTAAAATTGTGGTGCATAGGAACCTATGGACAAGGTGCCCACAGAATTTTACACAACCTCTCCATCGCCTACAATTCCACTCACAGGGGAGCATAAAATTCTGCCCCATGAGTTCAAATTCTACTTTGGAGACTTGAACACACAATCTAGTCTGAGTCTTCAGTGCACTACTGAGGGAGTGGTACATTGTCGATTGATGCTGTCTTTCCAATGGGAAGGTAAATGAAGACTTCCTCTGCCTGTTCAAGTGGAGCCAAGAGATTCCATGTCACAGTTTGGAGCTGTCCAGATTTCCTGGGCAATATGCATTGCTCAACTAATATTTCCAAAAGGGTTTAACTGGTCATTTATTTAATTGCTGTGTGTGGGACCTCACTGTGCACAAGTTGGCTGTCTACCTATCAAAAGTGACTGCACTCATAAAAACATTACTGCAGATCGTGGCAAATAAGTCAATCCCAAGACGACCCCATTTGTTCAGCACCAAAATGCCAATGCTCGACGTACGTCAATCCTCTAATTTTTCATCTAATGAATGCTATACTCACTTTATTAGTTGGCCTCAATTTTTCAGCTCAGAGATACATGTGTAGGGTTAAAAGTCGGTGCATGGGATTAAGCAGGCAATACGTTGCCAATAAGATGCACAGGCGCTTAAGGCATGCCCTCACAGAGAAGACCACGCATGGTGACGGACGAACAGAAATCATTCCTCCTGCACAAACACCTGCGGCTCACATTTTGTACTCGGCGGGTAAGTCGACCTCCGTTTTTGGGGGAACAAAAACAGAAATACCTGGAAAAACTCAGCAGGTCTGGCAGCATCGGCGGAGAAGAGCAAAGTTGACGTTTCGAGTCCTCATGACTCTTCAACAGTTCTGTTCTGTTGAAGAGTCATGAGGACTTGAAACGACAACTTTGCTCTTCTCCGCCGATGATGCCAGACCTGCTGAGTTTTTCCAGGTATTTCTGTTTTTGTTTTGGATTTCCAGCATCTGCAGTTTTTTGTTTTTATCCCTGTTTTTGGGGAGATTTTTCTGAAGCTTCGCAGGTTGACTTACACATTGCAATCTGCAATCTGCAACAATTATCTCTGAAAAACGTCAAGAGGTCTTGAGGATGTGAAAACAGCTGGATGAACACGAGTTCTTTCTTCCTTTGTGCTGTTCCTGTGCAGACAGTGGTTCTTCTTCTTTGAGGGCAGGTATGGCTGTCCCTTCTCATTCTCCCCTTGCATTGCTGTCTGGTGATCATCATTGAACTACATGTTGATGCCTTTATCAGGAATAATGTGGTGCATGGTCATGGTTTGGTGCCCTTCCATGGGGCATAGAATTTCCTTGTACAATGTTAATTAAGATATAGTGACTTGCCAGATCATGGGCGAAAATAGTTGCGAGTCCAATGGGAAGGAGGCTGAAATCCGAAGAACCCCAATGTTTGGTTACTTGGTTCCAGTGACTGACCAGTAAGTTGATTAAATGGATGGGGCAGTCAAGAGGCAGGAGCACACCTGGGGAGGGATTGCTGTTTGCTGGAAAGACTTCCATATTCCCATTCTAGTGGGAGGAACTCCCACAGTGAAAGCTTCAGCGGCGATTAATAATAATTTCACAGTGCTAATTAAACAGACAGCAATCATGAAAAGAGTACAAATTTACCGACTGTCATGAAATAGCAAATAAATTAAACAGGTACATTTAATTTTTCACAACCAGTCCTTAAAATGTAACTAGTTGATTCACAATTTGATGCCTTGTGATTATCTTTGGTAAGGAAATAAAAGTAATAAATACTATTTGGCCAAAGAAATAATCAGTAAGGTCACTGAGGTCAATGTTCCCAAAGTAGAGCTTGTTTCAATGAAGTATACTACATTTCTCTGCCAGGGGGATAAGTGGAATGGTGTATGCTTCCGATGAAAGGTCATCGACCTGAACCTTTAACTCTGGCCTGGATTTTGGCCAGGACGGGGAGGCTCTCCATTGTGGAAAAAATCCCAGAAATGGCCCGAAATTTCTATGTCCCACCCCCAAACACGGCATCTCCCATCTTCGCGGGGGTGGGACGGGAGTCAGGCTGGGGTTCACGCATACGTGATTCACGGAAGCATCTGGCCACTTAAGTCATCAGCTGCCTCCACTGAAGTGGGATTTTGGAAGAATAGGAGTGTGGAATCCAGAGGGTGCAGAATAGAACAGGAAAGAGGGAGTCTGAACTTAGTGGATATGATTGAATAATGAGAGTACTCCTTTGGAGAGGCCAAGTGCCCCTTTGGATAGGGTCCCCGGACACCTTTGGGAGAGGTAAGGCAACCTTTGGGAGAGTTAAGCCACCCTTTTGGGAGAGTTAAGCCACCCTTTTGGGAGAGATAAGGCAGCCTTTGAGAGAGGTAAGGCACCCTTTGGGGTTGTTAAAAGTGAACATGATTATGCGCTTTTAACACACAAAATCATTAGAACTGTCCAGCTGTCAAAGAGCTTTCAAATTGTCAAGGAATGATTAAAGAGCTGTCCAACTGTCAAAAAACTGTTAAGGAGCTGTCCAGCTGCCAAGGAACTATTAAAGAGCTCTCCAGCTGTCAAGGAACTGTCCAGCTATCAAGCTATCAAGGAACTGTTAAACAGCTGTCCGGGAAGTATCAAAGCTGTCAAATCTATCCAGGAAGTGTTCCTTTCAAAGCTTTCCAAGAAGTGTCAAAGCTGTCAAGGAACTGTCCAAGGATGCTAGGTGTGTTGGCATGGAGGACAAGGGGTTTGGAAGGGGGAAATGAGTTGGCACTAAATTGGCATAGGAGGTATGGGGGCCATGGGGTTGGTTGTTGGGCATGTGTTGGCATGGATGGGGCATAGGGAGTATGTGCGGGGAGTGAGGAGGGGTGAGATCTGGAGGAATGTTTTGATTTTATTATTATCTTATATTTATTTATTTAACCATAGTGCAGAGACAGGCCTAGCGCCCAGCCCACCTCCACACCCAGCAGCCTACGCATTCATTCCAGGATCACCCGCCCCAACTCCTGATTCAAGACCACCGCCAACCCAACTGAAAATCTGACCTGCGGGCAGATGTTTCTAAAGGTCAGGTTTGCTGAGCCAGGAAACGTCCCGACTCGGTGAGCCCGATCTGGGGACGAAAATCTGGGCCTCTTTTTCTCTCTCTGCAGAAGCTGCATAACCTGCTGCAATATTTCTAGCATTTTCTGATTTATTTCACTATTTGTATTTGCTGGATTCAGTCTCAAAATTTCAAATAGTTGAAATACATTGCTTACAAAGACAACAACTGGTACTTCCGTGACACTGTAGACCAAAAGTGAGATCTGCTTCATAATAAGGGGAAACAGAAGCCTCTGCGGATTGACCCAATTTTTATTTCATTCATGGGATTGGGGCATCGATGGCTAGGCCAGCATTTATTGCCCTACCCCAATTGCCCTTGAGAACTGAGTGGCTTGCTAGGCCATGTCAGAGGGCATTTAAGACTCAGCCATATTGCTGTGGGTCTGGAGTCACTTGGGTGCCAGACCAGGTAAGGACAACATTACATCTTCCAAATAATTGTAGTTCTTTGCATGGCAATGTGTAATATGAAGAAATCAATTGCTTTCTGTAACACTAAATGGCTAGTGGACATTCACGCAAGAGGTGCATTGTAAAGGCTAATAGTATAAAACTGTGCATAAAACTGTGCCCTACTCTAAGATAGCTGATATATAGGCTCCTTTGACAGCATCTGACAAACCTATGACCTCTTTCACCTGGAAGTACAAGAGCAGCAGACACAAGGGCCAGACCTGAACGAGCGTAAAATGACGCGCGATAAGGTCAGGCAAGTGTCCCGACGTCATCGCACACTTGCGTGATATTTCGATGGGCGGACGTGCTTGGGAGTCGCCCGCCGACAATTCAAAGGCCTAGTAAGGCCATTAAAGTAATAATTTTAAGCTCGATTTTTCACTAGGCAAAAAGGCCAAGCGGCCTTTGGATTTTTTAGGAAACCTCGCCCACGGGCGGGATGAGGTTTCCAGCAGCAAATAAAAGTAAAATGAAAATGTTTTAACTTCATTCATAACATGTCCCTGCTCAGGTGACAGGGTCACAAGATGGGATATGTTTTTTACCATTTCAAAATTCTTTATTTTTAATTTTCAAAAATCTTCATCTCCCTGAGGTAGCTCTGTGCCTGAGGGAGCTTTTCCAGCACGGACCTGTGCGCACATGTGCAAACTTGCATGCTCACCCTCCTCCCTTCCTCCCCCACCAGCCAGGCAGTGCTGCAGCCTTGATTGGCCCGCCCACCAGTGTGAAATCGCAGTCATGGCCCGATCGTGGGCAGTGACCGGCTCCCGCTCACCCCCCACCCCCCCACCCCACCCCACCCCCAAACCTACCCGGCAAAAGCAAAATCCTGGCCAAGGGAACACCATCGGCTGCAAGTTCCCCTGCAAGTCACACACCATCCTGACATTTGATCAGCCGGCAGCTCTCAGAGGCAGGACCTCCCCCCAGGTGGGGACAGAAGGCCAGCCTCGAGCCCAATAAAGGTCTGATGGCCATTAAATGGATGCAGGGCAAGCCATCCAAGGGGAGGTGGGCTCATAAAGGCTTCTCCAGTGTAAAATTGAGCCCCTGCAGTCCTGAAAGGCATAAAAAGTGGCAAAGTATAACGGAGCTTTGGGTTCACCCCAGGGAAATTTGAGCTCAAGAGCTGTGTATCTGCTAGGCCTTGTCTCCCCAAATCAGGTTCACTTGATTTGTAAGTATTTCACCTAATTTGGAATACCAAACACTGAATAAGTGGAACTTTTCCTGTGAAAGTATTGTCCTACTGTCATTGAGAAAATGTACTGGCTAATAATGACTTCAACATTTACCTTGTTCTAAGAAGTCATTTCATTTGGGTTGTTGCCAATGATGGAAGAAAGAGCAATTTTATCTCAGTGAATATTTGACACATCGTTCTCCCACCCCCTCCCTAATGAATAGTTAATATTTGACATCTCACCCAACCTTAATTTTTATTTCCCAGTGTACCCTCTCAGGTATCTATGTTCTGACAGAAACAATGAAAGTATTTTTTATGAATAAACTACAGTTCAATGTACAGGCTTGTGTGCATTTCAAATATAATTTACAGTCTTTATCACCCTGCCCTTTGTTTGTGGTGTTTGCAACAATTTTCTTTGGCTTTGAAACACCAATTATGACAAGGCAGGGCCAAAATTATAAATGCTGTTAACAAGGATGTAGAACAAATTATTAGGAAAACCCACCAGTTATTTAGAAGCCAACCAGCCAGGTTAGTGGGGGTTTACAAGTCAGTTTTTAAAAATTTCTTCTTGGGATCTGAGTGTCGTGGCAAGACCAGCTTTTATTGCCCATCCCTAATTGCCCTTGAGAAGGTGGTGGTGAGCCTCCTTCTTGAATTGCTGCAGTCTGTCTGGTGTAGGTACACCCACAGTGCTGTTAGGGAGGGAGTTCCAGGATTGTGATCCAGCGATGGTGAAAGAACAGCGATATAGTTCCAAGTCAGGATTATATGTGTCTTGGAGGGAAACATGCAGATGGTTCTCATGAGTCTGCTCTTGTCCTTCTAGGTGGTAGAGGTCACGGGCTTGGAAGGTGCTGACAAAGAAGACTTGACAAGTTGCTGGAATGCATCTTGTACATGGCACATGCTGCTGCCACTGTGCATCGGTGGTGGAAGGAATGAATTTTTTGGTGGGATGCTAATCAAATAGGTTGTTTTGTCCCTCATGACATTGAGGTTTTGGGTGTTGTTGGAGCTGCATTCATCGAAGCAAGTGGAGAATATTCCATCACACACCTGACTTGTGCCTTATAGATGGTGAACAGCTTCTGGGGAGTCAGGAAGTGAGTCACTGCAGAATTCACAGCCTTTGATCTGCTCTTGTAGCCACAGTATTTATATGACTGGTTCAGTTAAGTTTCTGATCAATGGTAGCCCCCAGGATGTTGATGCCAGGGTTTAAGCACTGGCAATGCCATTGAATATCAAGGGGCGATGGTCAGATTCTCTCTTGTTGGAGATGGTCCTTGCCTGGCATTTGTTTGATACAATTGTTATTTGCCACTTGTCAAACTAAGCGTGAATATTGTTAAGGTTTTGCTACTGAACGTTGTGCAATCATCAACAAACTTCCTCAGTTCTGACCTTATGTTGGAGGGAAGGTCATTAATAATGCAGCTGAAGATGGTTGGCCCAGACCCTACCCTGAGAAACTCCTGATGTGATGTCTGGGGTTCAGGTGATTGACCTCCAACAACCACAGCCATCTTTCTTTGTGCTAGGTATTCCTCCAGCCAGCAGAAAGGTTTCTCCTGACTCCCATTGAATTCAATCTTCCTAAGGCTCCTTGGTGTCACACTTAGTCAAATACTACATTGATGTTAATAGCGGTCACTCTCACCTCATCTCTGCAATTCAGCTCTTTTGTCTGTGTTTGGACCAAGAGCGCAATGAAGTCAGGAGCTGAGTGGTCCTGGTGGAATGCAAACTGAGTATCAGTTAGCAGGTTGTTGCTGAGTAAGAGCTACTTGATTGCACAGTTGACGACACTTTCCATTACTTTGCTGATGATTGAAAGGTGGGTGGTATTTGGCCGGATTGGATTTGTCCTGTTTTTTTGTAGACAGGACATATTTGGGCAATTTTCCACCTTGTCAGTTCGATGCCTGTGTTGTAGATGTACTAGAACAGGGGTGGGCTAGTTTTGGAGCACAAGTCTTCAGCAGTGCTTTCTACCCTTAATTAGCACATTCCTTTAGGTAATTTCACCACCTTCAACACCTCTTTGTCCTTTTGTCTGTGACATCTTTTGGTTATCTCCACCTATCACTGACCTCTATCCAGCTCTTCTTGTCCCACCCCCACCCCCTTAAACCAGATTATATTTCAGCTCTCTTCTATTTTTACTTAGTTCTGTTGAAGGATCATTCGGACTCGAAATGTTAACTGTGCTCCTATCCACAGATGCTGCCAGACCTACTGAGTTTTTCCAGGTATTTTTGTTTTTGTTTTGGATTTCCAGCATCCGCAGTTTTTTGCTTTTATCTGCAGTTGGGATGTTGTCCATGCTCATAGACTTTGCAGATCCAGTGCCTTCAGCCATTCCTTGACATCACATTGAATGAATTGAATTGGTTGAAGACTGGCATCTTTGATGTTGGGGATCTCAGGAGGAGGTCAGACACCTCCTCCTTTGCATGTAAAAACACATTTGAACTATTGAGTGCTAGAATGGTACTCATACTGAAGGATTAATGTTAATGATAGATAACAAAGGGGTGATAAAAGAAGGAGTGTGGCTGATTAGGGACCAAAAAGGGTATTTCCTTATGGGAGGGAGGGGGCATGGATGAGGTGCTAAATGAGTATTTTGCATCAAGAAGACGTTGCCTAAGTCATAGTGAATGAGAAGGTAGTTGAGAAACTGGATGGCCAAAAAATTGATAAAGAGGAGGTATTACATAGGCGGGCTGTACTTAAAGTTGATAAGTCACCAGGAGATGCATCCAAGGAAAATGAGTGTAGTAAGGGTAATGCTTACAGAGGCACTGGCTATAATCTTCCAATCCTCCTTAGATCCAGATGTGGGGCCAGAGGACTGGAGAATTGCAAATGTTACACCCTTATTCACAAAGGAGTGTAAGGATAAGTCCAGCTACTACTGGCCGGTCAGTTTAACCTTAGTGATGGGAAGCTTTGGGCAGTGATACTTTGGGACCAAATTAAAAGTCACTTGGTCAAATGGGGATTAATTAAGGAATGCGAGCATGGATTTGTAAAGGGAAAATCATGTTTAACTTTCTTAATTTTTTTGATGAGTTAACAGAGAGGTTTGATGAGGTTCATGTGATATACATGGACTTCCAAAGGTGTTTTATAAAGTGCCACATGTGAGGCTTGTTAGCAAAGTTAAAGCTCATGGAATAAAAGGGACAGTAGCATCATGGATATGAGGTTGACTGAGTGGCAGGAAACAGAGCCTAGCAGTGAACAGTTGTTTTGCAGACTGTGGTGTTCCCTGGTGATCAATGCTAAGACAACTACTTTTCTTGATATCTATTAATGGCCTAGACTGGTTGTGCAGGACATAATTTCAAAATTTACGGATAACCCAAAACTTGTAAGTATTGTGAACTCTGAGGAAGATAGAGGTAAACTTCAAGAGGACATAAATAGCCTGGTGAAATGGGTATGCAAGCGGCAGATGAAATTTAATATGGAAAAGTATAAAGTGATTCATTCTGGTAGGAATAATGAGGAAAGGCAATATAAAATAAAGGGTAAAATTCTAAAGCATGTGCAAGATCAGAAGGACCTAAGGGTATATGTGCACAAATCATTGGAAATGGGTGGGCAGGTTGAGAATACAATTTTAAAAGAGCATCCTGAGCTTTAAAAATAGGGGCAAAGAGTACAAAAGCAAGGAAGTTATGATGATTCTTTATAAAACACTGGTCTTGCCTCAACTGGAGTATTGTGTCCAATTCTGGGCACCACACTTTAGGAAGGATGTGAGGCTTTCAAATGGTTCAGAAAAGATTTATGAGAATGGTTTCAAGAATGAAGAACTTCAGTTACACAGATAAGTTGAGAAGCTGGTGTTGTTTTCTTTGGAGAAGAGAAGATTAAGAGGAGATTTGGTAGAAGTGTTCAAAACATGAGGGGTCTGGACAGAGTAGATAGGGAGAGACTGTTCCCATTGCTGGAAAAGCCGAGAGCCAAAGGAAACCTGATTTAAGGTGATTGGCAAAATAAGCAACTGTGACCGGAGGAAACGTTCCTTTGCACAATGAATGGTTAGGATCTGGAATGCTCTGCCTGAGTGTGTGGTTGAGATAGATTCAACTGAGGCTTTCAAAAGAGAATTGGATAATGACTTTTTTAAAATCCTCTCATGGGAAGTGGGTATCACTGGCAAGGTTAGCATTTGTTACCCATCCATAATTGTCCTTGAACTGAATGGCTTGCTGGGCCATCTCAGGGGGTGCTGTGGATCTGGAGTCACAGGTAGGCCAAACCAGGTAAGGGTGGCAGATTTCCTTCCCTAAAGGACATTCATGAACCAGATGTTTTTTTTTACAACAATTGATGATAGTCATCATGGTCATCATTGCTGAGACTAGCTTTCAAATTCCAGATTCATTAATTGAATTAATGAGCTGCCATGGTGGGATTTAGAGCATTAGCCTGGGTCTCTGGATTACTAGCTCAGTGACAGTACCACAATGCCAACATCTCCCCATATCTGAGGTGAAAAAGACTGCAGGGCTACGGTGAAAGGGCAGGCAACTAGATAATTTGCTCTTGCAAAGAGCTGGCATGGACACGATGGGCAAAATGGCCTCCTTCCATGCTGCAACAATTCTATGATTTTATGATTGTCATACAATCACTTCAAGCATATCAGTGATTTGATCACCATCTAATATAGTCAACATACATTATAAAATTTATCATTTCAAGCTGGAATGGTTGAGCAATTGTCATGAACAGGATGTAATATACACATCCCTTTATCATAAAATAGTTACCTTATATACATTATCAAGTTTCTTGGAATTCATAGTGATCTTTAGTTAGTTCATAGACCCAATTTTCATTTGGGGCCAGTTTGTGGCAACTGAATTTTGAAAATGAGACTTGGAGTATTTTAACTCCAGAATCTCATTTAAATACCATTGGCTGCTTTTCCATCTGTTCAGGCAGTCTGACAGGCAGTCAGCAGGAAGTGGTGCATATTCACATAGTCTGGAGGTCATCAGTAGAATCAGGTAGGCCCCTGGGGAGAGGAGAATGATTGAGGCAGGAGAGGCCTAGATTTCCTGGTTAGGTCTTGAGAGGCACTTCTGCAAATCCTAGCCCTACCGTTCCCATCGCTGGAATGGCTGAGAACCAAAGGAAATCTGATTTTAGGTGATTGGCAAAAGAAGCAGTCGTGACCTCCTTTACACAGTGAATGGTTAGGATCTACAATGTTCTGCCTGAGTGTGTGGTGGAAACAGATTCAATCGAGGCTTTCAAAAGAGAATTGGTTAATTAATCACCAAAAAAATAACAGTACGTTTTGGGGCCTCTTCTGGCAGGTATCTTATTCCTCAGCTGGTAGGCCTCATGACTAAATCACTTCCATTTTCTTCAGGCCTAGTAATAAAACTTGGTGGTTGCCTAAGCTGAAAAGGATGTCGTCAGTCTTGAGGTGGTGAAATAGTCATTAGTTGGGGGGGGGGGGTTTGTTGGGGGAGGGGGGAAGGTGTGGGAGGTGAGTTGCTATCTTTGTCACCTGAGGTAAAAATCTCAGCAAGTTTTTCAACTGGCTAACCACTTGGGTTTCTGCTGGTCATAATACATAGGGTTGAAATCACCTCTGAAAATCTTGTTGAAAATACATTGCTTCAAATTTGGTGAGAATTACATTGTAATTGAGAATTCCACCCAACTTCATTTCACCCTATCAATATAATCTTATCTTTCTTTCTTCCTCAGGAAATTATCTAGTTTTCCACTAAATGCATCTGTGTGGCATTTTCCTCAACTACTTGCTGTGTGTAGCAATTTCCACACTCTGGGTAAAGAAGTTTCTCCTGAATTCCTTTATTAGTGATTCTTAGATGAAAACAAAACGAATTCTCATGTGGCTTAACAGAACTCGTGTATTGTGCTTGTGAGAGATGCAACCTCTACCACTTAAGGCTTTGCTTTACACAATCCCTTATTACCCAACTTGCAGAGGCCATGCATTTATTTATCTGATCTTGTTGCACATATTTCCAGTACCATTGTAGTGAGTTCCACATCTTTATCACTCTTTGGCTAAGGAATTTTCTCTTGAATTCCCTACAGGTTTTATTGGTGACTATATTCACCAGTATTCAGAAGTCAGTGAATGACAGTTATACTCTCCAAAAAGAAAAAAAGGTGGATATGATATTTTATATAATTCAGCAATGACCTTAGCTACTCCTGTCACTATAGAAAGTGATAAATTAAGGAAGTAATATATGTTAGAGGACATGGTAGCAGTGATCAGGAAGTGAGGCACACACTCTCCGGAAAATAGGAAAGATTAATTTAAGAACAGTATTTCTATGGGTCTCACAGGAAAACAGTAAGTGAGGCGTTGCGAAATATAGGCCTGTGGTGCCCCTTTATATCAACAAACACAAGCTTAACGGAATCTAATTTACCAAGTAACGCCCGCAAACTGATTGGTTCCAGTACGTTTGCCTCCTGTTGAATAATAATGAGTGCAAAGATCGACAGCATTTTAGCAATCACCGAGGGTAGCCACAGGAAGACCCTCAATGGAAAACTTTCCTATTTAATTGTGAGGGAAATGTCCACAATGGCTTTATAGTCTAAAGGCTAAAGTTGGCAAGTGGACTGTGAACTATGAAGAAAGAGGACTCGACATCTTTACACTTAAAATAAGATATCAGAATGATTTGCCTCCCCCCGCTACCGATGTATTAAATTCCTTCTTCCATTTATTTGTCTTTTTTTGTGTGTGTGTTGCTTTCTTTATCTCGAGTGAAAATAAAGTAGTTCAGGACAATGGAGCTTATCACATTAGTGAAAAGATAGTGCTGGATATATGTAACATCAATCCAGTAATATCCCCATGGGGGTATTTACCTGGACCAAAGCCTAATTTAAACCTGGATGATTGAAGGTAACAAAAGCCATACAATTTATTTGTATCGTCTAACACTCCACTAGCAACCCATCTCAGTATATTTAGAAATATAAATGGAATATCAAAAGAAGTTATTGAACCGGCCGCGCATGCAACACTGGAATCTGACATTTTCTTCTGCTCACAGCGAGCTCCTGTTGCAAGTGAATTCTATAGATTTTACAGCGATCGTGAAAATGCCTCATGCACCAGGAAGGCAATAATAGGATATGAACAACCTCTTGCCAATAATAATTTAAAAAAATAATGAAAACGCAGCCACATATCGCCTCTCTTCTTCAGGTTTCCAGTTGCCCCAGCTTGTCCTTCACACCCAGTGGCAGATGGGGAGTGAGAGCTTGTGGAGCTCTTTGTGCTAGAAACCCCCAAGAGTTTAGTTTGCAGGTTACAGGTTACCGAGGCCCTCATGAAAAATTCAGAGCTGACATAACAAGCTCGCTGAAAGTAAACAAGTCACTTTATCCATCCCCATCCCCATCCCCATCCCTCTCTCTCTCTCTCTCTCTCTTTCTCCCTCTCCTAGCCACGACAGCACCGTGACTGATACGCAACAGGTCTTTAAATAGAGAGTGTGCTCCCCGATTGGTCTGCCGAGCTGATGTAACCGGTGCTGTATAAGAAATTGGCTACCACAAGTCAGCAAGGAACAATGCTGACATTGGGCTAATACCTCACAGCGGAACGATCAACTGATCAATGAGATTAACTCTCATTCTATTAAAGCAACACCGCGAACATCAGGGGATTTGATCTTTGCTTGTGACTGTATTGAAAAGTATTCAAAACAGTTGATAATAGGATTAATTTAATCTGAACTGTCCTTCGGCGAGGGCCAATTTATTCATAAGCCGCAAGTTTATTTTAAAAAAAGAATGCTTCATTACCTTTCACTAACAATTTGTTTTATGTCTCGCGTTGAAGTAATTGGCCCATAATTTGCTGGAGGGAGGAATCCCGCGGTATGCCCCGTTTGTTAGATATTTTTTTCTCGTCCTTTTGCTGGGAGTGTACGAGTTGATAACGGCGTGGCGAAGGAGAAGGGGTATCTAGGGACCTTAGTGAACGACTTGTGTTCCTACTTTGAACAGCTAATGTAAGTGGAGGGGGGGAAGAGTGGCGGAGTGGTAATTTCACTGGACTAGTAACACCGAAGCCCAGACTAATGTGGGTACTGGGGACACGGGTTGCAATCTCGCCACATTAGCTAAATTAATAAAATCTGGGATTGAAAGTGAGTCCCAGTAATAATGATCGTGCAACAGTTGCTGATTGGCGCTAAAAACCCATCCAAATCTTCAATGATTCACTGTCTTTACCTGGTCTGGCTCCACACCCCATAGGATTGACTTTGAAATGACTGAGCAAGCCGCTCAGTTCAAGGGCAGTTAGGGCAACGAATGCTGGCCTTGCACATATCCCATGACAGAATAAAATTAATTGCCTTTGTTCATACTCCCAGTTTATTTACTCACCTTCCAAGGAATAAGTGACCAGTTTAAACCCCTGAGCAAAATCAATGGCCTATGTTGATTCTCAGTTGCCATTTTTCTGCCCACTCTTCAAGCCTGTTTATGTCTTCCCGTATTTTGGCGCAATCCCCCACTATTAGTTGGAACCCCCCCCCCCCAAAAAAAAATTGGCATCATCTGCAAATGTTGAAGCCATGCCACCAATTTATAAATCCAAATCCTTTACGCGCATGGTAAACAACAGTTGTCCCAATATGGATACCACATCCCATTTTCTGCCAGTCTGAGAAAATTCTCTTAACTCCAACCCACTGCTTTCTGTTTTATAGCAACCTGTTCTGCTGCCTGATCCCTGAATTCACATGCCTGACCATTGACTTTCTTATGTGCTACCTTGTCAAGGTTTTCTGATACCACATCCAATGCATTACCCGTGCCTGGTCTTCCTTTTATTTCTTCAAAGAATTCCATAAGATTGATTAAACACAACTTTGCTGTTGAGAAACCCATTTAGAAATTTACTTTTATTATATTCCCCATCTCAAGAGATTAGCAAAGATTTTGGTATCTCTTCTACCTCCGACATTAAGCTAGATATTCTACAGTTCCCTATATTCGTTAAACCACTATTGCTGAAGATAATTATATTTATCGTATATTATATGTTTGCAAATTTTCTTGAACTATTCACTTTTAATTGAAATTTTGTATCTGGACACTTGAGCCTTTTCTATCTCCTACTTAGTTTCTTTGAATTTGTACAGGTGCAGTCCATCTGGACCTATTTTATGCTCCCTAAGTTTGGTTTGTTTGTCTGGTATCTCTTTCTCAATCTTACTCCTCTTGACTTCTTCTACTGTTGTCATTTCTGCTTTTTTTAGTCTCTTCAGTGTAAATTAAGTATATTGAGTGCCCCTGCCATTTTAATATGAGCTCATACCAGTTCATCTTGTTCATCCTTTAATGGCCATATCCATATATAAATCATCCTTTTTTTATTTATCTGTCTATAGAATATTTGTATTTCCTTTTATATTCCTTGATATTGTAATTTTATGTTTACACTTTGCTTCTAAATGTCTTTTTAACCCTTTCCTAAGATCATCAAATTTCCTTTACTCATCCTCTCTGTTAATGATAATGTACTTTGCATTTCCTTTTTCTTTAGGTTCAATTTTATCCTTAACCCTTTACTTATCTGTGGCATCCCATTCTTGGCTTCTTTCTTTTTTTAGTGAAAGATATTTCCCTTGAACTCAATAAATCTCTCTGTTCTGCCTCTTTGTCAATATTTTTCTCCACTTTACCTTTGTCAGCTCCATCATTTTTGCAGCCTGCTCCCATTCTGACCTTTCTATCCTTGGCCTCCTACACTGTTCCAATGGAGCACCCTGGAAATTCAAGGAAGTACACCTAACCTTTAGGCACTTGCACCTTCCATAGAAACCGTAGGAAAGTTACGGCACAGAAACAGGCCATTTAGTCCATCATATTTGCACAGTCGACTAAAAAAAAATAAACTAGCCGCTCATTTTAAATCCCACTTTCCAGGACCTGGTCCATAGCCTTGCAGGGTACAGCACTTCAAGTGCAGATCCAGGTACCTTATAAATGAGTTGAATGTTTCAGCCTCAAGCAGAAATTCAGGCAGTGAATTCTAGATGCCTACCATCCTCTGGAAAAAGTTTTTCCTCATGTTCCCTCTAATCCTTTTACCAATCACCTTAAATCTGTGCCCCCTGGTAATTGACCTTTCCGCTAGGGGAAACAGGTCTTTCCTGTCTACCCTATTTAGGTCCCTTATAATTTTGTACACATCAATTAAGTCACCCCTCAGCCTCCTCAGTTCCAAGGAAAACAACCCCTGCCTATCCAATCTCTCCTCATAGCTGCAATTTTCAAGCCGTGGCAACATTATTGTAAATCTTCTCTGTACTCTCTCCAAAGCTACTATGTCCTTCTTGTAATGTGGTGACCAGAACTGTACACAAAATTCCAGCTGTGGCCCAACCAGCATTTTATACAGTTCCAACATTACATCCCTGCTTTTGTATTCTATATCTCATCCAGTAAAGGAAAGATTTACCACCTTACCCACTTGTCCTGCCACCTTCAGGGACCTGTGGACATGCACTCCAAGGTCTCTCACTTTCTCTACCCCTCTTAATATCCTGTTGTTTATTGAGTATTCCCTTGCTTTGTTTTCTCTTCCCAAATACATTACCTCACTTTTCCGGATTGAATTCCATTTGCCACATTTTCACCCACTTAACCAAACCATTGGTATCATTCTGGAGACAACAACTATCCTTTTCACTATCAACTACATGGCCAATTTTTCTGTCATCTGCAATTTCCCCATCATACCTCCCACATTTAAGTCTAAATCATTAATATATATGACAAACAGCAAGGGACCCAGCACTGAGACCTGTGGAATGCCACTGAAAACCACTTTCGATTTGCAAAAATATTCATCAACCATTACCCTTTGTTTCATGTCACAGAGCCAATTTTGGATCCAACTCACCATGGGATCCCACTTTTTTGACCAGTCTGCCATGTGGGACCTTTTCAAATGCCTTACTGAAATCCATGTAGACACCATCCACTTCATTACCCTCATCAATCCTCAAAAAATTCAATTAAGTTAGTAAGACATGATCTTCCCTAACAAAACCATTCTGACTATCCCTGATCAATCTGTGCCTTTTTAAGTGACAGTTTATCCTGTCTCTCAGAAATGATTCTAATAATTTACCCACCACCGAAGTCAACTGACCAGCCTATAATTTTCTGGCCTATCACATGCACCATTATTAAAAATGGTATAATGTTCGCCAACCTCCACTCCTCTGGGACCTCACCTGAATCTAGTGAGGATTGGAAAATGATCCTCAGAGCATCCACTATTTCCTCCCTGGCTCCCTTTAACAGCCTGGGATACAATCCATCTGGCCCTGGTTATTTATCCACCTTCAAGGATGCCAGTCCCTCCGTACTTCTTCTTGCACTATGCTTATTGTATCTAAAATTTCACACTCCTCCTCTTTAACTAGAATTTCTGCATCAACCCCCTCCTTAGTGAAGACAGAGACAAAGTACTCATTAAGAACCCTGCCCACATCTTCTGTCTCAACACATAAGTTACCATGTACATCTCTGATAAGCCCTATGCTTTCCTTTCCAGACTCAACATTGTTAATCAATTTCAGATCATAACCTCTGCTCCCATTTTTGTGGATGGCAGCTGTTGGTAATGATTCACTTATCGTCATTCACACCTTCCCTCTTTTTTTTTTACTGTCCCATTATTGTTCCTTTCTTGCCTTGTGCCATCATCACTTTTGTTGTTTAATCTCTCTTGCCTTCCATCCTATCACAGATCTTCCTTTTTGTTTTAATACTGACTATCTTAGCTTTATGGCCCCTCATTTTTGACTTCCTCACAAAAGATAACATTATCTCCAAGTCTGCCTCCTTGAACCCCTTAGAATTTTAAAGACTTCTATTTGATCACCTCCCAACCTTCTCTTTTCTAGAAAAAAGAACACCATCCTTTGCTGATAAATACAATGTCTCACTTCTGGTTTCAGCTTTGCTGCAAGATAAAAATTGGAGAATGATGGATGTTCCAGCAACATAAACAGCCATGGTGTAATGTTCACTTCAACAACAGCATGCCCACCTCATGCCTAATGCATATCCAATACATACCCACTCCATGCCCAATTAAACCCAATGTATGCTCTTGTATGCCCAAAATATATTCAATGCATGCCTAATTCATCCCCAATGTATGCCCAATTCATGAAAATGCAGGTCCATTTCTCGACCAATGCGTTCCCGCTCCTTTCAAATAAAGCAGCCCTGGAGTTTTGATGTGTTAGTGATCCGTCTGGTGGAGTGTATATCTAGCTGTACTGCCTCTGTGTTTGGACAAAGATCTTCCCACAGAGGAAGATCAGTCCCTCACATTTGTTTTCTCTGTGACTTTGGGAACAATTATGAACATAAACATATTTTTTCATCCTGACTCAAAAAACATGGGTTAAAACTAATTTAAACCAACATGAAATGTTCGTGTCCCTTCAAGAATTGCCTTCCACAACAAGTTTGACATTAATGCTCAGAGTAAATGGGCTGTATTGTTATGTTAAAATTGTATCCAGTTTTGGTTCGATCTCACTGAGCGGACTGTGCACAGTTCTGGTTCCACATTATTAACAATTTAGAAGCAGCAGAGAAGATAACTTCTTTCCCCAAAGAACAGCAAGAATGTGGAAGATTCACAAAGATGATACCAGAATTGAGAGAATATACTTATCAGGAAAGAGATTTTTTTTCTGTAGAAGAGAGGAGGCTGAGGGTTTACCTAATTAAAGTCTTCTAAAATTATGAAGGGGTTTGATAAGGTGAATGTTAAAATCTACCATGTCTGTGATATTCTTGATGAAACCAGAGTAGTGTTCTCTTGATTTACATTATTGATTCTTGCACCACCTTGGTTTCTGGATTTCATCTTATGTCACAAGGGCTTGTGACATGCAGAATTCTGCCCATGACCACCACCTCAAACATACCAACATTGTATCAGCCACCTGATATATTTGACCCACTTGCCACTTTCCATTGCATTAGAGAAAAAAAGCTCTGAATACAGATGAAAAAGATACTGAACTTCAAAAGGTGGTGACTGCTGATGAAGTGTGTTTCTAGATTCTTTCTGTTATTGAAACAAATGTGTCAGCTTTACTTAGTTACTGTCACAAGGGATCTGGTCTGTTCTCCATGTCCTGCTGAAAAATCAATCTAAAATGGGTCTGCTTCTAACAGTACACTCGTTTTTCAGGTTCGAAAAGATGAAGAGAATTTTCAGAGCTGAGAGTCACATGAAACACCACTGACACACTTCAGAGCTATTAACTTAATGAAAGTCTTTAATAATTAAAGATTTTTTTTCATTTTACTAAGCCTCTGTTGCTTATGAATTACTGCCATTTTTCTTATTTTCTATGTCCTCATTGTTATATAACTTAATCCTCTAGTAAAATGGACAAGATGCCTTTTACAACTCCCCATTGTATTCTGAATAAATAATTGATAGTTGATAACTTTCATTTGTAGTCCTCTCCCTTCGATGTTTTATTGCTTGATCTCACTGGAATTTCCTTCCTGCTTTGCAACTTTGTTTATGACCAGGATATCACTTACCTGTTGCCTTTCAGAATTCCATGAAATGAAACCTGTAATAAAGATGAAACAGGAATATATTAAAGTTCATGATTTTTCTTCTGACCAAGACCTTCCAACAAAACCATTTTATATATTTCAACCAAGGTTGAACTTGTGACAAATAGAATTTGTGATCAGGTCAACATTTTGTCCTATTTTCTGAGAACCATTCTACTTTGCACCAATTTAGCACCAATTTGCTAAGCAGAAATCCAATGCTAATGTTGTGTTTTCTGAAATGAGTTAATTGAGTCCAATTGACTTGACTAACATTGCAAATTGCTAAGGCTTTACATCAGCTCTATTAATCATGTTTGGACCAGTTTTGATAGCGACTGCGGATTGCAGTCAATTCAAGTCATTTTTGGCAAATATAGTTTTCTTATAAGTGTTTAAGCTTCACTAAAGCATGGTGATGCATCCTCACTATGAACATGTTTCAAGCATCAGTTAGTACAAACATTTTTAGGAACCATGCAGATACACAAACTGGGCACAGTGGTCCAAGTGCAAACCTACTAAATCCTTGTGCAGGCTAAATATAGTGCTGTTTGGGACTGGTACCCGGTGAAAGTTATGGATCATCCTCTGGGGTCAATCATATTTCTGACGGTTCTACTGCACTGTTCTTCATTCCTTCTGCAACCATTAATTCTAGCATCTTATTTTTCACTCTAAAAGCATTCTTGCATGTATATTTTCATACCTGGGAATAATTGATACCTTATTATAGGTTCACAAGGAGTGTGCGAGGTTATAGGAGGAATAATAGTGTTCAATTAATTAATTGGACCATTGCATATAAAACCAAGACGATAACACTTAGGGGTGAACAAAACTTTAGTATATTTGGAGTCCTTTGTTCTTGGGAAAATGCATGGTAGGATGATTGGAATGACACTTAGCCTTACAGCTTTTAGTTGTCAGGAGAGGGTCTAATAATTAGTGCTTTTTCTAATCATTTCTAAAAGCTTCTGCTTACCGACTCACACTTCAAATCACTTGGGTACTCCCACTTGATTCAGTGAAACCTCCAATTAAGTATTTGAGTGTTTATGTATAAACAATTTAGTCCTCATTCAGTAAATTGTCTGTCTTCTTGAGCTAACCATGTGGTTTGTAACACATCTTCAATGCCTGCTTTGTCATTTTCGTATTAGAAATGTCCAACTTTGCCCTTCCAACTGGATCAATTTAATTAGCCTCTCAGGCATCCCTGACAATTCAGGGTCACACCACATCCATTCCTGTCTTGGCTTATCTCTTGTGAATGCTCTCTAACACTGTACCCTACCATTATCTAGGGTCAACCATATTTCTGATGGTTCCACGACAGTGTTCTTCCCTCCTACAGCAAGCAATTAGTTCCAGCACTTTATTCCTCACTTTAAAAGCATTCCACATCTATATTTTCATAGTCCTTAATGATTACCTACATCTTGTACCTGTATGTGTCTCTGAGTTCCATGTCCATACTTGCTTGTAGACTTGCCTTCCACTCTATGATCAGTCTTTTCTGGAATTCAGTTTCTTCCCACACCTATCTAATTGAAATTATTTTGGACAGTTGCCCCTATGTTCCTTGCAAGCCATGTTGTCCTAATATTGTTTAGATGCAATCCATATATACCGTCCAATCTTTTTTTTTGTCTTGAAAGAGTTCACAGCTACTTATAAAAGAAGAAACTTTATTTTCTTATATCCTCAAACTTCTTTATCCACTGCCCTCCTGTAAACACTGGAAATATGCCAAAGAGCTTTTATCTTTGAGTTTTATGGCAAGTTGTATATTTATGACATTTCAAGCTCTTATTTTATTTCTACCTATATCATTTAAAACAGATCTTGTATTTATATACTGAATTTCAAATCCCTGAAGCATCCTGATGAAGTTCTGTCACTGTTATAGTGTCAGTAAAAATGACAACATATTTTTGCAAAAGTAAGTGATGCTGATATAAGCCCGTTAAAATTGGGGCTTAATTGGAGGGAATTTTGGAGCCGTTTGTGTTTCCAAGCACTTGCTACCCTCGTTGTTCTATATAGTGGAGGCTGCGGACTTGAGAGGTGCTGCTGAAGAAGTTTGGGTGAGATGCTGCAGTACATCTTGTGGATGGTACACAGTGCAGCCATGGTAAGTCAGTGGTGGAGGGAATGGATGTATAAGGTCGTGGATGGGGTGCCAATCAAGCAGGCTGTTTTGTCCTGCATCTTGTCAAGCTTTTTGTTGTTGCAGCTGCACCCATTCAGGCAAGTGGAGAGTATTCCATTACATGCTATAGTTTAAGCAGATACAGGTAGCATGTATCTACTTAGCATGTAGGGGATTAATGGCGTTGAGCTCAAGAAAGTTCCAGTGGTACACTGTAAACTTGTAACAGTGAAATTCCCAATTTAGCATGAATTTGTGATGAATTGGGGAAGATTGATAATGTGGGCCCATTCTTAGTGGAAGCTAGATTGACTCAACACCAATTTACTTCAGAAGAAAAGGAGACCAATATCTCTTCATTCTGGGCTGAATTTCAGAGCTACTACAATATAACTAGGGAGTGACATCAGCAATCTTGGCTCCATACAGTATTCTGGTGTGCAATTTGAAATCACTTTGAAGATATAACTTCAGATGACCGTCAGCTTAGCCTTGGCTTTGTTCTAGCTGCCAAATCAATAGTAGAGGTTCTCAGATTGTCTACATTTTTAAATGTTTTACCATTACTATCGTCATTTCACCAATCAGCTTTATTTACTGACATTAACAATCTAATGAACGTTTTGACATTGGTACAGAGGTCTCCATGCTACTTGGCTGGAGAGCAATGTTGAGCCGGTTATGCTGTGCAGCACATACCAGTGGCAAGCCTGCAGTGTAACTGCACAGTCTGGCTCCATGATAGTCATGCATTATCAGCACAACCTTGGAAACACCTGTCTGCTTAAATGACTTGCAATTATTATTGTATCAGAGCAAATAAGTGGCTCCAATCCAGCACAACTATAAATGAGCAAGAGAGTTTATTGCATGGGTGTGGAACTGAACTTGGGCCATAAGCTGGAAAACTTACAGCAAGTTAAGACTTATATGAGGTAATTTTTAAGAATTACTCAAAATACCATTGATTTTGTCTGATATTGTAGAAATGAACTTTTTTCCCTTTTTTTATATTTCCCACAAGAGTTGACAAAGTTACCCCTGTGAAAGACACAAATTGTTTTCTAAGATTTTTCTTTAATTCTTCTACCACACTCAGCTTCTTCTATTTGTCTGTCTGTCATTTAGTTAAGTGCCTATGTTGGGAGTAGGTTGAAACATTTCATTTTCTCCTTCTTCTTTAACCCTTTCTAATGGCGATTTAGAATGGTAGTAATTGAGAATTTTGTGATGCCCTGATGTTGCAGTTGTGAAGATTTTTCAAGCATTCTGATTGTATGATGTGAAAGTAGAAGCACACGGAGAAGGTTCGCTAGCCTATAAAGAAAGGAAGACTTCCATTTATATAGCATCTTTCACCACCTCAGGACATCTCAAAGCACTTTATAGCCAATGAAGTACTTCCAAAGTGTAGTCGCTGTTATAATATATGAAACTGGCAGCCAATTTGCACACACCAATCTTCCACAAAAAGCAATGTGAAAATGACCATATAATCTGTTTTAATCATGTTGGTTGAAGGAAAATGTTGGCTGGGACACCACAGAGAACTCTCCAGCTCTTCTGAAGTGTTTCTGTGGGATAATTTATGTACATCTGAGAGAGCTGACGGGGCCTTGGCTTAATGTCTCATCCAAAAGATGTATGGCGAAAGCAGGATGCATCTTACTAATCATCCACCTTTTGACCTTTACTGGGGAACTGTAAACAAGGCTGACACCCACCACATTATGGTTTCTGATGCAATATTCAATAGGGTCCCACCTTAACTAAATAATGGCATTGATCAACTGTTTACTCAAAACACAGGGTTATAATACTTAACTTAGGCATGTGCATTGCTTAAATAGAGTCATAGAGGTCTACAGCACAGAAAAAGGCCCTTCAGCCCATCGAGTCTGTGCCAGTCAAACAAGTACCTAACTATCTTAATCCCATTTTCCAGCACTAGGCCCATAGCCTTGTATGCCATAACGTCACAAGTGCACATCCAAATACTTCTCAAATGTTATGAGAGTTTCTGCCTCTACCACCCTTTCAGGCAGTGAGTTCCAGATTCCCACCACCCTCTGGGTGAAAAAATTATTCCTCACATCCCCTCTAAACCTCAGCTCCTTACCTTAAATCTTTGCCCCCGGTTTTTGATCTCTCCACCGAGGGGAAAAGTTCCTTCCAGTCTATCTATGTCCCTCATAATTTTATACATCTCAAACATGTCCCCTCTCAATCTCCTTTGCTCCAGGGAAAATAACCCCAGTCTATCCAATCTCTCCTCATAACTAAAACTCTCCAGCCCAGGCAACATCCTGGTAAATCTCCTCTGCAGTCTCTCTAGTGCAATCACATCCTTCCTATAATGCGGATTCCAGAACTGCACGCAATACTCTAGCTGTGGCCTAACCAGCGTTTTATATAGTTCCAGCATAACCTCCATGCTCATATATTGTATGCATTGGCTAATAAAGGCAAATATCCCATAAATGTAGAGCAATCTAGTTATGTGGAAAGCTCCAAGCCTGGATTTTACATTCTGGTGTAAAGTCAGTATGTTGGGTTTTGCATCCTGCGAATCTCCTGGAATCCAATCCTGAGATTACCTTTAGTGAGCTTCCAGCAGAACCCTCCTTCCACATAAGGGAATCTGACTTGAACACCTGCAGTGGCTGGGAGCCTCTGTTTTCTGAAGAAACTAATTCCCTGGGCAGAGGAAATCCATATTCTAAGATTAGGTGAAAAGCCCTTAACGTCTACAGAGGCAAAAGATCACCCCATGATCAGGACAAAATGGGGGATGGGGGACATTAAATGCCTTTCTTCACACTATAATAACAGTGCATGCATCAGCTTAAAGATCATTCTTAACATTCAGTGTGGCTGTGATGCTAATGACAGATAATATGTCCTATGTGTTTTCCAGTCATTAATGTGTCATCTGAAGATGTCCAACCATATTCAGGGGAGAAGGCATTAGGGTAGCATTCCCACCTCTGTTTCTGGCTATTAAAATAACGGCACTTGTATAATATTTTATGACCAATGAAGTTCTTTTAAAGTGTGGTCACTTTTATAATGTTAGAAACATGGCAGCCAATTTGTGCACAGAAAACTCCCACAGGCAGCAACGTGATGATGGCTGGATAATCTATTTTTGTAATGTTGATTGGGGGAATAAATATTGGGTAGGAGACCAAGGATAACTCACCTGCTGTACTTCAAAATAGTGCCACAGAATCTTTTACATCCACCCACTCTACTTCATCTCACCCTATCAGCACATTAGACCATAAGACCATAAGACATAGGAGCAGAAATGAGGCCATTTGGCCCATCGAATCTGCTCTGCCATTGAATCATGGCTGATAAGTTTCTCAACCCCATTCTCCCGCCTTCTCCCCGTAACCTTCGATCCCTTACCAATCAAGAACCTATCTATCTCAGTCTTAAGTACACTCAATGACCTGGCCTCCACAGCCTTCTGTGGCAATGAATTCCATAGATTTACCACTCTCTGGCTAAAGAAGTTTCTCCTCATCTCTGTTCTAAAAGGTCTTCCCTTTACTCTGAGGCTGTGCCCTCAGGTCTTAGTCTCTCCTACTAATGGAAACATCTTCCCCATGTCCACTCTATCCAGGCGTTTCAGTATTCTGTAAGTTTCGATCAGATTCCCCCTCATCCTTCTAAACTCCATCGAGTATAGACCCAGAGTCCTCAAATGTTCCTCATATGTTAAGCCTTTCATTCCTGGGATCATTCTCATGAACCTTCTCTGGACCCTCTCCAGGGCCAGCACATCCTTCCTGAGATACAGGGCCCAAAATTTCTCACAATATTCTAAATGTGGTCTGACCAGAGCCTTATAAAGCCTCAGCAGCACATCCCTGCTTTAATATTCTAGTCCTCTCGAAATAAATGCCAACATTGCTTTTGCCTTCCTAACTACCAACTCAACCTGCAAGTTAACCTTAAGAGAGTCCTGGACTAGGACTCCCAATGTCCCTTTGCACACCAGATTTCTGAATTCTCTCCCCATTTAGAAAATAGTCTATGCCTCTATTCTTCCTACCGAAGTGCATGACCTCACACTTCCCCACGTTGTATACCATCTGCCACTTCTTTACCCATTCTCCTAACCTGTCCAAATCCTTCTGCAGCCTCCCTGTCTCCTGAATACTACCTGTCCCTCCGCCTATCTTTGTATCATCTGCAAACTTAGCCAGAATGCCCTCAGTTCCTTCATCTAGATCATTAATGCATAAAATGAAAAGTTGTGGTCCCAACACTAACCCCTGTGGAACTCCTCTAGTCACCAGCCTCCATCCTGAGAAGGACCCCCTTATCCCCACTCTCTGCCTGCTGCCAGACAGCCAATCTTCTATCCATGCTAGTACCTTGCCTCTAACACCATGGGCTCTTATCTTACTGAGCAGCCTCCTGTGTGGCACCTTGTCAAAGGCCTTCTGGAAGTCCAAGTAGATAACATCCATTGGCTCTCCTTTGTCTAACCTGCTCATTACCTCCATAAAGAATTTCTAACAGATTTGTTAGGCATGACCTCCCCTTGATGAAACCATGCTGACTTTGCCCTATTTTACCATGCACTTCCAAGTATTCTGAAATCTCATCCTTAATAATGGACTCTAAAATCTTACCAACGACCGAGGTCATGCTAATCGGCCTGTAATTTCCCGTCTTTTGCCTCACTCCCTTCTTAAACAGGAGGGTTACATTAACGATTTTCCAGTCCTCTGGGACCCTCCCTGACTCCAGTGATTCCTGAAAAATTACAACTAACGCCTCTACTATCTCTTCAGCTATCTCCTTCAGAACTCTGGGGTGTAATCCATCTGGTCCAGGTGATTTATCCACCTTCAGACCTTTCCGTTTTCCTAACAGACCTTTCCTTCTCCTTTGTAATGGCCACCATATTCACCTCTGTCCCCTGACTCTCTTGAACTTTGGGGATGTTACTCGTGGCTTCCACTGTGAAGACTGAAGCAAAGTATCTATTCAGTTCCTCCGCCATTTCTTTGTTCCCCACTACTACTTCTCCAGGGTCATTTTCTAGCAGTCCAGTGTCCACTTTTGCCTCCCTCTTACCCTTTATATATCTAAAAAAAACACTTGCAATCTTCTTTTATATTACTGGCTAGTTTACCCTCATATTTAATCTTCTCCCTCCTTATTTATTTTTAGTTGTCCTTTGTTAGTCTTTGTAGGCTTCCCAATCCCCTGGTTTCCCACTGCTCTTCGCTGCATTGTATGCTTTGTCTTTAGCTTTTATGCTGTCCCTGACTTCCCTTGTCAGCCATGTTTGCCTCATCCTCCCTTTAGTATGCTTCTTCTTCCTAGGGATGAATTTTTGCTTTGTATCCCGAATTACTCGCAGAAACTCCTGCCATTGCTGTTCCACCGTCTTTCCCGCTAGGCTCATCTCCCAGTCAATTCTGGCCAGCTCCTCCCTCATGCCTCTGTAGTTGCCTTTATTCAACTGTTATACCGTTACATCTGATTCCAGCTTTCTCCTCTCAAATTGTAGGGTAAATTCTATCATATTATGGTCACTTCCTCCTAAGGGTTCCTTCACCTTAAGCTCCCTTATCAAATCTGCCTCATTACACAACACTAAATCTAGAATTGCCTGTTCCCTAGTGGCTCCACCACAAGCTGCTCCAAAAAGCCATCTCGTAGACATTCCACAAACTCCTTTTCTTGGGATCCACTACCAACCTGATTTTCCCAGTCTACCTGCATATTGAAATCCCCCATGATCACTGTAACCTTGCCTTTCTTACACACCTTTTCTATCTCCTGGTGTATCTTGTGCCCCACATCCTGACTACTGTTCGGTAGCCTGTGCATAACTCCCATTTTGGTTTTTATACCTTTGCGGTTCCTCAACTCTACCCACACATCATCTGACCCTACGTCATTTCTTGCTATTGATTTAATTTCATTTCTTACTAACAAAGCAACCCCACCCCCTCTGCCAACCTGTCTATCTTTTCAATAGGATGTATATCCTTGGATATTTAGCTCCCAGTCCTGATCCCCTTGCAGCCATGTCTCCGTGATGCCCATCACATCATACCTGCCAATTTCAATCTGTGCCACAAGCTCATTTACCTTATTTCGTATACTGCGTGCATTCAGATACAACACCTTCATTCCTGTATTTCCCAACCCCCTTCTCATTGTCGTCCCTTTATCTGATGTACTTGAAGTTAGATTCCTAGCCCTTTCCAAACACTCTGTCCTATTTTGTGTTCTGGGGACTTTAATAGCCTCTCCTGGGCTCTCCTTTCTTTTCAGTTTTTTCATAATTTTCCATGAAGTTGAATCCACCCCCCCACACATCAACCTGCTGCTTTGTTTCCCATTAGTCATACTTCTTGGAATTTTACCCTTCCCTTCCCCTCCCACTTTCTAGTTTAAAGTCCTGTTGACCACCCTATTTACCCTTTTCGCTAGAACATTGGTCCCAGATCGGTTCAGGTGGAGACCGTCCTGTTCCAATACTGATGCCAGTGCCCCATGAAATGGAACCCCTCTTTCCCACACCACTCCTTTAGCCACATGTTTACTTCCCTTATTCTCGCATCCCTATGCCAATTTGCACATGGCTCAGGTAGTAATCCGGAGATTATAACCCTTGAGGACCTGTTCTTTAATTTAGTTCCTAGTTCCTGATAATCCCCAAACAGGTCCTCTTTCCTAGTCTTACCTATGTTATTTGTCCCAATATGGACCACAACAACTGAATCCTCCCCCTCCCTCTCCAATATCCTTTCAAGCCAGTCAGAGATGTCCCTCACCCTGGCATGGTAGGCAACATACCATGTGGGACTCCTGATCCTGCTTACAAAGAAAGCTATCAATTCCCCTAATTATAGAATCTCCTACAACTACCACTTGTCTTTTTGCTCCCCCCTCTTGAATGGCCTCCTGTGCCATGGTGCTGTGGACAGCTGGCTCATCCTCGCTACAGCCCTGTTCCTCATCCACATAGGGAGCAAATAGCTCCTACCTGTTGGACAAGGTCAAGAGCTGAGGCTCCTCTGTTCCTGAACACAGGATCCATCTATCTGCCTCGCTTGCAGTCACACCCTGCTGACCCTGACTACTGACTGACAGAATTTGAAGTACTTAATCTACCAGGTGTGACTGCCTGCTGAAATAAAGTGTCCAGGCAACTCTCCCCCTCCTGGATGTGCTGCAGCGTCCGGAGCTCAGACTCCAGCTCATCAATTCTGAGCCGGAGTTCCTCCAGCAACCAACATTTGCTGCAGATATGGTCACTGCGGCTTGCAATGGGATCTGCCAGCTCCCATATCATACAGCTACAGCACATCACCTGCCCAGCCATCTCTACTTATTTAATTAATTTGTTAATTAGCTTTGCAGTGTTTTTTTTTCAAATTTGGTGCAGATTTCCTACCAACCAATCAGATCACTGCTTTCCTGTGATGTCACTTTTTCAGTCTTGGCTTCAATTACTCTGTGCCCTGAGGTCACCGATCCGGTGCTCCTCCCTCCGAGTCTGCTCCCTGGAGACAAGGCCGTGAATCCCCGAGGTAAGCTAGATTTATATTCACTGCTCCAGTGCTCCTCCCTCTGAGTCTGCTCCCTGGAGACAAGGCTTCTCTTCCTTTCTCCCTTACATACTTATCCAGCTTCCCCTTAAATGCAACTATGCTATTTGCCTCAGTCACTCCATGGGGCAGCAATTTTCATTTTCTGGTTAAAGAAGTTCCTCCTGACTTCCTTATTGCTAGTGACTATCTTATATTTACCACCCTTAGTTAAAGTTCTTAATTAAACTCATCAGGGGAAATGGTGGTGTAATGGCTATGTCACTGGACTAGTAACTCTAGGGACACTGGTTCAAATCCCCCCATGGCATCTGGTTGAATTTGGTTATTAAATCTGGAATTGAAAGCTAGTTTCAGTAATGGTGACCATGAAACTATCATCAACTGTAGTTCACTAATGTCTTTTAGACCTGCTGAGTTTTTCCAGGTAATTCTGTTTTTCTTTTAGAGAAGGTCTAGCCTACATGTAACTCCAGACCCACAGCAATGTGGTTGACTCTTAACTGCCTTGCCCTCTGAAAAGGTGGTGGGCAACAACAAATTAAAGAAAAAAAAAGATGCAGCTGAACAAAACTTGTGTATGATCTGTGCAAGCTAATATGAGCTGTGCCACTTGAAGTGTTACTTTACATAGTCACTTTTGCCCAATTTGCAAAGGGTATGCAATTAATTATATGAACTTGTCGCACATATCTCCTGTACCATTTATTGGCTGTTTTAAATAGGATGGTGAAAATGGAACTACCTTGGTAGATCTCATATACTCCCCAGTTACAAAGGAATTCAATGGGATTTGTTGAGCACGGACAATGGTAGGTGGCGATCTTTTTCAGGTTCAGCGGTGGGTGGAATAGAATGAAGTAACTTCTGCTTCTGGTGTGTCATTACTTACTGATAGAATATCCCTGCAGGCACCTGAGACAACAGATGCCAGGCTGAGGCTCTCCTCTCCCCACTTTGCAGCCAGCCAATTTTCATTTGTAGTGTACATATATTTATCTGGTTGCTTTATCGAGCAACCCCTCATGACTAGGATTCTGTGCAGGATCCAGGATTGTCTCTTATAAAACATTTACTAGTTTTCAAGATAACACACCCCAAGATCCAGGAGGCGATGAATAGCACTGATGTGCTCTCTGGTATTCCAAGCATTACAAACTGTGTAGACATAGCTACTCAGAGAATTGATGCTCCTTTGTAAGTGGGTGTTGACAGTTGCTAGGATAAATGCTACTTCATTGCTATTTGGATTGAATGGACCTTTGTTTATTTTCAAATTCACCTATAATGTCAATGTTCATGCCTAAATATATGGTGATTATTGATGAATGTGGCTTCACTTTGACCACCACCCTTTTTTTTCTCTTTTGGTTAATTGATTTTATTAGGGAACAGTCAAACATTTAAACACAATTTCAGCTTTCAGCACAAGTGGCCCCAGAAACAATGTGAGAAACTATTGGCTTATTCAGTTTCATTAGGTGCTACTATAAACTACTAAACCCATCGTGATTGAATGATTGACACCCTATTTAGATTTATGTTGTAACTACACTGTACGTGCTATTGCTTTGGGATGGGTGTGAATGTGTAATCGGTACAGTTTTACTAAAGAGAGTGGAAGTCACCAGGAGAGAGGATGAATATAATTTGGCATAATTAACTTTGTCGTGTAAGGAATATCAACATGAACTAAACAAATTTGAAGTGCTGACATATTTTAATTAACATTTACAACAAATCTATGGACACCTGTAAAGGCTTATGACTAACAGATAGATTTGGGCCTGAATTCATGATTGAACACATTGTATATGACTGTTGAATGGAGTTGCTTTGATGGGCTAAATTATCTTTCTGGTTCTATACATTCCTAACTTCATATATTGAAAAATCTAATTTATGTTGGGTGAAATTTCTCATTGTCATGCATACACTGAATTAGAATTTATTACAACTCGGTAATCCTGAGCATAACAAGAGTAACACATGCCTAATTGCCAGTATAGAACCAAAAAAAAAAATCCTCTGAAACAGTTAGCACTTAAATCTTACAGGAAAATTAATAGTTCAGAAGTAGAGTGCCCTGCTATAGGAGAAAATGCTACAGGACTTAACCACTCATTAGCAAAGAAATTATGATTGCAGGCACTAAGCAGAGCAAGTACAAACATTGCACAGAGCTTGGTTCACTGACTATGAATTGTCAGTGGAAGTTATAACCTGTCCTGGAGTTTTAAAAAAAAATTAATGCGTTAGTCGGTACTTTCTTGATGGCAGAAATGTAAACTTAGTTTTCATTTCAGTTGCGCTGAGGGACTGATCCAGGTGGGTCTTTTAATTCTTTCATTGGATGCAGGTGTCATTGATACATTTGTTGCCCATCCCTAATTGCCCTTTTTAAGGGCAGTTAAGAGTCAATCAAATTGCTGTGAGTTCAGAGTCACATGTAGGCTGGGCCAGGTAAGGGTGGCAGATTTCTTTCCCTCAAGGACATTAGTGAGCAACAATATTTTATGGTCACCAGCACTGAGGCTAGCTTTCAATTCCAGATTTATTAATTGAATTTAAATTCCACCAGCTGTCCTGATGAGATTTGAACCCACACAGAGCATTAGCCTGGGTCTCTGGATTGCTAGTCCATCTCCCGATAGTGACAAAGGAGTTCGGTACTTTAATGCTTCAGAGCTCCATCATCCCAGAGCTGATTGGATAAAGTGGGTGTTGCTGTCTGCTTTCCTTTTGCATTTACAAATATTAGTGAAGCCTCCAATAGATCCAATTTAATTTGGGTTTAATAGGGTCTGGATTTATATTGCATGTGTCCAAGTAGTTTCAAACTGCCTGTTGGAGACCAGTCTGATAACCATCGTTCAATTGCTATAACATGTTCATGCCAGTGTATGTTGTAGTAGCGAGTTATTGGTCTACAGCCTATATAATAAGCAGGGAGGAGTGGGGGTAACATTGGATGCCATGCCAGAATTCAGAGCCAGAATTGGAATCTCCTCTCACCAGGACTATCTGAGGCGGGATTCTAGCAGTGCCTCTGACTCACCATTTAGGCAGAGGCTCACTCCACCTGCCTGAGGTAGTCTCTCACTTTCGAACACTTGGCGGTCAGACTGTGGAGCTGACTCCAGAGTTGTGCAGTTACTTTTGCACCAACGCCCAGCCAGCCAAAACTATGCAGCATTGATGTAAATTGCAGCCTCCACTGCGAATCGTGTTTTATAATCAGGAGAATCCTAACCAGTACAGTATGGAAGCGCTAGTAGGGGATTTCCTCGTTCTCTGGGTGTAGCAAAGCCAAATATATATACCAAATAAAAATAGCATTCAGGATTTTGTTGGGCAGATGATGCTGAAGATAATGATAATAGTGACTCTTGTCACTTCACTATTGTTCGTTTTATCCCGTCACAATTTGTATCAATTTTTCCTTCCCGACATGTACTGGACAAACACAATGATAGGATAAAAGAATTCTATAACCACTTTTTTCTCTCAAAGCGTGATGAAAATGTGAAACTCTCTTCTCTGCACTACCACCCCCCCCCCCCTCCCCCCCAAAAAAAAATGTTTAGGATGCTGGGGATCAATTGAAAAGTGTAGGATTGGGATAGATTTTTGTTGGGTAAGAATATCACAGGTTATGTCACGGCACCTCCGACAGTGCAGCATTTCCTTAGCCCTGCACTAGAGCGTCAGTCTAGATTTTGTATTCAACTCCAGCATACATAACTGCCAACGAATGTGGGATTTCAGGTAATCCGTGCCCTCGGCAAGATCCGTGCCTTGGAATCACACTCGGGGTTGTAAATGTGAATAGGGGTTATTGATTTCCGGTACCGCTATCTAACTACCAGTTATTATTTTACAGGCTCTTATCGGGACGAGCACGTGTGGCACCGCATAATCTGCGTGTCCCATCTGCAAGCATTTGGAGCCGCGCATCAATTGGGGGGCAAGTTCCTCAACCTTTCAACCTGTCGACATTCTGCAAAAACAGCGAACGCTCGGCTGGAACCGCCGCATTCTTAACGTGCAGCCACTTCGGCAGCCCGCCTGCCCGCCCGCCCGCCCGCACGACGCTCTCATTCGTTGCGGATTTCTGCACCGAACACCAGCGGAGCAATGTAACATTCTTTTCGAATGCAGCTCCAGCTGGCCAATGGAGTTGTGATCCGCCCGCTCTACAAAACGCCAGGCCTTGTCCCATTCCAGCTGCGGTTTGCGCGCAATGGGACATTTCGGCAGCAATTCTCGTCGTTCGGGAACGAATGCGATCATCGTTGGACAGGGAGCAGCGATGGTTCAGGTCCGAGCCAGCTCCCTGATTGGGCAACGGGAAGGTTCCGCATGAGCCTCCTCCACTCGTCTGCTCCCCCACAGATGTGGAATATTATGAATAAATCGACAAGATCGAGTAACTGGCCCCTGAATAAGTGATGCAATATTGCGAAAAAGCTCCTGGGCTGAACATAACCTGGGTTCATTTATTATTAATTTCTCTCTTGCATAATAAACATATTTTTTAAAGACCTGAGGGCACGTTTTAAATGTTGAGATTAAAATGGACGTATTAAATATTAACACCCCGTGAGGTCAGGTCGGTGCGTGAGCTGAGTTTTCTGGGTTTAAAAATGTCACAGAACCACATCGATGATCTCGTTCTGTCATTGGTTTCCATCGACTTCAAACCTGGTTTCAACTGCGCATTATACACACATTGGTGTGTGTGTGTGTGTGCACAATATCCTCCTATTTAAGCCATCCCCAATTAAAGCATATATGTTGGCCTCTGGATAGTTCACCCACTCATACCGACTCAAATCCAATTCATATGCAAACTATTAGTAGTGATTTCCCCTCCACCACTTGAGCCGCAATAAACTCGCTCAATTAACAACGAGTTCGTCAATAACTCAGTCACAAGAGCGGCTGTTTGGGTATAAACGTTGGAATTCTCCAAGTAAATTAATCCAGCAAATGCACCCTTGCCCACATCAGTAGGAGTTACTCACCGTCTCCATAACCTGGAAATCACAAATTTGGTGCAGCGCACCCGTCGAATTCAACCTAAGCCCCCGGGAGAGCTGGGGCAAGTCTGGGGAAGTCTCGGGAAAAGTTTAACTTTGCCGAATTGTGTAGTGGCGCTGTCCAACTCGAAGGAAGGGAAAACAAAAACAGAATTACCTGGAAAAACTCAGCAGGTCTGGCAGCATCGGCGGAGAAGAAAAGAGTTGACGTTTCGAGTCCTCATGACCCTTCGACTCGAAACGTCAACTCTTTTCTTCTCCGCCGATGCTGCCAGACCTGCTGAGTTTTTCCAGGTAATTCTGTTTTTGTTTTGGATTTCCAGCATCCGCAGTTTTTTTGTTTTTATCGAAGGAAGGGAAGACGGGGAGAGATGGGCGTTTAAGGAGAAGGGTGAAAAAGCACTAAAATTGCTGCAGGGAACAAAAATTGGAAGATTTAAGTCTGGTCCCCGTTCAGTGGGGCACAGGGACGGGTCTCACTGTGAAGGAGGTATAAAGACGGACGGGGGCCGGGGTACGTGAAGGGTCCACCTGCCGTCATTCCAGCGTAAAACTACAACATAAAGATCATCCAGAGAGACACCTGCAAGATTGTGTTTGTGTGTGTATGTGTTTTTTCGCGGGGGTGGGGAATGGTAAAATTGTGCTAAATTGAGGAGATATGGGGGGGGGTGGTGGTGCGGGGGGTGGGAGAGAGAAAAGTGGGGGGTGGGGGAGATGTTTGAAAGGGAGGAAGAGAGTCAAAGGGGTCTTGGGGGTAGGTGCAATATTGTTGAATAAAGTGGGGATCACATCGAAATAAAATGCAGTAGAAAAGGCCGGAGCATGTCTGTGTGCACATGCTGGCTGGACAGAACCGCTCTGTCCCAGGGAAAAGCCGAACTGATACAAAACAGAATTGGATGTCAAAGATAAAAACAAAAAAACTGCGGATGCTGGATGTCATGTGGATAAGGCTCCGGGTGCTGAACGCGCGGAGCCAAAACTTCGGTGTGACACACAGTTGAGAGAACATTAGGTCAGGCTTCATTTAATGGTGGGTAGGTAAGTGTGCCCAAAGTGGGACCCCCTCCCCCTTCAAGGGCTTCGTATTTTAACTTTGATCTTTTCTCTTACTTTGGTTGCCTCCCTCTATTATGATTTAGGGGGGAGGTCTGTCTGACGGGACGATGGAGCTGGTTGTCAAGAGTTGAAGTGCATACGTGTGTAAATAAGTGAGGGATTGGATTGGCACTGCCCCCACCCCCCACAACAGATCCCCAGATTTCCCCTGGGAGATGGAGGGGTGTCGGAAGGGGGCCGTGCGCTCACCAGCTGACGACGCGTGTCTCAGGCCAGCTCCCAAGGACACTGCACACAAGCACACGAAGCCTCGGCACAAATGCCACCATCCCATTGTCCTGGTCTTAATTAATAACCCACTTCCAGTCACACTCCGCAGTTCCCCCTGACAGCAGTCTGGAGGCGAGATTGGTCACCAATTACAATTGTATCACACGGAAGAGGTGTTTTAACCGCTTCCCACTCCCCCCCCCCCCCCGCCCCCCACCACCAAAAGTCCCCTATAGATCATTAATCAGGACTCGGAGATCACACATTTGCTTTTCTATCTGTTCGATGTAATCATTAGCACTTATTGCACTTTCAAATAAATAGATGCGCCAGAAGCAGGACTGTTGCGTCCAATTTTATTTACTTGGCGTCATTTTTTCGAAACAAGAATCTTTCTTTTTTGCAAGATTAATATAAATCGACAACTGACGTACATTTGTTAACTCGGCCAACCGGGAATAACGGGCGGGGACTAGATTATTTTTTTTTATTTTTTGTTTTTCGATGCAGTTGCGGACTCGGGTCATTTCGTTCACGCCTTTGGCGGATTTTGTTTTTTGCCAAAAATTGTGTCCACCCCTTCGTACCGTGTGCACTCTCCGAAACCTGCGGAGATCTGGGTAAAACAATAGTTGCGAGTGTCTTTTATTCTTCTCAGGTCACGGTTGGGAGGGACATGACAGTGTAGGGGTGGCGAGTTGGTGAGGTTTGTGTGTGTGTGTGTGTGCCCACACGGCTCCACACACTTGCCGTCTCCTTGGCCAGTGTCCTAGATACCTGGCGGTGGGGTTTTAGAGACTTGAAGCTAATTACAAATCTCGAGGAGAAAGGATCCGCTCAGCAGGTCGCGAGTGGGCTGGCATATGGTGAATGTGCTCCACGCACCACACAAGTTTAGACTCTCCGAAGTGTTAATGAGATTATTAAACAGGCCGCAACAAAGGTTACAGCTTGTTGATGGAGCTGAAGAATTCGGGCTGTCAAGTGTGCTTGTTCTGTGTTTCAAGTATGACTGACGCTTGTTGACATAACCAACATGACAAACTTTAAATTTAAAGCTTGACTTCCAGGGCTTTGTCCTTATAATATATACGATCTTTATGCATTTATATATCATTCCCGTTGTCTTTAATATTGGAGTGACTTAAGGCAACTATAATAATAAGTATGTCAGCTTGCTATTGTAGATTTTTTTTTTCAACTGGACAAAATCTAAACGTGGTTAATTATGAGGCTGCCAGATCAGCTTTAAGAGACGCTGCAATTGGTTGGGTGTGTTTTCACGGTGCGGTAACATTGTTTGCTGCTTAGAACTGTAACTCTGAATGATGTATCTCATTACATGCAGTATGTATATGAGCTAATTTTGCGGCAAACCCCGCAAAACTCCGGAGTAAACGACTCCTGGAGCGCTGGCCTTACAGCGATAAACCCGTGCACTGTTGTTCAGTTTGTACAAATCGGACTTGACTTCCAACCAGTGAAATGACGAAGCGGCTGAACATGTATATTTTAGGAATTCGATGTTCTGCCTTTAATAAAGGGGGCTTAAAAAAATCACAGAAGGCAAGGGATCTTCTAGTAATTGCAAGCACTCCCAAGAATAGGTTAAATGCTTTCAGTCCATTGGGTAGCAAAATCCTGACCCCGGGAACTTGTTCCGACCCTGCAGCATAATCAGTTTTGCAAGTGTACTTGGGAGTCAGTAGCAGAACTCCCACAGGCAAATAGACTCTCGAGAGATTAATTGTTGCTGATAATCAGGGAAACACTCTCCAGAGTTTGAGGGTTATCAGGTGGGACAGGGGGCAGACTCCTTTCTCCCTGCTAGCTCAGCATCGACTCTGCTCCTGCTCCTTTACAATCGGAGGACGGGACTGGTTCCGTTCTGTCTCCGTCGAAGGGATTGCTGTAAAATCCCGTGTGTAAAATGCGGGGGAGAGAGAGAAAAAAAAACCCAATCAGAATAGAACCGACCCCCCCCCCCCCATTCCCGAAAACTAACGGTTAATGTATAAAGGCCCCAAGTCAAACACCCTGCTCTGTTAGAATCTCTCGTCGCCTGTGCAGATCAGTTATTGGTTTTGTGGGGATTAAGGGACATGAAACAAACCAGCGCAAAGTCATCTTAGCTGCTTCAAGTTACCAACAATATTAAAGACTGAGATAATTAAGATTGCGATAATTTGCAAAAAAAAACGTGTGAACATATATTGACGTAACAAACCGGAGTAAAACTCTACAAATCATGTTTTTATCTCGCAAATAATTGGATATCTTTGCGAACAAGCCCGACTCGTGTACTTTGGCCTGTCCCTGTACACACATAGGCATTAACTGTGGGATCCAGGTGCATTTGTAACGTGTAGCAGATTTTGGATAAAAATGCCCTGGGGCGAGTTTTATGGGCTTCATTATGATTCGTTTAGGCGCTATTGTCCCACAAGTGCCTGTTTGAGACAATTACAGGAATGCAGAGTTGAGAAACTTTTAAGTTTGCTCAAGGTTCATTTCAAATTTCAGCCCGACGATTGGCGCTTCGCCGCGTCGAGCTGAGACTTCGGGGAGTTTGGTCCGTGAGTAGTCCTCATTCCGGCGTTTATAATGCTTGGAGGACGGGTCACCAAAGATGGAACAAGAATCAGTTCGAGGTAAAATGGCAAAGCCGACCAGCATGGTGTGTACAGGGAAAGGGTGGGGGGGGGGGGGGGGGAAGGCAGACGAGGGAGTGACAGGTATTGGTCAAGGATAATCTTCAATTCTACAGGGGGGTGTACATAGAGGGGCTCAAATATGAATTTATTTGGACAGAGTTGAGAGTTGGTGAGAAAAAGGGTTGTGACAATGAAATTCCAGTTGGGCTATTTTGATGGTGTACAAGAACAAAGGAACATGGCGTTGCCCATTCACCGATCCTGGGCATGTGGCAGGGATGGTTGATCAGGCGGTTACACGTTCGGGATACCTGGCTTTGTGAACAGGGGCAACTGAATAAAAAAATAAGGAAGTCAACATTTACAGACCACCGGTTAGTGCTCAGCTGGAGTGTTGTGTGAAATTCTGGGCACCACACCTTAGGAAGGATACCAAGGCTTTGGGGAGGGTGAAGAAGTGATTTACCAAGATGGTATCAGGGATGAGGGACCTCCTGTGGAGAGATGGAAGAAGTTGGGATTGTTCTCCTTAGAGCAGAGACGGCTAGGGGGAGACCTAATATATTCAAATTGATGAGGGGGGTTTTGATAGAGCAACTAGGGAGAAACTGTTTCCTCTGGTAAAAGAGTCAGTGACCGTCAGTCATAGGTTTAAAATAATTGACAAAAATCAGAAGGGGAATTATTTCGCACGAGGCATGTGGCTTGTTCTGATCTAAGACGCACTACCTAGTGCAGTCAGATTCCACAGGCATTTTCAATAGACAATGGACATTGGCTTTTGAGAAAAAAATATTACTTTCCACCGTTGATGGGGAGAGAAATGGGGGCGGGGGGCGGGGGGTGGGGGGGCGGTGGGTAGTAAAATCGGATTGCCCTTCTAAAAAGATAACACGGGCACGATGGTCCTTTCTGTGTTGCAGATAAAGTGTTAGGAGATCCAAAGGATCTTCATTTTACACCCAGTTTTGACACTTCTGCTTTCTTTTACCATGTGGGAACCAGCTTTTCGTGGGAAAGGGGCTTTTGATATCTCTCGGTTCCGGAGTTAACTCTGGTTCAGATTCCACATTTACATACCAATTTTCTCGTAAGTGTTGGTGCGCAGCTGGAAGCAATCTTGACACTGGTGTACCATAACCGTTAATAATATATCTATATATCCCCATTAGTCAGATCCAACTTGCATTCTTGCCAGAGCTCTTGTCCCTGTCTGCAGCCAAACACCCCGACATCCAAATGCTGCTATCATTTGAACGCTATAACTGGTCTGTTCGCAAGCATCATAAACATGAAAGCAGTTTATATTAAATCAGTTGCAACTTGAACGGGGCCGCAGTTGAATGGTTTCCTGGGAAGGGGGTGAGGGGTGGGGGGGGTAATTTCACATCATTTGCAATTCTCAAGATTCTTCCTTGATTCATGCCCCCCAACTAGGCATCGCCCAACACCAACACCACAAATCAATAACCAAACTAATGCATTCTCACCCCCGCACCTCCCTCCCCCGCCCCCGCGCCACCGACGCACCCCCCCCCCCGCCACAATTCATATCAAACCAAAATAATAAAACACCGATCATAACAGAAAGAAAAATGGAATTGAAACAACATAGCCTAAATAGTATACTGATATGAAATTCCCAGGGTTTGGATAGCTGCCATATCATACTGGATTCTGGAAAGTCTCTTGTATCATTTATGGTAAAATGGCAATGAATATAAAAAGCCCTGTGTCCCTTGGTATGATATCAGTGACAGGGTGACATTACAAACCAGCTCCAACTGGCCGGCACGTTCTGGAATATAATGTTTTAAATAGATTATGATGCTGCCACATTTGATGCGACAAATAAGTCCAGGCGTGAAGTTGATTAGAAACCCTTTTTTCTATAATGTTGTCAGAGTTCAGTTGCGCAGTGAGCGTTAAGAGGTTTGTTTTTGTATATTTGGAATCACAAAACAGGGGCTACATAAATAACACACATGAAGTAATTAGGTTACTCGATGTCTTGGTTTGGTGACAAAACAGGAGCTACATATAAATAACATACATGAAGTAATTAGTTTGCTCGATGTCTTGGTTTGGTGTGTCACTTCTGGTTGTAATTAGGGAATGTTTTAACACTTTTGCTACCAAATGGGCTGAGATCAGCAAATACAACAAAAACCGGGGGCAAATCTGACAGTGTCTTGCTCTTGTTTGGGTTGTCTTACTCAATAGCCCATTGGCTCCATTTAAGTGAAAGCCATTCTTTTCAACAGAATTTCCATTTGATTGCATAGTCCTCGATGATATTAACATCAATTCACTGCTTTTCCATTGTATCAGTGCTTCTCTTTTTTCTGTACTGTCTCGGTAGAGTGCTTCACAGGAGCATTGCCAGTTACAGTGTGGCGCCATGCCCCAGGGGGGGATGTTGGGTTCGGAGGCCTGGCTTTTGGCTGGGCAGTTAGGGGGTCCTTGAAAAGCGGCTTGGAGAAGGAGAAAGAAACGGGGAGAGGTGTTTACACACACACAATAGAAAATATTGCTCGTTGAAAATAAAGCTAAATAGCAATGTATTTTTGATGTCATTCCTGACATTTGGGGAAAAAGCTGTAGCTTCTCGCTGTGAATTTTTGAAACTACCGTCTCTGGTGGAAGCCAAACTATGATCAGTGTGTGAGCTGGTATATACATTATTCTGTTTAGGTACGATCTGATTGAAATGCTTGATTAAAATCTTATCAAGCCATTTGGTAAAGAAATAAAACCAGAAACTGCTGGAGCATTCAGCGGGTCAGGCAACATCATCACAGCGAATGAAAGATCATTGAAATTAAAGCGTTTTACCCGGATTTTCCCCCCTCCACAGATGCTGTCTGACCCACTGAGCATTTTTTTAAAAAAACATTTTCTGTTTTCATTTCAAATTTCCAGCATCAGCAATTTTATGGGTTTTTTCTTTGCTTTAGTGTACATCCGGTGTGATGGGGTTTGGCAGAGAGAATCGTCAATTGGTAGATAAGGTAATTGGCAAAAGAACCGGAGGCAACACGAGGGAGACCTTTCTTAAGCAGCAAGTTATGATGATCTCGAATGTACTGCCTGGAAAGGCCGGTGGAAGCAAATTCAGCAATACATTTCAAAAGGGGTTTGGATAAATATTTGGAGGCGAACAATTTGCAGGAGCTGCTGGGATAGAGCAGTGAGTTGGGAATAGTTGCATAAATCTTTCTAGGAACTGGCACAGACGGAAGGGGCCGAATGTCTTCCTCCTGTGTTGCATGGTTCTGTGATTCTGTGACACTTCCTTCCCTACCACCCATGGTTCCTCTTGCCACTTGTTTTGTTTTGTTTTTTTTTCTGATGTTTACTTTGTTCACTTTATTAACTTATATTTACATAACCCTTTCGATGTGGTAAAACGCCAGAAGTCATTTCAATGATGTGTAATAGCAGTGGAGGCGGGGCCATCGAATATTTTAAAGATTGAGTTCAATAGATTCTTGACTGACAAGGGAGGCAAAGGTTTTAGGGAGTAGACAGGAAAGTAGAATTGAAAGACAAGGCCACAATGAGATCAGCCATGATCTTATCAAATCGCAGAGCAGGCTTGAGGGGCCGAATGGCCTACTCCTGCTCCTAATTCGTACGGTCCTAAACAGACACGAACTAACACCGGACCAAAGGAGGAGGCATTGGCATGAGTGGCTGAAAGCTTAGTCGAAGAGATAGGTTTTAAGGAGCATGGTAAAGGAGGAGAAAGAGGCTGAGAGGTTCACGGAGGGAATTCCAGAGCTCAGGGACCAGGCTGCTGCAGGCACGACCGCAAGTGGGGGATGCTCAAGAGGTCACAATTGGAGGACTGCAGGGCTGGAGAATGTTGCTGGATTGGTGAATTTACTTACCCCCCAGTGTACTCATGGAGGTTATCAGAATCCAAAGATACTTCTACCTTACAGTGCATACCACACAGGATATCTGTATTCAACAGCAAGCTCTTCTCACAGCGGCCGGGCTGTTTGGATGCTGTCTTAGATCTAGAATTCCAAAGCTAAGGTTGAACCCCTGTCAAAATATTAGGAGTTCGACATTGGATTCATGGAATTTGAGAACGTTTTGTGCACTGAAATTATTCTAGATAGCTGTATTTTTTTCAGCATATGTGGAACGTTATGGATGAATTCAATTAGCTCAATACCATTCATTAAAGTTATCATTGAAGGTCAGTAATAGGACATCACTTAATGCATCGACTTTGCTTTATACTGGCCACATGCTATCCTGTTGGTATCCAAATGGATTTTCCGTCTGGATCGAGGACAATAAGTTGACTGGATTTATATCGCACGCTTCGTGAACTCAGCCCGGTGGGAGGTGACCTCTTGCAGGGCTACCGCACTTCAAGGCACTGGAGCCTCTGTGGAGTCCTGACTAATGCAGACAATTTGACATTTAACGTTTCGCCAAACCCGCCCCATAGGGCTGAATTGGATGTATTAATTCGCTCTTGGGGGCCGAGTTAACTGCGGGGGAGTTGCTCTCAATCACCCATGCCGCTCAGTTTTGCAAAAGGGCATCCTTACTCAACACCCCCTGCGCGCTGGTTTGTGTACCTGCCCTGGCGGCGTTTGATACCATTGGCGCTGTTCGCAAATAGAAACCAGAGGAAAACAAAAACAGAATTACCTGGAAAAACTCAGCAGGTCTGGCAGCATCGGCGGAGAAGAAAAGAGTTGACGTTTCGAGTCCTCATGACCCTTCGACAGAACCAGAGGAGCAAGAGGAGGCAGCGAGAGAACCGCCCAAACAAAGCGAAATCCGCACAACTGCAACTCCCCCCACCCCGCCAGCCCTCCGCCCCAAACAGGAGATGGGTTCGTGTGTCTACCAAGGGCCCGGAGTTAATGTATCTTTTCACATCCAACGAATATGCAACACAAGGGAGCACTTGCAACATTTTCTGATGTTATTTCCAACATTCGGAGTTTTAAAAACCCGCCAACCGTTGAATCCCATTCACGACAGGGATTAGAATTGCACATTTTTATGGTGAAATTTTTAAATATAACATTGAACGAGAACACATTCGTTCCTTTTTAAAAACGAACCCAAATTACCTGGTTAACTATTAACTGCTAACCATGAATTAACTATTAACCTACATAGAATAATTTTATAGATTTTTTGGTTAACGGGTATCGTTGTATTTTAGATTAATGATTGGGTTTTTAAATCTTAGAGCTCCACAAGACTAGGTGTTCCCCCCCCCCCACCCCCCATCAGCTTGCACATTAAAGCGATTAAACAGCCCCTAACTAATAGGAAGGCAGATCGATCTCACTTTATCACTGTGATATTGTTCCTATGGTTGTAAAATGTACCATTTTAACCACAACAATAAAATTCACCCTTTCATCCAACTCCCCTCGTTCCCGTTCCATTCTACAATGCATTTGATTTTGTATTACGTAATGTGCTTTCTTGTTTCATTTACTCATAAACAAGCCACAGAATTCAGCAAATTATATGAGCAAAAAACACAGGAACAAGGCCACTCGGCCCCTCGAATCTATTTTAAACCCACGCCACAACGTAGCACAGGCGTCAGGTCCAATTTAAGGGCGATACTCTTAAGCAGGATACTCTAAGATGTTGCCCCTGATAGCGGAGCTTTGCTGCTTAATTAACCTTGTGCCTAAGTACATGGGTTGACCTCCATTGAGAATGTAACACTAGTGGCTGCTTGTGCGCTGTACAAATGTACTTGTAATGCTTTTGTCTGGGCAGATCTACATAATACCCTCCCCAAAGTCTACACAAGGCTAAATAGAACGGATAACTTTCTCCAGTCAAACGAGACTCCCTTCATGAACCGTAGATCAAAGAAGATGCGACCTTTTGTTCATTGCACTTGTCTTTGTCCCACCCAGAAAGTCAACTCAGTCCTTTCATTTGTAATTAATATTAAAAAAAAATCCTGCCACTGGGATCTCGCGTCTTGAGAATCCTCCGGTTACCAAAACGCGGAACTAAGCGAACCCGTCAAGTTTTAGAATTTTTTTTCACACTTACGGATATATTATCGCGATCCCTCGCTATCTGCGCGAAGTTCCAGATTTCCAAAAGATGCGTGTTTTAAATCCCGAAATCTAACAACTCGCTTTTTAAACCTCGCTTTTAAAAAATAATCTAACATCCTTCACGCAACAAATTTCTCTTTTATTCGATTATATATTTTTTTTAACACCTTTCTGAAAAAAAATAACGAACGACTCCTCCACGAGCACGTTTTTGTGTTTCCCGATAAGTAACGAACATCTGCACCGCACATTTTTCAGTGATATTTATTTTAGGTTAAAAACTCAAATAAAAAGCGACAGTACATAAATGGTGGCAATTAAAAAAAAACATTGCTAAGGCGAAACGAATCTTTAAAAAAAAAGTTACACTTTCCCCACTTGTCCGATTGCAATTTAAAAATTTATATTTATATATAATATATACAGAGGGATAACTGAACAGGTCAAACAGTCGAGAAAGAAGTACACTCGGTTCGGCAATAAATAATAATTCTGTATTTGCAGCAGCCAAGACACAAAACTCGTCTACGAGACAAAATGCTTCTCAAAAACCAATATTACCTATATATAAACTCTCTCTCTCTCTCTCTCTATGAACCAGCGAATGCAAGGGAGCTACTTAAATATCTCAAACGCGCGAAAATTGGCAGTTCCACCGAAAGGCTGAGTTTTAAAGTGCGTGTGTTACATACAATGAGCATCACTCGTATATGGAATTAGTATCAAAAGTAGCAATTTTTTTTTTCTTAAACATCAAAAAACAACAACAACAAAAAGAAAATATTCTATGAGCATCGAGCGTGATAGCAAAACGAAAATGATGCATTACAAGTTACAGAACAAAAAAAGGAACAGGGTCGTTCATTCCGGATCTTCCTCTGCTGCTCCCAACCACTTGTTGGTAATTCTTTCACGGGTAATTCCGGGCTTCGGAGAGTTCATCTTCCTCGCTCTGCAGGTCCAGGGGTGCGTCTTCGGAGTCGCTGTAGTGGGAGTGAGGGGAGAACTCCCCGTCGCTCCGGTGGGAGCGGGGGGATGACTTGCTGCCCTCCTGCAAGGGGGAGGCGGCCAGCCCCTCCTGGGACCTGCCCGCGGAGCCCCCTTCCTTGAAGGGGAAGGGCAGCGGGGGGTTGACCGGCAGCGGGTAGCCCGGGTTGGGGTAGCGCCGGCCGCCCGGGGCGGGGGGGGCGCCCTCGCCGCCCCCCTGCAGCAGCTCGGCCAGCGCGTTGATGTAGATCTGGGCCATCTGCAGGGTCTCGTACTTGGACAGCTTCTTGTCGTTGTTGAAGGAGGGGATGACATTGCGGAGCTGGTCGAAGGCGTGGTTCAGGCCGTGCATCCTCCTCCTCTCCCTGGCGTTGGCGGCCAGCCTCCGCTGCTTCTGCACGCCGCTGACGTGCCGGCTCGGCGGGGCCCGCGGCCGGCGGCCCAGCTCCTCCAGCCCCGTGCCCTCCAGCTTGCGCAGCTCCCGCACCTTGGCGGGGCTCTGGCCCCGGCCGCTGCATCGCCCGCCCCCCGCCTCGCCCCCCAGCAGCAGCAGCTCCCCCGGGGGGCCGGGCGACAGGTAGTCGGCGCGAGCCGAGCAGGTGCTTTGCGAGCTGGGTGCCAGCCAGCCTCTGGGGTCGGTGTCCAGCAGGGAGAGTGCAGCAGTGGCGGCGGCGGCGGCGGCGGCCTGGGGGTAACCCTGAGCTGTCTGCTGCTGATGCTGCTGCTGATGATGATGATGATGCAAACACCTCCCAGCCGCCAGCTCCTTCATTTCAGTCCAGCCTTCCGAATGCACCTGGCTCATGGCAAACTTGACGATGGCAAAAACGCAGGCGAAAAGGGCGCAAAAGCCAAAGTTTTGCGAAATCAGCATAAGAAGAAGAAAAGTTTTTTGGAGTGTAACTTGGTGGCAGCTCCAAATGCGGGCGTTGCTTTTGTCTTCTTGCAAGTTTGTGTGTATGTGTGTGTGTGTGTGTGTGTGTTTATGTAAATAGCACAGCACTATATTTGCACACACACACACACACACACACACACGCCGACAGACAGCCAGCCAGCCAGACAAGACGATGCGACCCACCGGGCGTGTGCAGGTAAAAACATACACACACACACACACACACACACACACAAAACCTCCTGCTCCTCTTTGCTGCAGACGGGGCTGCGGCCGCCTTTAAATGCGGCACGCGCCGCCCGGGGATCAAAGGCGCCGCGCTCTTTTTGTGTGTGTATGTGTGTGTGTGTGTGTGTGTCGTCGGGGTATGAATGGGCGCCTCGCGCCGGTCGCGTGTTGGCAGCCAATCGGGGCGCGAGTCGGCGCGTGCGGCTGGCGAATGAGCGAACGCGGTGACCTCCCCGCTTCCCTCCCCCACCTCCTCCTTTCCGCCCCCCCACCCCCCAACTCCCCCACCAATTGGAAGGGGAGTCAAGGCCGCTATGCAAATCTAATGGGAAGGAACCGCCCAATCAAAGACAATCGGCGTGGGGGGGGGGGAAGGAGGAGGAGGAGGGAGGGGGTGTGGTTTGGGGCGCGTGGGTGGAATGGTGTGTGTGTGTGTGTGTGTGTGTGGGGGGGGGGGGGGTTGGGGGGAAGCTCCTGGGATCTCACCCGTTTGTATCAATGAAAGGGGATGGCACGCGGCCCCTCCCACTCCCCATCCCCCACCACCTCCGCTCCCACACCTCCCCGCTCAGGCCCCGCCTCTCGGCAGTGCTGATTGGCTCCCCTTTCTCCCACCCGCCTCTCTCACCCCCCCACCTCCCCGGGCCGCGTTCCACACCTCGCGCCGGCCACGCGCTTCGCCCGGCACGCGACTGGCTTCACACTCTCTGTCTATCCCTGCAAAACCTGGGCACATGTTGTGTGGCAGCGCTCAGTCTCAACTCACTCACTAACCACCACCATCCCCTGCACTTGGCCCTCTTAAACACCTAAAACAAGGCCGAAGCGGTGGGGGGGGGGGGGGGGGGGGGGGGGGGGGTGGGGGCGGGTGGGGGTGGAAGGGTTTAGATGCACATGCCGAGGGTGAGAGGCAAGAGGATGGGGAACAAATTTGTCGGGTGGGAGGAGACAAGGGAGAGATTTGAAACGAATGCAATCTTTAATTGTGCAATTGTGCCATTCGTGCAATAGCCTTTACATTTTTTTTTGGGGGGGGGGTGGTTTCCGCGCGAAAGGAGATGTGTGGCTTTGGGACCACTTCCTTACCTGTTAGTCTTGGATAGGAAGCTCACCTGCATTCTCAGTGCCTTCCTTAAAGTGCCACCCCGACCTCGAAAGTTACATTGAACCGCAAGCAAGAGGCTGCGGTGGGTGCATCGATCACAATCGTCTGGTGTCTAGAACCCAACCCCTCAAACCCGTCCCTAAAGATACTATTTTGTACATTTGGAACACTCGTGTGTGTGTGTGTGTGTGTGTGTGGGCATATGGTTAAACATGCAGCCGGATAAGTTTTTTTTTAAAAAAAAACAAGCTATATATACACACATTAAATAAGAAATGTGCATTTTGTCCTTTCATTTTGCAGCCTGCAACCCTATCTCAGTCACAACAAACAACTCATCTGGCTTAAGTGATGTGTGTTGAAGCTGAAGAACTTGGGGGGTGGGGGGTGGGGTGGTGGGTGGTGGTGGTGTTAATGTCAGGACTACAGAGAGCCTCGCTAAAGTAGATCTAAGCGAGGATTTAAAAAGATGGATTATAGTCTTTTCAGCCTGAAACAGTAGCAATCAGCTTGCCTCAGTAATATACCACAATCGCGCGTTCAGTTACGCCACGTGGTGGGCCCATCTGAATTGCAATTTAAAGCCAAGATTCACTTCTGGATGTGTGACTCATATCTGCAATACGAGTTTAGGACTGTAACACCATTGTACAGTAGCGTGGAGAAACGTACCTCAGAGAAGTGCTGTGCTAAGCCTATTAAAGGATTAGTTTCCCACAGCGGCGTGTTTACAATTATTTTGCCACCGCAAGTATCCACTTTTCCTATTTTAGCCTTTAGCTCAACCAAACTTTTCATTAATTATCACAGGAGACTAAGGCTAATAAAACGGTTAACGCAGTACTTTCATATTTTTTTGGGGGGGGGGGGGGCAAAAAAAAATCAAAACAATTCGTCGCAGTTAACTTGTGTCCCAGGGATCTCTTCCAGTCCCCCCGTTGATATTCAAGTTATTGTGTCAGTCTGATTTCTGACAGGCCAGAGATAACTGCCTCTTTGTGCTTGTGCAAGATTGACAGGGGAATTTTTAGTCTGAAAGTCACTAGCGGGCAGGTCTGTCCTTTCCACCAGCTCATGTTTACTGCAATAGATAACTTAAAGTGGGCACATCAGTTTATGTAGGAAAGGGTATAATTCTCACAAGAAAATACAATATCACTTTCACTGGAATCAGTTTCATTTAAAGTAAGCACTGTGGGGTCCTTTTTATACAACAGCACTCAGATTAAATCAATTTATTGGTACCAATTGTTGGTGACTCTCTCCCGGACAATCTCCATCATCCCTTCCAATAACTCATATCGAGTCCCCCAGGGGGTTAAAACGGCAGTGTACATTGGGCTGATCTTTAAGCCAAAAGTGATATTAGGGATCTGTTTCAAGCAACAACATTGCAACAGCCCGAGGTGAACTTGCTTTGCAACACAATTGCGTATCATTTGCAGCCGTTTGCGAGGTGGGGAGGGGGACTATGATGATAGGATCATGCAGCGCAGAAGAAGGCCATTCGGCCCATCGCGTCAGTGACGACTCCATGAAAGAGCTATCCAACGGGTCCCACACCCCACAGACCTTCCCTTATATCAAATTTGCCCTTTGAAAATGACTATTGAATCTGCTTTCACCACCTTTCCCAGGCAGTGCAGCTCGCTGCGTAAAATACAAAACAATGCTCAGGTCTCCTTTGAATCTTTTACCAATTCTCCTAACTCTGTGACCTCTGGTTACCGACACTGCTGGCCGGTGTAGAGGCCGCTTTTTCCTTTATATTCTAATCTAGCAGTCTCGAAAAAGGGGAGCGATTTCATTAACCAAACAATGTAAACATTTCCACCCGCTTGAGTTTAAACATGGCTGTTAATCAGAGTCATCCTCTTAAAAGTTAACACACGCTTTGAACTTCCGTCTTAAAGCCAATCTCGGTTCCACTTGAGTGGAGATTGCTTCATTTTATGGTTGCCGATTTTGCACATTAGGGCAAATTTCCTCTGGTGCGCAGAGGGTGCACAATATAAACGATGAGAGGAGTTCTGCGGGTTTTAAAGCGCTTCCAGACAGGGGAGCTTACACCTGACTGTACACATCGGGAAGAAACCAGCGAGCGACGCGAACGAGTTCTGATGTTAAAATGCAGAGCGCTTACAGGGCTGAAGATAATGGCATTGTGTGGATGACAGAAAACCTTTTTTTTATATATGACATGTGTCACAGCTCGGGTTGTTTCGCAGTGTCATCGTTTAATTAGGGTTTTTAAAAAAATTATACGGAGCAACCAAATCGAAGGTTAGGGACAAAAGTGGCTGTAAACTAAACAACAATGCTGCTTGTGATGATCCAGAATACCAGGTTGTAGCTGGTGGTGCTGAATGAAGGGTTTTCTTAAACTTGTGTCCCACTCACGACTCTTCCTCTCTCTGGCCAATCTTAATCTTTCTCTCTGGCCATTGTGTGTGTGTGTGTTTGTGTATAAATTCACTCTTTTGATCTTGAAGTGACACGCCCTGCCCCAGAGATTCACACATTCATCTGAACTCGGCTTTTTACAGTAACTCTGCATCGATGTGATATCCAAATGTGGAAAATGGCACCGCAATCCGAACAGAGTAACATAAATACTACATCTATAATTCCCGGCTTTTTGGAGTCATTGCCCCGGGGGGGGGGGGGGGGGGGAAGAGAAGCCTTAAAAAAATTAGATGAACGAATACAATCAAAATAATAAACAAATACAATTGAATACATGGTTCCCAAAGTGGAATCTTTTAAAAAAAATGAGATGCCTGGATTCTTCGAATGCATAGAAAAAAACAAAAAAACTGCGAATGCTGGAAATCCAAAACAAAAACAGAATTACCTGGAAAAACTCAGCAGGTCTGGCAGCATCGGCGGAGAAGAAGAGTTGACGTTTCGAGTCCACAAGGACTCTTCTCCGCCGATGCTGCCAGACCTGCTGAATTTTTCCAGGTAATTCTGTTTTTCTTCGAATGCATCTTCTCTTAGACTTAAACTAAACTTTTAAAGTAACATTGATTACAATGACCATATAGAAAGCTACATGGCTCTGACTGCTCGGGGTGAGAGTGCAGGTGGTCGGTGAAGATGTGATTCTGTCACACGTTGAGTAGCCGAGCTGGAAAAATCAGGCGTGGACAGCGCCAAAAAAAAAAATGCAGAGGGAATGCAAGAGGAAAGTGGCCGAGGGAAATGGGATGAATTAAAAAAGTAGACATTAAGGGACTACAATAAAGCAAAGGTAGATTTTAAACAATGACTGAGGTAAACAGGCAATGTCATATTTAGATAAATAGACAAATTGCTGAGGGATAGGTTAAGTGGAAGGCTGGGAAGCAGATGAGTGCAAATACGAATTTGCACGAATTATTGGAAATACTTTGTGTTAAGTTGAAGTGAAGTTGGCTGAGAGGGTGGCGCCTTTCGACTGAAGCTGGGGATTTCTCAGTCTCCCTGAAGGCTCTGCCCCTACATTGCTGAGCCGCAGGCCCAACCCCCGTGCCACACCAGGTTGAATATTGTAACTGTGGCTTATTAAAGTGTCCCCGGCACAATGGCATTCTGTGTCCCATTGGCCACGCTCTGCTTGCTGCTTGCAGAGTGTTAAGGGAAAATGTGACACGATGTTGCCCCTGCGCATTATTCAGTCTGGATACCAGCTAACACAGTGGCGTCTCCATGGCAATCATACGCCAGACTCCTTCCCACAAAAAAAAATCCAAAATCAAGAGACGTGCAGGGCTGGGGACGGCAGAGAGACTGATTATAAATTACATGACCAAAATAGGCAGAAGTTAACGTATATCGAATAAATCTGCAACTCTATACAATTAAGAAAATCGACTTATATACATATATATATATAGTTTATATATATATACACACACAAAACACTTCTGTTACAACAATTCTTCCACAGGTCTATTTGTTAACCTAACATTTCCCTAACAGTAGAAAGACCCCTTTTGTTACACCTAGCCTATCTTGACAGGCACTTGGAACAGTACCATCATCACCTCAATTTCTGTTGTGAAAATGCGTGATATTATTAACTTGCTGAATGTATGTATCTCGCAGTTAAAAACTGAGAGCAAACCTTTACGTTGAGCGCAACATGCCTCAGTTACATATTAGCCACATGTAGAATTTATGGAAAAGACATTATGCCTCCAAATCGAAGCAATCCGGGTAAACTTTTAATAAAGTGTTGCAATCGTATACATTTTGCCCTGTTGATTTTATATTGGTTAAATTCCTTTATTCTCCAAAGAGGAGTACGTGTTGCATATATAAAATCTACCAGCTGTTCACAGTGTGAGGATGCACCAAGTACATTTAGTCTTTAATGATGCATATGAGCTATACACATCCGTGATTCGTTTTGCAAGACGATCCTGCATTTTGGGAAGCCTGACAGGCATATTTTCCTACTTTACAAGTTTTGAGGAAGACAGGGTCCCTTTCAAAGTTATTTGGCAAGTCCCTCTTTTCTTGAGGCGAAATAATGCATTTTGACCCGATTAATTGCATTATAAATTTGGTCAGTATCTCTTAAAATGAACTTGCATTGTTCTGTGAAGTTGCACTTGCGGTGAACTGATTATAATGGAAAGTTCATGTGACTGGGTGCAGTTAGAAAATGCTTCCAGATATTGCCAGGGAATGTAACAGAAATCTAACGTAAGCCGTGAGTGCCATACCGTTATATTACACTACTTCAAGTTACATGGATGAATAGGTCACGGAGGCACAGGCTCTAAATGGACAAAGGAAAGTTGGGGCCGATGTCAGGATGTTTAGGTAGGGTAGCATAAGAAATGGATTTTGTAATGGGAGCTGCTCTTTTTTTCAGACGGATTGTCAAGTCGCTCTCCTTATCAGAGAGAGAGAGAGGAGGAGAACCTGGGTCTCCTGCAGAAAATAGGCATCTTTCTGTGCGCGGAAATGGGATTAGAATAGATAGGTGCTTGATAGCCAGCGTGGGCAGGATGGGCCGAAGGGCCTGTTTCTGAGCTGTATAACCCTGACTCTAAATTTGCGTTATTTAAGGCAATGAACATCAGTGCTGGTGGGATGATGACTTTCCCTTCAGCAGCTCATGGGGGTGATTTGTTGGAATGACAGCAGCGCTAGAATCCCCAGCGTAGACATTGAAAGGCTGGCAGGAGATGATCAAACCTCCATTTAGCACGTTTCTTTCGATATCTCCAACATGGCAGCTTAGGGTGCCAATCAGAAGTGTTTCAAACCTGCAAATTTTAAAATGATGGTGGGGTAGATGGCTGAGAATGGAGTTCTTTGGGTGTTGGAACTTGTGGATCCCAGCTGCACACTTGTTGTGGGGTGGCTGAGTTGGTACCATAGATAGAGTTGATAGCAGACATTTCTGATGTTTATTTACAAAGGTACTCAGCAGCTACTCATGTGTGCTTTCACTTCCAACTCCATCTCTATACTACTGACTACAGAGATAGCCCGTACTACTCTTCCACTGGTTACTCAAGATCATGTGCTCTTCCTTTATAACATTCTTCTTAAAGGTACATTACATACTACACATTAGATAAAAACCACAATAACACATCCCTTTCCCTTTACTCGGAACATACATCTTACATTCACAATTACAATTTTCTCAAAATAGCAAATTGTTTATACTGGTAAGTAATGTAGAAATTCAGTCTTTCTGAGGTTTTCCTTATGCGTGTGGAACGTCTCAGCTCTGCAACTTTGTCTGGAACCTCTTTTTCTGGAGTTGTGTTTTCTGAATATTAGGTGCTTTGGCGGGCACCTGCAAATCTGTTTCCTCAACTCTTGCAGGTACAACAGACACATCAGACACATCTGTACTAGGTTGAGTTCTCTCAACAGGAAATATTGACCCAGTCGTGAACACTGGTGGAATCATTTCTTGGTGATTTGTTTCTCTCTACCTTAGATGATCTACATGTCTCCATATGGCTCGGTCTTCCACCTCCACATGGTAAGATAGAGGTCCAGTCACTGTAGTTATTTCACCCAGTAACCATTTTTATCCTTCTCCAAAGTTCTTTACATACCGTCTCTCCCATGGTAAATTTCCTTTCAAGACTATGCCAGTTGTTTTCTAGTTTTCTGACTTCTCTCTCTGACTCCTTTCCAACTTCCCCCCTAAATCTCATCCTGAGATGACATTTCATCAGTAACTCCACAGGTGTGACACCTATTGTGTGAGGGTGGTCCTTTTAATGAAAAAGAAAGTGTACTTGGCTGCTAAGGAATCTCCACTTAACCTTTTCATGCCTGACTTGAACGTTTGAACCACCCTCTTGGCCAGTCCATTTGAGGAAGGGTGGTGCGGTGAAGTTTTCACAGGAGTGATATCATTGAGGCTGATAAACCATTGAAACTCAGCACTCATAAATGCTGTGCCATTATTAGAAACGATTACTTCTGGTAGTCCGTGAATGGCAAATCTTTGACGTAGCTTCTCAATTGTAACAGAAGACGTTGGTGAATTCATGTCCATCCATTTTGAATGGGCATTAACAACAAGCAGAAACATTGTTTCCATGAAAAGTCCCACATAGTCAATGTGTAACCATACCCATGGCTTTCCTGGCCACTCCCAAGGGTGAAACGGAGCTGTTGAAGATAACTTTTGCAACTGCTGACGTTGCACACAATTCTTCACTAAGCTGTCTATTTCTCCATCCATCCCAGGCCACCATAGACAGCTGCATGCTATGGTCTTCATTTGGGAAATTCCTGGATGTGTACTATGTAGTTTAATTAACAATGGCTTTTTTCCCTTTGGAGGAACAATCACCCATGCTCCCCACAATAAGATATGATCCTGGCTGGTTATTTCTTGTCTTCAGTTGAAGTACGATTTCATTGCATCAGGTACAGGCTTTTGTGACCAACCATGAAGCACTTGTTCACGAGAACTTGAAGATAGGATTGGGTCCCCAGTCTTTGCAGTGACTGGACCTCTGTCCAGTCTTTGATCTGTCAAGCACATACCGGCGAGGGATCTAAGAAAGTTAACAATAAAACAAGTTCTTGTGGAACTGGGAATTCCTTGTTATTTTCTTGTAAAGGCAAACAACTAAGTGCTTCAGTGTTTCAATTTGATTTCCAGGCCTATGTACAAAAGTGTACTTGTATGCTGCCAGGATTAAAGTCTTATTTTTGTTTCTGTGTCTTCTTTTTACGTGCCTTCTTCTTTCTAACAATGACTTTAATCTCAGCCTTCTTTTCGACTTCAATATTAGCCAGACTACTCTCAGATGTAAGCTCGACTTGAGTGAAATCAATGGTGAGTCTCGCAGAATTTCATTGTATGTCTGCTTCTTAGAAGATTCTGCAACTTTTGCCTCCAAAGTCGCTTTGACTTCATGTAACTGATTCTTCAGATCTTCTGTCCCTTTTTTGTATTTGTTTGCTGCCTCCTGGAAAATTGGAAAACTCATCCCTCAATTTATTCAGAGAAGTGTTGAATTCTTTCTGTTCCTTTTCGTACTTTTTCAGTGGTACAAACTTGACCTGAGGGAATCTTGTAGTGTGTGGAGATCTTTCAGCAGGTTTACTTTTTCCTTTTGAAGGTTGCTCATGTCGTCTTGAGCCCTGTCATTAAGCATGGTCTCTTCAAGTTCCTTCTGTTGTTCTATCATGTTTTGACTCAAGACATCCTGCGTTTCCTCAGGTTCTTGAGTCCTTACACACTCCTTTCCCATATCAAGACTGTTTCCAGCTTCCTTTTGGAATCTCAGTGGCTAATCAAGGTTGATTTCCCTCAGCCAGTTTTGCCCTAGAAGGCTTGGTGCTCTGTCTCTCAATAACAACACTGGTAGCTTTACTGATTGGCTTCCATAAAGGACATTCACTCTACTTATGCCCTTGACTTGGTTGTCTTCACCCATGTCTGTTTCAATTTGGCATCAGTTTCTTCTAAGTTCAACTTATGTTCACCATAATTCAGGTATCATAAAGTATGTTCCCCAATTACTGTAGTGGCAACTCTTGCGTCCACTTCCACTCTAACAGGTCTGCCATTTACTTTCACTGTTACATATATTGGTTCTGTTTTTCCACTCTTCAAATTAAACAACAAATAAATATCTGAATATGTTGTTTGAGGCTCTTCTAAATTGTAGATCTCACTGGGTTTTTTCTTTTGTTTACAAGTCTGCCTGACTCTTTCCTTGCACTGTCTCATTAAGTGTCCATTTCGATGACAATAAAAACATTTGATTTTTTTCAACTGCCAATCATTATAAGAATGCTAGTTTCCACCTCTATTGCAATTATTCCTTGTTTTCGCTGCTAAGTCATTTCTTTTTATTTTCCTGCTAGCGGTGGCTGTTTCCCGATTCTTGGCAGAGTCTTGCATTTTCGTGTCCTTTTTGGCTGAGGCTTCCCTCCCAGCATGGAGGAAGGTGCCATTTTGTACTCCCTGTATGACATTTGAGTTCCTTACTGCATTTTCCATGGACAGTGCTATCTCTAGAACTTTCTTAAAACCCAAATTTGTTTCGGACAATAATCTCTTCTGTGTTGTGTTCTCATTCACACTGCACACTAAGCAACCTCTGAGCATACAGTTTAGAGATGTATCAAACTCACAATGTTCCATTAACTGTTCCCAACTTGCGACATAACAAGCCACTATCTACTCCAGGACCCTATTTCTCGAATTAAACTTGAACCGTTGCATCATTACCGTGGGCTTTGGCTGGTAATGACCCTTCACGAGGTCCATCAATTCATCATTTTCGAATCTGGGGCACTGGGTGCAATCAAACTTTGAATTGAACCGTAGGCTTTATTCTCATATGTAGATAAGAGGTGGCTCGCCTCTTCTCTTCCCCTGTAACCTCCTTCGCTTGGAAAAAGAATGTGAGGCATTCAATATAATGAGACCAATCATCCGTGGCTGGATCAAAAGGATTAATCCTTCAGAATTGCAGCATTCTGTGAGAGAATTGCTTCAATGATTTGCATGGAACTTCTACTTACAACTACTGTGTGAGGCACATCCCAATTTCATTTCCCTTGATTTCTTCTATTAACTTATTTTACTCTCGACGCCAGTTTGTTGTATCCTCACTTCACAGAATCATAGAATCATAGTGCAGAAGAGGCCCTTCGGCCTATCGAGACTGCACCGACATATGAGAAACACCTGACCTACCTAGCTAATCCCATTTACTAGCACTTGGCCCATAGCCTTGAATGTTATGACATGCCAAGTGCTCATCCAGGTACTTTTTAAAGGGTGTGAGGCAACCCGCCTCCACCACCCTCCCAGGCAGTTCATTCCAGACCATCACCACCCTCTGGGTAAAAAAGTTTTTCCTTACATCCCGCCTAAGCCTCCTGCCCCTCATCTTGAACTTATGACCCCTCGTGACTGACCCTGCAACTAAGGGGAACAGCTGCTCCCTATCCACCCGGTCCATGCCCCTCATAATCTTGTACACCTCGATCAGGTTGCCCCTCAATTTTCTCTGCTCCAATGAAAACAACCCAAGTCTATCCAACCTCTCTTCATAATTTAAATGTTTCATCCCAGGCATCATCCTGGTGAATCTCCATTGCACCCACTCCAGTACAATCACATCCTTCCTATAATGTGGTGACCAGAACTGCACACAGTACTCCAGCTGTGGCCTTACCAAGGTTCTATACAACTCCAACATGACCTCTCTACTTTTGTAATCTATGCCTTGATTGATAAAGGCAAGTGACCCATATGCCTTTTTCACCACCCCACTAACATTCTCGATTCATCCTCATAGCCAGTTTGGTGGGACTTGTGAACCCCAGTTGCATACTTGTTGTGGGATGGTTGAGTTGGTACCATAGATAGAGTTGATCAGCAGACATTTCTTAGGTGGAAAAGATTATGTTTATTTACAAAGGTACTCAGCAGCAACTCATGCGTGCTTTCTCTTCCAACTCCATCTCTAGACTACTGATTCTAACTACATACTACTGACTACAGAGGTAGCCCATGCTACTCTTCTATTGGTTACTCAAGATCATGTGATCTTCCTTTATAACAATCTTCTTAGAGGTATACAACACATTACATAAAGCCATAATTACCACATTGGACAAGTACCTTTTACCCTTAGAAAACTTTGCCGTTAAGAAAGATAAAAACAAAATACTTCAGATGTTGGAAATTTGAAATGGAAATAGAAATTGCTGGAAAAAGGCCCCAGGGTCTGGTAGCATCCATGGAGAGAGAAACAGAGTTAACGTTTCAAGTCCGTATGACCCTTCTCCCTTCTATCACCAGAAATGGAGTCAGAGAAGTCAAGGAAGGGAAGGGAAGTGTTGGAGATGGACCATGTGAAGGTGAGAGAGGGGTGGAAATTGGAAGGAAAATTGATTAATTTTTCCAGGTCCAGATGAGAGCACAATGCAGCATGGATACAGTCTTAGGCGTTCTAGAAAAAGAGTTGTGGGAGGGGGCCTGAGTCGGACGGTAACAAGGAATGTTCCACATACCCGACAAAAAGACAGGCATAACTAGGGCCCATGTGGGTACCCATAGCCACACCTTTTATTTGGAGGAAGAGAGACAAATTAAAGGAGAAATTGTTCAGTGAGAGAACATGTTCAGCCAGGCAGAGGAGAGTGGAGGATGGGGACTTAAGGCTTCTGTTCAAGGAAGAAGTGGAGAGTCCTCAGACCATCCTGGTGGAGGATGGAGGTTTTTTTTCATATTCATTTATGGGATGTGGGTGTCACTGGCTGAGCCAGCATTTATTACCCATCCCTAGTTGCCCTTGAGAAGGTGGCGGTGAGCTGCCTTCTTGAACCGCTGCAGTCCAGGTGGTATGTGTACACCCACAGTGCTGTTAGGGAAGTAGTTCCAGGATTTTGATTCAGCTTCAGTGAAGGAATGGCGATATATTTCCAAGTCAGGATGGTCAATGGCTTGGAGGGGATCTTCCAGGTGGTGATGTTCCCATGTGTCTGCTGCCTTTGTCCTTCTAGATGGTAGTAGTCGTGAGTTTGGAAGGTGCATCCTAAGGAGCCTTGATGAGTTTCTGTAGTGCATCTTGTAGATGGTACACTCTGCTGCCATTGTTCGCCAGTGGTGGAGGGAGTGAATGTTTGTGGACGTGGTGTCAATCAAGCGGGCTGCTTTGTCCTGGATGGTGTCAAGCTTCTTGAGTGTTGTTGGAGCTGCACTCATCCAGGCAAGTGGAGAGTATTCCATCACACTCCTGACTTTTTTTTAATTCATTCACAGGATGTGGGCTTCGATGGCTGGGCCAGTATTTATTGCCCATCCCTAGTTAACCTTGAGAAGGTGGTAGTGAGCTGCCTTCTTGAACCGCTGCAGTCCATGTGGTGTAGGTACACCCACAGTGCTGTTGGGAAGGGAGTTCCAGGATTTTGACCCAGCGACAATGAAGGAATAGTGATATATTTCCAAGTGAGTTACTTGGAGGGGAGCTTCCAGGTGGTGGTGTTCCCATCTATCTGCTGCCCTTGTCCTTCTAGGTGGTAGTGGTCATGGGTTTGGAAGGTGCTGTCGAAGGAGCCTTGGTGAATTCCTGCAGTGCATCTTGTAGATGGTACACACTGCTGCTACTGTATGTCAGTGGTGGAAGGAGGGAATGTTTGTGGATGTGGCCTCAATTAAGTGGATTGCTTTGTCCTGGATGGTGTTCAGCTTCTTCAGTGTTGTTGGAGCTGCGCTCATTCAGGCAAGTGGGGAGTATCCCATCACACTCCTGGCTTGTGCCTTGTAGATGGTGGACAGGCTTTGGGGAGTCAGTAGGTGAGTTACTCATCACACAATTCCTAGCCTCTGACCTGTTCTTGTAGCCACAGTATTTATATGGCTAGTCCGGTTCAGTTTCTGGTCAACGGTAACCTCGAGGATGTTGATAGTGGGGGTTTCATTGATGGTAATGCCATTGAACATCAAGGGGAGATGGTTGGATTCTCTCTTGTTGGAGATGGTCATTATCTGACACTTGTGTGGTGTGAATGTTGCTTGCCACATGTCAGCCCAAGCCTGGATATTGTCCAGGTCTTGCTGCATTTGGACATGGACTGCTTCAGTGTCTGAGGAGTCGTGAATGGTGCTGAACATTGTGCAATTATCAGTGAACATTCCCACTTCTGACCTTATGATCTTCAGCTGAAGCAGCTGAAGATGGTTGGGCCTAGGACACTGAGGAACTTCTGCAGTGATGTCCTGGAGCTGAGGAGACTGACCTCCAACAGCCACAACCATCTTCCTTTCTGCTAGGTATGACTCCAACCAATGGGGAGTTTTCCCCCTGAATCCCATTGACTCCAGTTTTGCTAGGGCTCCTTGATGTCACACTCAGTCAAATGCTGCCTTGGTGTCAAGGGCAGCCACTCTCACCTCACCTTGGGAGTTCAGCTCTTTTGTCCATATTTGAACCAAGGCTGCAAGAGGTCAGGAGCTGTGTGGCCCTGGTGGAACCCAAACTAGGCATCTGTGAGCAGTTTATTGCTAAGCATGTGCCGCTTGATAGCACTGTTGATGACCTCTTCCATTACTTTATTGATGATTGAGAGTAGAATGATGGAGCAATAATTGGCTAAGTTGGATTTGTCCTGCTTTTTGTGTACAGGACATACCTGGGCAATTTCCCACATAGCTGGGTAGAGGCCAATGTTGTAGCTGTACTGGAACAGTTTGGCTAGGGGTGTGCAGCAACTTCTGGAGCTCAAGTCTTCAGTACTATTGCCAGAATGTGGTTAGGGCCTATGGCCTTTGCCGTATCCAGTGCCTTCAGCCATTTCTTGATATCACGTGGAATGAATTGAATTGGCTGAAGACTGGCATCTGTGATGCTGGGGACCTCTGGCAGGAGGCCAAGATGGATTATCCACTCGGCACTTTTGGCTGAAGATTGTTGCGAATGCTTCAGCCTTATCATTTGCACTGCCGTGCTGGGCTCCTCCATCATTGAGGATGGGGCTATTTGTGGAGCCACCTCCTCCAGTGAGTTGTTTAATTGTCCACCACCATTCATGACTGGATGTAGCAGGACTGCAGAACTTAGATTTGATCCTTTGGCTGTAGGATTGCTTAGCTCTATCAGGTGCTGCTTATGCTGTTTGGCACACAAGTAGTCCTGTTCTATAGCTCCACCAGGTTGACATCTCATTTTTAGGTGTGCCTGGTGCTGCTCCTGGCATGCCCTCCTGCACTCTTCATTGAACCAGGGTTGATCCCCTGGCTTAATGGTAATGGTAGAGTGGGGGATATGCTGGGCCATGAGCTTACAGATTGTGTTCGAGTACAATTTTGCTGCTGCTGATGGCCACAGCGCCTCATGGATGCCCAGTCTTGAGCTGCTAGATCTGTTCGAAATGTATCCTATTTAGCACAGTGGTAATGCCACACAACACGTTGGAGGGTATCCTCATTGTGAAGACAGGACTTCAACTCCACAATGACTGTGTGGTGGTCACTCCTACCGATATTGTCATGGACAGATGCATCTGCGGCAGGCAGGATGGTGAGGATGAGGTGAAGTATGTTTTTCCCTCTTGTTGGTTCCCTCACTACCTGCTGCATACCCAGTCATTTAGGACTCAGCCAGCTTGGTTGGTAGCCGTGCTACCGAGCCATTCTTGGTGATGGACATTGAATTCCCCCAATTAGAGAACATTCTGCACCCTTGCCACCCTCAGTGCTTCCTCCAAGTGGTGTTCAACATGGAGGAGCACTGATTCATCAGCTGATGGAGGGCGGGGCGTGGTAATCAGCAGGCGGTTTCCTTGCCCATGTTTGATCTAATGCCATGAGACTTCCTGGGGCCTGGAGTCGATGTTGAGATCTTGTAGATGGTGGAGAGGCTTTGGGGAGTCAGGAGGTGAGTTATTTGCCACAGGATTCCTAGCCTGTGACCTGCTCTTGTAGCCAAAGTGTTTATATGGCTCGTCCAGTTCAATTTCTTGTCAATGGTAACCCCTAGAATGTTGATAGTGAGTGATTCAGGGATGGTAATGCCATTGAATGTCAAGGGGCAATGGTTAGATTCTCTTTTGTTGGAAGTAGTCATTGCCTGGCACTTGTGTGGCGTGAACGTTACTTGTGGCCTATCAGCCCAAGCCTGGATATTGTCCAGGTCTCGTTGCATTTGTTCATGGGCATCTGAGGAGATGTGAATGTTGCTGAACCTTGTGCAATCATCAGCAAACATCCCCACTTCTGGCCTTATGATAGTGTAGAAGGATTGGGCATCCATAGTGAAGAGGAGGTGGTTAGGGCAGAAATTGGAAATTATTGAAATGACGTAGACCATCAGAGGAAACGTGAATGTGTGTGGGAAGAGACTGGACAAGGAGAGAGAAAATAGAATCAAGTTAGGAAGAAATGAATTCAGTGAGGCAGGAATAGGCTGAAACAATGGGTGTATCAGGACAATCCTGGGAAGGAGGTGGTAGCAGGCTGTAAGGGGTTGGGGGCTATGAGGCTGGAAGCTGTGGAGGGAAGATCCACTGTCGAGTGACAGTCCTGGAAAGAATGGCTTGATAGTCGGTGGTGGAGTTATGGTCAAGGGGGAGGTAGGAGGAAGTGTCTGAGAATTGGTGCTCAGCCTCTGCAAGGTAGAGGTCAGTATGCCAGACAACAACAGTGCCATCCTTGTCGGCAGGCTTGATAACAAAGTCGGGGTTAGACCTGAGAGGACGGAGTGCAGCAAGTTCAGAGGGAGACAGGTTGGGTTGGGTGGGGGGAGCAGAGAAATTAAGATGGCCAATTATATGCCAACAGTTCTCAATGAAAAGATTAAGAGCAGGTAAGAGGGCAGAGGAAGGGGTCCAGGTGCAGAGAGAGTATTGGAGACAGGTGAAAGGGTCCATTAAGCGGGTTCAGGACTCCTGCACAAAGAAGCGAGTGTGGAGACAAAGGCAGCAGAAGAAGAGCTCAACATCATGCCAAGCCCAAAATTCATTGAGGTGAGGATGTAAAGGGATAAAACTGAGTCCTTTGCTGAGTACAGAGTGTTCAGCATCAGAGAGAGGAAGGTTGGGGGGTACAGTGAATATAGTGAAGAAGAGTCACACAGACTTGAACTGTTAACTCTGTTTCTCTCTCCACAGATGCTGTTAGACCTGCTGAGTTTTTCCAGCATTTTCTGCCTTTAAGTAAGATTCCACCTTTCCAACACCCTCTCCTTCTTAAGACCGTCTTTAATACTCATTCCTTTCATCATGTTACCCTTCTTAACTCCGTCGTTTGTCTCTGTGCCCATTTCTTTCTCAAACTCTTGTGAAGCACCTTGGGATGTTTCTCCATATTAAAAGTACAATATGAAAGTTGTTAATTTTAAGCCATTGGCATGTTTTGTTGTTCCTTGATTGTTCTAGTCTATAGTATGACTCCTTGTTATTCGTTTTGAAGGAAAACTTGCTGTTTATTCTGCACCATATTTCAGATTCAATTTCAATGTCTCTTGCTTTTGAGTCCAGCCATAAAATTAATTTGTTCCATCCCCCTCTGCAAAAGTGAAAAATGTTTTACACATTGAATGAATATCAATACAAAATACTATACTATTTTTGTATGGCTTAGTTATTTTTATGACTTGAAAAATTAAAACAAAATTCAAAATCTATATGCTAGACTATTTTCTTTGATCTACTGTAAATATTTGAGTACAGCACACCTCAAGCATACCATCTGCATTCCCCACTTTAGAGAGTGAATTTTAGGAGTCACCTTTAAATTTATTTTGCTGTGTAAGTGTATTAATCTCTTAAATGTAGAATAATAAACCAGCAATGATTAAGTCATTGTAGCACGGTGTGTAGCAGACTCACCTCAGGGTAAGCAGGTCATGGCGTCAATTCCCAGTCCAGAGACTTAAACACAAAAATCTAGGCTGCCTTTGTGATGCTGCACTGTTGGGGCTACTGCACTGCTGGGAGTGCCATCCTTCAGGTATGATATCTGCCCTTTCAGGTAGATATAAAAGATCCTAGCACATCGTTTGGAAGCAGTATGGGGGAGTTTTCCCAAGTGTCCTGGGCAATATGTATCCCTCAACTAAAGCAGATTATCTGGTCATTAACATATTGCTTTTTGTGGGAGCTTGCTGTGCATAAATTGGCTGTCATATTTCCTACATTAAAATAATGACAACACTTCAAAAGTACTTCATTGGTTGTAAAGTGCTTTGGGACCCCCTGAGGTAGTGAAGTGCACTATATAAATGCAAATTTTCCTTCTCACAATTAATGACTGTTTAATGTGCCAAACATCCCATAAGGGCTATCATTGTGGGTCATTAATGTCTCTGCCAGCAAAAACAGCCAATGAGTCAGAACGTGCTATGGATCTGATCGTATTTAGCTGAAAGATTAAGGATGCTCTGGAGATATGTCAAAGCTATAATCTTGACTAAGGGCCAGATGACCATTTTAAGTCACCCACTACTGCACTGGAATGTTAGTCTAGATATTAGCTGGAGTGGGAGATGAACCCACAACCTTCGAAGTGCTACCAATTGAGCCATGGCTGATATCTGAGGAAATTTGATAGTGATGTTTAAAATTATGTAGAGCTCTGATAAAGTAAGTAGCAAAAAAAAAAAATTACTGGCCAGTAAGTCTAGAGATACGATCATCAACAAAATGAGAGGTTAAGACAACTTTAATGTTAAGAGGTCCGAGGAGCAATTTTGTGACAGTTTTGGGCTTCCTAGCCAGCATTCCACTGCTTAAGGACCCCAAAGTTGACCACAAACAATTTGCACCTTAATGTCTCTGGTTAAGGGGGCAGCAGCTTATTTGGCACATGGATGAACATGATATTTATTGTTAGGTTTCTAGCAGTTGTTTAGTTTTCTTTTGTTTGTACTTTGTTTATTCTTATAGGCTTTTTAACTACACATTTGGGCCGCAATCAAAATTCTGGAGAAGGAAGTTTCACTGCAGCCGCCTTCTTTGGGAGGAGAAGAAGAAAAATGAAAGGAGATAAGGTTTGATTGCACCTGAGTTGGGCTGCTCTTAACCTCTCAGCTGTGAATACAGACCCGGGAACAACTGCCTGAATTGTCCCACTTATCCAGGCAGGCATCTCAATAGGATTGGTGGAAGAAGAGGAGATCCAAAGGCATTACCAAGGGCAAAGCAACAGATCAGTGGCCAACTGGAAGATTTCCCAGATGAAGCACTGTTGGGGGGGAATAAGGGTCCTCTGACAAGCTCCTGGGAGAACAAGACATGTCATACAGGGGTACTTATGATTCTGCCTTTTTCTGGTTTTATGGTGAAAGGCAAATCCACCCAAATGAAGAAATGTTCTCTCTACTTTTGTGCATAATGGACTGGCTTCAATGCCTGCACTAGTCTTGCTTTTATTATAGACTCAGTCATTTCTTCTGCCAATCCTATACTCAGGGTCAGCTTTCAGGATGTAACTAAAATAAAGTTCAGCAAAATTTAATTCACTATAAATCTTATACTCTTCTGAGTACCATCAAAAATAAATAACTAATTAGCTAATAGACAGGTTAATAGCCCCTTAATAGGACACTTATAACAAAAAGACAAAGCCTGAAAGGAAACTTATCAAATTAAATTAAAATATTGTTACAAAGATAGGTAGGAAAATAAGTTCTGAGAACGTAAGGAGGCTTCAAAGGGAGATAGATAAGTTAAGTGAGTGGACAAAGACCTGGCAAATGGAGTATAATGTGGGCAAACATGAGATTGTCCATTTTGGCAGCAAGAACAACAAAGATGCATATTATCTAAATGGTGAGAGACTGCAGAGACCTGAGATACAGAGGGATCTGGGTGCCCTAGTGCATGAATCACAAAGGTTGGTATGCAGGTATGCAAGTAATTAGGAAAGCTAATAGAATGCTATTGTTTATTGAGAGGGGAATTGAATATAAAAGTAGGGAGGTTATGTTTCAGCTATATAGAGCACTAGTAAAACCACATCTGGAGTACTGGGTACAGTATTGGTCTCTTTACTTAAGGAAAGATGTAAATACCCTAACAGCAGTTCAAGGAAGGTTTACTAGGCTAATACCAGGAATGGGCAGGTCATCTTATGAGGATAGGTTGGACAGGTTAGGCTTGTATCCATTGAAGTGTAGAAGAGTAAGATGTGACTTGATCGAAACCTTTAAGATCCTGAGGGGTCTTGACAGGGTGGATGTGGAGAGGATGTTTCCTCTTTTGGGAGAATCTAGAACTAGGGGTCACTGTTTATAAATAAAAGTTCGCTCGTTTAAGACAGAGATAAGGAGAAATTTTTTCTCTCAGAGAATCGTGACTCTTTGGAACTCTCTTCCTCAAAAAGAAGTGGAAGCAGAGTGTTTGAATATTTTTAGGCAGAGCTAGATAGATTATTGATTAACAAGGGAGTGAGAGGTTATCAGAGGCAGGCAGGAGGTTACAGATCAGATCAGATCAGCCATGATCTTATTGAATGGCAGAGTAGGCTTGAAGGACCTACTCCCCCTCTTAGTTTATATGTTCGTATGTCCTGGGACTGATGATGCAGTGCAACCTCTGTGGTGCTTACCGGCCTCAAGCATACAGGTGGACACCACCTGTAACCTGTATACACATGGAACACAGACCCCTCGAGGCCACAGAAAACGCAGGCAGCCTGGGAGTCCATGAGCCACCTTAACCTTCGATTGCATGGGACTGCTGTGTGCAACACCCTCCAAACCAAATCCCCGATGGTAAAGGGAGGATCCCCACTTAGAGTGCCCTCCACTGGGGCCCCACCACCTCCTGATGGCAAGACAGAACACCACGGCATGTCTGGACGGCTGATGAATGTGGGGAAGTGGAGGGTGTGCAGCCTCAGCAGCTCGGACAGGAAATACCCCTCTGCAGAGTGCAAAGGCACGGAGGGAACTTCTGCGAGATGGCTCACATTGTGGGGCTGAAATTCCTGAGGGAAGGTGTCGGGACTTGAGGCCAATGTGAAATCCCATCCAAATGGGGGTCAGTGCTCACGGGGTTCCATCCCACAGCTGAGCCGCCTCGACGCCTTGCGTGCAGTCAGGGTTGAGCACCATTGTTTTCAGACTGTGGATGGGCTTTGGCCCCAAGCTGGACATCAACAGACATGTGATGTGCAAGTTCTTGTGGCGGCCTTCAGCCTGCTTTACACCCCCTTACAACAACAAATTGCATTTATATGTTCCCTTTATTGGAATAAAACTTTCCAAGCCGTAAGCGTTACCAAATAAAATTTGATGCCAAGCAGATTCTGGGCCAGATGACCAGAAGCTTGATCGAGGGGGTAGGTTTTAAGGAGGAGAGAGAGAGGTAGAGAGGTGAAGCGGTTTAGGAAAGGAATTCTAGATCTTAGGGCATTGGCAACCAAAGACATGACTGTCAATGGTGGATTGATTAAAATCAGAAACGTTCGAGGACCCAGAGCTGGTGGAACACAGAGTTCTCAGGCGCTGTGAGGCTGGAGGAAATTACAGGGATAGGGACGGGCGGGGCCATTGATAGATCTGTATAGGTCACCAGAGATCATGGTGCGGAAGCGGAAAGGGAAGCCACTACAATCCTTTGAAATCTCTGCCGTCCTCTAATTCTGACCTCTTGTGTGTTCCAGATTTTCTTCACTCTGCCAATGGAAGATTTTTAAGCTCCAGAGTCCAGCGTCTAGAATCTTGGAGATTACTCGATTGCTTTAGTTAATGGTGGGGGGTGGGGGGGAGAAGTTTCCTGATGTGAGCCAAAGGTCTCCTCTTCCCTCGCCCTCCCACATTCGTGTCCACAACCAGTTAGCATCATTAATGCTCGGGCATGAGGTTACAACGCTTAGTAGATTTAGTTCATCCTCTGATATTGAAGAAGTCAGCCAAAATTTCACCCCATTTACTGCAGTGGGTTCTTTGCTGACTGACAGGATTAAGTGTTTGCATCCTGAATACACTAGATTGGAAAACCTTTGATGCATCAAGTGAGACTTCCTCAGTTGGCGTGTCCATCTGGCTTGGCAAATGAGATGGGCCACAGCAGCAGAAGGTGGTTTCACAGAGGGTATTGGTCACCATGCTTCCTGACCTTGAGAAAGTTATTCCCACTTATGTACGCCTATTTTGCACTCTGTTCCAGTGAGCAGTTTTCAGGGAAAAAAACCCCCAGAAAATGCTGGAAAAACTCAGCAGGTCTGGCAGCGTCAGCGGAGAAAGAAACAGGGTTAATGGCCGGGGTTTTCTGGCCCCGCCCACCGCCAGGATCTTCCTGTCTCGCTGAAAGTTAGTGGGCTTTTGGCTGGCCCGCCGCATCACAGAATCACAGGATCACACGGTGCAGAAGAGGCCCTTCGGCCCATCAAGTCTGCACCGACACATGAGAAACACTCATCCCCCGTGGCGGGGCTGGAAAATGCTGGCCAACATCCTATTTGACTCTCCTCCGGAACTCATACCTTGCTTGCTGACCACCAGAAAATTGTTCCCATTGTCAATGCATCTGAAAAGATCAACATGAAGGTTTTTTGATCGGACAGTGGTGCCACATGGCCTGACCTGACTGAAGTAGCCAAGTTCAAGCTCTCCATGCTGGATTATATCCCTTTCTAAAATGCCCCCTTTAAATGATTTCTTATTTTGCTGAAGAGAATTTCCTGGTTTGATACCAATAACAAGCATTTATTAATCCCCAGTCTTGAAGCTTTCAGTTGAGCCCCAGCATCTACAAGGGGAGAGTGTTTTAGATTTCCTACAATCCTTTGTGTGGTGCAGTGCCTCCTGATTTCCCTCCTGAATCTTCTAGTCCCAATATTAAAGTTCTGCTCCCTTTTTCTGCATTTCCTCTTTGGTATCTACCCTACTGAATCCTTTGATCATTCTAAACAACTCCTTTTGATCATCCCACCACCTTCTAAACTCAAAGGAATGCAAAACAAGATTATGCAACCTCAGAATCACAGAATTGTTACAGGACAGAAAGAGGCCATTCGGCCCTTCATGTCTGCACTGGCTGTCCGAAGGAGCAATTTACTTTGTGCCATACCTCGATGTTCTCCCTGTAGCCCTGCACATTCTTCCTTTTCAGATAATAATCCAATTCCCTCTTAAATGCATCGATTAAGCTGCCTCCACCATGTCATCAGGCAGTGTATTCCAGGTCCCAACCACTCACTGCGTGAAAAAATTTTCTTCACGGGCAGGATTTTATGTGTTGGTGAGCAGGGGGCGGGGCCTGCTCACCGACGCATAAAATGATGCGTGGTGACGTTGGAGGGAACTCCCAATGCCCCCATGCCTGATTTAAATTTCCAGGAAGCTGGGGGCGCAGCAAAATCAACTGTGCACCCACCGACCTGTCAATGGCCAATTGAGGCCATTGACAGAGTCATTTAAGTAATTAAAGGACCTGCCAGTCCAACCTTAAAGTCGGTGGGCAGGCTGCGAGCCCTGGCGGGAATTAGAAAAAGCGTGAAACCTCATCCACGGGCGGGATGAGGTTTCATGTAGGTTTTTAAAAAATCAATTAAAGTTTTTGTGAAAATTATGGACATGTCCCAACTCACGTGACAGTGTCACATGAGGGGACCTGAGGGGACATGTAAGGGAAATTTAATTTTTCTATTTTTATCTTTTTTACATTTAGAACCGATCTCCCTGAGGCTGCACTTAGCCTCAGGGAGATGAATGCGCTCTTTCGTGCACATAAGCGAAAGAGCGCACTCTTGCTTTTGGGATCCCCTCCTGCCCGCACAGGGAGCACATAGCACTTCTGTGCAGACGTCACGCCTTAATTGGCCCACCAACGTAAAATGGCGGCGCGCCTCCAATCGGGGGCGCCGATCGGAAGAGCGCCTGTGTGCACCCGCCCTTCAACTTCACCCCCGACGGGAGGAAAATTCAGCCCCATGTCTCCATTGCCTCTTTTGCCAATTAATTTAAATCTGTGCCCCCTTGTTCTCGTTCCTTCCACCAATGGGAACAATTTCTCCCCATCTGCTCTGTCTAGACCCCTCATGATTTTCTCTGCCTCTATTAAACCTCCTCTTGAAATGAAACCTCTCTGAGCTATCTATGTAACTGAAGTCCTCATCAGTTATTCCTTTAAACCCCAGTGTCATTTTAACACCCAGTTTGGTCCTCTGATTTAAATACATGTTCTCCTATTTTTCATTGCACACACATGATTGTTCTCCTTTAGCACTTGTCCTCACACACCACTTCTGGTTGTCTCACTCACGGAGCTAGAGCACCACCATAGGTACCAGAGGAGAACTGCAGGCAAAGTCCATGATGTCGACAAGTCATTCATGAACAAAGGAATCCCCTGGATATTTAGTGGAAATGGGGTTGTCACCAAGTTTGTTTGGCAGATGTTTCCAAAGAAAAGGATGCTGTTCAGAGAGATCTACAGAACAGGGCAGATGCACAGCAATTGACTTTTAGCATTAAGACATGTAGGATTACATGAATACATCCCCAGGAATAGAAAAAGTAAAGAATTTAACCTTAGTACAGCTAAGTCCCACAGCTATCTCGACTACAGCTCCTCACACCCCGCTTCCTGTAAGGACTCCATCCCATTCTCTCAGTTCCTTCGCCTCCGTCGCATCTGTTCCGATGATGCTACCTTCAAAAACAGTTCCTCTGACATGTCCTCCTTCTTCCTTAACCGAGGTTTTCCACCCACGGTCGTTGACAGGGCCCTCAACCGTGTCTGGCCCATCTCCCGCGCATCCGCCCTCACGCCTTCTCCTCCCTCCCAGAAACATGATAGGGTCCCCCTTGTCCTCACTTATCACCCCACCAGCCTCCGCATTCAAAGGATCATCCTCCGCCATTTCCGCCAACTCCAGCATGATGCCACCACCAAACACATCTTCCCTTCACCCCCCTTATCGGCATTCCGTAGGGATCGCTCCCTCCGGGACACCCTGGTCCACTCCTCCATCACCCCCTACTCCTCAACCCCCTCCTATGGCACCACCCCATGCCCACGCAAAAGATGCAATACCTGCCCCTTCACTTCCTCTTTCCTCACCGTCCAAGGACCCAAACACTCCTTTCAAGTGAAGCAGCATTTCACTTGCATTTCCCCCAACTTAGTCTACTGCATTCGTTGCTCCCAATGTGGTCTCCTCTACATTGGAGAGACCAAACGTAAACTGGGCGACCGCTTTGCAGAACACCTGCGGTCTGTCCGCAAGAATGACCCAAACCTCCCTGTCGCTTGCCATTTTAACACTCCACCCTGCTCCCTTGCCCACATGTCTGTCCTTGGCTTGCTGCATTGTTCCAGTGAAGCCCAATGGAAACTGGAGGAACAACACCTCATCTTCCGACTAGGCACTTTACAGCCATCCGGACTGAATATTGAATTCAACAACTTTAGGTCGTGAGCTCCCTCCCCCATCCCCACCCCCGTTCTGTTTCCCCCTTCCTTTTCTCTTTTTTTTCCAATAAATTATATAGATTTTCCTTTTCCCACCTATTTCCATTATAAAAAGAGAAAAAGAAAAAAAAAATATTTATTTATTTTATTTATTTATTTTTTTACATCTTTTATGCTCTCCCCACCCCCACTAGAGCTATACCTTGAGTGCCCTACCATCCATTCTTAATTAGCACATTCGTTTAGATAATATCACCAACTTTAACTTAAACACCTATATGTTCTTTTGTAATATTGTTGTTGACATCTTTTGATGATCTGCTTCTATCACTGCTTGTTTGTCCCTACAACCACACCCCCACTCCACCTCTCTCTCTCTCTCCGCCCCCCACACACACACCTTAAACCAGCTTATATTTCAACTCTTTCTTGGACTCGAACGCAAGTTCCGTCTAAGGGTCATGAGGACTCGAAACGTCAACTCTTTTCTTCTCCGCCGATGTTGCCAGACCTGCTGAGTTTTTCCAGGTAATTCTGTTTTTGTTTTTGTTAACCTTAGTAAGATGCTTTCACCCCTCTTTTAACACTGAAAAGCTTGTCAGTGTACGTCATGTGTTTGTTATTCTCACACCTACCTTGCTCAACTTAACATGATCAAAATTCTCCACTGAGCAAAAGATGACAGGTGAGCGCCTTACCTTTCCTTTTGCAAGCGGTGTTTAGAGTTGGTATGCCTGAGAGTGATGTCACAGACTGCCTTTGAGAAAGTCAGTGTTGCATTGGGAACCTGAAGGGGGCCAAGGCTTGCTTCATGTGAGGGTGAAGGATGTCCCGTGTTTGTATTTTTAAAATTTTTCCATGGGATGTGGGCATCGCTGGCTAGGTCAGCATTTATTGGCCATCCCTAATTGCCCTTCAGAAGGTGGTGGTGAGCTGCCTTCTTGAACCCCAGCAGTCCATGTGGTGTAGGTACACCCACAGTGCTGTTAGGGAGGTAGTTCCAGGATTTTGACCCAGCGACACTGAAGGAACGGTGATATATTTCCAAATCAGGATGGTGTGTGGCTTGGAGGAGAACTCGCAGATGGTGGTGTTCCTGTGCATCTGCTGCCCTAGTCCTTCTAGGTGTTAGAGGTCACATGTTTGGATGGTTTTGTCAAAGGAGCCTTGCTAAGTTCCTGCAGTGCATCGGTTTACTCAATATGATGGGCAGTATACCTCCTGTGCTCCATTTTGGGATCTTCAGAGGTGTTATATCACTGAATTTCTAGGCTTCCATGAATTGTACAGATACAATATAGGAATGATTATTTTTAACACAGCTCAATACAATGATCCTGACATCCCAAAAATGAATAGCTCTGTTAAGCTATTTTGGTCCACATCTGCACTACACCAATACCTTTACCTAACAAAAATCTTGCTCTTAGTCATGAAATTTTTAATTAACCCCCACCTCCACAGTCTTTTTTGGGGAGACAATTCCAGTTTTCCACTACTCTTTTCATAAAAACGTGCTTCCTGGGATTTCCCTCCTGAAATGACTAGCTCTAATTTCTCCCATCCTGGATTCTCCCACCTGAGGAAATAACTTCTCAGTATGAAACTCATCAAATGCTGTTATCATTTTACCCACCTTACCAGATCACTCCTCAACCTTCTAAACTCAAGGGAATACACCAATTTATGGAACCTGTCCTGGTCATTTAACATTTTGAGCTCTGGCGGTGAACCCGAGTTGTTCTCGCTCAAGGCTGATATATCCTTCCGGAGGTGCAGTGCCCTGTACTGAATCAGTTCTCCAGATGGTGTGTGACTAACAACTGAAGGATCACTTCCTCGTTTTTGTGCTCCAAACCCCTTGTGATAAAGGACAATATAAGATTGCCCCTTTTGATTGTGCACTAGCTTTTTGTGAATTATCTACCAGAATACTCCAATCTCTCTGTCTCTCCATTAAACAAATGCTCTGTTTCTGTCTTCACTGAGGAAGATACAAAAAACCTCCCAGAGGCACAAGAGAACCAAGGGATTAGTGAGAATGAGGAACTGGAAGAAATTACTATTAGTTAAAAAAAAAGTACTGGTGAAATTAATGAGACTGAAAGTTGATAAATCCCCTGGACCTGAAGATCTACATCCCAGATTGTTGAAAGAGATGGCTGTAGAGATAATGGATACATTGGTGGTTATTTTCTAATTTTTGATAGATTCTGGAACAGTTCCTGCAAATTGGAAGGTAGCGAATCTAATGCCACTATTTAAGAAAGGAAGGAGAGAGAAATCAAGGAACTACAGACCTGTTCGCCTGGCATCTGGAGTTGGGGAAATCTTGGAGTCTATTATCAAGAGCACTTAGAAAATAATTGTATGATTGGGCAGAGTCAAAATGGATTTGTGAAAGAGAAATCACGTTTGACAAACATGTCGGAGTTTTTTGAGGATGTAACTAGCAGAATAGATGAGGGGGGGATGAGTGGATGTGTTGTATTTGGATTGTCTGAAGGTTTTTGATAAGGTCCCACACAGGTTAGTAAACAAAATGAGAACACGTGGGATTGGGGGTAATATACTGGCATGGTTTGAGGATTGATTCATTGACTGAAAACAGAGTGTAGGAATAAATGGGGCATTCCCAGGGTGGTAGGCTGTGACTAGTGGGGTACCACAAGGATCAGTGCCTAGGCCTTAGCTATTCAATAATTTGAATGTGGGGACTAAGTATAATATTTCCAAGTTTGCCACTGACACAAAAATAGGTGGGAAGGTGAGTTATAAGAAAGGTGCAAAGAGGATTTAAAGGGACTTAGACAGGCTAAGTGAGTGGACAAGAACGTGGCAGATAGAATGTAATGTGGAAAAATGTGAAGTTATCCATGTTGGTAGGGAAAACAGAAATGCAGAGTATTTCTTAAATGGTGAGAAATTGGGAAGTGTTAATGTCCAAAGGGACCTTGTTCACAAATCACTGAAAGCTAACACGCAGGTGCAGCAAGCAATTAGGAAGGCAAATGGTGTGTTGGCTTTTACTACAAGGGAACCTGAGTACAGGAGTAAAGATGTCTTGCTGCAATTGTGTAGAGCCTTTGTGAAGCCACACCTGGAGTATTGTGCGCAGTTTGGTCTCCTTATCTGAGGAAAGATCTACTTGTCAATGAGGGAGTGCAACAGAGGTTCACTAGACTGATTCCTGGGATGGCGGGATTGTCCTGTGAGGAGAGATTGAGGAGACTTGGCCTGTGTTCTCTAGAGTTTAGAAGAATGAGCAGTGATCTGGTTGAAACATATAAAAAATCTTACAGGGCACCACAGGGTAGATTCAGGAAGGATGTTTCCCCTGGCTGGGGTATCTAGATCCAGAGGACACAGTCTCAGAATAGGAGGTGGTCTATTTAGGACTGAAATGAAGAGGAATTTCTTCACTGAGAGTGGTGAATCTTTGAAATTCTCTACCTCAGATGGCTGTGGAGGCTCAAGTCATTGAGTATATTCAAGACAGAGATCGATAGATTTCTAGATATTAAAGACATCAAGGGATTTGGTGATAGTGCAGGAAAATTATGTTGAGGTGGAGGATCATTCCCAGGGTGGGATTGGCGGAGCAGGCTCAAGAGGCTGATTGGCCTACTCTTGCTTCTATTTTCTGTGATCCTATGTAGAGTACTCCTCTGTTCTTCATTCAATAATGCCATGGATTTACTGACATCTATCTGAACAGACAGATAGGTATTGGCTTTACTGTTTCATAAGAATGACGGCACCTCCAACAATGTGACATTCCCTCGATACTACACTGATGTGTCAGCCAAGATTTTGCACTCATTACCTGAAATGCAGTGTAGAATTCACGCCTTTTGGAATCAAGGGTAAGTGTATTACTGAGCTGGGCTGATGCTTAATTACAATGTCATGACTTTCTTAGAGTTCTTTATTTCTTTGTTGTCAGTAGTTTCCAAAATTTTTGGAAAGAAACCATTTGTTCTTGAAAAAAATGCTTATAAATAGATAGTTTTTAGTCATCTTTTGGCTTTGATGGTCTTAATTTTATTATTTTTAATTCTGTTTAGATAAGAATGGGCAATAGCAACATTGCTTTCAATGCCTCCAGTACATGGGCTTCCTCGGAATCAGCATGTCAACTCAGTGTTTAAACCCTTATCTTGAGGGCAGATGCTTCTGGTAAATGTGGTTTGGCAGTGTGAAGAAGATCAGATATGAATTTGCTTTAGCCAGAGTTTAAACTGTAAGGGCAAGTGAAGGAAAGAAAAAGCCGGAAGAAGTTTCAAACCAAGGTGTTGTTCATTCTAATAAATTTAATTTTATTCTCTAATGTGCATAGGTTCACTTGTTTGATGAGTTGAGTAACAACAGAGTCATTACGGCACAGAAGGAGGCCAATCAGCCCATTGAGTTCATGTCAGCTCTCTGTAGAGAAATCCAATCAGTCCCACTCCCCTGCTCTATACACAGAACCCTGCAAGTTTATTTCCCACATTTGTCCATCGAATTTCCTTTTGAAATAATTTATTGTTTCTGTTTCTACGACCCTTATGGGCAGTGAGTTCCAGGTGATTATCACTCGCTGCTTAAAAATGTTCTTTCTCATGTCTCTCCTGTATCTCTTGCCCAAAACCTTAAATCAGTGTCCCCTACTCCTTGTACCATCAGCTAATGCAAATAGCTTTTCTTTGTCTACCTTATCTAAACCTGTCATAATCTTGTACATCTCAATCAAATCTCCCCTCAATATCCTTTGTTCCAAGGAGAACAACCCCAGCTTCTCCAACCTAACCTTGTAGCTAACATCCGTTATCACTTTCTCGTTAGTATCATCTACACCCTCTCAAGGACTCTCACATCCTTCCTAAAGTGTGGTGACCAGAACAGGACGTACCAGTCTGGTTGTCATCTAACCAGAGCTTTATAAAGAAACCGGAGGGGTGGAAAAAGGAAAATCTTTATAATTTATTGGAATAAAATAAAAAAAAAGGGGAAGGGGGAAACAGAAAGGGGGTGGGGATGGGGGAGGGAGCTTACGACCTAAAGTTGTTGAATTCAATATTCAGTCCAGAAGGCTGACATGTCCTCCTTCTTCCTTAACCGAGGTTTTCCACCCACGGTCGTTGACAGGGCCCTCAACCGTGTCCGGCCCATCTCCCGCGCATCCGCCCTCACGCCTTCTCCTCCCTCCCAGAAACATGATAGGGTCCCCCTTGTCCCCACTTATCACCCCACCAGCCTCCGCATTCAAAGGATCATCCTCCGCCATTTCCGCCAACTCTAGCATGATGCCACCACCAAACACATCTTCCCTTCACCCCCCTTATCGGCATTCCGTAGGGATCGCTCCCTCCGGGACACCCTGGTCCACTCCTCCATCACCCCCTACTCCTCAACCCCCTCCTATGGCACCACCCCATGCCCACGCAAAAAATGCAATACCTGCCCCTTCACTTCCTCTCTCCTCACCGTCCAAGGACCCAAACACTCCTTTCAAGTGAAGCAGCATTTCACTTGCATTTCCCCCAACTTAGTCTACTGCATTCGTTGCTCCCAATGTGGTCTCCTCTACATTGGAGAGACCAAACGTAAACTGGGCGACCGCTTTGCAGAACACCTGCGGTCTGTCCGCAAGAATGACCCAAACCTCCCTGTCGCTTGCCATTTCAACACTCCACCCTGCTCTCTTGCCCACATGTCTGTCCTTGGCTTGCTGCATTGTTCCAGTGAAGCCCAACACAAACTGGAGGAACAACACATCTTCCGACTAGGGACTTTACAGCCTTCTGGACTGAATATTGAATTCAACAACTTTAGGTCGTAAGCTCCCTCCCCCATCCCTACCCCCTTTCTGTTTCCCCCTTCCCCTTTTTTTTTATTTTATTCCAATAAATTATAAAGATTTTCCTTTTCCCACCTATTTCACCTATTTCCATTATATAAAAAAAAACCCACTAGAGCTATACCTTGAGTGCCCTACCATCCATTCTTAATTAGCACATTCATTTAGATAATATCACCAACTTTAATTTTAACACCTATATGTTCTATTGTACTATTGTCGTTGACATCTTTTGATGATCTGCTTCTATCACTGCTTGTTTGTCCCTACAACCACACCCCCCCAACACCCCCCCCCCCCCACCTCTTTGTCTCTCAATCTCTCCACCCCCCACACACACACCTTAAACCAGCTTATATTTCAACTCTTTCTTGGACTCGAACGCAAGTTCTGTCGAAGGGTCATGAGGACTCGAAACGTCAACTCTTTTCTTCTCCGCCGATGCTGCCAGACCTGCTGAGTTTTTCCAGGTAATTCTGTTTTTGTTTTAGAGCTTTATAAAGGTTCAGCAAAACGTCTGTACTTCTGTACTCAATACCTCTTTTTATAAATTTATCAATTATAGTAAATTTATTGTCAGTTATATGCAGGACAAGAAATAATGAATTACAAATGAGTAATTCAGTTCTGAAAGAACCTCTTAGAGATTGCAAAAATCTCGCTGTACTATTTGAAGAGATTGGGCGTTCTCTCTGTCTCCTGGTCAACAGTTATCCTGAAACAATTTTTGTCTTAATGTGCTCCTGTTAAGAGCCATGAAGGAGGTCTTGTGATGCAATAGGTCCCTGTCTCTGAGTCAGGATCTCTGGCATCAAGTCCCACTCCCGGATTTGTTGACAAAGGATGGTGCTTTCATAACATATCCAAACAGGTTGCTTATCAGCCTGTAAATCTTTCCAACATATGGCAGGCGGCAAGAGCAGGAGAGATTCCTGTTCAGTCATGTGATAGAAAGAAATTGGAGCATCTACAATCACTTTCTATGGCTAGAACATGCATGTAAAATCACTTTATGAAAATTTATTTTTATTTTTTATTCATTTATTTTCATTTTCATTCATTTATTCATTGTTTTATCCTTTTTTCATCCCCCTTTTTATTCCTTTTTATCCTTTTTCCTCAACCACTGCTCCCTCCTACCACCAACCCTCCCCCCACCCAAAAAGGCCCTCTGTCACTTGTTCTATGTTGTTCTTTCACAGAGCGCTGACCCTTGTTTTGCCTATTAACATATTCTGCTTTCTTACCTTTATGCCACTATCTGCACCTTCTTTAACCTTCACCACTCTCTTTAATATTCCATTTGTCCTGTGCCCATGGCATCTTTGTCAATCTCTCCTTAGCCCTCACCTATCGCTGACCTTCTATCCTGCTTCACCTGCTCCACCCCCCCTTAAACAGTATAAATACCATCAGATTAGCTGTGAGGAAGAGTCATGCAGACTCGAAACGTTAACTCTGTTTCTCTCTCCACATATGCTGTCAGACCTGCAGAGTTTTTCCAGCATTTTCTGTTTTTATTTCAGATTTCCAGCATCCACAGTATTTTGCTTTTATGTAAGAGTGCATGTTGCCATAGCAACTTGGACTCCTTGAAGGGGGGGCGGGGGGAGGGGGGGGGGTTGCGTGGGTGGGGGGGGGGGGTGGGGGGGGTGCTGGAGGCGCGGGGTCGGTTGGCTGAATGGCTGGTGTGGATCAGATTGGTGACAGCAGCATGAGGTCTGACCCCTGTTTTGGCTGGGGTGGATTCAAGACGTTCCTCCTTGCCCTACCTGTGGTGGAGGTCATGGTGCTAAGGTTCGGACCAGCTTTCAGGAGGAGAACTGAAGAAGAAAGTGCCAAGGGATACTTTACCCAAATGAACCTCTCCTCAAGTCTCAAGTCCTGAACCTTAATGGGACCTTACAATCTGCACCGACAACTCTGACCAGTTGCATTTCACAAGCTACCCCTCTACTGAACATCTCCGGAGAGATTTGCTCTGTTTAATATTTGTGGTATGAAATCCAAGTTCACTTCTTTAAAACCACAAAATACTATAGACACTGGAAACCAGAAGTAAGAACAGAAAATGCTGCAAATCAGGTAGCATATGTATACAGAGATAGAGAGACAAGAGCTACCATTTCAAGTTGATAAGCTGGAAAAAGTTAGAAATTAATAGTAAGTACAGAGGCAGGGAATATAGGGAGTTGGGGTGGGGTGGAAGGGCAGTAAAGAACTCTGATACCCACTTTGACCTCTGTCTACTTGGCCTCCTAAACTGTTCCAATGACGCTCAACATAAACTCGAGGAGCTACATCTCATCTTTCAATTAAGCATTTAACAGCCGTCCAGATTCAATGAACATTGAGTTCAACAATTTTAGAGCATAATGTACGCCCCCATTTCTTTTCAGACAGCAGCTATTTGTAATGATCCTGCTTTTCATATTTTTACCTCCTCTAGACCCATCTTTTGTTCCTTTACTTGCCCCATTAGCCTTGCACGATTGCCCTTTTTGTCATGTAATATCTCGTGCCCTCCACCCTATCACAGGCCTTCCCTTTAGTTTATTCCTCCCTTTCCTCTTTCTCTGCCTCCATAGTTGCTTAAAACCTACTGCATCTCTAACTTCTTCCAGTTTTTGAGGAAAAGTTATTGACCTGAGAAGTTGACTCTGTTTCTCTCTCACCAGATGCTGCCAGTCCTGCTGAGCAACTATAGTATTTTCTGTTCTTGTTTCACTTCAGTAAAGCTTTTCTCGTAGTTCAAGCCTTTTCTTGTTGTTGCTTCTCTAAGATGATCATCTTTGGTTGAAAGTTATCATTCAGTGACCATTGATGGCATGATGATGTCATGTGTTTTTACCCTTTCCAAACATAAAGAGACTCGCCAATGCCTTTTTTGTGATGATGTGGTGTATTGGCCAATATTTATCCCTCAACCAAAATCACAAAAAAAAATTGTCTGCTCATTATTACATTGCTGTTTATGGGATCTTGCTGTGCACTCATTGGCTGCCAAGTTTCTGACAATTAAAACATATGTTATTGGTTGTAAAGCACCTTGGGATGTCCTGAGGTCATGAATGGTGCTTTTTATATTGCCTTTCTGTAGAAGCTTGCTAACTTATGAAGAAACACCACAGCATATGCCTACTTTTTATCCAAATACTGATTGAACATTGAGACTTATTAAATCTTAGGATTGAAAATTGATCTCCAGGGTGCTGCAGTGAGGAAAACCCAGGAGAAAAGAAAAAATAAAGGGTCATTACAAAAGTTTCATTTTTTTCAATTTTTTTGAACATTTTTATTTATGAGTTGTAAGAATATGCAAATGGGGAGGATAGATTGTTTCACCAGCAACCAAGATTAACCCAACTGTTTGTAACGAAAAGAGTCAAAAGAACTGGCTGTTGGAAGGCAGGGCACTTGGAAGATGGACCAGTGACTGTGTAGGGGGGGCATGTGACAAAACCCTAAACAGCTGCCACCATTGTACAGCATCATCGACTGGAATTTGAATCCAATTAATAAATCTGGAATATAAAGCTAGCTTCAGCAATGGTGACCATGAAATTATCATCAATGGTCATAAAAACCCATCTGGTCCACTTATATCCTTTAGGGAAGGAAATCTGCCACCCTTACCTGGTCTGGCCTACATGTGGCTCCAGACCCACAGCAATGTGATTGACTCTTAACCGCCTCTCTGAAATGACCTAGCATGCTCAGTTCAATGGCAAATAGGAACAGGCAATAAATGCTAGCTTTACCAGTGACACCCATACCCCATGAAAGAATTAAAAAAAAAGCTTTGGTGCATTGTGCTTTTAGCCAACAACTTGTAAAAGCACCAGGAGGTCAAAATGGACTGCAACAGTTCAAGAAGGCAGCTCACCACCACCTTCTCAAAGGCGACAAGGGATGGGCAATAAATGCTGGCCCAGCCAGTGGCACCCACATCCCCTGAATGAATAAAAAAAAATTATTTTTCAAGGGCTGTTCTTGAGATTTTCTTGAAGGCTACTTTTTGATTGTTGGCGCCTACGTTTTGCTTTTCATGGACTCACTTTTCCTTCTCATTAACTCTTTTATTAGGTGATGCAGTCGCAAAGTAGCAAAATACCTTCTGTATTTGTGTTGACTTATGGGCTATTCGGAGTCATACAGAAGCAGAATTAGAAGAATTTATCAACATCCTCAATAATCATCACCCCTCCATTAAACTTAAAGCTACAAAACACAAGGAAAGCGTTAATTTCCCAGACACCACAGAATTGAAATTGGCACAAGAAAACAGGCATTAATTAGCAACATTTTTTTTCAAAATAACTGACACACACTTCTGCAACAGTACACCATTGACCAAAAGGTTAACTGAACCAGCCATATAAATACTTTGGCTACAAGAGCAGGTCAGAGGCTGGGAATTCTGCAGTGAGTAACTCACCTCCTGACTCCAGCATATACAAGTTACAAGTCAGGAGTGTGATGGGATAGTCTCCACTTACCTGGATGAGTGCAGCTCAAATGATACTCAAGAAGCTTAACACCATCCAGGACAAAGCAGTTCACTTGACCGGCACCTATCCACCACCTTAAACATTCACTCTCTCCACCTCCAGGCCACCGTATTTGCAATCTGTACCATGTAGAAGATGCACTGCAGGAACTCACCTAGGCTCCTTCGACATCACCTTCCAAACCCAAGGCTTCCATCGACAACAAAAACTAGTGCAAAAGATGCATGGGAACGCCACCAGCTGCAACTTTGCCTCCAGGTTACTCATGATCCTGACTTGGAACTATATCGCAATTCCTTCACTGTTGCTGACTCAAAATCCTGGGATTCCCTCCCCAACACCAAGGCTCCTTAGACAGCACCTTCCAAACCCATGACCACTATCATCTAGAAGGACAAAGGCAGCAGATACATGGGAACACCACCACCTGGAAGTTCCCCTCCAAGTCACTCACCATCCTGACTGATTTCGCCGTTCCTTCACTGTCGTTGGGTCAAAATCCTGGAACTCCCTCCCTAACAGCACTGTGGGTGTGCCTACACCACATGGACTGCAGCGGTTCAAGAAGGCAGCTCACCACCACCTTCTCAAGGGCAACTAGGGATGGGCAATAAATACTGGCCCAGCCAGTGAAGCCCACATTCCATAAGTAAATATAAAAAAGAAAAAAAATCATGGCATTTAACTCCTGGTCCCATTACAATATTATTATAGGCCCAGAAGCCAAGCTAAATGCACCCAGGCTACAGTAGTGTATGTGTGGGACTGCTAACTCTGGCAGCATGCAGTGCTGGAGGATTCATGACCTGACGTGCCACCTTCAAACTTCCTGCCCACATACTCCTTATACTGAACATCTGACACATCATTCCCTGTGCTAACTGGACCAACTGGGAAGCGTTCAGCTTCTTCATTTTGTGTTTGGATTGTTCCTGACTACAAATAAACAGCTCTTCATCACAACCCCCACCCGCACCATCTCCAATTTTTTTTTTTTACTAAATGTTTTCAACAAAATAACACTTTTTTTAACGCTCCTATGATTGTTCTCCTGTGTCGCTTCTAGCATTCCGCAGATTAATTTGTAATTCCTGTGCATTTTCCTGGAGCCTTGACATATGGGGTCATTGTCTTGACCCGATAACCTATCTTGGATTGATCTTAAATAATGAATAAAAGACCATGCAAGAAAAAGAAACAATTTTATTAGACAAATAATACACAGAAAGCTTTGCCACTTGCAACAGAGGTCCCCTTTCCCCCCACCCACCCCGAAAAAGTGTTCTTTATATGCAACACTTACATCAAAATAGGCCTATAAATATTGTTTATGGTTAACTATGGTTCCTTTTCTAACCCAGTAAATTATTGTAATCTGGCTCGTCCCTATATATTGCGTCCAAACGAAAATCCATAACGATCCTTTGATATGAAACTTGAGTGTTACAAGGTTTAGACAAGTTGGGCATGCTTCCCACTAACTCGCCCTCTTCTATAAACTGTGTCCCGTGGTAAAAATGAGTGTAGTCTGACACTGTAGACATTGTATTTTACAAACCAGAAACGTAACTATATCAGACGCTATTTCAGAACAGGTAAAAGAGAGGAATTAGCATCAAAATATATAACTTCTATATATGAGTCCAGTTGTGTTGAACAAGAGGAATCCAGAGGGAACAGCCATGAGCCAATTTTTTTTTTGTTCTCAGTTCGTTATTGAGTCTGAGTTAAATCACACCTAATGTTGATATCAAACACACAGAAAAAAATGTAGCTGCTTTCTACCTACCACTTTTTCGATTTTTTTTCTTAACAAAAATATTCTTTTAATAAAGATAAGGAAAACTCGCCACGAATCTCTCATCAATTATTTGTTTTTGACAAAATTACAGTGTTTCTAAAAGACAGCTGGTTGTGAAGTGGCGTCCGCTTCTCCAGTCACCTGCCTCTGCGTGTTTATCATTTCTCACGAGGGAGCTCAACTTGTTGCAAAATATATTGAAGTTACAATTGGATTACTGCTAGACTAATTACCCAACCGCTTAAAGCTGCAACTTAAGAGGGAGAGAAAAAAAAAGCTTCTGAGGGTCGCCTGCACTTGTCTTTCAATGTCAGCACGAAGCAGTTACATTGGTGAACCTCCCTACAAATATGCACTTGCATTTAGGCGGATGCATAAAGTTCCAGTGCCCGCTCATTGTCTCTCGAGGCGCGAAATGGTCCAATTTTCAGATCAACCGGTTGATGGAAGAATTTCGTGTGATAGATGCATTACTTTTTAAAGTTTAAAAAAAAACTGGTTGCTTTTAACGATGCAAGCAGTGATTTATATTCCACCTCATGTGATACAAATGTCTCCAGTTATTTTTGCGTTGAATGGCAGCTAATAGACAACTTTTTCAGTTTGATTTGTTCTCTGTTTATAAAGTTAAGGCCACATTTAACAGTAATTGAATGCATGTTTGAAGAGGAGACACTAGGGGGAAAGAGCAGAACAATGGGATCAACTGGAGAGATCTTGCAAAGAGCCCACACAGACATGAAGGGCCGAATGGCCTCCTTCTGTGCTGTAATGAGTATATGATTGTTACAAATTTAAATTCAATCTCTGTTAAATTAGATAAAACTTAAGTGGGATTTCTTTTTGTTAAATCTTTGGGTGTCTTCCTATTCTATTAGCTATTATTATCAACAAAATAATTAATTATCCTGCCCTTTTTAAAACTTAAATGCAACTCTTACAAAATTTATATGATCCTGTAATGAGGTTACTAAAATATAACTCCCTAGTCTAAAGAGTTAATGTATGCCACTGACTGTCTCTAAGCATTACTACAGAGCAACAATGAACTCAAGATGCCCAATGGCATTTTACTTTTCCCAGCAACAAGAGCGAATGCACCCACCATAAGTGAACTTATGATATTCATAATCCTGCAATACCGCACTTAGTAAGACCTCAGAGAAAGGGACCAATGAATCATTGCCAGTATGTGCCAAAACTGGCCTTGTGTGAACACTGCAGATTTAACCTAGACTGTACATTAGAAAACATCTGCATAGGATACAGCCTTCCAGAGCTTTCATTATTCTTAAAAAAAACAAATTATACAGGGACCACACACGCGTCATATTTAATTTTTTTTTTGCAACATGATGCCAGAAATATCTCTACAATCACATGGATGGCTTCATATATATGTACCCTATAAAATATAGCATTCCTGAACTTGCAGCCTGAATGTTCTTTATTTTTAATAGCAGGTTGTGCCTTTGGTCCAATATGAAATAACACATGAAACTGTCAGCAGTAAAAGCCTTGAAGTCAAATGCAGCAGAAAGAAACATACTTGCGTCAAACAGGCTGGAGTTATTGCGATTATATTTGAGAAAGCTGTAACTAAGATCCTGACACCACCCCCCCCCCCCGCCCTTTTATTTAAAAAAAACACACAAAGAAAGTTACGTCCAGGTTAGAACTACCATGAAATCTATCGTCTCACAAACTGAGTCCCGATTGGAAAAAGATGAGACATTCATATGGAGGTGCCTCGATCAGGGTCATTGTTGAGGCTGTACGCAGCTGATGGAGTTGGTTGATAAGGGATTGAGGACATGGTTTTAATAGGACTTCGGAAGAAGCCACCATTAGGTGCCCTGCTTCGGAAGGGGCCAGTTCGATGGTCAGGCATTGGCCCGAATGAGAAGCCGGAGGCGGCTTTAGCGGACAGGCTGCGGCTTATAGTCTGGATTTGCTCTGGTATGAAGGTGGTGGTGGTGATGTGGGTGTTTCGAAAGTCACTGATCTGCTCGAGGGCTTGCCGCGATGGGATGGTGTCAACCTCCAGCGGAGTCAGGTCTATGGACGAGGTGGAGAACTGTTTGTGGGGGCTGTCATCATCTGTGCAGAGGCTGTTGACTCGCCTGTGGAGATGCTCCAGGTCAATCTCTTTATCGTCCTGTCCGTGAGAGAAAACAGAAAGAGGTTAGAGAGCCAAGACTTGCAGCAAGCCTGGGAACCAAGGTATTGGAACCTGCAAACCCCTTTTCTGGAATCTTTTTTTCTTATTCATTCACCAGGTCTGCATTTATTGCCCATCCCTAACTGCCCTAGTTCAGGGGGCATTCACATTGCTGTGGGTCTGGAGTCTCATGTAGGCCAGCAGATTTCCTTACTTAAAGGGCATCAGAGATCCAGATGGGTTTTTACAACAATCAGTAATGGTTTGATGGTCATTATCAGATTTTTAATTCCAGATTATTAAATTCAAATTCCACATCTGCTGTGGTAGGATTTGAACCCAGTTCCCCAGAGCATTCCCCTGGGTCTCTAGATTACCAGTCCAGTGACAATGTCACTATGCTACCACCTCCCCCTCTCTTCTGGGTGACTTTCAATAGAATCAGTGAGCAATTTTGATTTTGGAAGCAAGCTTTTGGCAGTAATGGGACAGCTCCTCAAGGGACGTGTGGATTAGGCCTGTTCTAGAAGTGGCACCTTGTGCCATTGCTACTACACTTTAGACAATGATGCGGCTTGCACAGGGTCTTCCTGCTCACATAAACCCCCATTATGCTTGCTGCATTTTTGGTTAAAGCAGACTGCAAAGTTAAATATCAGCTATTGCAAAAGCTTTCAACTGGAGATACATGCTGATAGATACATTCAGTAGTGAACATGTTTTTTAGATATGTGAGACTCTTTAAAGATGTGTGAGACAAGATGTGGTGCCAAAGGGTGGGCAGAACAGCAGTAACTCTCCCTTCCCTCAATACCCCTGCATTGGGTTACAGCTCCCTGCTGTATTCCTGCAGGGCATCACTGAATGTGCTAACCAACAGGTGTGCCCACATCCTGGGAATGAAAAAATAAAATGAGTGTGGCAAGATGGCAAGACTCAAAACAGATTCCGGCCAAATGGATGAAATTTCATACCATGACCACCTTTTGTCACCACATCTTGCTTTACATCCCATAAAGATTGCACTTGTAAAATGTTCTTTTACGTTATGCATGCACACTGTCATGACTCCATACAAGTTGAAGGCTTTTGTAGCCACTTAAGTACCTTCTGAAGTACAGTTATTGATGTGAGAAATGTGATAGCCAATCTACGCACTGCTATGCGATAATGACCAGATAATCTGTTTTTAGCAATGTTGGTTGAGGGACAAATATTGGTCAGGATACTGGGGATAACTTCCCTGGGTTTTTCCAAGTAACAAACACATGGGATCTTGAACATCCACATGACAAGGCAGATTCAATCAGTTTCAATGGCCTGGACTCTGTCAAATTAGTTGGATCAGTGTGAAATCATTAATTATCTGAGAATCAAAGCCTTAGAAACATGGCATATGCTTCAAGCCTCTCACATTTACTTTGAAACCTGGTGCACCTCAATAGTATCCAAGTGACGCTTTCGTTTTATGCCAACCCACAATAAAACCACAATCTTTTATTCTTTCATGGGATGTGAGCATTGCTGGAAAGGGCAACATTTGTTTCTCATTCCTAATTGGCCTTGAGAAGGTGGTGGTGAGCCACCTTGTTGAACTGCTGCAGTCCATGTGGTATAGGTACACCCACAGTGCTGTTAGGAAGGGAGTATCAGGATTTTGACCCCGTGACAGTGAAGGAACAGCGACATATTTCTAAGTCAGGATGGTGTGTGGCTTGGAGGGAAACCTGCAGGTGGTGGTCTTCCCATGTGTCTGCTGCCCTCACCTTTCGAGGTAGTAGAGTAGGCAGGTTTGGAAGGTGCTGTCGAAAGAGCCTTGGTGAATTGCTGCAATGCACCTTGTAGATGGTGCACACCGCTGCCACTACGCATCTGTGGTGGAGTGAGTGAACGTTTAAGGTTGTGGATGGGCTGCTTTGTCCTGGATGGTGTTAAGTTTCTTGAGTGTTGTTGGAGCTGCACTCATCCAGGCCAACGGGGAGTATTCCATCTTATTCCTGGTTTATGCCTTGTGGATGGTGGACGGGCTTTGAGGAGTCAGGAGGTGAGTTACTCATTGCAGAATTCCTAGCCTTTGACCTGCTCTTGCAGCCACAGTATTGTGTATGGCTGGTTCAATTAAGTTTCTGGTCAATGGTAACCCCCAGGATGTTGATAATTGGGGATTCAGTGATGGTAGTGCCATTGAATGTCAAGAGGAGATGTTTAGATTCTCTCTTGTTGGAGATAGTCATAGCCTGGCACTTGTGTGGTGCGAATGTTACTGGCCACTTATCAGTGAAAGTTGAATTATGAGGACAGGTTGCTTACAATTGACTTGTATTCCCTTGAGTAGAGGTAGTGAAGGTGATCCAAATGAGAAATTTAAAATGATTAAGGGATTCATAGGATAGACAGGGAGAAGCCATTTCCTCTGGTGGGAGAATACAGTGCAAGGGGGCACAATTGTAAAATTCAAAGATTAAAACTGCGGATGCTGGAAATCCAAAACAAAAACAGAATTATCTGGAAAAACTCAGCAGGTCTGGCAGCATTGGCGGAGAGGAAAAGAGCTAACGTTTCGAGTCTTCATGACCCTTCAACAGAACTGAAGATAATTCTGTTTTTGTATTGTAAAATTCAAACTAGACGATTCAGAAATGAAATCAGAAAGCATATTTGCACACAAAGTAAAGTGGAAATCTCAAAGTCTCTTTCCCCAAAAGGCTGTGGATGCTGGTTGGGGGGGTGTGGTTTGGGGGTGGTCGTTTTGGGGGAGGCCAATTACAATTTTCAAAACTGAGACCGATAAATTTTGGTAGGTAAGTGTATCAAAGCATAGGAGTGAAGCCAGGAAGTGGAATTGAGGAATAGACCAATCGGGATCTGACTGATGGTAGAACAAAAACGCAAGGGCAGAAAGGCCTCCTCCTGTTGTCCTTATGTTGAAAGGATTGCAGGACAGACCAATACTCCAGCCTTATCCTTGTCCTGTGTTCTCTTTGAACATGTACCCCAGAGAAAGCAGGAAAGTATGGAATTTGCATTCTCTACCTGCACTTTGGTAACCTCACTGAGACTCCATAGACTGATTCAGTTCCTCTCCAATACAAGGTGAGCACTTTGGCTTCTTTATCTACTAAGTGCTGAAGCAACAGCTTTAGGGGTTATTTTTAGTCACGCCATGCATCTTAATCCATCCAAATGAATTGTATTAAAAAAGGTCATATATGCATGAATGGGTTAATAGGGGATGTCTGATCCCATTTTACAGGCTGTCTTTTCCCTGGTGTGTCAACTTGAGTTAGATTTAACACAAGTGGAGCTTTTCACAAGTGAATTTATATTGCAGACAAATGATTCTGTTTAATCTTTGAATGCACATTTTCTGGTGAATAATCTATTAAAAATAGTAAATTGTAACCGCCAGAGGTATATGTAAATCATAAGCTAATGAATTGTACTGAGCTGCAGGATACAATCATGACTCTACTCTCCCATGCTATTTTATTTCTAACATTTAAAGTTTATTAAACCAGGATATTTTGAGTCTCAACACTCACGTTAAATCTTATTTTAGTAAAGGCTGATGCATGGTACTTCATTAACCTTACTTATCATAGCTTCATTTTGAGGACTTACTTTATTATGAATAATAAAAGAAAATTGCATTTATATAGCACCTTTCACAACCTCAGGACATCCCAAAGCACTTCACAGCCAACGAAATACTTTTGAATAGCAGTCACTGTTGCAATGTAGGAAATGCAGCAGCCAATTTGTGCACAGGAAGCTCCCACAAGCAGCAATGTGGAAATGACCACATCATCTATTTTTGTGATATTGATTGAGGGATAAATATTGACAAGGACGCCAAGGAAAACTTCCCTGCTCTCATTTGAAAAAATATTGCCATGGGATTTATGTCCAATTGAGAGGGTAGTTGATCTAATTTTTCATCCAAAAGATAGCACCTCTGACAATACAGTACTCCCTTAGTACTGTACTGGGGTTTCAGGTTTAATTTCTGTGCTCAAGTCTCTGGAGCTGGATATAAATCCATAACCTACTGCTTCAGAGATGAGAGTGTTACCAAGTGAGCCACAGCTGAGGCACCTAAATGGTTGGGGAAAGATAACTTGATATGTAATGCAAAATGGATATCAGTGAGATTGCAATACCTTTTATCCATGTCCAGCTTCTGTTCCCCGTGAATTCAATAGCCATTGAAAGACATTTGGGTGTTGTGTAAGGCAGGCTGTGGATTCGCTTTAGTGTGTTCTACACTCACACTGAAGATACATTTCACCCCTACACATATTTTTCCTTTGTCAATGAAGGAAAGAAATTTGCATTTGCTTGAAATTTTCAGGCAATGAATTACTTTTAAACTGCTGCCACAGTGGCTTTGTAGGTTGGGAATCTACACACAGTGCGATCCCACAAGGAGCAACATGATGAATAGCCAGTTAATCTGTTTTAGTGATGTTGGTTGAGAGATAAATGAGATCTTATACATGACCCCAAGCAGCCTCAATTTAGCAATTCACCTGACAATGCAGCACTCCTTCAGTGCACAGGATGTCACATTCTGGAGTGGGACCTGAACCTATGACCTTCTGATTCCAAGAGGTGAGAGTGCTACTAATGAACAACCAAATGGTTGAGACAGAGTAATGGGCAAAAAAATTGTACCAACGTGTTGTGTCCACCGGCTCACTGGATAGTCACTGTGACAAGTAATCATAGCATAAAGCTGTTGCTTCATTCCTATCCCCTCTCCCTTCCCCTTGTTCTCACCGTTTTCCCACTCAATTCACCCCCAAATCACACACCATCCTGGTTTGGAAACATATCACTTTTCCTTCATTGCCACTGGATCTCCATACTTGTTTTTTATTTACTCACGGCATTATGGGCATCGCTGGATAGGCCAGCGTTTATTGCTCACCCCTAATTGCCCTTGAGAAGGTGGTGGTGAGCTGCCTTTTTGAACCACTGCAGTCCATGTGGTGTAGGTATATCCACAGTGCTGTTAGGAAGAGAGTTCCAAGCTCTTGACCAAGTGACAGTGAAGGAATGGCAATATAGTTCCAAGTCAGGATAGTGTGTGACTTATAGGGGAACCTGAAAGTGGTGGTTTTCCTGTGAGTCTGTTGCCCATGTCCTTCTAGGTGGTAGAGATTACGTGTTTGGAAGATACCATTGAAAAAGCCTTAGTGAGTTGCTGCAGTACATCTCTTTTGAAATTATAGTGTTATTTGTTAATAGTTTGTTAATTACATTGTTAGGATACACAGGTGGAGGGCATTGTTTAATTAAATACTTTCAGTACATATAAACAGGGGACAGCTGGGACACTGGGTGTGAGAGAGGAGTGTTGAGACTGAACAAATTCAATAAACTCTCTCAGTAAGGAAACACTGGTTTTGACTTCACCAGCTGGCTTGGAGCTCTTGTTAACAGTATTGACCTTAGGTTTTCAAATTAGAATCGGTTCTCATTATACATGTTTCCCATATCAATGTGCATTATTGTGCAATGTGCATTATCTAACGCATAAAATCCATCTGCAATTTGGTGTGCTTTTTAATTATGTAACAATAGATCCATGTTCAGAGATCCTACTGAAAGCAGGGCTGGTAACACAGAAAGGCCATGAGAGATTATATACTGGTATGCTATGGGGTGCAGTTAATCCTTCATTGTTCCCTTTCCAATACCTTGATGTCCTTCCTCTAATATCCTGTTATTTTGCTTTATTCCATACACTATACAAACAAATCCATTTGTTGAATGTGTCAAAGCCACTGATCTTCACAGCCATTGTTATGGGTCGATAACACTATAACTTCAAAAGGTTGGGGAAGGAAAGGCACCCAAACTGATTTTTAAAACAAAGCAACAAAATTAAATAATTTCCCTAATGCGTTCACAGGATGCGGACATCGCTGGCAAGGTCAGCAGTTCTTGCCCATCCCCAATTGCCCTTGAGAAGCTGGTGCAGTCTTCTTGAACCGCTGCAGTCCGCGTTGTTACGGTCTCCATCCAGACCCCCAATTATGTTACGATCCTGGGTGAGACCCCCCCGATTTCGTTCTTTAGTTCGCCAACTCGGGCTTCAATATTCTACCATTGAGCACGGATGTTGCTGTGTGATAGGTGGGGCAGATTTTCCATTCTCCTTTGTCCCAGTGCCTACCTTTATCTTTGCCAGATTTGCACACTGCAGTGTGGATCGAATTTAATTACCGGGTCAGAGACCTGAGTATTTGTAATTGAATGGAAATTGCAATCCCTACAGAGTAGAGGGGTGGAGTAACATTGCAATTAATCTTTCTTAACTGCCTTATTGACCTGTTCTTTTCAATACTAAGGATTAATATGGACACTGTTTAATTAGTGCCATCAAATGTCTTCAACTGTGTCCAGGGATTTGATTGTCATTCTTTTCTGAGATTAGAAATGAACCAGAGTTCAAACCCAGTAAGGAGGATCCTTGTTTTTGACATTACCAGTTGGATCATTGATGAAGCCAAGAGAAAAAAAAACTAGGCCACTGACAGCTCACTGCATAAGTGGTAAAGCCTTCAGACTTTAGGCCAAAGTCTAGGCTGGTACCTCGGTGCAGCACTGACGTAATGCTGCACTGTTGCAGGTGCCGCCTTTTGGGTGGGACACCAAACCAAGGTCCCATCTACCCTCTCTCAGCTGGATGTATAAGATCCCTCGGCACTATTTGAGGAAGAGCAAGGCAGTTATTCCCCATTGTCCCGATGAATATTTATCCCTCAAATGACATCGGTAAAAACGTATTATCTGGTCACTGTCACATTGCTGTTTGCGGTGTGCTGATTGGCTGCTGCATTTCCTACTTTACAACAGTGACAGCACTTTAGTTACTTTACTCCATTGACTGTAAAATGTTTTGGGATGTCCTGAGTTTATGAAAGTCACTATATAACTGCAAGGCTTTTTCTTTCTCTTACCTGACAAGAATAATCTCAAACTTACTTTTGGCTGAGTCTCTTTGGCTCCGACTATTTCCAACATAAGACGGCAATCATGAGTCCTGGGATCCTAACTTGCATACTTAAATGGTCCTAGTGTCTGAAACGGACAGACTCTTTTGTTCCCAGAGATGAACATCTTTCAAAAGGGCAGGGGCCTGCTGCGTTTGGTTTAAGCAGGTGGCGAGACCGCCAAACCCATTCTGACCCAATTTACGCCAAGTTAAGCTTAACCCAACAGCGAGATACATAGACACGCTCAGGAACAATAAGGACTAAAAATGTGGCTTCAATCCACAAAGAGGAACTTAATCTCCTGGGGGTTGTTTCCTGACGCACTGAAGCATAATTTACTCTTGTGAACCCCTTGTTCAAATTTGATTCCTTCCGTTTAACCTTTCAAGCATCAGTTGTCAGCTCTCATTGTCAATTCACAGTCTTGTCACTAAAGGCTCAGGGCACCTCGAAGAAGTAAATTGATTCATTTGACAATGAAAAGCATCTCTGAATATGTGACAGAGCTGATTGTAGAATAAAAATTCTCAGCACAGCCTTAAGGGTGCCTACTAGAAGATACATCAGAACAAAAAGTTAGAGTGTGCAGGCAGCACTGTTTATGACCCCCTATTGACAAGAGAATCATAAATAATGGAAGTCTGAGGGCCTCATTCTCCAGTGAATAAGGTTATTATTGTAGAATGCAACGGAAGTATGAACGGAAAATAAGTATAAGTTTTTATGGATGCACTTTGCACTCCTTGGAACACAGGAAGAGGAGTAGGTCATTCAACACCTCAAACCTGTGTCACCAGTCAGTTAGATCATGGCCGATCTGTACCCTAACTCCATTTACCCACCTCGGTTCCAAACCCTGAATATTCTTGTCTAACTTTGTCCCAGTTGTGGCTCATTAGGTAGTACACTTGTCTCTACAACACAAAGTTTGGGTTCAAGTCCCGTTCCAGGTCTTAAGCACAAAAATCAAGGCTGATGCTCCAGTGCAGTACTGACAGAGTGTCGCACTGTCAAAGTGTGGTCTTGCAAATGAGACTTTAAACTGAGGCCCCTTCTGCCTGGTTGGGTGGAGGTAAAAGATCCCATGGCACCATTTTGAAGAAGGGTAGTGGAGTTCTCCCCAGTGCCCTGAACAATATTTATTCCTCAATCAACATCATAGACACACAAAAAAATCTGGCCATTATCACATTGCTGTTCGTGGGAGCTTGCTGTGTGCAAATTGGCTGCTGCATTTTCTACATTCTAATAGTTACTACACTTCAAAAAGTATTTCATTGGCTGTAAAGCACTTTGGGACATTTGGAGGTTGTGAAGAGTGCTATAGAAATGCAAATCTTTCTATTTCTTGAATAAAATCCAGATGATAAATAATAATGTTGAACAAAGGAACTCTGTCATCAAGCAGCTCAAGGTTAGGCTAGAGGCAGGTCGAGCCCTTCTACCATTTCCTGATCTGGTCTATAATATCTGTTGGTGTTAACAGGAGGTTGTGATCCTTTCAGTGGATGTTTGATTTCTGACGTATGCTGATAGCCATAGAAACCAGCCCACAATCGGGCTTCAGGATTCCTTTGCCCTCTAGTGGTGTTAGTGAGCTGTGGGGGTCTGAGACAATGCAAGCCATTCCACAGGGCTGGGAGGGTGGTGGTGATGGTTGATGAGGCGGCAAATGGGAATGCAGGGCATCGGCAGTAACCAAACAACAATATGGGCCTTGGCACGTCTATTAAAAACATTCCCCGTCAATCAAAAACAAAAACAGAATTACCTGGAAAAACTCAGCAGGTCTGGCAGCATCGGCGGAGAAGAAAAGAGTTGACGTTTCGAGTCCTCATGACCCTTCGACAGAACTTGCGTTCGAGTCCAAGAAAGAGTTGAAATATAAGCTGGTTTAAGGTGTGTGTGTGGGGGGTGGAGAGATAGAGAGACAAAGAGGTGGAGGGGGGGGGTGGGGGTGTGTGGTTGTAGGGACAAACAAGCAGTGATAGAAGCAGATCATCAAAAGATGTCAACGACAATAGTACAATAGAACACATAGGTGTTAAAATTAAAGTTGGTGATATTATCTAAACGAATGTGCTAATTAAGAATGGATGGTAGGGCACTCAAGGTATAGCTCTAGTGGGTTTTTTTTTATTTTATATATAATGGAAATAGGTGGGAAAAGGAAAATCTTTATAATTTATTGGAAAAAAAAGGGGAGGGGGAAACAGAAAGGGGGTGGGGATGGGGGAGGGAGCTTACGACCTAAAGTTGTTGAATTCAATATTCAGTCCAGAAGGCTGTAAAGTCCCTAGTCGGAAGATGAGGTGTTGTTCCTCCAGTTTGCGTTGGGCTTCACTGGAACAATGCAGCAAGCCAAGGACAGACATGTGGGCAAGAGAGCAGGGTGGAGTGTTGAAATGGCAAGCGACAGGGAGGTTTGGGTCACTCTTGCGGACAGACCGCAGGTGTTCTGCAAAGCGGTCGCCCAGTTTACGTTTGGTCTCTCCAATGTAGAGAAGACCACATTGGGAGCAACGGATGCAGTAGACTAAGTTGGGGGAAATGCAAGTGAAATGCTGCTTCACTTGAAAGGAGTGTTTGGGTCCTTGGACGGTGAGGAGAGAGGAAGTGAAGGGGCAGGTATTGCATTTTTTGCGTGGGCACTCCCCGTCAATCAATGTTGTCCCACCAAAGGAGATGGAACCAAATATTGTGCCCATTGTTAAGAAGGGATCAAAGTCACTGCTGGATATTACGGAATGCTAAGGGATCTTTGGCATACACCAGAGAGGATGGGCCTTGGTTCAACATCTCATCCAAAAAAACAAAGCCCCCTTCAGAACACCATTCCCTCAGTACAACACCTCAAGCATCAGCCTAGATGATGCTCAAGTTGCCACAGCTGGACTGGAACCTACAACCTCCAGACTCAGACACTGTGAATTGACAATGGGAGCCAACGAGTAATACTTCAAAGGTTAAACAGAAGGAATCAAATTTGAACAACCCGCTGATCCAAGGCAGCACGAGCAGTAATAATGGGCACGACTGTCACTCTATGATTGTAACCTCCTCCTGCAGTTACTATCTTGCTGCTGGACAGGGTGGCCCAATATTGGCCAAGCTTGAACAAGAGAGCTGCAACGAGGTGACATGCAGAAGCCTGCCAGCCTGATCTAAATAAGGCGCAGGCCTAAAAATCACACACGCAGGAAAGTGAGACAGGCTGGTATGTAAAAGTCAAACTGGACTCCTCTAGTGTTGCCTGAGAGTGTTGCTTGTGTTGTGGCTAAAACATAACTGATGAGCAGATATGAGGGGGAGATGGTGACCTAGAGGTAATATCACTGGACTTGTCACCCACAGGCTCCTGGCTAAAGCTCTCTGGGCAAGGGTTCAAATCCCACCATGGAAGCTGGTGGAACTTAAAAAGGCAATTAATTAATCAACAACAAAAACATCTGGAATGAAAGCTAGAACCAGTCATGGTGACCATGACGTGATCATTGATTGTGGTAAAACCCACCTAGTTCACTGATGTCCTTTAAGGAAGGAAATCTGCTATCCTTATCTGGTCTGGCCTACACGTGACTCCAGACCCACAGCAATGTGGTTGACTCTCAACTGCCCTGAAAGGGCATTTTGGGATGGGCAACAGATGCTGGCATTGCCAAAGATATCCACATTCCATGAAAGAATAAGAAAACAGGCAATGATACTGATTGACTTTGTTAAGTGAAAGTTGCGTAGCTAAGGAGCACAAGGCCTGCCACTTTTCTGAGTAAGGTGTAAGCTTCTTTGATTTATCTCCTTATCACCTCAGGGCACAACTGACACACTCTGGGCAATTAACTATTCTGCTTTTTCAGCTTATAAGGTAATAGAAGTCCACAAGTTAAATTAATTTGTAGGGCTGCTGCATTCTGACTGTTGGCTTCATATGGTTAATCAGCAGTGTAGCAATGTGTGTGTAAAGTCCTGTGTCCAGCACGCATTTTCTGCACTTCCTGTTTGCCACATCTACTTCCTGTTGTCACACTTCTGCTGCTGCACTTCCCTTATGACTCAGTGGAAAGCCAGTAACAAATCAGGATGGAAGAGGCAGGTAACCTGCGAATCAAAAACGAGGAAAGCAGCCGGGACATGAGCAGCTCTCCAACTGGGCCACTCAGTTCCAGACTGCATTGCAACCTTGGTCCAAATCTGGGCCAAAAGTGAGGTGAGAGTGACTGCCCTTGACATCAAGGCAGCATTTGACTGAGTGTGGCATCAAGGGACCCCGGCAAAATCGAAGTCGATGGGAATCAGGGGGAAAACTCTCCACTGACTGGAGTCACACCTAGCACAAAGGGAGATGGTTGTGGGTGTTGAAGGCCAATCATCTCAGCTCCAGGATACTGGTGCAACAGTTCCTCGAGAGAGCATCTTATCACACTCCTGACTTGTGCCTTATAGATGGTGGGCAGGTTTTAGGGAGTTAGGACATGAGGTGCACACCACAGAATTCCCAGCTTCTGACCGGCTCTTGAAGCCACAGTATTTATATGTCTGGTTCAGTTACGTTTCTGGTCAGTGGTTAACCCAAGTTCTTGTTAATGGGGGATTCAGCGACGGCAGTGCCATGGAACGTCAAGGGAAGAGGGTTAAATTTTCTCTTGTTGGAGGTGGTCATTGCCTGGTAACTGTTTGGTGTGAGTGTGTAGTGTAGCATCGTACCCACCATCTTCAGCTGCTTTATCAATGACCGTCCTTCCCTCATGAGGTCAGAGGTTGGGATGTTTCCTGATGATTGCACAATTTTCAGTTCATTTTGCACCTCCTCAGATACTGAAGCAGTCCATGCCTGCATGCAGTAAAACATGGACAACATTCAGGCTTAGGCTGATGATGAGCAAGTGACATTTGCACCACACTAGTACCAGGCAATGATCATCTCTAACAAGAGCAAATCTAACCATCTCCGCTTGACTTTCAATGGCATTACCATCACTGAAGACCCACCATCCAGATTGACCAGAAAGTTAACTGGACCAGACATATAAATACTGTGGCTACTAGAGCAGGTCAGAGATTGGGAATTCTGGGGTATGTAACTCCTGACTCTCTAAACCCTGTCCACCATCTACAAGGCACAGTGTAGCAATGTGATAAAATACTCTCCACTCGCCTCGATGAATGCAGTTCCAATAACACTCAAGAAGCTTGGCACCATCCAGGACAAAGTAGCCCATTTGATTGATATCTCATCCACAACTTTAAACGTTCATTCCCTGCACCACTGGTACACAGTGACAGCAGTATGTATGACCCTCCTTTGGCAACACCTTCCAAACCTGCAACCTGATCACCTAGAAAGACAAGAACGGCTAGTGCCTGGGCACATCATGACCTACAAGTTGCTGTCCAGGTCTCACACCATCCTGAGTTGGGACTATATCACCATTCCTTCACTGTCATTGGGTCAAAGTCCTGGAACACTCTTCCTAACAGCACTGTGGGTGTACCTACACCACGTGGGCCGCAGCGGTTCAAGAAGGTGGCTAATTTTTGCCTTCTCGAGGACAATTAGGGATGGGCAATAAGTGCTGGCCTAGCCGGCGATGCCCACATCCTATGAACAAGTGAAAAAAAAAGCCTAAGGACTTATCATAACAGCCAATCCTAAATGACCAGTCAAGAAGAGAGAGAAAAAAAATGTGAATTAATCAAATCAGCCAAAATGCTTGATATTTTTTTAAAAGAAATATCATCAACCGTTTCTTTTTCTCAATAATTAAGAACTCCAGCATCTGAGGTAAAGGCAGAAAATGCTGGAAAATCTCAGCAGGTCTGGCAGCATCTGTGGAGAGAGAAACAAAGTTAACGTTTCGAGTCCGCATGACTCTTCCTCAGAGCTTTTACCTGAGGTAAAGGTCTTGGTTTTCCCAAATGGTCCAAGTTTGACTAGCTATTTTGGCTTGACCCTCAAGGCTCTAAGTATATCTGGTATGTACCATGAGGACCTGCTCCATGGATGGATTAGCAACATTTATTCAGCTTACGTGCCAGGAACTTGCTCTTTGGCTTCCAATTGTATCTGGTTGTTTTTCAAAATTGGGGAACTATTCTCGAGAACTTTACTCGCATTTTTTATATGAATTGTCATTTTAATTTGAGAAGCTGTGTTTGTGTGTGAGGGGTGAAATTGAGGGAAACTGACCCACCTCAAAAGGGGCAGACTATACAGATTACCACTCTTGTAAGATTTTCCCCCAAATTATCCAGTATAGATTGTATAAACCTTTTCTTTTACCAACACATGAACAAGGAGCAGGTGGAGGCCATTCAGCCCCTCGAGCCTGCTCCACCATTTAATAAGATCATGGCTGATCTGATAGTAACCTGAAATCTACATCCCGCCTACTTCCGATAACCTATCATCCCCTTGCTTACCAAGAATCTATCCACCTCTGCCTTAAAAATATTCAAAGTCTCTGCTTCCATCACATTTTCCAAAGTTCCAAAGTCTCACCATCCTCTGAGTGAAAAAATTTCACCTCATCTCTGTTTAAATGTCCGGCTCCTTATTTTTAAACAGTGACCCCCTCGTTCTAGATTCTTCCACAAGAGGGAACACCCTCTCCACATCCATCCTGTCAAGACCCCTCAGGATTTTATATGTTTCAATCAAGTTGCCTCTTACTCTTCTAAACTCCAGTGGATACAAGCCTAGTCTTTCCAACCTTTCCTCATAAGACAACCTTTTTGGTGGGAAAGTTAAATTGTGTGTTTGGCCACAAGACTATTTTGATAAACAGCTTGATTACAAACTGGATGATGAATTTGGGTAGGTTTTGTTAAATAAACTTTGAAATATAATCTTTCCATTTGCGTTTTTTCCCCAGATGTGATGGTACAATCAAACAGGAGTGAGAGAAAAGAAAAAGCGAGAAAGAGAGAGTCAGTGATATTCCACAGAATTTTCTTCTGAAAGTGTTTCATTTTGAGAACTTCCCAGACAAACAGAGAGGCTCTAATTAGCACTAGTTGCTTTGTTGCTTCTTAGAAAATGCAATAATTGCACGTAATGGCAGTTAGGGGATACAGAGAGCGCCAGAGAGAAACAGAAAAAATGTGTACAAGAACCAATTGCAAAACAATGAATTTATGTTTGCACTGAACTCTATAAACTAGTGTTGCTAGACCTGGGCTACTCTGCCTCTTCTCTCCTCTTCCCCTTCTCTCCCCTCTCCCTTTCTTCTCGTTTTGACAGACTCTGGTATCCCCACATGTGCCAATGCAGCATTCCATCTCCCAGTACTACCATACCTCAGTGTAGTCCTCCATAATTCAATCAGATCTTAGATTCCCTCCCTCACCAGTGCGAGAACACAGGACCCCACCAACAACATGAACAACTTGCATTTATATAGCACTTTTGACTTGCAAAAATGTCCCAAAGCGCTTCACAGGACTGTTGCAAAATAAAATTTGACACCAAGCGACATAAGGAGATATTAGAGCAGATGAACAAAAGCTTGGTTTTAAAGGAGGAGAGAGAGAGGGAGAGAGAGTGAGACGTAGAGGGGTGAAGAGATTTTGGGAGGGAATTCCAGAGCTTTGGGGTCCAGGCAGCTGAAGACACCAATGGTGGAGCAATTAAAATAAGGGCTGCTCAAGAGGCCAGAATTAGAGGCATGCAAATACCCCAGAGGATTTTGGGGCTGGAGGAGATTACCGGGATAGGGAGGCGCAAATCCAAGGAGAGATTTGAAAACAAGGATGAGAATTTTAAAATCTAATCATTGATTAACTGAGCACCAATGGTAAGTCAGCAAGCATGGGGGTGATAAGAGTGAACCACATTGTTGTGGGTCTGGAGTCACATGTAGGTCAGAACAGCCAATTTCCTTCCCTAAAGGGCATTAGTGGAGCAGATGGGTTTTTATGACAATCAGCCATGGTTTCATGGTCATTAGGCTTTTAATTCCAGATTTGAATTGAATTTAGGTTTCACCGTCTGCTGTGGTGGGATTTGAACCTAGAACATGAGCCCAGTGACAATACCACAATGCCAGCTCCCCAATACCAGATCTCAGCTCCCCATGTGTAACACCGCATGAGAGCCCTTTGGGTCTATGTGCTTAGTTATATAATTTTTCAGTAATTTCTGTGAAATCTTCAAGTTTACTTTGTCACATTAATGAAATTTAGGGACTTGGTTACTCTTATATTGCCTCTGTCTTGTTCTTAAAATTCTGACCCTTGTTTCTAAGCTCTGTAACCTCCTCCAGCTGTACGACTCTCTGAGATCTCTGCAGTTCTACAGGGCAGTGCCTTGCGCAGCGCTGATTATAATCGCTCCACCACTGGCAGCCGTGCCTTCAGTTGCCTGGGTCTTAAACTCTGATTCCTAGATCTAAATCTAATCCCTTTAATTCTAACTCTGGATCCTGTCCGCCTTAATTTCTGCTTCGCTTTCCTCCTTTAGGATGTTCCTTAAAACCTACCTTTTGGCCGCCCCTGACACTGTATCTCCCTAAGTGCCAAATTTTACTTCATAACGCTCCTGTGAAGCACCTTGGGATGTTTTACTGCCTTAAAGGCGCTATATAAATGCAAGTTTTTTGTTGTTGTTTTGCTTGTTTTATAGGCTGACAGCCACTGCACTGAGTATGTGAAGCTATATAATTTTGCGATGTTCAGCCTGTATAAACGAAACCCTTAGGTGATTAGCAGTGGGTATCTCATATTGGTGCGGAGAGGCTTTAATCCTGTTACTCGTCGCCCAAGGCGATGTGTGATGACCACCGCAGGATCTTACCTCTTTCGAGGGGACGCGGGATCCTTTCCGTCTGTTCCACCAGTTTTCCACGATGGCTATGAGGCAGGCCAGGATGATGCCGGCAGCCAGGATGCAGAAGACACCAGCGAAGCTGGCCAGGTCAAAGGCATTGCCTTTCTGCTGAGCTCTGGATGAGGAGTAGATGTCACACTGCGCTGTCTTGGGCCACCATTTGTGCTTCAGGATGTCAAGGTCTCCGTGTTGCAGAAGTTCCAGGATCCTTGAGTGAAAGAGACAGGAACACTGTAAACATTTATGACTGTGAGTTATTCCTAAGATTTCCATAAACAGCAGGCAGAGAATCATCCAAACAACTCGGTACAGTGTGTGTAGGTGGCTTTACGTGTGAGTCTATGTGTGCATACATATCCGAGTCCTATTTTCTATGTTTCCATGTGTGTCAATATGTACGGGTGTAAAATATATGATCTTAAATATGTTGTGATACTTGCAGGTTGCAGAATTGGCTCTATGCTGCTATAGTACACAGCCAACTCATCCTGCTGTCCCACAAGCCTTGGGAGCTGAGATTCACAAAATTCATCAGCAGCAATCCCAGCGGTTTCCACATGGGGGCAGGCTTTACACACAAAGCAGAACCTGGAACCCTCCTCTAGTACAAGCAATCCTGCCTTTTGTGCATAAGAATAATCAAAACACACATTTCCTTGAAAGCTGCAAACGTATTTTAAGTTGAAGTAAAAAAAAACGAAGGAAACACAAGTCTCTGTAAGAATGGACTCGGAAGGTAAAATGAACAGGCAGGAGGCAGTGAGTAACTTTGGGTCAAATCTTGCATTCCGATTTGAGTGTGATATCACTGCTGCTCCCGGCTGGTTTCCTGCCATCAATTCCTGTGCGTCAAGCAGTCTGAAGGTGGCAACTAGGAGGAGAACAAATTAATAACGACAGAATGCTGCTCTCGGGGCCATGTATGTGGTGCGCGTTTCTGGTTTAGCAAGGTGGGTGTACGTTGCTGCGAAGGACATGGTATAGAGACAGTGAAGGCACCTGAGAGCGAGTTGCTTCTAGCTTGTCCATTTTATCTCTCAGGCTAATGTTGAGAACCTGCAAGCTGCCCCTGAGCTGGTGACCAATACCAGCCAGGACAAAGTGCAAAAAAAAAAATGCGATGCAACATTTTCTGCCAGGGTTACCAACCTCTACCACGGTTGCCCTGAAGTCTCCAGGGGTTAAAGGTTAATCTTTTGAGAGAGAGAGAGACACAGGGTCAATTAAAAAAAAATGTGTTTTTTAAAAAAAGAAACTCTTTGAGCAATTTTGTTTACCAGTTATTAAAAAGTGCTGGGCGTGGGGGAATGGGTGGCCATTGGACCGACAGTCGAGAATCACCCATAATGAAGGACCTGTTCGCCTTCCAGTTGGCGGAGGGACACTACGAGGATAGACGTGTTGGATGACCAATGGCGGGAGTGATTGGAGGTCATGTGAAAAAACCTCCAGGAATATGTCTGACCAGAGTTGGGAACTGTGGGCATGTTAGAGGTTGTGGTTTTATAGCTTTCACACACACACTTCCTGGTCATCACATGATGAGAAGGGTGCGATCGTACTGGAGAGGGTGCAAAGGAGATTTACGGGCACGTTGCCAGGAATAGCGAATTTTAGCAATGGGGTAAGATTGGACAGGTGGGGGCTGCTTTCTTGGGAACAGAGGAGGCTGAGGGGAGATTTAACTGAAGCGCTTAAATTATGAGGGACCCAGACAGAGTGGATAGGAAGAACCTAGTTCCCCTTAGTGAAAAGATCAATCAGAGGATATGGATTGGAAGTGATTTGTAGAAGGATTAGAGATGAGTTGGGGAGGAACTTTTTCACCCAGGAATCCACTGCCTGAAATGGTGGTGGAGGCAGAAATCCTCATTACAGTTAAAAAAAACCATTTGGATATGCATTTGAGGTGCGAGAACCTGCAGTGCTACAGAGCAAGAGCTGGAAATTGGGATAAGGCTGGATTCAGTGAGACAGATACAAGGGACCGAATTTAATGCCTTCTCCCGTGCTGGGTTTGGTGCTGGGTTTGGTGCTTGGGGGGGGGGGGGCATTTAATCAGGCTGATTAAGTCTGGGGAGGGAAGGCTTGTGGACAGTGCTTAAATTGAAGCCCTCACGTGGGTGATTAACGCCTCATCCCACTGCCACTGGTATTAACCCAGTGATGGGTGGGGGGTAGCCCAAAAAGCAATTTCTGTGAGGTGGGGGGAGGGGGGTAGGTGTGTGTGGTGCTTGTGGGCTCCAGAGGGGGCACTGGATGCTTGATTGAAGGACCAGGCATCAGGAAGGGAGGGACCTGCTGAGGACCACCTCCCTGTCCTTGCGGCCAACCCTCTCCCCTGCAACACTCCCCCTGCCATCACTAACCTGTGCCTGCGGGGGGGGGGTCCCTCAGCAATCCTGGGTTTTGGGCGGGTGTAGTACCTGCAGCTGCCACCGTCTCCTGGTGGCGCTGCCGAGCAATGAAGAGCTGCCACCTCCTGATTGGCTGGCAGCTCTCAGCGGGCGGGGTTTCTGCGCCAGGGTCCTTGATCCCAGGGAAGACCTGCTGCTGCCCAGTTAAGTGCCCAATTGTCACTCAATGCAGTGGCTTCTTGTAAAGAGGCGACAGGAGGCTTGGGCAAGTCCCCTGTTGCCTACATTAAATAGCACCCAATGGGATGAATGGCTTCCATCTGTGTATTAACTTTCTGTGATTCTATACTCAGAATTAATTAAGTGTGTAACACCTTGGCACTTACCCCCATCCAGCAGTGCAGTGCTTAACATATTCGAGTAAAATTCCTTTATGTGCTGTTTTGACAGAGCAATTTGTGCCGTTAAACGTGTTCATGAGTTCAACAAAATCGAGAAGTGTAGCACCTCTCCTGACCTCCGGGTGGCCCCCCCCCCCCCCCCACCACCGGCTGCTTTACAGCCAGCGATGCACTTTTGAAGTGTAGTCGCTGCCGTGACGTAGGTCAACGTGTGCAAAGCAAGATCCCAATATCAGCAGTGAGACGATGCCCAGATGAGCTGTTTGACCGGTGTTTGTTGAGGAATGAATATTGGCCAGGACACTGGGGAGGCCCCAACTGCTGTTCTTCGAGAGAAAGTGCCATCTGACCTTTTCCCTGAGAGGACAGACTGGGCTTCAGTTTATCATCAAAGCAAAATACTGCAGATGCCGGAGGTCTGAAATAAAAACAGAAAGTGCTGGAAAAACCTCAGCAGGTCTGCGAAGGGAGAAACAGAGTTAACTAATTGAGTCCAATATGACTCTTCTGCATTTTATATCACCCCCCCCCTGCCCACCCCCCACCCCAAATCTGAAAGACAGCAAACCCACCAGCGCAGCATTCCTGCAGTACTACATGGGGAGTATCAGCCTAGATTCTGTGCTTAAATCTCTAGGATGGGATTTAAACTCATGATGGCCTTATTCAGAGAGGAGCGTGAAACCCACCAAGCCACTGCTGACACCTAATACATGCATCGGACTTTGCGCTGCACTAAATGTTTTGTCTTTTCCAACATCTCTTTTCTCGCCCCGTGAAATGCCTTGGACAACAAAAGTGGGCTGAAACCCCATAACTTTCTTTCTGTTGTACGGGTGCATTGCGTTAGAAGCTGCATTGAGAAGGGGACAAAAAAGCAAGTCTTAAAGCCGATGAGTTGGTCTACCAACCACACAGTGAAAGCCTCAGGTCTTTTACTAGGGTCTCAGCCATCCACTGCCAATGTTAGTTTTGCAAATCCGGAGCTAATCTTGCATTTACACTAGCGGGAAGGACGGGTGATGTAAATAATCAAAGTTTGGTTTATCAAACAGGCAGGATTTAAAGGATTTTAATTTCCCGATTCCTTGTCATCAACACAGGGAGGGTAATTGGTTTGGCTCCCTGCCAGGCAGTTGCTTAATTTCTTCAGAAAATAAGCATGAAGTAAAGCAAAAATGCTCATCACCCACAATACACAACAAAGGCTGTGAAATTTCATCTGCAGAACCACTTGGAATGCAGGTCAGTTTTGCGACTCTTGTTTTCAGAAGTTACACAGAACTTTTTTTAATATCAAGTCCAGGTATAAACCCTCTGGTGATTAATGGGTATAATTACATTAATGCCCCATTTCAGTTTAAAAAAAAATGAAGCAGTAATTATGCAAATATGTACCTTGATACCTCATGTCGTAAAAACATATCAAGCTGTTTATTAGGAAAGGTAATTGTGCATCGCTCAAAAAGCTAAGAAGTGAAGAATGTCAAATCAAAGCAGAACATTACGAAAGGGAGAGTGTTGATTCCGGCCAGACACCAGTCTAATTCTATCTCGGACTCTGTGATTCTTTCCGGTTCAAAAATCAATAGGGAATAGCTCTCGTTCATTGCGGTTATATCTCAATCCTCCCCCACGCACAACAGGCTGATCTTCCACCTACCACCCTCCATAAACTTGAGGTCATCCAAAATTCTGCTGCCTTTGTCTGAACTCACAAGAAGCCTCATTCCCCTATGGCCCCCCCCCCCCCCACTCCATTTGCTGACTTCCATTGACTTCTGGCCAAACAAAGTCTTGATCTTAAAATTCTCGTCCGTGTTTTCAAATCTCACCTTAATCTTAATCTTAAGTAATTGGGTAAACACATCGTAGGTTCATTTATTAAGACTAGGCACATGAGAACGGTTAAACATGGGTATAAAGCTTGAAGTCACCAGAGCTGCGTGTGCTGCACTCTGCTCAAAGCAAAAGTGAAACTAAGACTGGATCACATGACACATTTCCCCTCTAGTGATGTCATGCTGACACCTCTTAAAGGCATATTACACACAGGGCTACAGTGAAAGAGCAAGACGCTGGTACTAATTGGATAACTCTTTCAAAGAGCTTGCATTGTCGCGGGGGACCGAATGGCCTCCTTCTGTATTGTTTCATACTGTGACTGTAAATGGAATTTGAGATAAAGCATGAGCCCCTCCCTATCTCTGTCATCTCCTCCAGCTGCTTAGCCCTCTGAGATCTTGGTGCTCCTCTAATTCCGGCCTCCTGAACATCCCCGATTTTAATCGCTCCACCATTGGTGGCCATGCCTTCAGTTGCTCAGGTCCCAATTACCTCTTTACCACCGCCCCCCCCCCCCCACCCCCCCCACCAACCCCCCCCCCCCCACCCCCCACCCACCCCACTACCCTGCCTCGCTACCTCACTTTCCCTCTTTAAGACACTCCTTCAAACCTATCTCTTTGGCCAAGCTTTTAGTCATCTCACCTAACGAGCGGAGTTTTACGGCGCCTCCTGCTGGCGGGATCTGACAGTAAGTTTTGAAGGGCTTGCCGCATTTTCCGGCCCCACCCCCGCCACAACAGGGCTGTAAAATTCTGCCCAATATCTCCCTATGTGGCTCAGTGTCATATTGTCCAGAGTTGAATGGCCTCCCTTGAGTTGAGTTGGTGGTGATGGTTGGGGGTGGGGGGGGGGGTGGGGGGCGCAGTCCTTCCCACCTCCGACCTGAGTAAGCCTGTGGCAGGAAGGCTCATGGATGGGCCTACCCGCTGACAACCAACCCCCTGCTGCCCTTGCTGTATAAATATGAGTTGTTACTGTCGACATCCTGTAGGGTTGCTAACCCTCCAGGATTGTCCTGGTGTCTCCAAAAATGAAATATTAACCTGCAAGACTCTGCCACGATCAAATCCAGGAGGAAAATCATAGAGGCATTAAAAAATGGCGTGTTTCGTTGAACACCTCTATTAGTTTTCCAGTATAGGAGATTGGGGGTGGGGTGGGCGGGGGGGGGTTTGGGGAACCTGTTTGACTGTAGCGGATAGAACATGTGAGCAGGCCTCCAGGAATAGGTCTGACCAGAGTTGGCAGCTCTGAGAAGGATCCATGCAGGAAAGTGAGCGGGCCCTCCTCTGCTGTCTAGCTTTGTTTCTCATGATTAAGCCACAGGGAATAATAAATGAGAAATTCCTCTGTCCATCCACTTGCATTGGTTTACAGAAAAAAGATACGGATATAAAATTTCTCTGTGACCGGCCATTACAAAGCCGCCAAGTGGCATTGTGGAGAACACAAAGGTCACCACAACTCTTTTGTCTTTTTATAGGCTGTGCCCCTTTAAGTTCTGTCTTTTGTGTTTAAATGGGTTGAGGGCAGTCGCGTGCTTTATCTCAAATTCCATTTACAATCACAGTATGATACAATACAGAAGGAGGCCATTCGGTCCCTCGTGACAATGCAGGCTCTTCGAAAGAGTTATCCAATTAGTACCACCCTCTTGCTCTTTCACTGTAGCCCTGTGTGTAATATGCCTTTAAGAGGTGTCAGCATGACATCACTAGAGGGGAAATGTGTCATGTGATCCAGTCTTAGTTTCACTTGTGCTTTGAGCAGAGTGCAGCACACACAGCTCTGATGACTTCAAGCCTTATACCCATGTTTAACCGTTCTCATGTGCCTAGTCTTAATAAATGAACCTACGGTGTGTTTACCCAATCACTTAAGAGTGATTGGTGCCTTATTTCATTATAAAAATACAACATGGTGCTCCGCCATGGTCAAATAACCTGGCAGCAGGATTAAGTACAGGTATGACATGGTGAACAGCTTTAGGTTGCACTACATGACGTGAGAAGAGCTTTGACGTTTTGGTCAGACCACAGTGAAGTTGCAGTGTGAACACAGCACGGTGACTGTGAAGAAAAGCTTTGGAGACACAGAACCAAGCTAGTGCTCAAGTAAAGATGCAGTGAGCGGACAATCACTTGCAGTGAGATTGCAGTGCAAGGCAAGGCCTGTCAGTTCCACGAGTGGGACAGCACATCGGGAGGACCAGCACCAGATTAGCTCAGCCGGGAAAGCGGGATGCGGAGCCAGATCGATGGCAAGCAAAGAGAGAGTCAGACAAAAAAAAAACCCAGAAAAAACTGTCATAAAAATTGGGCCAGGCAAGGTAGCGATTATAACAGGTGGCTTCGGGAGTTGCTGAACAATAAGTTTAATAAAAAGCGAAAACCCGGATGCTTCATGGTGTGTTCCTGCCACAACTTATCATCGTGAGCGGAACTTCGGAAAAACGCACCAAAGTGGCTCCAGAGACACTCCTCCCAGGCATCACGGAAGAAGGAATGTCAAAGGGTTATTGTCAGAATGTCCAGAAAATTCCCCAGTTTGAATTGGGATGCAGTTGCCCTACTGTCCGAATTCAAAATGTTTAAACAGCGTACAGAGCTATGATTTCTTGATTCAAGTGTATCTGAACCAGGCAAGCAAACCATAAAAATTCCCCTAGCAATTGGAAAGGAAGGTTTACACAGGCTGAACCTGTCAGAATTAACAGCAGAAGAGCTAAAGGATCCCTAAAAGATATGGACTACATTGGAAGACCAGTTCAGAATCAAATTAAACTTCCATATTCATCGACTAGAGCTCATGTAATTTCGACAATAGCCGACAGAATCCATAAACCACTTCATCAGCAGATGCAGAGAATGTGACTTTCAAACGCAGAGCTAGCAGACAGAATTATTGAGTTGGTTACCGCATCCCACTCCCATAGAAGTATTCCAAAAAGATCTGCTAGACAAGGCCAAAACCTTTTAGCGTCGATGAGCTACTCAAGGGTGGACGTGAGTATGACGTGACCCTCAAAGGTCGACAAAGCTTTACAACCCCAATTGTTGACACACTCACTACAACACCAAAACCTAGCAAGACATGTGGAAAGTGTGGCCTTCTGCATGCACCAAGGAAATGCCCAGCGTTCCAGTAATCCTGCAAGACATGTGGCAGAAAGGGTCATTGGCAGTGGCAGGGCACTAGAGCAAAGGCTAATGCAGCTACAAAGAGCCGTGCACTAATCTAAACAGACTGTACACAACGGGCACCTTCAAGCAATAAGAATGACCATTCGGTATCCCATCAGAAGCATATACGTGAGGTGATTGATAAATCTGAAAATGACAATGGTGTGTACAACGTGACAAAGAGTGATCAACACATGTTTCACATTGTCAATCTCTGGAAAACATGGATGCCATCACACTGCCCTAAGTGTTTGCCAAGATTCAAATGATCTGTCCAAAGACAGTTGGTAACTATTTTGTTATTGGCCAAGACTGACTCAGGGGCAAGTGCCAACAAGTGCCAACTCTACAAATTCTAAAAGACATATATTCACAGATGTGGAAGGCCATGGCAAAACCTACTGCTATGGAACTTTCACCATTCACTGATTCCATGTGGAGGATCCATAGTCCTGGAGTGCAAGTACAATCAATCCTCCTGGATGGCACAGATATTCTACATTGCGAAAGCTAAAGCCCCAGCAATTGTAGATCTACTGACATGTCGTGATGACCTCATACAAGTTAACAATCCATGGAATCAGTCTGACATCACAAGGCAGATCAACCTCAGGAGCTACTCTTATCACCTCAGTTCACAACTTAACATTGAAATATCTAGAATGTTTTGACAAAACTGACAGTTTCAAGTGAGCTGCAACATCACGCTTGCAGGAGAATGCAAGTCCGTCAATTGATCTGGTACATTTTGTACAACACAAATGCCAGCAGTTATGAGAAGAAACAGTGAAAGATTCTACACTACAGAAACTGTGGAAAACCATAGTCCCAACTCCTTGCTCTTTCACTATGGCCCTGTAGCTTTTCCTTCAAGTGTTTATCTGATTTCCTCTTGAAAGTTGCTACTGAATCTGCGCCCACAACCTTTTGGGAGTGCGTCTGAGGTCACAAAAACTTGCTGTGTGGAAACCTTTTCCTCGTGTTGCCTCTGGTTCTTTTGCATATCACCTTAAAATTGTCCTCTGGCAAGCGAACCTCCCATCAATGGAAACAGTTTCTCCTTATTTAGTCTATCAAAACCCTTTCTGTTTCTGGATGAGGATCTCCCCCTGCCTGGAGCTACTCATCTCCAGCCATTGATTTGGACTACAACAGGGAAGAGGATTGCAGGCTGGACTGATGTCCTTTAGATGGCATGAACTAAATGAACTGGGATCACTTTGGAATCTTTGGAGTAAGTGAATGGGTGAGGGGAGGGGGGAGGGGCGGCACCTGATGTTGAAAGGGGGCGCCACCCCCACCCCCAAAACTTCCTGCCCAAGGCCTGAACCTGATTTATTTTTGGGATTTCCCCAAGCCCCAGAACTCTTCCTGCCAACCTGAAAATTAAGGCTGGTTGGGAAGCGGCCCTTCAGTGGTCAATAATTGGCCACTTAAGGGCTTCAACTGGGGAAAGGGCTCCCATCGCCCCCAACTCCCCAGTGTGAAATTTCAGAGAGGTCGGGGAGGTGGGAACCCAGCAGGAAACCCATCCAAGCAATTTTACGCTCACCACCCCGCCCCCCCCCCATCCCCCCAACAAACCCACAGGGGGGGAGTGTAAATTTCTGTCGGTGGTGCCATTTATGATGCGTAGGATTTCCATCATTGATTCTGCCCATGTTCTCTCACATATGAAAATAAGGTAAAAGTCTTACAAAATACTTCACCATGGCAACAAAGCTCCTTTAAAGCAGTGGTAGACATATTCCCAGGTGGTCTTGAGGCGCAGTGGTTAGCAGCCCTGCCTCAAAGCTGAGGGTTCAAGTCCCACCCCAGGACTTGATGGCCAAGGGAGGTGCATTTATAACACGGTCAACAGGCTGAGTATCGACCTGCAAATCCTTCCAACACGCCAATGCAGGTGGCAAGAGCGGGAGAGATTCACTTGGTCCCCATTAACTTTATCAAGGTTCCGCCTTTGGTCCTGAGTATAACTGGCTCCATACTGGCTGCTCCACCTCATTTAAATTTTGGGGGCAAAGATGGAAACGGCTGGAGCTATGCTGTCACTTAGTTGGCTGCACATTTTTCTCTGAGGAAAAGGGTTTTGGCTTCAAGTCCCAATCCAGAGACTGAAGCCCAAAATTTAGGCCGACGCTCCCAATGCAGGACTGAGGGAAAGATATACTGTCAGAACTGCCATCTTTCAAAAGAGATGTTAATTTGAAGCCCGGTCTTCCCTCTTGGGTGGATGTGAAGGATTCCATGGCACTATTTTGAAGAAAAACAAGAGAGTTATCCCTGGTGTCCTGTCCAATATTCTTACCTTAATCGACATCACAGAACAGATTATCTGGTCATTATCACATTGCTTTGGGGGCTTGCTGTCTGAAAATTGGCTGTCACGTTTCCAAAATTACAACAGTGACTACAAAAGTACTTCATTTGCTGTAAAGTGTTTTGGGGCATCCTGGAGTCATGGAATGTGGAATATGAATATAAGTTCCTTAACATTTAATTCTTTAATCCATAATTATATTATATATGCATACAGGCAAGTAGATATAACACAAGATTTTGGAAAGATCTTGCAAGTTTTTCTCTTACATTTGTGGCCGTGGACTTTGTAGTGTATTGCATTGTCCATTTAAGGCTACCATACACACATGTACCAGCAGAGGGAGTCTGTTAGGAAGAGATACTAAAGGATCCATAATTAATAGCTCACAGAGTTCGAATTCTATCTGACTCTGGCTGAATATATAACCTCTTTTGTCCCAAGAACTTGACAAATGTACAGTTCCCCCAGAGTTGTGACTGTAAAGGGACTGAACTTGAAAAGACCTGATTGGGACTTCTCCAATCTGGGCAAGATCTGTGTCAGATATTTGGTCTGTATGAATGGGCTGACAAGTTAGCCTGCACGGAGCCATATCCAAAATGTCAACTCCACTTACATATTAAACGTAGTTTTCATTAAAAGTAGCAGCAAAGGATTTAATCACTCCACCAATGGCAGCTGTGCCTTCAGCTGCCTAGACCATAAGAGCGCTGGAATTCACTAGTTTCTCCGTCTCTCTACCTCTTTTTTCTCCTTTAAAGCACTCCTTAAAACTTGCCTCTTTGACTAAACTTCATCTGTCTTAATATCTTGTGTGCCATCTTATGTGGCTCAGTGCCAAATTTCTTTTGATAACACTACTGAGAAACACCTTGAGACATTTTAATGCTTGTTGTGGTTAACAAACAGATCACTGGGGTTCAGTGCTAGAAGAATAGAATTGAAAATCAGGTAAGTTATGCTAAACTTGTGTGGAATGCTGGTTCGAAAAAGGATATAGAGGTACTGGAGCAGTTACAAAAAAATACTTACCAGAATAATACTAGACCTGAGAGGTTTTAACTATCAGGAAAGGCGGAACAGGCTGGAGTTCTTTACTTCAGAAAAGAGATGACTACATGGTGACCTGTTAGAGACCTTTAACATTATGAAGGGTTTTCATTTGGTTAGAACAGTCTAAAATTAGGGCTCATGAGTATAAGATAGTTTTAAGAAGTTCAAGAGAAATGTCTTTACTCATAGAGTGGTAAGAATGTAGAACTTACTACCATTGGGAGTAGCTGTGGCAAATAGGAAACATGAATTTAGGGTTAAGTTAGATAAACATGAGGGAGAAAGGATTAGAAGGATGTGTTGGTAGGGTGAGATGAAATAGAGTAAGAGGAGGCTTGTGTGAAGCATAAACACTAGCATAAGCCTGTGGGGCTGAATGGCCTGTTGCTGTGCTGTAAATTCTGTGTAATACTAACATGTGACAGGGTGATTCTGAATATTTACTAGAATGAATTATCCTGCCAAATTCTCTCTGATTATAGTCCAATGAAGACACAGTTGTCTACATCCAAAACACTTGTTCAATCTGACTGAGGCCTGGAAAAGAATTTTTTTTTTGAGAAAAACACAAGTATCTGCCAGCATTTTTATATTCTGAACAGAATTTGTGTCAGGGGAGCACTGAATTGTGAAAACATCAACTCAGATTCCAAGCATAACGTCAATACGTGAAGGGTTGTACAATCAAATCACCGTTAATATTCAGGATGGATTGCCCCCATTTTATCTTTCTTCCTTAATTCAGACCCTTCCTGCGTGCACAGACAAGACTTTGGACTGCATGACAAGTACTTTGACATGTGAAGATTCAGTAATAATGGCTGCCAAATTGAATATGAAGATAAGTGGTCTATAATGTATAACATACTTTCTCAGATAGAAGGTACTGTAAAAAATATGTGGCGTACAGGTTACTGCAGACAGTGTGCAGACTCTGAATAACAAGCATTTTGCAGAGTTACAAAGCACAACGGATTCCAAATAAATGTATGAGCCTGAACACAATCCAAATTACCTACCATTCACTTTTGAAGACAGGATTTCTGATGCAGCCAGAGGAGTTAAATCTATAAATGCAGATTGTGCGCTGTGCTGTTCTCAATTCTTTGTATTTTGGTGTTCAGACAGGGCAGAGTTACCACTGAATCTGCTTCTGTCACCCTTTCAGGGGGAGCATTGCAGATCACAACTCGCTGCATAAAAAGAATTCTCCTCACTACCCCCAACCCCCCACCCCCCCACCCCCCCCCCCCCCCCCCCCCTGCCACCCCATGCACCCAACCCCACCCCCCCCAGCCACCATTTCCTTGTGTCAACTGTGACTCAGTTGGTGGCACTCGCGCCTCTGAGTCAGTGGAACTCTAGGTCCAATTCTCTTTTCAGGACTTGAGCACAAAAATGCAGGTGGTATTGAGGGAGTGCTGCACTGTTGGAGGTGCCATCTTTCAGATGATATGTTAAACTGAGGTGAGGTCTTGTCAGCCCTCTCAGATAGATATAAAAGATCTTGTGGAGTTACTTCAAAGAAAAGCAGGGGAGTTCTCCTTGGTCAATATTTATCCTTCAATCAAATCACAAAATCAGATTTTTTTGGTTATCATATTGCTGCTTCAGGGACCATGTTGAGCGCAAGTTGGCTACTGCATTTCCTACATTACAACAGTGACTGCACATCAGAAAAGTACTTAATTGGCTGTAAAGCACTTTGGGTCATCCTGTGGTTGTGAAAGGTGTTATATAAATGCAAGTCTTTTTTCATTTGCGAATTATATTAAATCCTTTGGTTACTGACCTTGCTGCCAGTGGAAACAATTTCTCCTTATCTACTCTAATTACCCTGCCAACATAAGATCATACAAATGGAGTGGGCCATTCAGCCCATCGAGCCTGCTCCGCCATTGAATAAGATCATGGCTAATCTGACTGTGGCCTCAACTCCACTTTCCTGCCTGTGCCCCATAACCCTTGACTCCCTTGTAGAGCAAAAATCTGTCCAACTCAGCCTTGAATACATTCAATGTCTCAGCCTCCACTACTTGCTGGGGGAGAGAATTCCCAAGACTACTGACCCTCTGAGAAAAAAGTTCCTCCTCATATCCACCTTAAATGGGAGACGCCTTATTTTTAAATTGTTACCCCTAGTTTTAGATTCCTCCACAAGGGGAAATATTGTCTCAGCATCCACCCTGTCAAGCCTCCTCAGAATCTTATAACTTTCAAAAAGATCACCTCTCATTCTTCTAAACTCCCAATGATGAAAGGCCCAACCTGCTCAATCTCTCCTCATAAGTCAACCCTTTCATCCCAGGAATTAGCCTAGTGAACATTCTCTGAACTGCTTCCAATGCAAGTATTCCCTTTTTTAAGTAAGGAGACCAAAACTGTTCACAATATCTGGTCTCAACAATGCTCTGGACAGTTGTAGCAAGAGTTCCCTACTTTTATATTCCACCTCCCTTGCAATAAAGGCCAACATTCCATTTGCCTTCCTAATCACTTGCTGTATCTGCATGCTAATGTTTTGTGATTTACAGGCAAGGACAGCCAGATCTCTCTGTCCTGTAGCATTCTACAGTCTCTCTTCAGTTAAGTAATGTTCTGCTTTTCTATTCTTCCTGCCAAAGTGGACTACCTCATATTTTCCCCATGTCATACTCCATCTGTAAAATGTTCACCCACTCACTTAACTTGTCTATATTCCTTTGTAGACTCTTTCTGTCCTGCTCACAACTTGCTTTCCTGCCCATCTTTATATTGTCAGAAATTTGACCTCAAAACTGTCGGTCCCTTCATCCAAGCCATTGATATAGGTCATAAATCATTAAGATCCCAGCACTCTTTCCTGTGGCATTCCACTAGTTATGTTTTGCAATCCTGAAAATGATCCATTTATCCTGACTCTCTGTTTCCTGTTAGCTAGCAAAGTCTCTACCCATGCTAATATATTATCACCAAAACCATCTGGTGCAGTAACCTTTTATATGGCATCTTATCGAATTCCCTTGGAAAGCCAAATACATTACATCTCCTTGTTCCCCTTTATCACCTTGCTTGTTACATCCTCAGAGAATTATAATAAATTTATCAAACATGGTTTCTCTTTCACAAGGCCATGTTGACTCTGCCTGATTGTTTTATTATTTCCTAAACGTCCTGCTACTACATCCACTTCCCCAATAACATATGTTAGACTAACTGGTCTATAGATTCCTGCTTTCTGGCTCCCTCCTTTCTTGCATAGAAGTGTTACATTTTCAGTTTCTCAATCTGCTGGGACCTTTCCACAATATAGGGAATTTTGGAAAATTTCCATCTATGAATCCACTATCTCTGCAGCCTAGGATGCAAGCCATGAGGTCCAGGATTCTTGTCAGCCTTTAGTTTTCATAATACATTTCCTCTAGTGATTGTTTTATGTTCCCCTCTCCCTTTTGCTCCCTGTTTTAGGAACATAGGAACAGGAGAAGAACATTCAGCCTGTCGAGCTTGTTCTGCCATTCAATACAATCATGGCTGATCGAACACTTCAATGCCTTTTACCCACACTATCCCCATAACCCTGTACATTATTGTTAATGAGAAATATATCAATCTCTACCTTAAACATACTCAATGACTGAGCTTCCTCGGCCCTCTGGGGTAGAGAATTCCAACGATTCACAACCCTCTGAGTGAAGAGATTTCTCTTCATCTCGGTCCTAGGTGGCTGTCCCCTTATTTTGAAATTGTGTATCCTGGCTCTGGACTCCCCAACCAGTGGAAACATCTTACCTGCATTTACCCTGTCTATTCCTTTCAGTATTTTGTAGGTTTCAATGAGATCACCGCTTGTTCTTCGAAACTCTAGAGAATACAGGCCCAGTTTCCCTAAATCTCTCTTCGTAAGACAATCTCGCCACCCCTGGAACAAATCTGGTGAATCTTCGCTGCACTCCCTCTATGGCAATAATATCCTTTCTGAAGTAAGGGGACCAAAACTGCACACTACTTACTCCAGGTGAGGTCTAACCAAGCTTCTATACAATTGAAGCAAGACTTCACTACTCCTGTACTCAAATCCTCTTGTGATAAAGGCTAACATTCCATTAGCCTTCCTAATAGCTTGCTGCACCTGCATGTTAGCCTTCAGTGACTTATGAACAAGGACACCCGGGTCTCTCTGTACATCTACACTTTCTAATTTATTACCATCTAGGAAATACTCTGCACATCTGCTCCTTCTACCTAAAGTGAATAACCTCACAATTTTCCACATTATATTCCATCTGCTATGTTCTTGCCAACTCACTGGCCAGAATTTTCCCGTCGGTGATTTGGGGGCGGGGCCCGCTCGCCGATGGGAAAATGACGCGGGATGACATCAGGAGGAACCCCCGACATCATCTCGGCCCATTTAAACTTTTAGGAAGGCGGGCGCACAGCGAAATCAGCTGTTCACCCGCCGACCTGTCACTGGCCAATTGAAGCCATTGACAGGATCATTAAGCTCATTGAAAGACCTGCCCGTCCAACCTTAAGGCTGGCGGGAAGGCCAGGAGCCTCGGCGAGCAGGCCAGGAGCCTCAGTGGGCAGGCCAGGAGCCTCAGTGGGCAGGCCAGGAGCCTCGGCGGGCAGGCCAGGAGCCTCAGTGGGCAGGCCAGGAGCCTCAATGGGCAGGCCAGGAGCCTCAGTGGGCAGGCCAGGAGCCTCAATGGGCAGGCCAGGAGCCTCAATGGGCAGGCCAGGAGCCTCAGTGGGCAGGCCAGGAGCCTCAGTGGGCAGGCCAGGAGCCTCAATGGGCAGGCCAGGAGCCTCGGCGGGCAGGCCAGGAGCCTCAGTGGGCAGGCCAGGAGCCTCAGCGGGTAGGCCAGGAACCCCAGCGGGCAGGCCAGGAGCCCCAGCGGGCAGGCCAGGAGCCTCAGTGGGCAGGCCAGGAGCCTCAGCGGGTAGGCCAGGAACCCCAGCGGGCAGGCCAGGAGCCCCAGCGGGCAGGCCAGGAGCCTCGGCGGGCAGGCCAGGAGCCTCAGTGGGCAGGCCAGGAGCCTCAGCGGGTAGGCCAGGAGCCCCAGCGGGCAGGCCAGGAGCCCCAGCGGGCAGGCCAGGAGTTCCAGCGGGCAGGCCAGGAGCCTCAGTGGGCAGGCCAGGAACCCCAGCGGGCAGGCCAGGAGCCCCAGCGGGCAGGCCAGGAGCTCCAGCGGGCAGGCCAGGAGTCCCAGCGGGTAGGCCAGGAACCTCAGTGGGCTTCTGAAACAAGATAAAACCACATCCACTGGCGGGATGAGGTTTCATCTCAGTTTTTGAAAAGTTTATTATAGTTTCACTCATATTTATTAACATGTCCCATCTCGTGTGACAGTGTCACATGAGGGGGACATGTTAATAATGTTTTTCTTTCTCTGTTTTTAAAGTTTTTTAAAAATTCAGCGGTCTCTCTGAGACAGCACTTAGTCTCAGGGAGCAGTGTGCTCTTTCTCGCGCATGTGTGAAAAAGCGCACTTTGACAGAGGGGGAATCCCTCCACCTCCGGCACAGGAAGCACTGGGTGAGTCCGTTTGACCTTCTTCAGAGCTGAAGAGGGATGGAAATGTGATAAAATTTACACTGTTCAAGGGGGGGTGGAGCAGGTGAAGCTGGATAGTAGGCTAGCGATAGATGGGGACAAAGTAGAGCACTGGTTTCAATCTTATTTGAACTTAGGTGGGTTAAAAGTGAGCCTACAACTAGTTTTTGCTGCTTTGTGTGCCTTAGTTTTTGGTTGGATACTCTCCTTGACTGCCTTTGTTAACCATGGGTGGTTCATCCTTCTCATCGAGTCCTTCTTTTTAACTGGGATAAATTTTTGCAGAGCGTTATTAAATATCTGCTTAAATGTTTGCCACTGCTCATCCACTGACCTTCCCCTTAGTCTATTTGCCAAGCCCACTTCGGACAACTCTTCCTTCATACCTTTGTAATTGCTCATAGTTAAGTTGAGGACACTGATTTGAGACCCGAGTTGCTTGCCCTCAAACTGAATTTGAAATTCCACCATGTTGTGATCGCTACCCCCTAGAGGATCCTTAACTATGAGATCTCTTATTAATCCTACCTCACTACACGTTACTAGATCTAAAATAGCCTGTTCCTGGGTAGGTTCTGCAATGTGTTGCTCAAAGAAACAATCCCTGATGCACTTTACAAATTCATCTTCCATGTTGCCAGTCTGATTTGTCCAGTCAACATGTAGATTAAAATCACCCATGACAATTGTAGCGCCCTTTTCCATTATTTCCCAATTTATACTTTGTCCTACAGTAATGCAACTCTTTGAAGGCCTATAGATGACTCCCACCTATAAATGACATGTTCCCCTTGCTATTCCTTATTTCCACCCAAACTGATTCCACATCATGATCTATTGCACCTATATCACTAGTCAACACTGCACTGATACCTTCCTTTATTAACAAAACTACCCCACCTCCTTTTCCTTTTTGCCTATTTTTCTGGAATATCGAATACCCTTAAATATTGAGTTCCCAGCCTTGTTTACCCTGCAACCATGGCTATCAAGTCATATCCATTTACTTCTATTTGTGCCATCAACTCATCTATCTTGTTACAAATGCTGTGTGTATTCAGATAAAGAGCCTTAAGCTCCGACTTTTTATCATTATTACTCATTCTGGTTCTAATTTCTGCTGCACTCTTCTGCGTATATTTTCTGCCCCTTCCTGTCACACTTTGATTGTCGTTCGCCTCTTCGCTACCCTGCACCTCTGTTCTCTCATTTCCTTTTGATTTTTTAAACTGGGAATTTTTAAACTTTGATTTTTAAAACTTTTTAAGTATGGAGGAGATTAAATGTTCACATCAAGTCTCTCAGCATCCACCTTCAATTCTGTTCAAGTAAACGGGTGCGTGTTATTCCAACTTTCAATTGCTGTTGTCTCTTTTTGCAATAACAATTTTAGGCTTTGACTGTTTCGATTCACTTGTATCTTGTGCTGATGGTTACTGCACACAAGCTGAATCTTCAATGTCAGCACCACAGCACTTAGCTGTGCCTGCTTCACTTTCCATCCTGTGTCTGCGCTGGGCTATCATTCAATTCATTATCATTCTGGTTGGATGGATTGACATGAATCTGTCTTCCACAGGGTAGCTGTGGCTGTGATGAAAACAATCTGTGATGTTGCATTAGGAGCTGCTCTACGGCCCAGCCTGAATGGTAAAAGTTGCCATGGTCACCGTTCAGAGGAAGCTGTTTGTAAAGAAAAACTTCAGAACATAATTGAAATGCTCCACTCTCCTCATCTGGACGATTGATGAGTGCAAATGTTTGATTACCCACAATTGTATGAGTTCAACAAACATCTGAGAGGTGAGCTCAAATCCATTAAGTGAAACCAGTTTGTTAGAAGTTCCTTCGCTACTGCAAACAGGAGACTGGAATCTGGTGAGCATCTACTTGTGAAGAAAACAAACTCCAGACTTTTTTTTATTTGTTCATAGGACATGAGTGTCACTGAGAAGGTCAGCATTTATTGCCCATCTTTAACTGCCATCACAAAGGTGGCGGTGAACAGCCTTCTTGAACTGTTGAAATCCATCTGGCATAGGTACACCCACAGTGCTGTTAGGAAGGATGTTCCAGGATTTTAACCCAGTGACAGTGAAGGATCAGTGGTATAATTCCAAATCAGATGGTGTGTGACCTGAAGGGAAACTTGAGGTGGTGATGTTCCCATGAACATGCTACCCTTGCCCTTCTAGGTGGTAGAGTTTGCAGGTATGGAAGGAGCCTTGGTGAGTTGCTGTAGTGCACCTTCGAAACGGTATACAGTGCGGCCACTGTGTGTTGGTGGTGGAGGGGGTGAATGTTTAAGATGGTGGATGGGGTGCCAGTCAAGTGGACCACTTTGTCTTGGATGGTGTCAAATTTTTTGAGTTGGAGAGACAGACAATTGGAGGTATTCCATTACACTCCTGGCAGTATTTTGCAGATGCTGGACAGGCTTCGGGGAGACAAGAGGTGAGTTACTCACCACAAAATTCCCAGCTTCTGACCTGCTCTTGTAGCCATAGTATTTATGTGGTTGTCCAGTTAAGTTTCTGGTCAATGGTAACCCCCAGAATGGTGATGGTGATGGATTCAGCAATGGCAATGCTGCTAAACGTCAAGGGGAGTTGGTTGGATCCTCTTTGTTGGAGATGGTCATTGCCTGATACTTGTGTTGCGTGAACATTACTTGCCACTTATCAGCTCAAGCCTGAATATTGCCCAAGTCTTGCAACATTCGGTACAGATGGTTTGTGTATCTGAGGAGTTGCAAATGCTATTGAACACAGTGAACAAGCCCACTTCTGGTGTTGTGTTGAAAGGGAGGTCATTTATGAAACAGCTGAAGATGGTTGAGCCGAGGACACTACCCTGAGGAACTCCTGCAGTGATGTCCTGGAATTGAGATGATTGATCTCCAATAACCACAACCATATTTCTTTGTGCTCGATATAACTCCAACCAGTGGAGAGTTTCCCACTGATTCCCATTGGCTTCAATTTCACTAGGGCTCCTGGATGCCACACTCTGTCGTCTACTGCCTTGGTGTTAAGGGAAGTCACTCGCACCTCACCCGTTGAGTTCAGCTCTTTTTTCGACATTTGGAGCAAGGCTGTAATGAAGCCCAGAGCTGAGTAGCCCTGGCAGAATGCAAACTGATCATCAACGTACAGAGTATTGCTGAGTAAGTGCTGCTTGATAGCACTGTCGGGGACACATTCCATCCCTTTGCTGAGTAGATTGATTGGATGTAATGGGTCGGATTTGATTTGTTCTTTTTTTTGGGGATAGGACATATTTGGGCAATTTTCCACATCAGGTAGATGCCAGTGTTGTAGCTGTACTGGAAGAGCTTGGCTAGTGGCATGGCTAGATCGGGAGCACAAGTCCTCTGTACTATAGCTGGGATGTTTTCAGGGACCTCAACTTTTGCTGTATTCAGTGTACTCAGTTGATTCTTGATATCGCAGTGTTCCTGTATCACAGTGAACTGGGACAAATCAAAAGGTCCCATTGTATCAAGAACAACCATCAAGCATCCACGGTGTTGTGGCAGAGGAGCAGCCTGCAGTGGTGTAATGTGAGAGAAATCACTTTTATCCTGCATTTAGTGACACCATAAGCCTTGATCAGAATGGAGATAATTGTTTAATTCGCCCATCGATCACCTGGAGATGAATAAGAACATGAGACTTAGAAGCAGGAGCAGGTTATTCAGCCCTTCGGGCCTGCTCCGCTATTTGATAACATCATGGCTGATCTGGTTGTGGTTTCAACTCCACTTTCCTGCCTGCACCCCCATTACCTCTTACTCCCCTGTCTATCAAAAATCTATCTAACTCAGCCTTGAATAAATTCAATGGCCCAGCCTTCACTGCTTTCTGGGGAAGAGAGTTCCACAGACTAACGCCCTCAGAGAGAAAAAAATTCTCAACTCTATCCTAAAAGGGACATCTCTTATTTGTAAACTGTGTCCCCTAGCTCTGGGGCCGGATTTTCAGCTCGGTGTGCAGACTCACGCCTGACACGCACCAGTGTGAAATAGTGTTATATTTTGGTCGACGGGCGCATACAAGAGTCGGCAGTGTGCCCGCTGACAATTAAGAGGGCTAATTAATTAAATTGAATTTTTCGCGGCCCATCCAACAGTTGGTGAGTGGGCAAATAGGCCAAGTGGCCTTTGCAGTTTTTGTGAAACCTCATCCATGGGGCAGGTGGTTTCGAACAGTGACAAAAAAAAAATTAAAGTTTTTAAAACTCATATTTCACATGTCCCTGTTGATGTAATTCACAAGTGGGGACATAGTTACCATATCCTTAAAACCTTTATTTCTCATGTTAAAAATCTTCAACTCCCTGAGGCAGCTCTGTGCCTTCAGAGAGCCTTCACTGAGTGTACCCCTGCACATGCACACACCTCAGCACTTGTGCTCCTCCACCCCCCCCCCCACCCTCACCCAGGCAGTGCTGAGGTTATCAGCGCGCATTTCACGTTGGCTGGCCGAGAATAGGCCAAACAGAGTGAAATCGGAGTGGGGGCTTGATCGCGGGTGGCAGACCCGCCCGACAAGGGGAAAATCCTCCTCCTCGTCTTCCCCAAAGAGGAAACATCCTCCTGGTTTCCACCCTGTCAAGTCCCCTCAGGATCTTACGTGTCTCAATAAGATCAATTCTTATTCTTCATTCCTCTAAACCCCAATGGGTATAGGCCCAACCTGTTCGACTTTTCTCCATAAGATAGTCCCTTCATCCCACGAATCAGTCGAGTGAACCTTCTCTGAACTGCTTTTAATGCAATTACAACCTTTTATCAAATAAGGAGACTAAAATTATACACAATATTCCAGATGTGGTTTCACTAAGGCCCCGTACAGCTGCAGTAAAACTTCCCTACTTTTATATTCCATTCCCCTTGCAATAAATATCAACGTTCCATTTGCCTTCCTAATCACTTACTGTGCCTGCACTCTAACCTTTTGTGATTCATGCATTAGGACACTCTCACCATTTAAATAGTATACTGCTTTACTATTCTTCCTGCCAAAGTGGACAAGTTCACATTTTCCCATATTAAACTCCATCTGCCAAATTTTTGCCTACTCACTTAATCTACCAACATGCCTTTGCAGACTCTTTACCTCGTCTTGACAACTTACTTTCCGATCTACCTTAATGTCATCGACATTTAGTTACCATACCTTCAGCCCCTTCATCTAAGTCACTGATATAGATTGCAAATAGCTGAGGTTCTCTGTGGCACTCCACCAGTTACAGCTTGTCAGACTGAAAAACGCTAATTTATCCCTATTCTCTGCTTCCTGTTAGCTGACTAATCTTTTATTCATGTTAATATGTTACCCCCTACACCGTGTGCTCTTATCTTGTGTAGTAATAACCTTTGATGTAGCAACATATCAAATGCCTTTTTGAAATCCGAGTGTACCCCATCTAAAGGTTCACAGAATCACAGAATGGTTATGGTGTAGAAGGAGGTCATTCAGCCCATTGTGTCTGAGCATTTTAGTTTAGTGCCAATCTCTTGCCGTAACCCCGCACGTTGTTTCTTTTTGAATAATCATCCAGTGCCCTCTTGAATGCCTCAATTGAACCTGCCACCACCACACTTCCAGGCAGTGCATTCCCAATCCTAACTACTTGCTGTGTGAGAAAGTTTTTTCTCACCTCGTATTTGCTTCTTTTACAAAACACTTTAAGACTGTACCCTCTGGTTCTCAATCCATTTATGAGCAGGAACAGTTTCTCCCTATCTACTCTCTCCGAAACCCTCATGATTTTGAAAACTTCTATCCAAGTCTCCTTTTAGCCTTCTCCTCTCCAAGGAAAACAGTCCCAACTTCTCCAATCTTTCCTCAATACTGAAGTGTCACATCCCTGGGACCATTCTCTTAAACCTCTTCTGTACTCTCTCCAATGTGTTCACATTCTTCCTGTAGTGTGGCACCCAGAAATCTACACAATACTCTAGCTGAGGTCTTACTAGTGTTCTATATAAGTTCATCATAACCTCCTTGCTCTTGTACTCTATGCCCCTATTAATGAAGCCTAGAATACTGTATGCTTCAGAAACAGCTCTCTCAACCTGTCCTGTCACCTTTGTATGTACATATACAGGTCTCACTGCTCCTGCACATCCTTTAGAATATTACCCTTTATTTTATACTGTCTCTCCAAAGTGTATCACCTCACACTTCTCCACACTGAACTTCATCTGTCATCCATCTGCCCACTCCACCAATGTGCCAATGTCCTTTTGAAGTTCTACACTGTCCTCCTCATGGTTTACAATTCTCCTAAATTTTGTGCCATCCACAAACTTTGAAATTGTTCCCTGCACACCAAGATCTAGATCATTTATGTATATCAGGAAAAGCAGGGGTCCCAATACCAACCCCTGGGGAACTCCACTACAAACCTTCTTCCAACCCGAAACATACCCATTAGCCATTAGTTTCTTGTTTCCTATCCCTCAGCCTATTTTGTATGCACGTTGCTACTGTCCCTTTTATTCCATGACCTATAACTTTCCTCACTAGTCTGTTGTGTGGCACTGTATTGAGCGGCTTTTAGATGTCCACATACACCACCCTGATCAACCATCTTTGTTAACTCTTCAAAAAACACCAGCAAGTTAGTTAGACATAATTTTCCTTTAACAAATCGATGTTGACTCTTCTGAATCAATCCACATTTTTCCATGTGGCTATTAATTTTATCCTGAATAACTGTTTCCAGGGGCAGAATTTTCGACCCGAACGGGAGTGGAATAGTGGGTGATGAGGTTGGGCGAGTGTCCCAATGTCATTGCGCACTCTCACAATCTGTTGGTCAGTGGGCATGCGTGAAAGGCGGCAGTGGGCCTGCCGACGACCAAGAGGCCTATTCAGGCCTTTAAGCAGTTTAATTAATTTTATTTCTCGCCGCCCGCGGATGGATAGGCCAGGCGGCCTTTGCATTTTTTATGAAACCTCATCCCCAGGCAGGATGAGGTTTCCAACCCTTACTAAAGAAAACAGTAAAACATTTTTAACATCAGTTTTTACATGTTCCTCTTCATGTGACTGAGTCACCTGTGGGGACATGTTTACATCATTTGTAAAATTTTTATTTTTGTATTTAAAATTCTTCAGCTCCCTGAGGCAACTCTGTGACTTCAGGGCTGCTTTCAGGGCGCACGCGCAGACTTCAGCGTCTGTGCTCCTCCCACCACCCCACCCCTGCCCACACCGGCAGCACCGAGCGTTTCAGCGTGTTTCACGCTGGCTGGCCGTTAATTGGCCAGCCAGCATGGTTGGGGCCTGATTGTGGGTGGCGGGCTCCTGATCCCACCCGCAGCATCTACCTGGCAAGGGGGAGATCCTGCCCTCAAAGTTTCCCCACCACTGAAGTTAAACTGGCTGGTCTGTAATTGCAGGGGCAGACCTTTACAAACTTTTTTGAACAAGGGTGTAATGTTTGCACTTCTCCAGTCCTCCGGCACCTCCCCCAAATTGTGGGAACATCGGAAGATTATTGCCAGTGCCTCTGCAATTTCCATTCTCACTTCCTTTAATATTCTTGGATTCATCTCATCTGGTCCCAGTGCCTTACCAACTTTAAGTGCCTACAGCTTATCTAATGCCTCCTCCTTATCAATTTTAAACCCTTCTGGTGACTCAGTTTCCTCCTCTGTCACCTTGGCCTGGGCAGCAGCAGTTCCCCTTTATCCACCTTTTTTTGTGACTTTCTCAAATAATTCTAATAAATTAGTTACACTGGATTTCTCTTTCACAAACCCATGTTGACTCTCCCTGATCACATTATGATTCTCTAAATATCCTGCTATAACTTCCTTAATAATGGATTCTAGCAATTTCCCCGTGACAGATGTCAGGCTAACTAACCTATAGTTTCCTGGTTTCTGTCTCCCTCCTTTCTTGAATAAAGGTGTTAAATTTGCTACTTCCTGGGGCTCGTCCAGGAATTTTGGGAGATTATAACCAATGCATCTACTATCTCTGCAGCCACTTCTTTTAAGACCCTAGAATTCAGGCTACCTGGTCCTGGGGACTGGTCAGCCTTTAGATCTAATAGTTTTCCCATTACCTTCTCCCTGGTGATGGTGACTATTTTAAATTTCTTCCTCCCTTTCACCTCTTGATTTTCAAGTATCTTTGGGAAGTTTCCTAAGTCTTCTACAGTGAAGACAGATACAAAATACCTGTTCAACATTTCTGCCATTTCCTTGTTTTCCATTATCAATTCCCCAGGCCCACTTTCTAGAGGACCAGCACGAGCTTTAATTACTCTTTTCCTATTTAAATATTTGTAGAATCTCTTACTATCTGTTTCGATATTACTAGCTAGCTTTCTTTCATTCCCATGGCCTGGTATATCCCCCACTCTACCATTTCCACCAAGCCAGTGGATCAGTCCTGGTTCAGTGAAGTGTGCAGGAGGGCATGCCAGGAGCAGCACAGGCATACCTAAAAATGAGGTGTCAACCTGGTGAAGCTATAACACAGGACTACTTGTGTGCCAATCGGCATAAGCAACAAGCAATAGACAGAGCTAAGCGCTTCCACAGCCAACAGATCAGATCCACACTCTGCAGTCCTGCCACATCCAGTTGTGAATGGTGGTGGACATAGCTGCTAGACTAGGTCTGCGACAGGTGGTGAGGGAATCAACAAGAGGGAAAAACACATTTCACCTCATCCTCACCAACCTGCCTGCTGCAGATGCATCTGTCCATGACAGTATTGGTAGGAGTGACCACCGCACAGTCATTGTGGAGACGAAGCCCTGTCTTCACATTGAGGATACCCTCCATTGTGTTGTGTGGCACTACCACCGTGCTAAATGGGATAGATTTCAAACAGATCTAGCAACTCAAAACTGGGCATCCATGAAGTGCAGTGGACCATCAGCAGCAGCAGAATTGTACTCAAACACAATCTGTAAACTCAAGGCCTGTAACATTCCCCCACTCTACCATCAAGCCAGTGGATCATTCCTGATTCAATGAAGAGTGCAGGAGGACATGCCAGGAGCAGCACCAGGCATACCTAAGCCTGAGGTGTCAACCTGGTGAAGCTACAACACAGGACTACTTGCATACCAAACAGGATAAGCAGCAAGTGATAGACAGAGCTAAGCAATCCCACAACCAACGGATCAGAGCTAAGCTCTGCAGTCCTGCCACATCCAGTCGTGAATAGTGGTGGACAATTAAACAGCTCACTGGAGGAGGAGGCTCCACAAAAATCCCCATCCTCAATGATGGAGGAGCCCAGCACATCAGTGCAAAAGATAAGGCTGAAGCATTCGCAACAATCTTCAGCCAGAAATGCCAAGTGGATGATCCATCTTGGCCTCCTCTGGAGGTCCCCAGCGTCACAGGTACCAATCTTCAGCCAATTCGATTCACTCCATGTGATGTCAAGAAACAGCTGAAGGCACTGGATACTGCAAATGCTATGGGCCCTGACAATATTCCGGCAATAGTACTGTAGACCTGTGCTCCAGAACTTGCCGCACACCTAGCCAAGCTGTTCCAGTACATCTACAACACTGGCATCTACCCAGCTATGAGGAAAATTGCCCAGGTATGTTCTGTACACAAAAAGCAGGACAAATACAACACAGCAAATTACTGCCCCATCAGCCTACTCTTAATCATCAGCAAAGTAATGGAGGGGGTCATCAACAGTGCTATCAAGAGGCACTTGCTTAGCGATAACCTGCTCCATGATGCCCAGTTTGGGTTCCGTCAGGGCCACTCAGCTCTTGACCTCATTACAGCCTTGGTTCCAACATGGACAAAAGAGCTGAGCTCCCGAGGTGAGGTGAGAGTGACTGCCCTTGAGGTGAGGTGAGGTGAGGCGAGGTGAGGTGAGAGTGACTGCCCTTGACACCAAGGCAGCATTTGACAGAATGTAGCATCAAGGAGTCCTAACAAAACTGGAGTCAATGGGAATCAGGGGGAAAACTCTCTGCTAGTTGGAGTCATAACCAGCCCAAAGGAAGATGGTAATGGTTGTTGGAGGTTAGCCACCTCAGCTCCAGGACATCACTGCAGGAGTTCCTCAGGGTAGTGTCCTCAGCCCAACCATCTTCAGCTGCTTCATCAATGACCTTCCTTCCATCATAAGGTCAGAAGTGGGGATTTTCACTGATGGTTGCACAATGTTCAGCACCATTCGTGAGCCTCTCAAGATAGAGTCCTTAGATACTGAAGCAGTTCATGTCCAAATGAACGAAGAGAACAAAGAAAAGTACAGCACAGGAACAGGCCCTTCGGCCCTCCAAGCCTGCGCCAATCATATTGCCCGTCAACTAAAACATTTTGCACTTCCGTGGTCCGTAACCCTCTATTCCCCCATCCTTTTCATGTATTTGTCAAGCTGCCTCTTAAACACCACTATCATACCTGCTTCCACCACCTCCTCTGGCAGATTCCAGACACTGACTACCCTCTGCATAAAAAACTTGCCCCGCACATCTCCTCTATAGTTTTCTCCTCTCACCTTAAATCTATGTCCCCTAGTAATTGACTCTTCCACCCTGGGAAAAAGCTTCTGACTATCTACTCTGTCCATGCCACTCATAATTTTGTAAACTTCTATCAAGTTGCCCCTCAATCTCCGTCGCTCTAGTGAGAACAATCCGAGTTTCTCCAGCCTCTCCTCATAGCTAATAACCTCCAGGCCAGGCAGCATCTTGGTAAACCTCCTCTGCACCCTCTCCAATGCCTCCATATCCTTCTGGTAATGTGGTGACCATAATTGCACGCAATATTCCAAGTGTGGCCTAACCAAGGTTCTATACAGCTGCAGCATGACTTCCCAGCTTTTATACTCAATACCTCTGCCAATGAAGGCAAGCATGCCATATGCCTTCCTGACTACCTTATCCACCTGCGTTGCCACTTTCAGTGACCTGTGGACCTGTACACCCAGATCCCTCTGCCCGTCGATGCACTTAAGGGTTCTGCCATTTACTGTATATTTCCTGCCTGTATTAGACCTTCCAAAATGCATTACCTTGCATTTGTCCGGATTAAACTCCATCTGCCATTTCTGCGCCCAAGTCTCCAACTGATCTATATCCCATTGTATCCTTTGACAATCCTCTTCACTATCTGCAACTCCTTCAACCTTAGTGTCGTCTGCAAACTTACTAATTAGCCCAGTTACATTTTCCTCCAAATCATTTATGTATACTACAAACAGCAAAGGTCCCAGCACCGATCCCTGCGGAACTCCACTAGTTACAGCTCTCCATTCAGAAAAGCACCCTTCCTCTGCTACTCTCTGTCTTCTATGACCAAGCCAATTCTGTATCCATCTTGACAGGTCACCTCTGGTACCGTGCGACTTTACCTTCTGTACCAGTCTGCCATGAGGGACCTTGTCAAAGGCCTTACTGAAATCCATGTAGATAACATCCACTGCCCTTCCATCGTCGATCATCTTTGTAATTTCCTCGAAAAACTCGATCAAGTTAGTGAGACACGACCTCCTCTTCACAAAACCATGCTGCCTCTCGCTAATACGCCCATTTGCTTCCAAATGGTAGTAAATCCTGTCACGAAGAATCTCCTCCAATAATTTCCCTACCACTGATGTAAGGCTCACCGGCCTGTAATTTCCTGGATTATCCCTGCTACCCTTCTTAAATGCAGCAAGACCTGGGCAATATCTGGGCTTGGGCTGGCAAGTGGCAAGTAAAATTCATGCCACACAAGTGTCAGGCAATGACCATCTCCAACAAGAGGGAATCCAACCATCACCCCTCGATGTTCAATAGCATTACTATTACTGAATCCCCCTCTATCAACATTCTGGGGGTTACCATTGACCAGAAACTGAACTGGGCTAGCTGTATAAGTACTATGGCTACAAGACAAGGTCAGAGGCTGGGAATCGTGTGACGAGTAACTCACCTCCTGACTCCCCAAAGCCTGTCCACCATCTACAAGGCACAAGTCGGGATGAGTGCACCTCCAGCAACACTCAAGAAGCTTGATACCATCCAGGACAAAGCAGCCCACTTGATTGGCACCCCATCCACAAACATTCATTTCCTCCACCACCGGTGCACAGTAACAGCAGTCTGTACCATCGATACAAGATGCACTGCAGGAGCTCACCAAGGCTCCTTAAACAGCACCTTCCAAACCCATGGCCACTACCATCTAGAAGGACAAGGGCAGCAGACAAAAGGGAACACCACCACCTGGAAGTTTCCCTCCAAGCCACTCACCATCCTGACTTGGAAATATATCACTGATCCTTCACTGTCGCTGGGTCAAAATCCTGGAACTCCCTCCCTAACAGTCCTGTGGGTGGACTGCAGCGGTTCAAGAAGGCAGCTCACCACCACTTTCTCAAGGGCTATTCGGGATGAGCAATAAGTGCCGGTCTAGCCAGCAATGCCCACACCCTGTGAATGATAAAATTACTCTACTTTCTCCTTCTTTATTTTTTATGGGTATTCTTTGCTGGCTCTTAAAATCTGTCCAATCTTCTGACCTACCATTAATCTTTGCAGTTTTGCTTTTTTCAATTTGATACAATTTGATGCCACACTATAAATGACTGGAATTGATTTCACGCACCTAGTTTTTATCATGTACTGTCCTCCACTCACTGCCTTTTACTGAGGAATCACACTACTATCATTGGGAGACTTTGCTATAGCTTCGCTCATGAGATCTGTTTGTTGGAGAATCTTTTAAAGTAGCCTCTGTAAAATACACATGAGTTTCCTCTAAAATGGATTGAGTGCTGTGAGTTCTGCTGCAAATTCCAACCTGCAACCACCCCCACAACCACCCAGACTATGAAAGTTCTGAATCAGTCTAGGAAGGACTGACAACGTAGAGCTTCATAGGATAGAAATTATTGACTGACATACTTGGAATGGACAACCATCCAGCACTGACCTGGGTTCTCCAGGAATGGTGGAGTCACCTTCTGGGTATTCTTGTGAGTAAGCCCATGAGACATTTGATAGGCGACATTAGCAAAAAATGAGTGTCTTTTCCATTATCGTTTCACACTTCTTTGCTTTAGTTGTAAAGTTATCAGAGGTGGGATAAAAGGAAGTTTGTTTGGGTGCAGGGGTTTGAGATTGTGGAATGAAGCCTCCAGAGCTGGTTGTTGTATTTTGTTTGTATTGTTTGCCTCAGAGCAATGCAGAGATGACACTAGTTACTAAGTATGCAAGAGTTTTAAAATATCTCTGCTTTCATAAAATGTCGGCCCCATGCTTATCTCAGCTCTGGCTTCTAAGATTTTCATTGTCTGTTTAATTTGCTCTGAGTTTTTTTTATTCATTCATGGGATGTGGGCATCACTGGCTGGGCCAGCATTTGTTGCTCATCCCTAACTGCTCTTGAGAAGGTGGTGGTGAGCTGCCTTCTTGAGGTGCTGCATCCCATGTGGTGTGGGTACACCCAGAGTGCTGTTAGGGAGGGAGTTCCAGGATTTTGACCCAGCAACAGTGAAGGAACGGTGATATATTTCCAAGTCAGGATGGTGAGTGGCTCGGAGGGGACCTTGCAAGTGGTGGTGTTCCCATCTATCTGCTGCACTTGTCCTTCTAGATGGTAGCGGTCATGGGTTTGGAAGGTTCTGCCGAAGGAGCTTTGGTGAGTTCCCACAGTGCATCTTGTAGATGGCACACCCTGCTGCCACTGTCCACACCCAGGCTCAACCAATCAAATACAGTGAGCGTAGATCTCTTACCAGACTTGAACACTGCAATGAGATGCATAACCGCAACCCTCAAGGTGATCCCAACACCTTGGCTACCCGTGTTGGCACTCATCGCCACCCCCAACCCGCTCCCACCCATCGACCACGACATGGCAACCCTCTGTGAAGCTCAGCGGATTGAGGAAAACAAAATGCCTCCTCATTCACCAGGACCTCACCAACATCCTTCACCTCCACCTGACGTCATGTCAGCCCTTTTGGACCCATGCACACAGCCTCGAGGAAATGCGATTTCAGTTCTGAAGAAGCTTGGAAAAATGAATGGTCCTCACAAGAAGTCACGAACAGGCACCTCGTGAAAGACCCAGAATGCTCCTGCTTTCGACCTCCCATGATGCTCACACACATCCCTCAACCACATCCATACAAACCATGGCAGGTGCAGATACCTGATGCACAAATGGAAAATTAAAAACTCTCCTGTGGTCACCCGTAACAGACCATGGAACACATAACTACTTGGTGCCCGACTCATAAATATGTAGGAGGTATTGCACCGATACACACCACCACTCCTGACGTAATCCTGGCTTGATCACCTTGATGCAAAACAAAAACAGAATTACCTGGAAAAACTCAGCAGGTCTGGCAGCATCGGCGGAGAAGAAAAGAGTTGACGTTCCGAGTCCTCATGACCCTTTTTATCTCTTTGATGCAAAATTATATTTGTTGCTCTATACCCAGCCATATGAAAAAAACAAAAAGTTACCAGACTCACATAATCAAACACAGCACAATTGAATGCTAGACTGGTAACTGTAGAAACAGCAGCAGTCACCACTTCCACATTATAAATCCCAGTTTCATTGTTTAGCTACAAATTCAAATAAAGTTACGCAATTGAGAAATTTTATAACTTGAAACCACCACCAGGTTTTTGAATTTTCACTCTAATTATTCCTTCTTCCATTTTTCACTGAAAGAATTGGATTCCCCTTGAGCAGTCATGAGTTGCGATTTTCTGCTGAGAATGTAGTTTATAAATCTAAACTAGTATTAAAAAAAAGACTTTGAAGCTTAATCCTAATTGATTAAACAGAACAGAAAAATCCAAGCTATCAATGAGCTCGTTTAACACATTTAAATACACTATCGCAAGTGAAGTAAATAATCAATGTATGTCTTTGTTTACATATCTTGATCTCAAATGAGGCATTAAACTGAAATATTAAACTGTGACATTAGACTGAGACATCAAACTGAGACATCAAACTGAGACATAAAATGAGACATCAAACTGAGACATTAAACTAAGACATAAACTGAGACATCAAACTGAGACATTAAACTGAGACAAACTGAGAGATCAAACTGAGACATTAGACTAAGACATCAAACGGAGACAAAAACTAAGACGTTAAACTGACAAACTGAGACATTAAACTGAAACATTAAACTGAGACATCAAACTGAGATATTAAACTGAGGCACCAAATTGAGACGTTAAACTGTGATAAACTGAGACATTAAACTGAGGCATCAAATTGAGACATTAAGCTCTGCCCTCTCAGGTGAATGTAACAGATCCCATGGCACTATTTCAAAGAAGAGCAAGAGAGGTATTCCCAATGTCCTGACCAATGTTTATCCCTCAATCAACATCACAAAAATGAATCATTAGGTCGTTATCATGTTGCTGTTTGTGGAAGCTTGCTGTGCGCAAATTGGCTGCTGCATTTATTACATTACAACAGTTGCCACACTTCAAATGTACTTCATTGGCTGTAAAGTGCTTTCACTCATAAAAGGCGCGATATAAATCTAACTTTCTCACTTTCTTTTTCTTTCTTGGTTAACCACATCTCTGATGGGTATGAGAACCTGTTACTAGTAATTTTCACAGGATTCTCCCGAGTATCTGCTGTAATTTCAGAGGAAGAAACCCTGAGGAAACCTCCATTGCTGATCTTCCAAGGTTGTGACAGTTGAGTTGGCAATTAAAGTGGAAATTCGATATTTAAGTCTCCAAATCGTGGAGCTAAGTTATCCACATAAGTGGAAATTTTACCCGCTAGCATGAAGTGCCCATGATCTCTCTGTGTGAACTTTGTCTAGAGAGCTTGGAAGACAGCCGCAACTCACGGACCCTGATGGATGTGTGCAGGATGGGGGACTATTGGACTCTTAACCAATTAGGATCGTGCAGATGGACACTGTACACATCCCTTTAGGTTCAGGGTTAATGTTTCTTCTTAAAAGATTTTTATTTATTTGTTCATGGGTTGGTGAGTGATGCTGGCAAGGCCAGCATTTATAGTCCATCTTTAATTGCCCTTGGGCAGATCTTACCCCCGTCGGGGGTTGGGGGGGGGGGGGGGGTTGTGCGGGAATGGGACCGGGCGCGAGTGGGCGGGTTCCCGATCGGCGCCCCTGTTTGGGGGCGTGCCGCCATTTTACGTTGGCCCGTCCAGCGTGACAATAGCCCTGAAGCGCTGTGTGCTCGGTGGGGGGAAGGTGGGTGCGGCGGCGGGGAGGGGGATTCCCTGAGCAGGTCTGTGCCTTCTCTCGTGCATCCGTGAAAGGGCCCACAGCAAAGTGCTGCCTCCGGGAAATCGTTTCAACCTTAGAAACTGCGCTGAACGGAGAAGAAAAAAATTATTGACATGTCCCCTCATGTGTCACTGTCACATGAGCTGGGACTTGCCAATTACTTGAATGTCAAAAACTTAATAAACCCGCCCGTGGACGAGGTTTCATGTTTTTTCAGAAGCCCGCCAGGGCTCCCGGCTTGCCCGCCAACCTTAAGGTTGGTAATTACCTCAATTAGGTAATTAACAGCCTACCGAACCGAAAATCTAAATGACGTGGGGTGACATTGGGATGCACGCCCGACATCACCCCGTGTCATTTTGCATGTCAGCATGCAGGAAATTCTGCCCCTTGAGAGGGTCATGGTGAGTTGCCTTCTTGAACCGCTGTGGTCCATGTGGTGAATGTACACCCACAGTGCTGTTAGGAAGAGAATTCCAGGATTTTGACCAACTCAGGGTGGCGGGTTCCTTGGAGGGGAGCTTGGAGGTGGTGCAGTGATGGTATTGCTGTGAAATTGCGGCATTGATTTCAACGCAGTCAATCGTCAGGAGCAGAGTAAAGAAATGTTATTGACCAACCAATGATGCTTAGTGCTGGCAGGTCTGACTATAAAGAGATGCAACACTGACAGAAATTGACCAGGAGGGCTAGTTACCTTATCCTAACTTCATACAGGTTTACAGTACCTTGGAGCACCAGAGAATTGGAGTGGCAGGAATTCTAATGGATCTTGCAAGTCCTGTTTTCTTCTTTTTGTTTTTGCTAGCAAAGGAATTAGCCTGGAGGAAACAACAAGCTCAGGCCAGAGAGGGAATAGACATATTATCCTTTAAGGACCTCACCCCCACGCTAATGCTGCAGTGTTCCCCTGGCCTAAATGCTCTTTGCTCCCATGTCCCTGGACTCTTGTGGAAGCCTGTTCACCCCACCGTTGCAGACAAACTTTTTATGTCCTTTGGAACTCACTTCATAAAACTCTATGCCTTACTGATCGCTTCTCCAGCTTTTGGAACTTTCCCCCATCTCATTGGAGAATTGGGGGCGTCGTCTCAGACCGAAAGGTCAGTCATTTAGGTCCTGGGTCCTCAGACCAGAGGGGAAGTTTCTTAATTCAGTGGGTTGTGAGTCTTTGGAATTCTCTATCCCAGACAGCTGTGGATGCTCAGTCTTTGAGTATTTTCAAGACCAAGACTGATAAGGGAATCAGGCAATGTGAGAATCAGGCAGGAAAATGTTGTGATGGTATTGCCTAATTCAACCAATGGCGTTGAAAATCTGCCAGGAGCCTGCTGAGTGGCGGAGCAGGTTCAAGGGGAGACATTGGGCCTACTGCAGCTCCTATTCCTGATGTTCTTATATTCTTTCAGTCACCCTATCTAATCCCTCTGTCCATTTTCTTAGGCATTGTGATGCCTCTTGCATTAAAGGCGTTAGAAGCAAGTTGTTGTCCATTATTTGTAGAACTACCCAAAATTTACAGCAGGCAAACAGGCCATTTGGCCCATCTGCTCTGTGCTGGTGTTTATGCTCCACACTATCCTCCTCTCGCTATCTGATCCTGTCAGTAATTTTCTTTTGATACCACAAATCACAAATTAAAATGCTCATGCTAGAGGTGCTATAGAAATGCAAGATGCTGTTGCTAAATTTATTCCTTTTGGCTCTGTTTGATTTTTCTTTTGTTCTCATCCAGACCATCTGGCTTCTCTTTCTTCCTTAATAACATGCTAATTTGCTAGGCTTTTTTTCCTAATGGATTGCTTAATGTTGCAAAAATAAAAGCATTTCTCCTTCAGCACCGATGTAGAAGGTCCCTAGTGGGCAGTAAATACTAAATGATCTGGCTAGTAACAAGATTTTGCTCTATTATCTCCTAAAAAGATAATGTTTCGGGAATTAGATACTTCAGGTAAAGTCACTCACCCGTAACTTTTGTAAATGTGTGTACATGTACAGATGCACAAAGGCAAGAGGGACTTGTGTAACATTAACCAGTGCATCAGAGAAAATCAGGAAATGCACAAGGGTGGAAGAGACCAAGGTGGTTGAAATTAGACAAAAGGATGTTGGACCTAGATCGGTAGAATGCGAACAATAGAAAACTAGTGAGCGTCTCTCATTCCGTTTGTCTATGTGTCCGATTGTCTCTTTGAACAGGTGGAGCAGCTGGACTTGCATATGAACACGTATACAACGACACAAAAACACAAGAGATAGGAGCAGGAGTAGGACATACGGCCCATCGGCTCTGCTCCGCCATTCAATATGATCATGGCTGATCTTGGACTTCAACTCCACTTTCCCACCATCTCCCCATATCCTTGCATATAGCCAATGTGGGGAAGGTAAGGTAAGGTTGTGTTTAGCTGAGCTTGAAGGCAAGGTTTATGTAAGGTTTATAAAGGAATATGTGTGGGGAGAAAGGCATTGAAGTGGATGATCAACCATGATAGTATTGAATGGAGGAGCAGGCTTGATGGGCTACAATGATCCAGGTGATTTCAAAATCTGTCACATGGTTGGTTTGGTGCCAGTAAATCTGATTGCTTCCCCCACACTCTTGTGTTACCTCTACATTCCTGCACCTGCTTTTCTGAGCCCAAGATCCTGCGTCCCTTATGTTTTTGTTTGTTCGTAGGATATTGGTGGTGCTGGTTAGGCCAACATTTATTACCCATCCCTAATTGCCCTTGAGAAGGTGGTGTTGAGCTGCCTTCTTGAACCCTTGCAGTCCATGTGGTGTAGGCACACCCACACTGCTATTAGGAAGGGAGTTCCGGGAGACGAATTGAAGAAGTTCTCTCAAAGGACTGTCACAACCACAATGGGCTCATTGACCTCCTTTGTTGCTGTGAATAATTTCCAGTGCTCTGTGTTAAGATGGCATCACCTTTTAAAACATCTTTGGAGATTAGATAGAATTAACCCACAGATTTGAAATAATGGGATATTTATGAAGCATAGAGTGGACGGTTGATAAGCTTCTGATACACTAGAGATTTGAGTGAATTGTATTTAGGTAACTTAGTATAAGATGGCTTTAATGGTCATTTCCATTTTATTTTACAAAATGAATAATAGGCAAAACATGCAACATTTCTTTCAGCTGTTTTCATGTTAGGTTATATAATTAAAGCAGGGAACAATTAAAATGAAGATATCACTCAGATAATAGATGTCATTACTTGTCTATTGTGCTCAATTAGATAGAGGCTTATGAAGTGAGACTGAAACCAATTGATTGAAATTCATTGTTAAATGATATTTCTGCAGACTGACTCTCAATAAAGAACTAAACGTTTCCTCAATGTCTTATTATGCACTGGTGTTGTGAGTTAATGAGTCCATTTCTGATCCATTACAACCACATTTGACTTGTATTACTGTTGTCTCCCATGTCAAGTGGCATCTGATTAGGAACAGCAAGGAAAATACATGCCAATTTCATGATTATAAAATCTAACCTTGTGATATCCTTCTCCTGGTCATGTGATTGAGACATATTGATTATAGAGTGCTGATGTTCCATATGTAAGGTTGCCAGCATTCCAGGATTGTCCTGCAGCCTCCAGCAACTAAACAGGAATTGCCTGGGAATTGCTGGCCAGGGAGGATAAGCATTTGAAGAAAGTCTTCATAGATATGAAAATGTTGGAGTTGGGGAAAAGGGCTGTTGGACCAGGCGGCATGATTGGAAGTGAGCAGTCATGTTGACAAAACCTCTAGGAAAACTTCCCAGCAGCATTGACAACCTCGTCCCTACTCTCATAGCCCATGGGACCTTGGGCACTTGGGAACCATTGCAAGCATCTACATTGTCAAAATGATTGTGTCCATCATGCTGTTGTTCGCTACAATGATCCATGTGATTTCAAAATCTGTCACATGGTTGGTTTGGTGCCAGTAAATCTGATTGTTTCCTCCACAATCTGTGTTATCTCTACATTCCTGCACCTGCCCTTCTGAGCCCAAGTTCCTGCGTCCCTTATGTTTTAGTTTGTTCACAGGATATGGGTGGCACTGGTTAGGCGAACATTTATTACCCATCCCTAATTGCCTTTGAGAAGGTGGTGTTGAGCTGCCTTCTTGAACCTCTGCAGTCCATCTGGTGTAGGTATACCCACACTGCTATTAGGAAGGGAGTGCCAGGATTTTGACCCAGTGACAGTGAAGGAACAGTCGATATAGTTCTGAATCAGGATGGGGTGTGCCTTGGAGGGGCACTGCAGGATGTGGTGTTCCCATGCATTTGTTGCCCTTGTCCTTCTAGGTGGTAGAGATTGCGGGTATGGAAGGTGCTCATTAAGGAGCTTTGGTCAGTTGTTGCAATGCATTTCAGAGATGGTACACACGGCTGCCACTGTGCGTTGGGGGTGAATGTTTAAAGTGGTGGACAAGCCACCGATCAAGCGGGATGCTTTCTCCAGGATGGTGTCGAGCTTCTCGGGTGCTGTTGGAGCTGAACTCATCCAGGCAAGTGGACAGTATTCCATCACACTCCAGACTTGTGCCTTGTGGATGGTGGACAGGCTTTGGGGAATCAGGAGGTGAGTTACTCTCCGCAGAATTCCCAGCCTCCGATCTGTTTTTGCAGCCATAGGGCAGAATTTTGCCGTCGGTGAACAGGGGGTGGGGCCCGCTCGCCGACGCGTAAAATGGCGCAGGATAATGTCGGGCGGTAGAAGGGACGCGAGGGTGGTTAGTGGGGGCTCAGAAGAAGACAAGGACCCACGGGGTGGGGAGGAGGATGTCGGGGAGGTCAATGTAGATGGGGGTGGGATTCTCTGGAAGATAAGGAACGTGCACATCCTGGAAGGGCAAAGGTCCTGGTTGGTAGGTGATGGTGACGAGGTGGAAGGTGATGCTAGGAGGGTCCACAGTGATGGGAGAAGGATGTCGGTGACTGGGGGAGGGGAAAGGATGAGGGAGCTGAAAACGTCCTTTGCAACCACCAAGCTTGTGTGGACGCAGGTGCTGCATTGGAGTGCGATCAATGGGTGGGTGGAGATGCAGGTCGACTCAGATAGACAACTGAAAGAGAACCCCAGAAGGCAGTGTTGAAAATGCTGGGACATTGGGATGAGTGTGATGGAGGAAGGCTCTACGTGTGTGTGCTTGCATGAGGCTCCGAAAAGCCCTGACACACACACACACACACACACACACACACACACACACACACACGGCTGGGGAGGGGTTGCAGGAGGCAGACTCGCGAAGCCTGGAAATGAAGCTGAAAACACCATTGCACATTTTTCAGTGAACGTATATATATATATATATATTTTCAGTTATAAAGTGACAAAATGTGTTCACCTGTGCAATCACTTGTGATCAGAAATTTTCTAGGCCGAACACTTCCTCTATGTTCCACCCTGACACCCGCAGCGGGGGTGGAGACAGCCTGTGCAATGGTTAGTCCTGTTGCCCCCGATGACTTCAGCGTGTGTCCTCTGGAGAGCCGAGGGCTTGAGGGTCCCAGCTTACTCTGGCTGCCCTCCTTTGGGCCAGTTGCTCCATCTGTGGTGACAGAAGATGAGGTTGAGGGGGTCACAGGCAAAGGAGACTCGGAGGGAGAGGACAGCCTCTGAGATTCCTGAGTGGATGGCCTGGGGGTGCCCAGGTGCCACTCCTCCTCCCTTCGGGTGCCCGAAGGCCTCGACCTGACTCCTTGAGGAAGGAGCACCTGGTGGGATGTCAAGGTGCCTCGCTTCCCTCTCGCGTTGTCACTGCAGCAACTCAACCATGGCTACCGTGATGGAGTGCAGGCCTGGGTGATTCTGCGCGTTCTGCTGGACCAGGGTCTCCATAGTATCCGTCATCCTCCCCGTGGGGGCCTGCATAGATGCAAATGTGGGCACCACTTCATCAGACAGCAGGTGGACGCACTCCTCTGACTCGCGTGACACTCTGTTGAGGGTTTCCAACAGCTCTGCGTGATGTTCCCACACCTTCTGCTGACTCTCCAGGATGAGTTGGAAGGCTGAATCCAGGCTGACTCGGACCTCACAGATGCCTCTTGACCAGCAGTCCTCCGAGTGCCGGGGAGCTCGGATAAACTTGCTTCCTCCTGCTGCAGACACATGTCCATGTGGTGACCATGAGATTGTGAACATGAGCCTACTCTAGATCTAGGTCGCACTGAGGTGTGTGTTTACACTGGTGCAGGGTGTGGGTAAGCGCTGTGACAGGTCTTCCGGGCTGCTTATTTCCAGCTCTTCAATGGAGGAGTTGCCCTCTTGGCTGGAGGTGAGGACCTGGATAGAGCTGAGGGACTGGCTGGCTGAGGGTGTCAGTCACTTGGCAGAGCTCTCTGTGAACCAAAATAAAGATAATTAATGCATGGCAGCACAGTCAAAAGCAGGAGAGAGAGCACTCATAGTTGTGTTGAGAGAGGGATGATGTGGTGCCAGCTCCTCACATGGGTGTTCGCTGTCGACCTCACCATCTCAGCAGGCATGGTCCACGTCCTTACCAGTCAGCTCAGTGGCACACTCCTCAAAGTGAGTGTGGGGCCTACTGTGGGTTATTCTACCCCTGATCTGGGACCTCTCCCTGCTGTTGTGAGCCAGCTTCTCCTGCATGGAAACATGGGGAGAGTGTGAGCAGGAAGCATAGCACTGTGTGGAATGTTTATGTGGTGAGCGGAGGAGCCAGGGATGGGATGAGGTTGAGAGCTCCAGAGGATATGAGCCTGATGGAGATGTGAGGCTGTGTGTGTGAGAGTTTGTGGTGTTGTCCCTTGAGGTGTGAGATCCCTGTGGATGTGTGATGGGTGTGTGAGTTGAGAGTGATGAGTTGGCTGACTTACCCAGATGGGATGGATGAGAACATTCATCCTCTCCCTGCACTGGATGGCTGACCTCTTCTGCAGGGCAGCTGAACACCACTGCTATGCCGGATTGGTGACCTTGCTGAAACGATTGTCCTGATAATGAAAAACTTGCAAATGAAAAGAATCCGGAGGTGAGTCTTGAAGATTTCGAGTGATAGGGCTATGACTATTTCCTTTGGCATCTTGCTCCACTGTGTAGTTGTCTCTGGCAATGAAGATTATTGATACACTAAAGTATCAAGTAAAGTCCACTAAAACACAGGGCCCTGGAGTAACACCTTGAGCCCCTGAATGGTCCCTGCCCCTCCCAAAGCTACATGACATGACACTGACCATCAAAAGTGCATCACTCTGAGTGTGTGTGCCCAATTCAACCAACAACCCCCAAAATGGTATAACGTGAGCACCAGTTTAACTAAACTGTAGACACAACTCAACAAATTTCATGTACTCATTTCTGTTCTCAGAAAGAGAAAGAATAAATCAAGATTATTTTGGTCAAAAGACCAAAATCAGCTCCTTTGAAAACATATACACTCCAAATCTTAATGAAATCCTGTTGATATGATATTTGGCATTTCAAACAACATAATGTTTCTCATTTAATTTAAATAAATGGCAAGCGCTACTTAATTATTTAGGAATTCAATGCACATTAATTTTGATGAAGGCATATGATGAACACTGTTCAATTAATAAAATAACAGCATCTTGTCGAAACAGCATTCATGTATCTTTTAATTTGCAAACTGTTAATTTATGTTCAGAGTTAATTTGCCGTGATATTAGTTTTCAAACTATTTGATCTCACATGACAGTGCTCACGATAAATTGAACGATACGTTGTGTCGATTTGAAACCTATCTTGTTGCAGGGTGGGGGGTGTAGTTGCACGTTGACAAGTTACTTAACCAGCTTTGGGGGCAGCCTTTTCTATCGTTTTAACCTGCAGGAGGTTGAAACAGCTGCCTAGAGCAAGCAGGCTACATCCTTAATTTATGCAAATTGGGACCTGTGTCGCTATTATGCCTGTGATTTAATTTTAACTGGTGCCTGAATAATCCAGCTCCACCAAGTTTAAGCAGATCTATAGCTAGTCGTCATTCAGGTGCTCATTGACCGAGGTTGGCTCCTGGTCCAGCAATGCCTTGATTTTAAAATTCCCATCTTGATTTCAAATCTCTCCATGGCCTCACCCTACCCGACCTCTGTAACCTCCTCCGACCCTGCAACCTTCCGAGTTTCCTGCACTCCCTCAATTCTGGACTCTTGTGCATCCCTGATTTCCATTGTTCCACCATTAGTGGCCATGTCTTCAGTTGCCTGGGCCCTGAGCTCTGGAATTTCCTCCCTAAACCTCTCCTCCTCCTCTCTCCCCACCTTCAAGACACACTCCTTAAAATCTCCCTCACCTATCCTAATATCTCCATGTATGGCTTAGTGTCAGATTTAAGAAAGAATGAAAGTAAGACTTGGGCCTGAATTTTCAGCGATTTGGGGGCGGGGCCCGCTTGCTGAGGGGGAAATGACGCGGTATGATGTCGGGAGGAATCCCCAATGTCGGGAGGAATCCCCAATGTCATCCCGGTCCCTTTAAATTTTTAGGAAGGTGGGTGGGCAGCGAAATCAGCTGTCCGTCCGCCGATCTGTCAATGGCCAATTGAGGCCATTGGCAGAGCAATTAAGATAATTAAAGGACCTACCTGTCCAACCTTAAGGCTGGTGGGCAGGGCAGCAACCCCGGCGGGCTTCTGATAATACGTGAAACCTCATCCACCGGCGGGATGAGATTTCATGTCCATTTTTAAAAACTTTAACAAAGTTTATGTGATATTTATTAACACGTCCCATCTCGTATGACATTGTCACATGAGGGGGACATGTTAATAATTTTTAAATTTTTCTATTTTTAAAGTTTTTTGGACTGTCAGTAATCTCCCTGAGACAGCACCTAGTCTCGGGGAGCAGAGCACACTTTGACAGCTGGGGAATCTCTCCCCCCCACCCCCCACCACACAGGAAGAGCATAGCACTTCCAGTCAGGCAAGCCGCTGGGCGGGGCCTTAATTGGCCCGCCCACTCAAAATGGCGGCGGGCCCCGTTTCGGTGGCGGGGGTCAGCTGTCCGCCCGCCCTGAGCCGGTGGGGCCCGCATACCCGCCTAGGGCAAAATTCTGCATTTCTTGCATTTCTATAGTGCTTTTCACAATCACTGGACATCTGAAAATGCTTTACAGCCAATGAAATACTTTTGAAGTGTAGTCACTGTTGTAATATAGGAAATGCGATACCCAATTTGTGCACAGCAAGCTCCCACAAACAGCAATGTGATGAAGGCAAGATCATCTGTTTTTAAAATATTGATTGAGGGATAAATATTGGCCAGGGTATCAGGGATACCTCCCCTGCTCCTCTTCGCATTAATGCCACGGAATCTTTTACATCCATCCGAGCAGGTAGATGAGAACTTGGTTGAATGTCTCATTTGAAAGACAGCATCTCTGACAGTGCAGCACTCCCTCAATACTGAGCTGGAATGTCAGTCTTAATTTTTGTGCTCAAGCCTTGGGGTGGGACTTAGATTTGGAACTTTGTGATTCAGAGCTGAAAATGTTATCAACTGAGACATAGTTGACACTCACTAAGTTTGACAATGGTCCTGTGAAGCACTTCAGAATGTTTTACTATTTTAAACGTGCGATATAAATGCATGCCATTGTTATTTTTGAAGAGGCCTCTCCAAGTTGAGTCTAAAACTTTCCACTGTACACCCGGAACGAACAGGAGTTGTCCCAATTAGGCCATATTAGCAAAGTGACAGCCTGCCCTTCACCAGGGCATGTCCTTTTAACCCTTTCCCTGGAGTGAGTCTCTCCAGAAACTCCATCCCTCTACTTACAGAGAAACTGGTGGGAAACCAGGGACCACGTGATCTCTCCCAGTTAGCGGCCTATCTATGGCCATCTTCCAGGTGCGAAGTGAACCGGTCATTTAAACAGTGCCTGTGCGAATTAAAATACTCCTGGGCCTAAAACTTTGGCACTAGACTGAAACCGAGCTGAGGTTCCAGTAGACCCTATTATTTAAGAATGTTTTACCATAAAAGAGACAGGAACGCTTGGGATGCCCATGGAGCTTTTTCCGAAATCCCCACCCACGTGGAAACCCTGGAGATAAACAAACTATTTGCACTGTGTCTCTGACCTATCCCCCACTGAAGTTGCAGTTAAGGTTTACGATGTGATCCTAAACTGTTACCAGCTGAGGAAATGTAAAGAGAAGCCTTTCGAGTAACGAGAGTGACTTAAATCGTAGGGGCCGTTTAATAGTATCGAGCTGTGTTTGTTTTTTTTTAAGAGGGACTGCAACAAAACAGATTCCTGTTTTTTGCGGCAGAGTGAATGGCCTTCATGACGAATGAGTGATGGCTGCAGATTCGGTGATGGTTTTTGTAGCAGCATTAAATGATCGCACCCTTCTTCACTCTCAAAATATTACTGTGGGTGGAAGGAGGGGAAGGGCCCAGCTGTCGGTTTTAGTTCCTTCATATATGGCATGTTTTAGAATTCAGAACAGGCAGGAAATTACCTATTTAATAGCTTGCCAATGAAATGTTGCCTGTCATTTTGCGGGGTGCAGGTGACCAGCAATATTTATCAATATTTATCAATCGGTTCAACATTCGGTGAAAGCTCGAAACACAGCAACTGACAGTTTCCGGTAACGGAACTGTTAATAGAGAAAATGCTTTTGTTGAAATATTGGCATTGCCGTGTGACTCTGGTCAATCAAATTTCTCCTGAGGAATGATGTGAAATAATAAATCATGTTTGATTTATTCACAAGCAGCCTGCTTCATTTTTCTCTCTGTCCTGGTTTTGTCTCTGTTGATCCCAACTCCATTAAGGCTGCTGGAGCAATTTTAGGCCAAAGCTTGTTGTCAAAATATCGGTAAGACTAATGAGGCTCACAGTTATTAAATGAGTAGATGTTTCAGCAACTTCAGGAGAGGGGCAAGTACCTTTTTAACGATGTGATTAGTATTAATGATAGTCAATCAGCCATTCTGACACCAAAAATTAACTATTACGAGTGTGGAATCTCATTCCTTCAGGGTTAGAATTTTTCAGAGAGATTTTGCTCTCCCTCTTAATCCAATCTTTCTTTCCCGCTCTTTATTTCCCTTTTGGTATTTGATCTCATGTTGAATTCACCCCCCTGACTCCTTCTCAGTCTGTTGTTTGTTTATCATTTAAATCTCATTGGTTAGGGAGATACCCCATTGCTTGCACAGGTCCCAGATGCCCTGTTTCCCTCAAAATGTGCCATTATTAGCTTGCATTTTCCGCAACTTTATGGACAAAGATTGTTTTGAGCTGGAGGGTGCAGGGACAGTTCTAACACAGGGAAGGGGGATGGTGGCATAATGGGCACAAGTTCTAATTCCACTATGGCAGAAGGTAGAGTTTAAATTCAATTATTTAATACACCTGGAATTTAAAAAAATTCTCAGTAATAATGACCATTAAGCTACTGGATTGTCATAAAAACCCATCTGCTCATTCACGTCCTTTAGGGGAGGAATCTGCCATCCTTACACGGTCTGGCCTACATGCGACTCCAGACCCATAGGAATGTGGTTGACTCTTAATTGCCCTCTGAAATGGTCTGGCAAGCCGCTCAATTCAAGGGCAGTTAGGGATAGGCAACAACTCTGCCTTTGCCACTGATACTCACATCCCATGAAAGAATAAAATAAAGATGCTGTGCTACACCAATTTCCAGCCCATTATGAAATTGACAACTGCAACTTACATTTATGTAGCTGTGTTACTGTTGGAAAATGTCCCAAGGAGCTACACAGGGACACAAGGAAAACAAAAAGCAATAATTCTTATTGGAGACACTATTAGGTGCAGTAGTGAACATTGGACTGTTATGGAGTAAAACACTGGATTATTGTGTTCAGTTCTGGGCACCACACTTTAGGAAGGATGTGAAGGAATTTGAGAGGTTGCAGAAAAGATTCATGAGAAACACTCCAAGGATAAGGAGCTTCAGTTACGAAAAGAGATTGGAAAAGTTGGGGGTGCTCCCTTGGAGAAGAGAAGGTCAAGAGGAGATTCGATAGAGGTGTTCAAAATCACCAGGGCTCTGGACAGAGTGAATAGGGAGAAAATGCTCCCATTGGTGGAAGGACCAAGAACCCAAAGGCACAAATTTAAGGTAACTGACAAAAGAAGCAATGGCGACATGAGCAAAAACTTTTTCATGCAATGAGTGGTTAGGATCTGGACTACACTGCCTGAGAGTGCGGTGGAAGCAGGGTCAATTGAGGCTTTCAAAAGGGAATTGGATCATCATCTGAAAAGGAAAAATTGCAGGACTCCGGGGAAAAGGCAGGTGGGTGGCAGAAGGTGAATTGCTCTTCAGAGGCCCAGCACAGACGTGATGGGCTGAGTAGCCTCTTTCTGTGTTGTAATCATTCTATGATTTTATGATATATTCCAGAGCAGGAACCATTGTTATGATAAAAACAAAAAAAACTGTGGATGCTGGAAATCCAAAACAAAAACAAAAACAGAATTACCTGGAAAAACTCAGCAGGTCTGGCAGCATTGGCGGAGAAGAAAAGAGTTGACGTTTCGAGTCCTCATGACCCTTCGACAGAACTTGAGTTCGAGTCCAAGAAAGAGTTGAAATATAAGCTGGTTTAAGGTGTGTGTGTGTGTGTGTGTGTGTGGGGGGGGGGGGGGGCGGCGGAGAGAGAGAGAGAGAGAGAGAGAGAAGTGGAGGGGACGGGTGTGGTTGTAGGGACAAACAAGCAGTGATAGAAGCAGATCATCAAAAGATGTCAACAACAATAGAACAAAAGATCACATAGGTGTTAAAGTTGGTGATATTATCTAAACGAATGTGCTAATTAAGAATGGATGGTAGGGCACTCAAGGTATAGCTCTAGTGGGGGTGGGGAGAGCATAAAAGATCCAATAATTTTTTTCCAATAAATTATATAGATTTTTCTTTTCCCACCTATTTCCATTATTTTTAAATATCTTAAAATCTTTTATGCTCTCCCCACCCCCACTAGAGCTATACCTTGAGTGCCCTACCATCCATTCTTAATTAGCACATTCGTTTAGATAATATCACCAACTTTAACACTTATGTGTTCTTTTGTTCTATTGTTGTTGACATCTTTTGATGATCTGCTTCTATTACTGCTTGTTTGTCCCTACAACCACACCCGTCCCCTCCACTTCTCCCTCTCTCTTTCTCTCTCTCCGCGCACCCCCCCCCCCCCCCCCCCCCCCCCCCCCCACACACACACACACCTTAAACCAGCTTATATTTCAACTCTTTCTTGGACTCGAACACAAGTTCTGTCGAAGAGTCATGAGGACTCGAAAAGTCAACTCTTTTCTTCTCCGCTGATGCTGCCAGACCTGCTGAGTTTTTTTCAGGTAATTCTGTTTTTGTTACCATTGTTATGATATTCCTTGTGTTCTTTTCTCTATAGTTTGAAATTTCTGTGGAATATTCTTTCCAATAAAACAAGGAAACTTCCCCTGACATTGTTCAGGGTAAACTGAAACATACAGTGCACCACCAGTGTGATATTATATGGTGCACACTAGGGGAGTATTGACTTTGTGTGCAAGTGTAAAATAGATAACAATGAATTGGGTGTTTACCTTTTATATCTCTCCTGAGTTTTATCACCATTGTCTTCACTCAACATAGAAATCAGAATAGGTGTCAAACAAGCTGTCAACCTGCAGTTATATGGCACCTTTCACACTCTTGGGCCACCCCGAGGTGCTCCACAACTATGTCCAAGCTTCCGCTAACATTTTAATTCCTATGTTCTCCCTGGTGCCCTGGCCAGTGGTGGATTTACAGTTGGTGGGGCCCTGTGCGCAGCTTCATCTTCATGGCCCCCCTCCCTCGGGACCGCTTCCCTCTGCTCCCCAGTCTGGGGCTCTGAAGGCCAGCAGGTAGTCCCTCCTCAGGAATTGGCCATTGCCACCAGTTGAAAGGAGGCTCAAGAATGGTAATTGGAAACCAATATTTTTGTCTTTTCTTTCATATGCTTTTCCTTCCCCCTCTCCTGCTGAGGTTGGGAACACTGTAAGCAGTTCTACATGGGGAGGCGATGGAGTAGTGGTATTGTCACTGGACTAGTAATCCAGAGACCCCAGGGTAATGCTCTGGGGACCTGGGTTTGAATCCCACCACGGCAGATGGTGGAATTTGAATTCAGTGAAGATCTGGAATTAAAAGTTTAAAGATGACTGTGAAACCATTGTCGATTGCTGTAAAAACCCATCTGGTCCACTAATGTCCTTTAGGGAAGGAAATCTGCTGTCCTTACCTGGTCTGTCCGACATGTGACTCCAGACTCACAGCAATGTGGTTGACTCTTAAATGCCGTCTGAACGAGGGCAATTAGGGATAGGCAATAAATGCTGGCCTAACCTGTGACCCTCACATCCACTGTGGAGCACCTGTTTATTGTTGACTTGAGGATGCTGGGACAGTAATATTGAAGCACAGATCTATAAGAGGCACTCTTCCCATTTTATTTTCTAATCAGTGTGCTGCTGCCCTCTTAAGTTGGATGGAGTTCTAGTAGTCTATACACATTTTTTTTTGAATTACTTGTAGATCTCCATAGGCTCACATCATAAGGGGGCAAGTCCTGGACACCAGTGCTAATGTAAAATGCTATAATGCTTCTAATGCCCCATGTTCTGTACTGCTCTCTTCCCATCCCTGGCAGCCAAGACACATCATTATTTTGGTGCAGGCATCCCCATCCCAAAAGAAGAAATAGTCTTAAATTTTTCAAACTGTAAATAACCCAGAGTGTTAGAAATCCACTGTAAATGAGGATTAAGAAGAGCGGCAAAGGCTCTTTATCTTCAGTCAAGTCTTCAGACTTGCATTGGATAGCCTTGCACAGGGACTATTTAAAATAGGATTTTTCGTCTTGGGGAAAAATATCAGCTTTTACAGTGTCTTTGACAATTCTACATCAAAAGTTTGTTTGAGGAACCCAGGGTCTTGATATCTTAGCAAGAAGCGGTTGTTCAGAGGCATGCCGATTGAATTTCCTTTGAACTAATTTTTTTGAGACTGGATGTAAAATTACTGCATTCTTGTTAGTTATATAGAAGAAACAGGAGTTGCATGAATTTGTGTGTCTACTTTGATATTTCTTTACTGCAAAGACCAAGAGACATAACATTTGAATGGCAAAGCTGGGGATAAGGCTTCCTGCTGGAATTTAGTTCAAGACAATGTTTGTATGAACCAGCACGGCCTTTTGAGGGGGAAGATACTTCTGTTATTTTGGCTGGAATGGCAACCTGAAGAAGAAAAAAATGCATAAAAACTTCCTGTAACTTCTAATGTGAAACCAGGTCCCGTGTTTTGGAGGGGAAAGATGAGCTGCTGCTGTGTGCTGTTAATAGCTGATTTCTAGGAGAGAAAGGAAAAGCTATTCAGGTTCAACCAGCTAAATACAGGCCTTCACAGATACACGTGCCTTGAGCTGATTATATTGTCAACCAAAATCAATAAAATGTGTGTTTTCTTTTGAGAATAAAGCAAAAACCACGTTGGGGTAAGTTTGATAAATGAAGCAAAAAGATCATGACCTCTCTTGTACATTTGAGGCTTTTTGATTTGGAAGGCCCCATTATTTGAGGAGGAAACATCAGCCCCACTGTTAACATGACAGTGGCCAGCAAGAAACAAAATCAAGGGAAGCGTTCCCCACTCTGAAATCTTGAGAATTGACTGCTGCCTGATCATCTTGATGCTGTTACAATCGGAGATCCAGAATTGGTTGAAAGAGTTTGCACATAAAGGAAAGCTCTAATTTATTTTTCACCCGACAAATCTGTGAAGTGTTTGAACAATGTGAATCCTTGAGAATAAATCTCGATCTCGCTGCCCGCAACCAAACCAAAAAATTCAAGGCTTCCCCAAAGTGAAAATATTCGGCTTTCCTCGAACGTTGCCTAGAATTGTAAGGCAGTGGGCCCATATTCTGGAGCTTTAAAAGCGTGCTATTTGAGTGCTTAATTTTGAGAGAAAGGAAAGGTACGATCCTCCTCCCCCCCCACAACACTCTTCCTCTACCACCTCTTCGCACCGGCCACATTAAGTTTGCAAATTGCATAATGGTTTGTTTAGTGTCTTGAGAGAAGGGGTGGGGGGGGAAACGACCAGGAGATTTTGTTTGCATACAGCTGAGCAGATGCTTTAATGTCTCAGCTAAAGATGGCACTTCCAACAGTTCAGCACTCCCTCATCATTTTGGGCCCTGCCCCCTGTTGTTTGGGGACCCGGTGCCATGGCACAGTGTGTTCCATTACAGATCTGCCCCTGGCTCTGGCCAACATTTATCCCTTAACCAAGGTCACTGAAACAAATGATCTTACCCTTTATCAAATCCCACTGTTTGCGGGATCTTGCTTTGTCCAAATTGGTTGCCATGTTTTCCGAAATTACAGCAGTGACTACACTTCAAGAAGTACTTCATTGGCAATAAAGCAATTTGGGATGTACTGTGAGGCTGTGAGTGGACACATATAAATGCAAGTTCACTTCAATTCAAACGACTTGTGTCCTTCTGCTTTTGCCTCTGGCATGCTATTTTGGATCCCGCTGGGAATGGGACGATCCATAAAGATTCAAAACATGAGACTCTCTACGTTTGAGATAGGGACATAAAACTTAGAAATGGAAAGTCACACAGGCTGTGCTGACCTCAAGGGTTTTGTGTTCACTGTCACACAAAACTCTGTGCTGAGAGTGCTAATTGGTGAAATAAAAATAACCACCATGGAGACTGAAGCATCTTTCAGATTCAGCCATGCTGCCAGAGATGATTTGGATTCACAGCAGGAGGAGCTTTCATATCAAAAGACGCTCATTCCATTGATGACCTGCTGTGTATCCAACCAGAATTGATGGGGGAAAAAAAAGGAGCTGATAATCCATCTCACAGCAGCAGCTGCCTTACACACAGTCCACCAAACTCTTAGAGTAGACTTAGTTAGAGCCAAATAGGTGTTGGAGAAACATTGGAAGAACAGCCCAGTTTGATTTCTCCTCAGTCTCTGATGTGGTCTGACAGGCAGGGAGTTCAACTCCCTCGGGTCCTGGATATTCGATTTCTAGCAGGTTTTTAAAGCTAAAATGGCTGGCAAAAATCACGGACTTTTTTTTATTGCAAAGACATAGCTATTCTTATCCCTGTGAGTAAGAATTATGCCAAATGGGGGGAAAAAAATGGCCAGTTACAGTTCATTTACCGCACCCATGCCCTGAAATTGCATAAAATGGGGAGTAGGATGGGGGCATTTTTTGAATTTGTTCTTGAGGTGTGGGAATTACTGGCAAAGTCAACATTTATTACTTATCCCTAATTACCCTGGACAAGGTGGTGGTGAGCCATCTTCTTTAACGCTGCAGTCCACGTAATGTATGTATATCCACAGTGCTGTTAGGAAGGGAGCCTCACTTCTTTGACCCTGCGACAGTGAAGGATCAGAGATACAGTTCCAAATCAGGATGGTGAGTGGCTTGGAGGGAAACTTGCAGGTGGCGGTGTCCCCATGAGTCTGCTGCCCTTGTCCTTCTAGGTGGTAGGGGTTGCGGGTTTGGAAGGTGCTGCCGAAGGAGCCTTGGTGAGTTGCTGCAGTGCATCTTGTAAACGGTGCACACACTGCTGCCACTGTGTGTCCGTGGTGGAGGGAGTGAATGCTTAAATTAGTGGATGGGGTGCCAATCAAGTGGACTACTTTGTCCTGAACGATGTTGAATTCCAGTTAGGATGGGTTCATAAATTTCTGGTTCAAGGTGAAAATAAAAAGTGCTTCAGAGGGAAGTGGGCACTTTTGCCCAAAGCTCCACTGTGTTACTATGGCAATTTTTATACTTCCAACCTGGAACATTCAACTGAAGCATTTGTGCTGGACCCAGAAAGATCCACATCTGCTGAAAGCAGGCACAGGTTCAGCAGTTGGACCAAAATGGGGCATGAAAATCCAAAGGTGATCATTGCCAGGAGGTTAATTATCTCTTCTGCCTGCCCTCTTTACTTCTTGAAGAAACATAGTGACTCCGGTGGTGGTAGAGGGGGAATAAATATATCTCATTTCTGATTTGGGCCTCTGGCTCTTGGACTAAAGGCTAACACATCCCACACTGACCCCGTCCCTTGGATTTAGGGTAGGGTTAATGACTGTGCAAAGTGATGTGGTGATGCTCTGCCCTAATGGTGCTGCAGAATTTCTCCATTCTGCCCTTAAGATCCACCTACATCAGGCATGTCCAAGTCTTGTGTCATCACGGGCATTACAGGGATGTGGCCTGGAGTCATAGAGGCCAGGGATAAAATTTTAATTCATGTTCCCATTATGTATCTCCAGTTGCTGCCCCCCCCCCCAGCAGATCTTGATTTAGGTTTTGTCCAACAGTCTTGGTGCAAACTCCAAATCCAAGAAATGGAAACAGAGTAAACAGGAAAATTAGGAATAAGAGCAAATAGGACCTTCCAAACCCATTACCTCCACCATCTAGAACTGGCTTGTCCAACCCGCGCTCCATGGGCCACACCTCTATGTTGCCCGTAGAGCGTTTGTTGAAAATGCCAGTAGAACAGGGGCATCAGTGAGTTTGAAAACTTCTCCAGGGCACTGCTCCTCAAATCACAGCCTGTTTCTCCACCTCCTCCCCATTTGCTGCTGATAGGCTCACTATTGAACCTATCAGCAGCAAACATGGAACAGAACCCAGGCTATGATTGAAGGAACATCAAACACTGGCAATGCTGGAACACGTGCTTGGCCTTTGCTCACCACGCTTTCCCCTTGACTTCCAGTGCTTTGGCCCAGCTCCGGCTGTATTCTCCTGGTTCCTCCAGCATTCCCCCAGTTCTCCCCGCGTTCTTCTGGCTCTGGCCACATTTCTCTGGTTCCCCCCAAGTCCAACCAGTTCTCAGTGCTCCCCTTGATGGACACACGCATTCTGGTGCTGCTACGCTTTAAGCAGTACTCCAGGCCACTCTTCCGCTCTCATCACATCTCCCCCCACCCCCACAGACAATTTGGTGAGTGAGGGTAGGTAGGTGTGTGAGGGCGGGTGAGTGAGGCGGGTGAGTGAGTGAGGGCGGGTGATGGTGGGTGGGTGAGTGAGGGTGGGTGGGTGAGTAGGTGAGGGTGGGTATGTGGTTGGCTGAGACAGAGAGAGTGAGCGTGTGTGTCTGACAGAGAGAGAGCAACTGAGTGTGTGTGTGTCTGACAGAGAGCAAGAGAGAGGAGAGAGTGAATGTGTGTTTTGTGTGTATGTGTGATTGAGAGAGAGAGAGAGAGAGGGTGAGTGTGTATGTGTGTCTGAGAGAGAGAGAGACAGGGTGGGTATATGTGTGAAAGAGAGAGGGGGAATGTTTGCGTGTATTTGTGTGAGAGAGGGAGACAGGGTTTGTGTGTGTGTGTATATACAGAGAAAGAGGGTGAGTGTGTGTGTGAGAGAGAGAGGTGTGTCCGTGTGTATTTATGAGAGAGACAGAGGGGTAAGTGTGCACGTGTGTGTGTGTGTGAGACAGAGGGTGAGTGTGTTTCTCTGAGAGACAGGGACAGGGGAAGAGTGTGTGTGTGACAGAGAGTTGAGGGGATTGAGAGGGAGGGAGTCTGGCTCTCTTCCAGTCTCAGGGTTCTCATTCACCTTCACCCCACACACCAGAAGACACTCTCACCCACTCTCAGTGGTGAGGGTGAGTAAGTGTGAGCTGGATACTCTCATCTTTTCACACTCAAATGGTCATCTTAATTTAAAAAATAATGAGTAATAAATAATCAACTTATTGTTGTGGCTTTTTTGTTTGCTCAGCAAGTTGTTTCTTTTCCTACGTCTGCATTCTTTTTTGAAATTTATGTTTCATGTTGTTGCCAAACCTTATCTTTCTGAAAATTGTGCATTGGCCCCCACTGAGTTTGAGAAAAATCGAAATGTGTCCCCCCCAACCGAAAAGGTTGAACAAACCTGATCTAGAAGGACAAGGGCGACAGGTACATTGGAATACCAAAATCTGCAGGTTTCACTCCCAACCAGCAAAATTTGGAAATATATTACCATTTCTTCATTGTCGCTGAGTGAAAATCCTGGAACACCTTAAGCATTGTGGCTCTACCTTCCTCACATTTAAGAATGTTTAAAAAAAAGATTCACCACCAACTTCTCAAGGGCAACTAGGGATAGGCAATATGCTGAATTTGGTAATAACACTCACATCCCAGGAATGAAAGAAACAGGTTACTTGGTTTTTGAGGGCCAGATTGCCAGGGGTCAGGGTGAGTGGGGGGCTCACACATTGGATACCCCTGACCCACATGACCAAACCAAACAGTTTAATGCCGCTCTGGCAAATTGCAAAAACATTAAACAATCTCTAATGAAAACCATTCATACTAAACGGATGATTCAAACATTGCATCAAGCAAAAGATTCCAAAGGCTGTTCTCATCAAACATGGAGCTTTCTGTGCCTGCATTCAAGATAAATGGAATTTGCACTCATCTGATGAAAGATCTGTATCAGGAGCACTAAAGATGAACATTCACCTCATAAAGATTCAGTATCTATCAAGCAGATGAAGCCAGTTTGGCTCAATTCTCAGTTCCGTATAGAATTGATTACAGGGGAAAAACGCAATGCCGAGAAAGGGAGATGAATTACCTTTTCTGAACTGTGATAGTCAGCAAGAACCAAATACTATGACACACAGATTCATTTTATCCTCGAGCAGTTATTTACTGATTGAACTCGACTCATCCTGAAGAACAATTATCAAGTCTACTGCACATGGATACTGATGTATCCCCCTCTAACTGAATATAAACACTGCAGTTTCTCAAAAATACCCCGCAGGTATGTTTAATGAAATCGTGTAATCTGTTTTAAGTGCAGCAAGGATGTTGCTATTATAGGTCCTGCATGTTTTTTTTTGAGAAGATAGAGTGGCTCCAATTTCCTTTAAACTTTTACCATCATCCTGTAAAGGATAGCAATAGTTGGGACCTTTTCTCCCCACACTGTGGGACATTTTCTGGATTTATCTCTTTTGTTTTAAGCCGTTATTGCTCTCTGGATGTACTGATGTGCCACTTTGTCATTTAAACTCAGGGGAAATGACCTGTTGCAGCATTTTGAAGCAACCTTATTTTAGTTGGAAGCGTTTCTGTGTTTCTCCAGCGATATGACACAACCCTCTGGCACTCGGCATCAGCATTAGAGTCATCATGAAGGAAGAAGAACTTTTACAACTTCAGAACATCCCAAAATGCTTCACCACCAATGCAGCGTTTGTAGGTCCACCAGTTTTGTAACGCAGGAAAAGCACAGCAGGCTATTTACACACAGCAAGCTCCCACAAAGAACCTGAGATAAATGGCCAGATAATCTGTTTCTATGGGCAGAACTTTCCCCATGACGGGCCCGACTGACTTGACTGTGGGCGGGCAGCCAATCGCCACCACCGCCGCCGAAACGGGCCCTGCCGCCATTTTAAGTGGGCGGGGCCAATTAAGGCCTGCCCAGCGTGTCGCCCGACGGGAAGCGCTATGAGCTTCCTGTGGCGGGGGGGGGGGGGGGGAGAAATTCCCCAACTGTGGGAGTGCGCACATCTCCCTGAGGCTAAGCGCTGCCTCAGGGAGATTGCTGAAACTCTGTGAAACTCTCAAAATAGAAAAATTTTAAAAATCATTAACATGTCCCCCCTCATGTGAAAAATGTCACACGAGATGGGACGCATTAGGGAAGAACACAAACACTTTATTAAAAGTTTTTAAACCTGATATCAAACCTCATCCCGCCGCTGGATGAGGTTTGTAAAAAAAAAATCACCATTGGGCCCATGCGCCGAGCCGAAGTTCGCACAGGCCCCTCAAAATCCAGGTCGACTGGAGAGTTAATGGCCTTAACAAGGCCTTTAATCAATGGGGGACGCACATCCCGCTGCATAGCACGCCCGCCGATCGAAATATCGCGATGTCCGCGAGCTGACAAAATATCGGGACGCTTGCACAACATTTTAAGCACTGGATGCAGACTTCATCGCCCACACACCAGCCAGAAGATTCTGCCCTATATGTTGGCTGAGGGAGAAGTGCTGACCTGGATACCATTGAGAATCCCCTGCTTCTCTTCAAGCAGCGTGATGGGGATCTTTCATGTCCCCTCAAGAGGGCAGGTGGGATATTAGTTTAATACTTCATCCAAAGGACAGCACCTTCAACAGTGCTGCATACCACTGGAGCGTCAGTCCAGATTATGTGCTTAATTCTTGGAAGCTGAAATTGAATCTACAACCCATTGATACAGCGGTAAGAACGATATCAATTGTGCCATGACGGACACTTCGCATGATTGTCTCTCTTATGCTCCAACATTGCAAATCTTACAACCAGGATGGGAGCCGTGTGTGAATTATCCAGCCCCACTACTCTGCAGGTCATAAAATGAAGGATAAAGTCCGCAGGGTCTCGACGCTGTTGACCTGGAATTCTCTTGTGCGATGATGGGCCGCTTTCCATGTGATGTCCAGCGAGTTACCAACCTTCCTTTTCAGTTTTTTTTCTCCATCAATTTAAGTGATTATTATTCAAAACAAACAACCAGATCTTCCTCAAGTACCATAAGGGTCAGATGATTTCTTGGAAGAGGCCTGCTTGCTGACAGTTCCAAGGTGAATTGATGACCTTTTAAACAAAATCCCGCATTAACACCGAAATGTCCAGGTCATGCCATGTCCTTCGGTTTTGAAAAATTCAGTCTTGAGAGATATGATTCTGAAACATATATAAGGTCCAGTTTCCTTTTCTGCATACCAGCCATTCTGGTGTTTTACCGGAATACGATTGTCAACATTGTTGTTGGGATTTTGTGCGGGGAGTTTTGGATACTCGAGGGGAGTTCAGAATGGCCCGTGCCAGCCTCAAGTGGGATTCTCACAAGCATCAAAGAAAAGACATATCCTGTCAACCTGGCTTAACTTTGGTTCTGTGTCCCAGAAGTGACATTGTTGCAAGGTAACCGAGGCTGTGCTGATAATTCTGGACATGAGTGAAGATTCTCAGCAATTCCACCTTTAGAGGACATGGCAACAGTATAAATCCTTCACCTCCAACATCATCAGCCACGATGCTGAGCAGGAAGCTGATTGCTCATCTGAATAAGCTTTGATTGACCATCTCTTTTTGTGGAATCTGCTGAAGTTCATGGGTTAGATTTTGTAGTATTATAATGTCTGAACTATTTGGCTTCAAGCGGGTGTTTAATATATGTGCAGTAGAACACTAAATGGTAAACTATGTCACGATTAAAGTCATGTTTCACATGACCTTCCAGGTTTCAGCTGAAATGTTGAAAATGAGGCCCTGTCTGCTCTGCAGGCAGGTGTAATAACCCCATGGCACTATTTCAAAGAAAGGTAGGTTATCTCCGGTATCCCTCAACCAGCATCACTAAAACAGATTATCTGGACGTTATCACATTGCTGTTTGTGGGAGCTTGCTGTGTGCAAAATGGAAGCCATGTTTTCTGACCTTACAATAAATATTTCATTGGCTGTAAAGCACTTTGGGCTCCTGACTTTGTGGAAGGCACAAAATAAATGCAAACCCTTTCTTTTGTGGGGGAGATGACATCAAAGGGCTTAGTACAAGCAATGTGATATATGTCAGAAGGAGCAGATTTCAAAAGGAAAGGAAAGGTTTAACTTTCAGAAGGACGCATCAGTCCTCCACTGATTCTGCTTCATAAAAATTAAGGGTACATATTGTGAATAAATAACATTTAGGTTCCTTTAGCCTTTGGGTTCCATTTGTAAAAGATTCAGGTTTAAGAGAGTTTTAATGGGTGTCGAATAATGTGACCTCTGTTTGAACCTCTCTGTTCAGGCTTCCGTTCCTCTGCCTGTTTCAAACCTGTTCTACTCTAACCTGATAAACAGCATTAGGAAAAAGATTGAGTGAAGATCAGGATATTTGAAAAATATGGTAGAAATATACATGTTAAAAAAGGCAACAATAATGATATTAAACATTTTTGCATCAGTGCATCTGCCATTTCATAAACACTGCACAAACCTGCTCGGGCAAAATAGACATTAGAAATTAGTACAAGTGAAAACAAGTGTATGTTTTGTGCTTAATAAAAACATTTTGCCTTGATGAAAGGAGGGTCAGTTTGGTTTGATATGCTCTTGATCCAGAAGCTCTTAATGTTGAAGGGGAGCTGAGTAGACACACGGGATAAACTATGTTAAATCTGTGGGATCCTACCTTTGGGAAAAGATGTCTCTGTACGGGCTGCCATGCTGGAGAGCGATGCCATATCCTCGGTCTGCCAGGGTGTTGCCAACAGTGAATAAAGAGCAGTCAGGACTGTTCAGGGCAATGTATTCCAACACTGCCACGTCCCAAACGAAGGCATAATTCCCAGCTTTCACCTGCGAGTTAGAGAATAGATTTCAGTCAAATCCAACGGAGCCTTTGATCTGGCCTTTCTTTTGTATCCCTCTTTTGTGGGTGAAACATTTGGGAGAAAAGCGAAGGAAGAGAGAGAAAAGAGAAAAAACTCGATTCCACTTGATTGCCATTGCCAAGTTAAGGTAGCACTACAATTATTTCAAGTCGACTTTTTGTGCGTTTATCATGTAAAAATACGACTGCATTCCAGAGGATATCATTTGATACTGAGGCTCCAGTTGAATAAGAAAGCTGTGTGTTCAGAATTATGAAGGGTTTTGGTAGAGTAAATAGGGAGGCATTGTTTCCAGTGACCAGAGGACACAGATTTAAGATCATTTGCAGTTGTTTTAATGCAGGGAGCTGTTATGATTTGGAATGCTTTACCTGAAGGAACAGTGGAAGCAGAGCCACCGAGGTTGGATGTAGAGGTGGACGGGGCCTGAAAATACAGGTGCCAACCTGACCCTGTTCCTGGCGTCGGCCATTTTAGGGCAAGAGGGTATGGGTCTCACGAGGCGGGCAGTTGGTTAGGCTCATTGGGAGCCTTGTTGACGACAGTTAAAAATGGTGTGATGGGGGTGGGGAGGTGGAAAGGTGGGGGGGGGGGGGGTGCAGAACACCAGGGAGGTGCCCTCCCAGTTACTTACCCTTTACTGCAGCCTTCTGTTCCTTTGAAGCTGCAAGGGTTCTGATTGGCCCTCCAACTTCGAGAGCTGCCTGTTGTCCTTAATTAAACCGGGAACCTGTCTCCACGCCGGCTAAGGGGGCACACCATCAAAATCCCAAAAAGTCATGTTCCGCCTCCCAAGGGCAAATTTGGGATCTGGATACATTCCCGGATCCTGCTCCCCACCTCCAAAGCAAAAGTTAAGCCCACTATTTCAAAAGGGAATTGGATAAATACGTGGAAAGAACATATTTACAGGATTCTAGGGGAAGAGTGGGACTTAGATGGTGGGGGATGGGGTCGGTGGGATTGGACTAATTGAGTGGCTCTTTCAAAGAGAGGGCACAAGCACAAAGGGTCACATGGCCTCCTTCTATGCTGTATGAGTCTATGGTTCTGCAAATAGCTTGCACTTATCCATCACCATTATTAAAATCTTCCCAAGGTGCTTTCTAGAGGTAGAGAAGGAGGAACCAGGAAGTTTGGGTGGGGGGAGGAGGCACAAATGGAAATCAGTAACTACCCATACATCCACTGTTCATCCTATCAATAAATGACACCTATTCATGTCAACGTGAGGTATATAATTCACACTAATTTTCTGCAGCACACACGCACAATGAAAATCTGTCAGTTGATAAACCAGGAGCAATTCCTATTTCAAATAGCGGGCATCTGAGGTGGAATGGCCATTGATTGTTAATGAAGGAACCTTTTCCTTTGACTCAGTAGGACTAACTTATAGGGAAATTATCTTTGGAGATGTCCTTATAGAGTTTGTCATCTTTGCAGTTCAGGCTCAAATGAACTGTGCTTCATGAAAAGTGTGAATAACGATTAGGTTTCTTTCCTCCCTTACCGGTCCGAAGCTGAACTTTTTTTCTCTCTCTCTTTCTTTTGGGTGTCACAGTTGCCTGCAGATACCAAGATAAAGTGAGAGCTGAGGCTTATGAAATTTAAGGGTAAATTCAGTGCTCTTGTGTTCCCAGTGGGGAGTTAAGATTAAAAGGAAGATGGCTGGAGAACTGGTGCTGTCGTCTTTATTGCATTTATGCAAGGGTCACAGTACACAGGACTACTGTCACAACATCAGATTGTATTTATATATCACCTTTCATGAAGTGAAATGCCCCAAGATTCTTCACAGGATCATTATCAAACAAAACATGATGCTGAGTCACAAAAGGAGATATTGCGACAGGTGACAAAAAGCCTGGTTAAAGACGTAAGTTTTAAGGAGCATCTTAAAGGTGGAAAGCAAGATAGGGAAGCAAGGACCTTTAGGGAGAGAATACCAGTCAAAGGCATGGCCAACAGTGGTGTACTTATGAAAATTGGAGATGCACATGTGGCCAGAATTAGAGGAGTGCAGATGTCTCAGAGGGTTCTGGGCCTGGAGGAGATTACAAAGATAGGGAGCCGGGGAGATGCCCATGGAAGGATTTGGAAACGAGGATGAGAATTTTAAAATCAAGGTGTTGCCTAACTGGGAACCAATGTAAGTTAGTGGGCACAGGGGTGAATAGGTGAACGCGACTTGCCATGAGTTAGGGCATAGGCAGCAAAAAGTTTGGATGACCTCAAGTTTATGGAATGTGGGAGGCCAGCCAGAAATGAGTTGGAATTGGCCAGTGTAGAGTTAACAAAGCCATGGAAGAGAGTTTCAATAGCATATGAAGCAAAGCAGGGGTTGGTTTATTAGACGTTACTGATGTGGAAATAGGCAGTTTTATTGATGGCACAGATGTGTGATCAAGAGTATGTGAATGGATATTGAATTGTAACCAGTCTAATTGTAAGAGGTTAAGAGGAATGTAACAGAAATTCCTCTGGACCCACTACTGGCTAGTGCTGTCTCAGGACCGCCATTTTGTGCTGACATTAGAGGCCCGAAGCCTGTGGTAAAATCCTAACTGTTAATTCTGTTCCTTCCTCCACAAATGCTGCCAGACCTGCATTTTCTTGTTTTATTGCAGTTACTAAGTTGGATTATAACTTGATGTAATATAGCTTTTCAACTGAATCAGTTAAAAATTCTGTGTCAGCAAATGGTTTAATGGATAGCACTCTTGCCTCTCAGTCAGAGCTTGTGGGTTCAAGTCCACTTGAGCACGCAAGTGTAGGCTGCCATACCAATGCAGTACTGAAGGAGTGCTGCACTGTTGGAGGTGCTGTCTTGAGGATGAGATGTTAAGCTGAAGCTCTGTTCGCCCTCATAGGTGTACATAAAAGATCCCATGATGCTATTTCGAAGAACAGCAGGGGAGTTATCTCTGGTGTCCGGGCCAATATTTATCCCTCAATCCCAACTTCACTAAATCAAATTATCTGGGTATTATCTCATTGCTGTTTGTGGGAGCTTGTTGTGCACAAATTGGCTGTCACCTTTCCTACATTACAACTGTGACTACATTTCAAAAAGTATGAAAAGTGGCTTTGGAACCTCCTGTTAGCCTGAAAAAATAGTACATAAATGCAAGTCTTTCTCTTTTTAAAATATAAGACATCTCATTGATGGTTGTGGTCCCTGTTTTACTGTCACTGCATTAAAAATAATCAGTTGATTTGTTAGAGAAGATTAGTGACCACAATGCAACATTTCTTGGCAAAAACTGACAGGGTAACTTTGTCCTCCCCAGTCGGCACACTGAAGAAAGTTCAGAGTAATCCATAACTTTTGCGTAAGTGATACAGGGATATTGGGAGCCAGCAGCACTGAATTAAAACAGCAATACTGTGCGTATGACAAATGGTGGATGAAAGGAAATGAAATGTGTGTCTACTCTGGGGCCTAGCTTTCGCTGATTTAACTCCACTTTTCAGCTCTAATATTTCTATGCTTTCATCCATTCCCTAAAATAAGCAGGGCCATTGAGCAATCCGGCTGCCACATTAACTCTGCCATTGTTGTTTGGACTGACGGCGCTTCATGGTGTCAACAAAAAGGCTGTGCGCCAATGCCTGATTCTCTTGAAAGGTGGTGCCATTCTCTCAGCAAGACACCAAAAGGTTTCATTGCTCATCAGGTTCCCAATTCACCTAATTGTATCGCATTTAGAGTAATGCTCAAATACAAAGAGGGAAAACCCAGCTGTTGAAACTCCCTGACTGAGCAGATTCATCAGCACCTAAAGCTGTAAAGTGCTTCATTATACCCTGTCAGGTCTTCATGCTTCAGTACATATGCAGTTGACACATTTAAAATCAGAACATTAGGTAGTTAAGGCAATGTCCCCATCACAGCAGTTGATTGAGATTCATTTGGCTAGACTTCCAAAATTCTTAGGTGAATTTGTGTCTTGGTGATGAGATGAATTCCTCATGCTGCAAAAACATTTTCTTAACTTCCAACTTATAAGCACATTGAGAATGATACTTGAATAGTGTTGATGCATCCTTAAAGTGGCAACATCATCGTAGAATAGTGTGTTGTAAGATACTTTGGTTCTGCATTAATAGCTGTATCCAATTCACAGACATGAGCTTATGCCCCAAGGCCAACACTGTTGTCAGAAAGCCCGCACCACTCTGGGTGATGTTGAAAAATTGTCACTATTGAATTAGCTGCACATTATATACCCCATCTATTTTTTTTACCTTTGAAGTCAAGGGCTGAGGTGTATGTTGTATGGTCAATTTGATGTCGCCCAAACACATCAGGAATTGCGATTGAAAAGAGGTCTGGAAGTTAAGATCAGTCAGGCTTCATGCTGGCCTATCTAGGTCATCTGAGAGAGTGACCTGCTTGTGGCTTCAGCCTGCCAGTCATGGTTCAGTGGCACAATTGCTTTGGGGCAGACAGTTGTGGGTTCAAGCCCCACTTCAGAGACTTGTGGGAGGGGGGTTGGCACCCCCAGGGTTTGGGTTGGAACCCCCAGCATTGAGGTCAAATGTGGGCCATGACCTTGCTGTGTGGGGAAAACAGTCACCTGCCAGTGATTTTTCTCGAATTGGCCAATTAGTAGCCAGAAGACAGGCTCACTATCCAATTATGGGCAGTAGGGGTGGGGAGGGGAGCCTCTCGAAGCTGGTAGGGCCGATAGGAAGCCCTCAGAAAGAGCAGCAACCTGCAGTTCGGTAAGAGAGAGAGAGAGAGGGGGCACCACCATCATGAAACACCCTTCCTGCACATTTTAAAACTTTCATATTAAAAAATCTGAAACTTGAGAGCCCATTCAGACTTTTAGAGACCCTGGCTTTGCTTATTGGAGTCATCAGCGGGTCCATTGTTGGGGATGGACAACCCTGATCTGCTACTGGAAGGCTGCATCCAGGCAGATGCCTAGCTCCTGACTCTTTGGGGGTCCTTGCAGGCCAACTGGAAAACTCCAGCCAGCCTCTGACAATAGGCTTTAATAGGCCACTTATTCCACATAATTGGTTAACTGCTTTTCCCCAATTCTGCCTCTGGGAAAATGGCTCAGTGTTGGGATGGTGCTGGCAAAATGGCACAAATGCTCCTGCTCGCCTCACTACTTGCCCCTTGTGTAGGGGCAAAAATCCTGCCGCTGGGCACGGAATCAAGGCTGACAGCCCAGTGCAGCACTGAGGAAGTGCTGCACAGTCAGAGGTGCCAACTTTCAGAGGAGATGCTAGATGGAGGCCTTGTCTGCTTTCTTGCATGTATAGGAAAGACCCATGGCACTAATGAAAAAGAGAATGGAGTCCCCCCCCCCAACACCCCCCCCTCCACACACACACCCCTCCCCCCCCACCCGACCAGCATCAATTTTACAGGTTATTTGTCCCCCTGCTGTTTGTGGGAGCTTGCTGTGCACAAACTGACTGCTATATTTCTTACATTAAAACACTTCAAAAAGTACTTTGGGTGTAGGGCACTTTGAGATGTCCCGATGTTGTGAAAGGAGCTAAATAAAGGCAAATTCCTTCTTTTTTAAACATATCAGTGAATCAATAGTGTCCCCGCTTCTCAACATGCTCCTACCTGTCATTTTAACCACTGTTTTAAGAGCTGGTCAGAGGACACAAGAGCTGGGGCCCTCTGGTGCAATTAGGACCCTGGTACCGGTTTAACTCCAATAAGCAAAGCCAGGGTCTCTAAAAGTCTGAATGGGCTCTCAAGTTTCAGATTTCTAAGTGCAAAGCAACGGCCAATATAACATTGACATAGGGCATTCTCAGCCAATACCATTCAAAAAACGGTTGGATTACGTCGGCATTCATCTCACTGCTGTCTCTGGAGAGTTCCTGGCGCAGATTAGCTTACGTTTAACCACACTCCACTCTGCACTTCATTCACCCCATGACTGAACTGCTTTTTTATACTCATACTTGGGATGTGAGAATACGAACATACAAATGAGGAGCAGGAGTCGGCCATTTGGTGGGAAGGCCACCAGCCCTTTCCTCTTGAGGCTGAATGGCTTGCTGGGCCATTTCAGAAGGTGGAGCCGGAGTCACATGTAGGTCAGACCGATTGGTGACGGCAGATTTCCTTTTCCTGAAGCAAATGGCTTTTTATGACAAACTACGAGCTCCACGACCAATATTAATGAGGCTAGCATTTCATTCCAGATTTATTAGCCAATTTAATTTAACTGTCCCATGGTGGGATTTGAACTCATGTCTGTAGAGCATTCGTCCAGACCTCTGGATTACTAGTCCAGTAACATTATGACCAGGCTACTGACTGCCTATTAGTCTTATTAAGCTGAGGGAGTTTTTGGCTCCATGTGTTATCATTTCCAACATATTTTTTGTGAATTGCCTTCCTGTGAAAAACTTTTCATTCCCCATAAGAGCTGGAAATTGGAGGTGCTCTGTAGAGCACATACTACCTGCTTGGCTGCGATAAGGCAACATGGAAATGAAAGTAGAATTATTTATTTTATCACTTCTTTGCAGGTGAACTTGCCTAGGGAACATTTTGGCTCCAATCCATTTAAAAATCAAAGGAATTTTACAGTACAGGGCCATTCGGCCCATCAAGTCTGTGCTGGCTCTGTGAAAGAAATGTCCACAGTCCAGTTCCTCGTCCCTACCACGATAATTTTCTTTGGAATATTTATCCCATTTCCTTTCTCAAAGCTGTTCTGCGTCCTGCTCGGGTTTTCGTTTCTGAAAAGTCTCCACAACCAAAATAAAAAGCCTCGTAGCCCAAAGCTGTATGGTGGCATCTTAAATCGATGTCCTCTGTGGAATCACAACAATAAAATTAAACAAACTGCCCCCTTTCTAAATTCATAAGAACCAATTAGTGATGGGCTATTTCAGGTCTCAGTAATTGTATTTCAGATTTCCAAATGGAAAAGGTAAACATTGCAAAAAAAAAGGAATGATCTTCCCCACCCTTCATTAGTAAGTAAACCTAGAATGTCTTCAACTGATACAACAACAACTACTTGCATTTATCTAGTGCCTTTAATGGAGTAAAACATCCCAAGGTGCTTCGCAGGAGCGTTATCAAATAAACTTTGACACCGAGTCACAGGGGAGATTAGGTCAGTTGACCAAAAGCTTCGCCAAAGAGATAGTTTTTAACGGGCATCTTAAAGGAGGGAATAAACATAACAGGACTGAGTGGTTTAGGGAGGGAATTCCAGAGCTAAAGGCTGAGGAAGCTGAGAACATGACCACGACTGGTGGAGAGATGAAAATTGGAATCGGGGGAGCATCGATCTCTCAGAGAGTTGCAAGGCTGGAGGAGGAGAGAAAGGGATTTGAAAACAAGAATGAGAATTTTGAAATGGAGGTGTTGCTTCACTGGGATCCAATGTAGATCAGCAAGCACAGGGATGATGGGCGAATGGGATGAGCATACAGGTTGTAGAGTTTTGGATGACCTTAGGGTTATGGAGGGTGGAAAGTGAGAGGCTGGCCAGCATTGCGTTGGAACATCCTCACACCTGAATTGCAATTGGGAATAGAATTTTTACCTCATTGCTCCCCCTCCCTTCTCTCTTGAAAAGGGGCATTAGGACTAATTGAAGGACCTGTTTTCAAAATGATGAGAGGTTTTGATCGAGTACATAGAGGAAACCTATTTCTTGTGCAGAGTGGATCAATGACCACAGGTCAAAGATTTAGAATCATTAGCAATAAATCTAGATAGGAGATGTGAAGAAGGTTTTTCCACTCAGAGAGTTGTCAGGACCTGGAATGCTCTACCTGAAAATTTGGTGGAAGCTGATTCCATGGTCAATTTTAAAAGGGAGTTGGACAGATACTTGAGGATGAGGAACTGACAGGGTTACAGTCAAAAAGCGAAGATGTGGAACTAATTAGATAGCTCTTTCAAAGAGCCGGCACAGGCACAATGCAGCAAGTGGCCTCTTTGGTATAGTTCACTACTGATATCCTGATATCCAAGCATCAAAGCAAGTAGGACACAGGACTTATAAACAGGGGTAGGCCATTCAGCCCTTCAAGCCTACCTCAGCATTTAATAAGATCATGGCTGATCTGGTTGTGGCTTCAACTCCACTTTGCCTTCTGCCCCCACCCCCGGCCCTTGACTCCCTTGTCTCTGCCCAGGTGCCTCCAGCTAGAAGCGAGAGCCCTTTGAGAGCTTCCTAGATGTGCCTCCATACACTTGCTAACCATCAGGAAATCCTCTTTAGTTTTAATCAGATCTGTTCCAGGTCTGGAGTTAATGGTGCAGAATTAGAAAGTTTCCTTTAAAATTTGTGGATTGTTCCACAGGTGCTTTTAGGCCATTTTAACTGTCAGGAATTGAGGCGAGACATGCAGGTTGGAAACAGGAATGGTAGAATTTTACAATTGTTAATGGGTTAATTGGAATTGATTGAATTGTAGAGTTGATTGACTTTGACGATTTGGTTAACTGGATAAAACATGGCCATGAGAACTCTGTCTTGTTGGTGTGTCGGTAATAATTACAAACGAAGCACGATAGACCAGCCTGAGCAGGGAGCGGCAGATCATGGACTGAGACTGGAGACGGGGATGGTGATTAACCTTAATTGATTCAAACAGTTTGGCTCAAGGAGAACAACCGCCAGAAGCTTGGTTGCTGAAGCTCGAAACATAATTTTGTCCACTAATGTGTCGAGATAAAGGTGCTGAGGGAACACAACGAAGATGTGAGGCAGTGCTAACTATGTCGGCTATGAAGAAAACACGTGAAAGCTGATGAGATAATGAACTCACTTATTACAGCCCAACTGTACAAAAGTGCTCGCCTGAGGACAATGGACACTGCAGTCAGGAACTGGTGGTCCAGTCAACCATCAGAAGCTGCAGAAGGACAGGACATCCATTCCCAAGCAAAGGCAAACTCAAACAGCTAGGGTGAGAATATTGTTAATGCATCTGATGATCAAAAAAAATGTTACTGCGTTTAACAAGAATATTTTGCTTTTGCCTGATTCATTGTCGTCTAGAGTAAGGGTCTAAACTTATTAAGATCTTTAAAGGTCCTTACAGGAGCAGGGCTTTCTCACAAGGCCTTTCTCACTTAGCACTTGCCTGGAGAACCTTTGTTCCAGAGGAACAGAAAATTAAAAATCAAACTGAATTTTGCAACAGGATGGTCAAATGTCAGGCTTGACCCAATGTCCATACTTTTTCGCTGAGTCAGAGGGTCATGTGGTAAATCCTCATTCCCTGATTCTGGACTGTCACTTGGGTGTTGTATGCAAGGGTACCAGGCATTCAAAGCAAATGCTCTACTTGGAACTCAGTCACGGCAGGAGGGCAGTGGAAATGTCTTAGGGATGCCCTCAAAGCATCGCTGAAGAAATCAAACATTCCCGACGAGTCATGGGAGTCCCTGGCTTGTGACTGGCTAAACTGGCGAAGACTCATCCAGGAAGGCGCCGAACACATCGGGAGTCTTTGTCGGGAACACACAGAGGCGTAGTGTTGAAGGGAGTGCACAAAACTCAAAACAACCCAACCCTCCAAGAACCACCTGCCCCACAGTCTGTAGATCGTGCACTGGATGTGGCAGCCACTTCAGAACTTATCGAACCAGAGTGGAAGCAAATCATCTGCCCACTTGGGAGCATGCAAGGAGTGGTCCATTGTCGCCTTTAAAATAAGTTTGTTATACTGTGGTTTCCGCTATCTTTTCAGGTGGATGTAAAAGCTCCCATGGCATCATTCCAAGATGTTGGAAGGGACTTTTCTCAGGAGTCCAATCCAACATCTATCCCTCAACTGAAAGCAGTAAACACAGATCGAATGAGGATTTGTCACATCGATGTTTGTGGGACTTCATTGTATGCAAATTGGCTGGTGCGTTTTCCTACATTACAATACTACACTTCAGCACATGAAAGTCATGATATAAATCCAAGTTTTCTTTTGGTAATGCATTCATAGGGTTAACTTGGCTTATAAAATCAGACAGAAGGCTTCCATGGCAATAAGTGAAACTTAAAGTATCATGAAGAGGAACACTGCGCAGATCTATTAATAACATGAAGCATGGCTGCATCCAGATTGCTGGTTCAATTTACGTGAGAAAGTTTGTGAAGTCACTGCACCTACCCCTGTGGGTAATCAGTCAACAGTGGCTGTGGATCATTGATTGGAAAGCGTTTCTGAGAGAAGTGAAAGACCTCTTCATGTGAACAGCTTATCTGTTCACAGGCTGCATTTCAATGCACATCATTCTCGCTATGCCCTTGATCACAATATTTTAAACTCTCCCCTTTTTGCGCCATTTTTTTACTACTGATTTCTGCTCTTAAAAAACACACATCAATCCATGTACTTTCTTAATGATACAACTGGTGCTTGGGATCTGAAGCTTAATTTATGTTTGTTTGACGGATAGCCACTAAGGGCACTAGAGCAATTCCCCAGCAGCTACTTTGGTTTTGGATTTGGAAATCCATTTATCTAATCCCCCAGAACCTTTTAATATGGAACTTTGAAGTTTGATAACAGTGAACTGATGGGGTGTGCTCTGTTGATTTAGATGGAGATTATCGTGCGTCTGATGATATTCTGAATCTCAGAATTGGAATGGAGCTGTTCTGACCAGAAATAGACAGATTGGTTATTCAGAGGACAAGCTAGTTAACTAGTGGACAGGCTGGTTAACCAGTAGACGGGCCAGTTATTCCATGAACAATTTAATTTTTCAGTGAACTGAGTTCCCAAAATGTAGATTCAACACCAGACATCTATTTTTTAAGAATATTTTTAAAAATATATGATTTGAGTGTTTCCAATGTATTTGAATCGTCTGCAGAGCCAACCACTGTAATTCCAGAATAAAAACGAGAAGTTCTGGGGGTACTCAGCAAATCTGGAGGCATCTGTGGAGAGAGAAAGAGTTTTCGTGAAGAAGAGTCATATTGGACTTGAAACGTTAACTCTGTTCCTCTATCCACAGATGCTGCCAGACCTGCTGAGTATTTCCAGCACTTTCTGTTTTTATTTCAGATTTTCAGCATCTGCAGTGTTTTGCTTTCATCTCATAATTCCAGTCATTTTTTTTCTCTTTCCAACACAGTTTTGTGTGCAGTGGGAAATTAAGTTAAGCATCAACGCTCTGTTTCTTGAATAATAGCTTAAACCGTACAGCAATTTTGGGATATTTGGGGCAGGACTTATTGCAATGAGATAAATGTTATTTCTTGCTCTGTTGATGTCTTGCACTTGTGTCTAAGTGAAGGCAGCACTATTAGGCTCTTGATGCTGCCCAAATGGTCAATTAAGTAAACAAGCTGATGACAGAAACTTTAGATAGGATACCATCTGACTTGTCTTCAAATGGTCCCAAAGAATCTTTTGCCAATGTCTTATTGATTACATTGTTAAGGTTTAATGACAATATTATTGTTAAACAGGTGATGGGTATTTGCACACTTTTAAATGGGGATAGCTGGGACACTGGACGCAGCAGTAGATTTGACTGTGAGCTAATTCAATAAACTTGCTCCAGCAAAGAAAGCAGCTGTGTCTTTGTTCACTTTATCAACCCCGTGTGGATCTGAGTGACATCTTTCATTCCGATCAAAGCAAGGTACCATTTTCACAATTCACCTCAAAGGGCCTGTCTCTGACAGTGCAGCACTGTCTCCATGAAACGTGAACTCATAACCTTCAGACTTATTGGTAAGCATGCTACCAACTACCCGAATGCTGTTTCTTTACCAGTAGTGTGACTGTCCAAATATAATGCTTTTTAAATACCAATCCCCTTGTGCAGCAACTGTTGGCACAAGAACAGACTTTAATGATAGTGAGCTGAGCTTTTGAAGAGATAAATCCTATGAGTATTTGAATTGTGAACTTGGATCCAGATTAGTGGAACCTTTCAACGTTTGCATGTGATGAGGAGCGATCTGAAGTGAACAATATTTGAAAATCAAAGCACTGAGAGAGCTCTGTTTCAGGCCTCTTACAATCTCGTTTCCTGAAATATGGTTTACTGGGAAAACCTGTAGTGTTTTGAAAATTCTTATTCTGCACTTTTGCAAACTTGTGACCACGCTCACTCTTTCTGCTCATTAAAAAACAAACCTTTCTTAGCGTGGGTGAAGCTCGAAACTTAGAAATTAACACTGAATTAACAGAAGAAGCAGCTGCTGGGGTTGGAGAAGGGTCCAGATATGAAGTAAGAAGGAAGGCAGTGCTTTCACAGGGCTTTGCATTGACATATGCATCTTATTGTTAGCTGTGACTCAGTGCTAAGCAGCATCATCTCTGGGCTGTATTTTACCTGCGACTGTTGGGTGTGTTTTCAGTGGGGGGCCATGTAAGATTGGGCAGGTTCCCACCACACCACCTTCCTGCCCTCCCCGAGCTTACCCCCATAATGTGGGGTGGGTGGGAGGGTAGGCGGGTGCTGAAATCGGCAGGCTTGCCATATTTAAATAGATAATCAAGGGTCAAGGAGGCTTGTTACCTGATAATCTGCTACCCGTGCCATAATACATTTGGCATGGGAACCTGGGTGGGAGTGGGCAGTCCAATTTTTAAAAATAATGTCTTCAAAGGATTGGAAGGAAAGGAGGGGTTCCATCTTCAGGGATTACCCTCTGCTGCCCCTGGTCCCCCTATGGTAGAACACCCCCTCCCCCTTTCTTCTCACCTACCCACAGCCTTATACCCACCCCCGACCCCCCCTCCCTCACTGACCTGACCAAATCCTCCCTGCCCAAGACGTTGGACTTACCTGTTTCCGACGATCCAACTGCCTCCTTCCTCTTCTTGCAGTTCCGGAAGTGCCCACTAACGCTCTCCAATGGTGCTGTCCAATCAGATTGGCTGACAGCTCCAGAGGGTGGGACATCCATCCCCCCCCCCCCAACCCACCATTGAGTGGTGGAAGTCCCATTCGACCCTTGTTTAGCCTGCCTGTAACCGCATTGGCTGCAGGGCAGGTTGGCATGGAGCGGGTCAACTGCACACGGTGGGGGTGGCAGGAGGAATGGATGGGCAATCCGACCCCCACTATATTCAGCCTTCTGTATCATAAGCTTGTGGATTCATAATGCACTCCAAGTACTTGAGCACAGAATCTAGGCTGACAATTCAATGCAGAACTATTAGGGTGCTGCACTGTTGGAGATGGTCATCTTTCAGTTGGGACATTAATCTGAGGCCCTATCTGTCCTCTGGACATTAAAGACCCCATGGCACTATCAAAATAAGAACTGTATTCCCTGACGTTGACCTCAATGTGCGCACTTGCCTCACAGCTTTCCCCATTGGTTGGGTATATCATATTACTCAGGCCCTGTTGCAGTTTGGTGCCACTGGTTGTGTTTCTCTGGCAAACTGGGACTGGGAAGCCATGGCCAGCGCTGGAGCTGGGCCACCTGTTCCACGGGGAGGGGGGAATAGGGTCAATGCAGGCGTCAGGAGGCTGGGGATCAGGAGCCCGGGTTGAGCGGCTCTGGGTTCTGATTGGCAGAGGGCAACCCCTGAAGACGGAACCCACCCCCCACTTTCCTCCCCATCCTTTGAAGACATTATTTTTATAACTGGGGCTGCCCACTCCCACCCAAATTCCCATGCCAAACGTCTTGTGACATGGGTAGCGTATTATCAGGTAACAAGCCTAATTGACTCTTGATTATCTATTTAAATTTGGCAAGCCTGCCGATTTCAGCACCCGCCTGCACCCCCACATTATTGGGGTGACGGTGGCTGAATTCTCGGTCACTGTTTCTGAGGCCCGGTTTCCCTGTGGTCAGGATCTGAGCTGCGCCTCAGTCTGTCTGCATTGAGGTTCCAAATATTATTTCAGGATAGTATTAGGTGATTGAACATATTAAGTGTAATGAGGATGGAGAAAGGCTATTATTGGAGACTAAATGTAGTATTTGGTATTAAGGTATGTGGGCTACGTCATTAATACAGGGACTGCAACTGCACATGTGCAGGAAGTGCACCCTCTGCAGATGAGGAGTCACCAAATACAGCCTAGAAGGAATGCAGTGAAATTCTCTGTAGTGTCCTGCCCAATGTTTACCCCTTAACTGTATCACTGTTACCTGGTCATTACCATTTTGCTATTTGTAGGTTATTGCTATGCGCTGTGTTTCCTACATTATATAAATGCAAATTCTTTCTTCTATTGTCCATGCTGCTACATCACCAGTTTCAGTTGTGTGGTGGTGTGAATGGTGACTGTTGTTGTAATATGCCTTTAAGAGATATCAGCATGACATCACAAGAAGCGAAGTGTGTCATGTGATCCATTCTTAATTTCACTTTTGCTTTGAGCAGAGCACAGTGTACACAGCTCTGATGTCTTCAAGCATTATACCTAGGTATAGCTGATCTCATGTGCCTAGAGTTCATACATGAACCCAGCAATCTGTTCAACCCAATCCCTTATGAGTGTTTGGTGCCTTGTGTGTTTTTTTAAAGAGTAAATAAGCTCATTATGATAACACGACAACTGTCAAGCTCTGCCAGTCAGTGTGGAGAAGGCAATATTCAAAAATAGACATGCATAACCAAAGAATAATTTGGCCTGCCTTCTATATTATCACTCTATTTATTCCCTATCTAAATAATGGACTGTGGGTTCCCTCTCAGTGACTCTGCCAACTGCGCTTCTTCAATATTGGACTTGGTCTGCATAAGCACAGGAATTAAATTGCACAGGATTACATAGGATATATGTCACTGAAACAGACCATTTGGTCTAACCATTCCATGTCAGTGTTTATGCTCCAGTCAAGCCTCCTCCCATCTTTAGTCATCTGAATCAAATATTGTAACCTTCCCCCTCCATACGCTTACCTAGCTTCCCATTAAAAGCATCTATATTATTCAATATCCACCACTCCCTGTGGTAGCAAGTTCCACATCTAGTCCAGGATTCTCTTAAGGTTAACTTGCAGTTTGAGTCGGTACTTAGGAAGGCAAATGCAACATTGGCATTTATTTTGAGGACTAGAATATAAAAGCAGGGATGTGCTGCTGAGGCTTTATAAGGCTCTAGTCAGACCACATTTAGAATATTGTGAGTAATTTTGGGCACCGTATCTCAGGAAGGAAGTGCTGGCCCTGGAGAGGGTCCAGAGGAGGTTCACAAGAATGATCCCAGGAATGAAAGGCTTAACATATGAGGAACAGTTGAGGACTCTGGGTCTATACTTGATGGAGTTTAGAAGGATGAGGGGGGATCTGATTGAAACTTACAGAATACTGAAAGGCCTGGATAGAGTGGACGTGGGGAAGATGTTTCCATTAGTAGGAGAGACTAGGACCTGAGGGCACAGCCTCAGAGTAAAGGGAAGACCTTTTAGAATGAGAAGAGATGAGGAAAAACTTCTTTAGCCAGAGAGTGCTGAATCTATGGAATTCATTGCCACAGAAGGCTGTGGAGGCCAGGTCATTGAATGTAGTTAAGACCGAGATAGATAGGTTCTTGATTGGTAAGGGGATCAAAGGTTACGGGGAGAAGGCGGGAGAATGGGGTTGAGAAACTTATCAGCCATGATTGAATGGCGGAGCAGACTCGATGGGCTGAATGGCCTAATTTCTGCTCCTACGTCTTATGGTCTTATCCTTACCATTCTTTGGGTGAAAGTTTCTTCTGAATTCTCTATTGGTGATTATCTTATATTGATGGCCTTTACTTATGATCTTCCCTTGAAAAGGAAACATTCTCTCTGCATCCACTCCAGCAAAATCCTTCATAATTTTAAAGAACTCCACTAGATCACCCCTCATCCTTTATTCAAGGGGACATCAAGTTTGATGTTAAGGTGACAGAGGGCACAGTATAGATTCATTAGGATATGAGAAGATACAGAATTAAGAGTAAAAAAGAATTGAAGTTGTTCTTATTAGATGTTTTGGTAGCAGCTTTTAAAACTATGAAGGAATGGGCCAGGGTGCATAAAAATAGATTGTCTAGAATGAGGGGCATAGATACAATGCAAGAGGTTTAAGACAGAGCGCAGGAGAAATGTTTTTACACAGAGAATTGAGAGACTGGAATGAACTTGCGGAGTTAAAGGTCAGAGCAGGGATACTTTTAAGGATGTGTTAGATGGGTGTTTGAAAGATTAGGACTCCTGCCCATGTGAATGCTAAATACCCCCTTTTCCATGTTGTGATTTCTATGTAATTCCATGTATTCAGTTAATTGCTCAGAACTGGGAAAGCGAAGAAACACTATAATTAGCAATCATTATAAACTGAGCCTGATTCTGTCCCTGCCTCAGTCCACTTGATGCTGAAACCATCTGTTCTACTGACCAGTCTCCCATCTTCTTCTGCAAACACTGGCTCATCTAAAACTCATTGGCCACTGGTTGAAAAATGTCTTGAATGTAAACTTCTTATTATCCTTGTGTTCAAATCCCTCCACTACCTCCTCCAACCTTCTGAGATCTCTGCCCTCCTCCAATTCTGCTCTTTCAGCATTCCTGATTTCCATCTTGGCCATGCCTTCAGCTGCTGGGTCCTAAGCTCTGGAGTTCCCTCCCTGAACCTCTTTGCCGACCTACTACTGATTTTTGCGGAGATTAAGAACTCTGTATCATTTAAAATAGGAATTTTTAAGCTGCTTTGTTGTTTATTGCAGAAATAAATCCTTTGTTTTCCTAAAACTGCCTCTACAAAAAGACCTCTCCCCCTGACTGATAACTTCCTATCCGCTCTCTGCAGTTTCTCAAAGAACTTTTATTCAGATTTTGTTTTGCTTTTTAAATTAATCATCCACCTGCTTCCTGCACATAGAGCACAGGCCACGAAAAAAGACAGACTTGCATTTATATAGCGCTCTTCACTCATATAGTGCCCTTCATTTATATAGTGCTCTTCATTTATATAGTGCTCTTCATGATCACAAGACATCTTAAAGCACTTTACAGGAAATTGAAGTATAGCCACTGTTGTAATGTTGGAAACATGGAAGCCCAATTGCACACAGCAAGCTCCCACAACAGCAATGAGGTAAGGATCAGATAATCTGTATTTGTGATATTGGCTGAGGGATAAGTGTTAGCCCAGGACAGGGGGAGGAGAACTACCTCTTCGAAATAGTGCTGTGGGATCTTTTACATCCACCCGGGCATATGGGGACTTGGTTAACATCGCATCTGAAAGATAGCACCTCTGACAATGCAGCACTCCTTCAGTCAGAAGTGGGGATGTTTACTGATGATTGTACAATATTCAGCATGATTCGCAACTCTTCAGATACTAAAGCAGTCTGTGTCCACATGCAGCAAGACCTGGACAACATTCGGGCTTGGACTGATGTGGCATGTAACGTTTGCACCACACCAGTTTTTTTCTTATTCATTCATGGGATGTAAACATCACTGGCTAGGTCAGTGTTTATTGCCCAACCCCAATTGCCCTTGAGAAAGTGGTAGTGAGCTGCCTTCTTTAACCACTGCAGTCCGTGTGATGTACAACACCCACAGTGCTGTTAGGGAGGGAGTACCATAATTTTAACCCAGTGACAGCGAAGGAAAGGCAAAATATTTCCAAGTCAGGATGGTGAGTGGCTTGGAGGGGAATTTCCAGGTGGTGGTGTTCCCATCTATCTGCTGCCCTTCTCCTTCTAGATGGTAGTGGTCACGGGTTTGGAAGGTGCTTGGGTGAGTTCCTGCAGTGTATCCTGCCGATGCTACACATTGCTGCTACCGTGTGTCGGTGGTGGAGGGAGTGAATGTTTGTGGATGGGGTGCCAATATGGCGAGCTGCTTTGTCCTGGATGGTGTCAAGCTTCTTGAGTGTTGTTGGAGCTGCACCCATCCAGGCAAGTGGGGAGTATTCCATCACACTCCTGTCTTGTGCCTTGTAGATGGTGGATAGGCTCTGGGGAGTCTGAAGGTGAGTTACTCGCTGCAGGATTCCTAGCCTCTGACCTGCTCTTTATGGCTAGTCCAGTTCAGTTTCTGGTAGGTGGTAACCCCCAGGATATTGCAAGTGGGGGATTCAGCGATGGTGATGCCATGGAGCGTCAATGGGTAATGGTTAGAATTTCTCTTCTTGGGGATGGTCATTGCCAGGCATCCTCTGAATGAATAAGTTAAAAAAATATATATACTGCACTGGAGCATCAGTGTTGGCTTTTGTACACAAGCCTTGGAGTGCGACCAGATAAGATTCAGATCTTAAAGCTGGTAATGCATGCTGGGAAAGGCCTAGACAGAAGCATGGCTTTCAGTTGGTTTTAGCGAGAAGAAAATGCTTCCAGAATTTAATGGATGGTTACTGAATTATTGCTAAAGCGTTTACTGTGAAATGGGAATGGTAATGGCTGGCATTATGTTCTACACTGTAAAATTTTACTGATTATATTTGACACAATTATGCATGCATGAAAATGCATCACTCTGAATTATTTTAGGAAATTCAATGTTTACAACTGTTGATCTGACAAACATGGGATTTTATCAGCTGTGAAATTTTTAAATGCTTTATCTCGTACAATGGCATATAAAATCTGGAGGCAACGAGTAGCACATTCATATCCGTTGCAGTTCACACACTATTCCAAGTTATTGAGTAGTGGGAAAGCTCAGCAGCTTGTCTTTGTTTATAGAGTTAGAACATTTCTTACAGGCATGAGTGCTGGCAAATTACAATTAATCTATCCCACAATTCTTTTTCTTACTGTTTGTTTGGATTACAGTCAATTCTTCCTAAAGGCTTGTCACAAGCAGTTTGGAGCCACCTTAGATAAGAGTTTAGTTTTCACTTGTCTACTCATCAGCTGCATGAGTCACGACAATCTGTACTGACAGGCTTAAACTAGCAGGCCATGTATACACTCAGACACCCATGGGCTATATGCTCCTCTCTCTAACTGTGATTGCTCAGCTTTATGAGCAGGAAACCCTTAATGTCTCAGTCAGAGCAAAATCCACGTTGGAAATAAACAAGTTGTGGTCTATTTTTCATGGCCACCGAATTCACTTACCCTCCTTTGGAGTATCCCTGGTGATGAAATGGCAATGTTCTCGGAGGTTGGGGAAAAGATTTTGTGGCGATTTTAGGGGGGTCTCTCTACCGTGACAGTGTCGGACTTGCCTGTGACTGCCTGATGGGCTCTGAGAGGCCACCGGGTTAACTTTGACCCCAAACACAGTGAGAGCTTCTGAGAACCGAGTGTGAGATTTCTTTGTTTGCCATTATAACGGACAGGAAGAGACAGAGCAGTAGGAGAATAGGAGAGAATGCAGGTAAGGAGAGTGAGGGAGAATGGGAAGGGGTTATGCATTTCAAGCTGCTGTTCCCCAGCAACAGATGGTCCATGGGACCGAGAAAGCGGGTGAGATCCAAGGGGTTGTGGCAGCAGAGAAGGGTCTGGATCATAATCCTGGGACTTCTGCTGAACCCTATCCCCAGCATCGCATCCCTCCACTTCCTCATTCTCATCATCACCATCTCCATCACAGTCCACAAGAATACATTAAATAGGTGCAGGAGTAGGCCATTAGGCCCCTATCTGTTCTTCCATTCAATAAGATCATCTATCTCAATTCTACTTTCCTCCCCTACCTCCATGTTCATTATTGTCACTAGACTAATAACCCAGAGGCACAGGTTCAAATCCCACCTTGGCAGCTGGTGGAATTTAAATTTAATTAGCAAAATCTGGAAGTGAAAGCTAGTCTCAGTAACGGTGACCATGAAACAATCACTGATTGTCATAAAAACCAATCTGGTGTATTAATGTCCTTTAGGGAAGGAAATATGCTACCCTTACCTGGTCTGACCTATGTGTGACTCCAGGTCCACAGCAATGTTGTTGACTCCTAACTGCCCTCTGAAATGGCCTCGCCACTCTGTTCGAGGCATTTAGGGTTGGGTAACAAATGCTGGCCTTGCCAACAACTCCCACATCTCATGAAAGAATAAATTAAAAAATCTATTCATCTTAATTTTGAATATACACATCCACAGTTCTCTGGTGTATTGAAATCCAAAGATTCACAACCCTCTGAGTGAAGAAATTTCTCCTCATCTCAGTCCTAAATAATCGACTCCTTATTCTGAGACTGATCCCTATTTCTAAATGCCCCATACAGGGGAAGCAGCCTCTCAGTAAATACCCTGTTTCAACTAGATTTTGGGATAAATTCCCCCCAGCTCCTTTCCATTATCACTATCCTCATTCCTTGTGCACCCCCTCCACCCCTCTCTTATTGCTGTGTGGGTCTTTAAGAGAGAAGAGCATTAAATGCGAATGGATGAGCACAGATTAAGGAGGCAGAGAAGATTCTGGACCTTTTTGGTCATCTGGCACTTACCAGGGATGCCACAGTAAATGTGTAGGTGTGTGTTCACTAACCCACTACCCTGAAAACCAATCACCCCAGATATCAGGGAAAGCTAGATAAGTGCGTGAGGAAGTAAGGAATAAAACGATAGGGTGAGATGAAGTAAGGTGCAGCAGAAACACTGGCATAGACTAGTTGGGTTGAATGGTCTGTTTGTTTGTGCTGTAAAAATGCTAACGTATATGCTAACGGACTCTACTGTTTATAGCAAGATCAGCACCTGACATTATTGTTGTGTGCAACTGTAGTATTATTGGACCTGTGGAACTGTGGGAGTAACTTTCAGTGGATCACCTCCCAATTTTCATTCTAGTGTTCTACAAAGGTTGTGTGATTAGCTCTGCGAAATTATCTCCCAGGCAGTGCAGTTGAAAATTACCCACAGTATATCACCTCGTTTCTATCAAGATGGCAAGTTGGTACAGTGCTCTGAAGCTTTATGGTACAGTGCCAAAGAATTCTTGGACATGCATTGATGTAACTTTCTAGCTCTCAGCAGTTCTATCAGATACTAAGCTGTAGCATGACCTTCTGAAGAAGACAGATTAAAATCGATCAGGGGATACCCTAATTCTACTTGTGCATCTCTTAGATGGTTTGAGTATTTTAGGCATAGCATACTTGGGAAAGGGTGCGCTGCAAACAGTGAGTGTCACCTAAGTTAGGTGATGTGATTAGAATAAGTAAAAGTTATTCTAAAAGCCTTTCCAAAAATCCCAAAAACTTCTTTAAGAGGTAGTATGGCTCTTCCCACACCCACTCCCACAAACTATTTTAATTTAACTATGTGGTCATTAGCTGGAGGTTTTGTGATGAAGCAGTTAGCATTCCTGCCTCCATGTCAGAAGCTCCAGGTGAGAGTCACATCCCAGGACTTGATGGCCAAAGGAAGGCGCGTTCATAATGCAGATGCAGCCAAACGGGTTGAGTATCAACCTGCAAATCCTTCCAACACACGCCAATGGCAGGCGGCAAGAGTGGGAGAGATTCCTGGTCAGCCATGGATGGAAAGACAGTTGGAGCCTCTCCCCTCACCATCCATAGCTCCAGGCTAGATCATGTATGTAAAAGGGCACATTGCCATCACAACTCCCATTCCCTGAGTGAACTGTAACACAGCACAGCCATTATCACACTGCCTTCTATGGGAGCTTGCTATTCCACAAATTGATTGTCACATTTCCTACATTACAACAGTGACTACACTTCAAATGTACTCGGCTGCAAGGTATTTTGGGTCTCCTGGCTCTTGAAAGACGCTATATAAATGCAAGCCTTTTTTCCTTCATTTTTGCCTGATGTTTGTGAGAAATTATGGAACACTTGGATAGGTTTTCAACTTGCTGCTTGTTATTGTGAATTGTCACCCCCATTACAGAGACCACATTTTGCCGTTCACTTAAATGGAAATGAAAATCAAATGCTTTCCATGGCAGCAAACAATCTATAATGCTGCATTCTTGCCCTCGAGCAACTGGAGTATTTATTTCAAAGCATTATGTTTCACAAAACGTTAGCCTGCTTTTAGTGAATAGGAATGTGCCACCATTTCAATTGCAGCAAAAATTGGTGAACTCATTACATTAGCAAGCGGGATGTATCTGACTCTTCAAAAACATAAGATAGTTACTAATAAACATGATGGGGAAATCAGAAAAACATCTTTACCCAAAGACTGGTGAGAATGTAGAACCTGCTACCACACAGAGAGCTTGAAGCAAATCCTCAAGATACATTTAAGGGGTAAAATAAACATGTGATGGAAATGGAAATAGAGGATAAACTGATGAACAGGGATGGGAGGAGGCTTGTGTGAAACACAGGTATGGAGTTGTTGGATCGAATGCCCTGTTTTTACGTTGTAAATTCGATGTATCCACGTGCAGTCCCTCAGTGATATCATTCGAAAACACAACATCAGGCACCACGTTTCCACTGATGACACTTGGCTCTATCCTACCATCACAGCACTGTTTCTAACTTGCCACATTGCTTGTCTGCTGTACAATATTGCATGAGCAGAAATTTATACCAAGTAAATTTTGGGAAGACTGAAGCCATGGCCTTCGGTGCTCATCACAAATTCTGTTTCGTAACTACCGTTCCTATCCCAGCCAACTGTCTGAAGTTGAGCCAGACCATTTGCAACCTTGGTGTTTTGTTTGGTCTTGAGATGAGCTTCTCAATACATGTCCACTCCAAGACTGCCTGCTTCACCATCTGTAACATCACCCCACTATGACTGGCCTCAACTCAACTATAACTGAAACCTTGTCCATGCTTTGTGACCTCACCTCTAAGCTTGTCTGCTGCAATACTGTCCTGGCCGGCATCCCCTCTTCCACCATACATAAATTTGTGCTCAACTAATACTCTGCTGCCTGTATCTTAACTCGAACCAAATCTTGCTCACACATCTTCCCTGTGCTTGCTGACTTACATTGGCTCCCAGTCCAACAATACCTCAATTTTAAAATTCTTAGTCTTGTTTTCAAATCACTCCGCGGTCTCATCTCTTCCTACCTCTGTATCCTCCTCCAGCCTTGCAAGTCTTTGAGATCTCTGCATTGCTCCAATTGCGGCCTGTTGTGCATCCATGATTTTAATCGCTCCACCATTGGCTGCCCTGCTTTCAGCTGCCTAAGCCCTAAGCATTGGAAATCCCTCGCCAAGCCTTGCCGCCAAAACTGCTCTCTTCTCCTTTATGATTCTCCATAAAAGGCACCACTTTGACCAAGCTTTTGGTGAACTGTCCTGAATCTCCATCTGTGGTTTGGTGTCAATTTATTTTTATGGGTGATGCTTTAATTGAACATTTTTTTAAATTAAAGGCGCTAAATAAATGCAAGTTGTTGCTGTTGTAATTCTGTGCAATAATTACCTTTCCTCTGTCTTCAAGTTCAACATGTTGGAAACAGGCAATGTATATTGTGGTAACAAAGGAGTTAAAAGAATACATTCAGAATACAGAAGGACCAAGCGGACTGGGACTTAGATTAGATTGTTTGTTTGGAGGCTGAAGCAAGATCTCAGGGAAGAAGCAGCAACAGCGAGGTGAACATGTCTTTTTTTCATGTATTCATTCACGGGGTGTGGGTATCGCTGGCTAAGCCAGCATTTATTTCCCGTCCCTAATTGCCCTTGAGAAGGTGGTGGTGAGCCACCTTCCTGAACCGTTGCAGTCCCTGTGGTGTAGGCACACCCACAGTGCTGTTAGGGAGAGAGTTCCGGGATTTTTGTCCCAGCGACAGTGAAGGAACGGTGATATAGGTTGGATATTGGCGTTGGGTGTCATGTCGGGTGTGAGTGGACAATATGGGCAGAGAGCCAAAAATTGGTTTTATGCCAGTGTGAAAGCAGTTTGCGATTGTCCACTCTGCCCGTCAATGGCGGCCATGTTTCCTGCCGCCAGACATCGGGAAAGTCATTTTGATACATTTGCATCTAATTATAATCCCTGCTCATTGGAATCGTTCCCCCGCACTGGACCATTCAGTTTCACAACTGTACGTAAGCGACGTGCACCTGGCGAGCTGCACTTCACTCAGGACTTCAAGGTTTGTTTGCCAACCTTTCTTCTGGCATCACTCACAGTCAACAGCGCCAGGATTCACAGGCAGTGCCACGTCATTTTTAGGGGGGCTCACCGGCAGGTCTCTACTTACCAGACACCAGCTGTAAGGCAGGGTAGCTTTTCAATGGCTGCAGGGCTAGGCCTTGCTTGGGGTAGGGGGAGAACTGGTCTCAGGCAAGGGAAGAGGCTGCAGGGTGACAGCTGTCCTGGGGAAGGAGGGTATCCCAGGGTGTGTGTGTGGGACACATGTTGATCTGTGCAAGTGGCCTCAAAAGGGTGAGGGCTGAGGAGGCAGCCTCCAGAGGAGATGAGGCCAGATGGTGATGTGAGGGTTTGTGTCAGAGAATGAGTGGAGATGTCTTTTGAGCTGGCAGTGAGTGAGATGCCAGTGAAGATTTGTGAGTGTGAGTTTGGAGGGATGAGAGGGCGGCACAAATGAGACCATTCATCCATTTTCTACACTGGATGGCCAACCTCTTGTGTGCAGCATTGGCACTGACCACCTCTGCCACCACGCCCAAGCCGGAGCCGTGAGACTGATGGGCCTCTTGTAGCCAGAGCAAGGGTAACAGACATCGCGGTAGGCCTCCACAATGTCCAGGAGGCATCCCAGGGATGTGTCACTGAATCAGGGGGCTTCACTCTTCTTGGATTTTGTGGCCATGTCTTCACCAGTGCACTCCTGAGCTTCAAGCATTGAGAAGTGTGGGCGCGGCTTCAGTTTAAATATGGCGCCCTGCGTGAGGAAGCGACGAGGTAGTGGTGGGCAAATTGGAGGCTGCCCACTAGTGAAACAGCGTGTTTCCTGTGACTACATAATTAATGAGGCAGGAATGGGACGATACAGCACAAAAAAGCTGCCATTGCGGCTGGCGGATAAGATGTCCTTTTTCTTGCCTTCTAACGCACTTGGTGCAAATGTGGAACAATTCCGCCCATAGTTTCAAGCCAGCATGGTGTGTGGCTTGGAGGGGAACTTGCAGGTGGTGGTCTTCCCATGCTTTTGCTGCCCTTGTCCTTCTAGGTGGTAGAGGTTGCAGATTTGGAAGGTGCTGTCGAAGGAGCCTTGGTGAGTTGCTGCTGTGAATTTTTCAGATGGTATACATTACTGCCACTGTGTATCAGTGGTGGAGGGAGTGAATGTTTAAGGTGGTAGATGGGGTGCTAATCAAGTGGGCTGCTTTGTCCTGGACGGTGTCCAGCTTCTTGAATGTTGTTGGAGCTGTACTCATCCAGGGAATTGGACAGTATTCCATCACACTCCTGACTTGTGCCTTGTAGATGGTGGACAGGCTTTGGGGAGTCAGGAGCTGAGTTACTCGCCACAGAATTTCCAGCCTCTGACCTGCTCTTACAGCCACAGTATTTATATGGCTGGTCCAATTCAGCTTCTGGTCAATGGTGAACCCCCCCAGGATGTTGATTTCTGACACAGTATATATTGAGGAGCATCTCTTCCAGCAAGCAGTTAAAGCCACTGATTCCTAAGAATGATGGTTCAAACACATATATGGGAAAGGAGGAGAATGTAAATTGTAAACTAGAAAATGTGAAAATGGGATTGTATGCATGTGGCTTTGAAGCATCCACTGAATCGCTCACAACTGTACCATCTGTGGGAAGAGGACATTGTGGCTGTCACATTGCTCTAAGCAGAAAGCTCAGAGATGAAGTCAATTTTTAATGGCTTAATTTTTGCAACCTACCATATCCTGCGGGCTAAAAACACTCTGTATGTATTGTTAATAACTATGAATTAACTATTGCTTAACTATTAACATGCTTGTTTGACGTCCTGGTTTGACAAAGAACTAAGGGCTATGTTGACAAAAATAGATCATGTGTAAAACTACTGCTTGGAACTGGAACTGACAAAAAGCTCGTCAGTTCACCAGGGGTGAGATGAGGACAGTGTTTTTTTAATGCAGTGATTTGCTGATCTGAATGACATTGTCTGATGGAAGCAGATTCCATACTAACTTTCAATAGGAAATGAGATAAATATTTGAAGTAAAACTTTGCAGGGCTATGGGGTAAGGGGAGGGATGTGGGGGTTTAATTGGTTCGCTCTTTCAGAGAGCTGCCACAGACATGATGGGCTGAATGGTTTCCTCCTGCGTTGTAACGTTCTATGAATCTACCTACAAAACACTGATCAGATGAAAATCAAAATCAAAATAAATGTCAAATGTTTTCAGAACAGCCAGAATTTCAGTCTAATCTAAATAATATTAACTTCAATTTTTCAAAGGTAAGAAAATCACAAGTTCAGAGAGAAGTCATTTTAGCAAGAGTGAGATCAAATAAGATGTGACATTATATCCCCAGATGTCTGAATACAAACAAACCCTTTTCTTTCTACCATCTGACAGTCCTCTCAATGGAGTCTACAAATACATTTAACTTGCTTGGTAATTCATTCTTAACTCTGTTTCAGACCTCTACGATGGCAGAAGAAAACACTATTGGGATTTTTCTCACAAAAGAAAGAGATTGAAATGACACAGGTATTTTGTATGAAAACTGTGCATTTAAAAACTTTTTGCAGATGTTGAGCTGAACATGCAGAAAAAGTCATGCGGACTTTAATGTTTTATTAGTAGTCCCCCTTTGCTCATTTCTTGTTAATGTTGTTGAGAGAACTTGGACTCAGTAATTCGATCACGTGATGATATTGTAATTAAGCACTTGGTGGGGGGTGAATTTCCACATAGCGAATTTCACACCTGTAGAAATAGGTCTGGAGGGATAGTTACATGAGGTTCCCCCGGACCAGCTCAGTTGCATATCAATTGGTCAACTATTGGCACACATCCCATACAAAATGGGGGAGTGCATGGCTATTAGAGTGTAGTGTTTAAGCACAGTTCTGGCTGCCTGGGGGACAACCAGGTAACAAAGGAGCAGCATCTTGACTCTGTCACTTGACCCTCAGATAACACTATTGCCCATCTCATTGATCTGATTATCATTCCAGATTGCTCACCACAGGAGCAGCTTGTATACAGTCAAACATGGCAGTGGTCAGACCTGGAAGAGGTGCTTCAATTTTCCAGAATTTGACCTGCACATCCTCCTCAAAGAAAGGGATATCAGGAAACATCTGGCAATAAGCCTGCCAAGACTATTACATACCACCTGGAGGGAGATTGGCACTGGTGCTGAGTGCCAACTCTCTTGTTCCCTCACTGCAGACCAATGCTTCAAGAAGTTCAAAAACCTCCTCAGGGCGGGCAAGGTATAGGAACATAGGACTTAGCATCAGGAGCAGGCTATTTGGCCCTTCGAGCTTGCTCCACCATTCAATAAGATCATGGCTGGTCTGGTTATGGTCTCAACTCCACTTTCCTGTCTGTCCTCCATAATCCATGACTCCCTTGTCTATCACAAATCTGTCTAACTCAGCCGTGAATAAATTCAACGACCCAGCCTCCATTGCTTTCTGGGGAAGAGAATTCCACAGACTAACGACCCTCTGAGAGTAAACATTTCTCCCAATCTCAGTTACAGATAATGCACCCATTACTTTTTCTTTTCTTCCTGGACCAGCGGGCTCCACAGAGGACTCTTTACTTTTTAAAAGTAACCGCTCTACAACTCATGCTGCACAATGCACTCAGGTTAAGGAGAGCACTAGCTGAGATGTTGCACTGTGACTGGAGTGAGTGCTGTGATAAGAGGGTTGTTTTATGAGGAAAGATTGAGTGGAATGGGCCTATATTCTCTGAAGTTTGTAAGAATGGGTGATGAGCTCATTGATACTTAGACAATTCTTAAAAGGCTTGGCAGGGTAGATATGGAGAGGTTGTTTCCTCTGGCTGGAGAATCTAGAACTTGGGGTTAAACCTTACAAGGGATACTGGTACATAATTCCTGTGTGAGATAGGGCACTGTGGATGGCTGGGGGCTGGGTGGTGGTTGGGGGGTGCGGGGAGGGATTGAATTTCCACTTTTATCACTTTGCGAAGCTGATGGGTATTGACTCTGATCTTGCTGTGTTCAAGATGGTGAGGCTGTGGAAATATTGCCAAGCTAGGACATTATAGGAAGGATGTGATTGCACTAGAGAGAGAGAGAGAGACTGCAGAGGAGATTTACCAGGATGTAGCCTGGGCTGGAGAGTTTTAGTTATGAGGAGAGATTGGATAGACTGGGGTTATTTTCCCTGGAGCAGAGGAGATTGAGGGGTGTGGGGGGGGGGGGGAAAGACATGTTTGAGGTGTATAAAATTATGAGGGGCATAGATAGGGTAGACAGGAAGGAACTTTTCCCCTTGGTGGAGGGATCAATAACCAGGGGGCATAGATTTAAGGTAAGGGGCAGGGGGTCTAGAGGGGATGTGTGGAAGAATGGCACCATGGCGTACAAGGCTATGGGCCTAGTGCTGGAAAATGGGATTAGAATATTTAGGCACGTGTTTGACTGGCGCAGACTTGATGGGTCGAAGGGCCTTTTTCTGTGCTGTAGACCTCTATGGCTCTATGACACCCACACTGTTGCCTTGTGAAGTATGGCACAGATTTACAACCTTTCTCTTAATCCCAAGGGAATAATGCCAGCAATTCTTAACTTCCGTCCTCCTTTCGTGAAAAATCCTTCAGAGGAGGAGGAAGATGATGGTGAAGGGCAACAGAAATAATAGAGGCAGAACTACTTTCCTGTCAATTGTGATGCTCATGAGGAGGAAGATAATGAAGAAGAGAGTGATGTTTTCCTCAAGACCACCCATGAGTTCCTGCAAAAATTTCCAACCCTCTATTCTTCTGTGTTAATTATATGTTAATTATATTTTTAGGATACACATGCCACAGGCATTGTTTAATTAAGCACTTAGAACACTTATAAAGAGAGACTGTTGCCAGGGTGGGTTTATTATGCTGCAGGCAGACATGTGTAATGCTGTAAATAAAGGTGCTATCACGAAAAGGATTTATGCCATGTTTCAGAATTCACCATCTGGCTTTATCACTTTGCCTCTTTCACCTGAAACATGCGCTTCTTGACTCCCATACACAAATTCAGATATCTTCACATCATAGGTGCCTGATTTACACCTTCAAAGGGGCCTATCAGCTGAAACAGGAGAACTCTTTGAACACCATTTCTTAACGCAGCTGGTGCTATTGCCGCTGTAAACAGGGCAGTGAGGTCACCACCTCCATTTTGAGCCCGTCACCACATGCTTTGGACCAGGCAAAAGCAACCAAGATTGCCCCCTAAGAATCTGGCAATGGCACAGCCATGAATGGCCGAAGGAACTTTCTCCGCAGCAATAATATGATTTCATGGATAGCTCCTTATTGAGACTACGCATGTAAACTTTCCCACACAAACAGGGGAGCCCTGGCTATGTGGCTCCATAGAATAGACCATTCATGCCATAGTTTGTGAAAAAAATTGGAATGCAAGACAGGTATTTGCGTCAATATTGGAGAACTTGATCAAGTTAAGAAATGAGCATTTCATCCTCCAAAATTACAGAGCCATATAGCAATCAAAAAATAATTATACTGAATTTCTATCTATTTAAGAAAAGATTGCTTCTTATCTCACCTAAAGGGCAAATTGTAGTGCAAAATTGTACTGCAACTATTATGACATCATGTCAAAAGTCTAGTTCAATAATGTTCCCAGCTACGATTGCAGAAATAAATGATATTTTCACTTTGGTGTATAGTTATTACATTTTCAGCTGAGAGAGGTTAACACGCCATGGTCTGGAAGTATTGGGAAAAGTGAATTAAAGTGGTAGCAAAAAGTTATGATTTCAATACAGCAGGCGGTATATGGTAGAGAAATTTATGTAGGATAACACTATTGAAGTGTACAAGGGGAGCAATTACAAATAAGATAAAGGTCTGCCATAACTGGTTTGTGGGCTGGTTAGCGTATGGATCAGATTAATCGCAACAGCATGGGGTTCAATCCCTATTCTGGCTGAGGTAGACCCGGGCCATTCTTCTTCTTCTTCAGTTCTCTGCACAAAGGCAGGTCTGACCCATAGTGCCACAGGTCCCGAATCCACCCCAGCCAGAAATGGAATCGAACTCCATGCTGTTGGCACCAATCTGATCCATGCTGGCCATCCAGTCAGTTGAGCCAATCAGCACTCCCCCACACCAAGGAGTCCGAGTTGCTGTAGCAACGTGCACTTTTACATGCATGTTGTAGTCTGGAGCTTTGGATAATGATGGTGGATGCTCCAATTTATTTCCATCACATGGCTGATCTGGAATCTCTTCCACTCTTACCTCCTGCCACTTGGAAGGATTTACAAGTTGATGCTCAACCTGTTTGGCCATATTTTGACCACCTTCTTGGCCATCAAGTCCTGGAGTGGGATTTGAACCCAGAGATTCTGGCTCAGGAGCAGGTACACTACCCACTGTGCCACAAGACCCCCCCCACCTTGTCCTATCCATAGTAAAAAATCATGGAACTTTGCCATGGTTCAGCGAATAATCATCAAGGCAGAGAACTCAAGAAGAAGATAACTGGTTTGCTGGAAGTTACTATTTCCCTTGGAACTGTTGAGGTGGTAAGAATGGGACCTCCTTTGGGATTCCTGTAGTAAGATTTGGAGGAGGATGAGCAAAATCAAGAAGAATCGGTGCGACTATACTTCATGCATTATGTACACATGGACCTTTATCCTAGGACCCCCGCTTAATGACCCAGACATTCCTTCTTTAGCATGTTTTCAGCAAAGTCTCTTGGGTACCAACTTGCAGGCAACTCATACCAAAGAGGCCACTTTTGTTATGGGTATGCACTGAATCTTCTTCGACTGGATCCTTCCAAATCCAGGACCAGTGAAGCACACAGGATTTTCTTCCCAGTAAAATGAACTGATGGACAGTAAGTCCAATGACTGTTCTGACCACTTCACCTAGAGAGCCCTGATGTGTGAAACTGTGAACTGGGAAGATGATTCCCGTAAAATCCATCCCGAAGTGAGGATATCATTAGCATCACATTTAATGACCTTTTATGGTCAACATCCTGTCAACATTTGATATCTAAATACACACTTGAAATAAGCCACTTTAGGGAGATACGGGAAGATTGTGGGCAAAAAAATGGGACTTTCAGTACTGCCTTCAAGGGCAAAAGATTGGAAGAGATACAACTACCATCTCTAAGTTTTGATACAGCCATTAATGTGATTTCCACAGGATTTCATCAGTCTTATACAACAGCTTAAACTTCAACTGCATCTTTAACCGCAAAAAAATTTCCCAAAAGCATTTCATAAAGTAGAAGAAGAGTTAAAGGTGATGGCCAAATAGGTAGTAAAGGAAAGGAAGAGGTTAAAAGATGGAGGAGTTGACAGGGTTCCAGAGCATGGACTGAGAGCTGCTCCATTCACAGTGGAGTATGGGGGGTTGGATGCTAAGTCAGAAGACTACAGTGCATGAAGTGCAGAATCAGGGCCAGTGAAGGCTGCTCAATAAGGGAGGGAACAAGGCCACTGGGGGGCAGGGTGCTGTAGGGAAGAATTTTGAAAGCGCATCATTGGAGGATGATCAGAATTCAACTTCGGCCAAGGCAGATCTGATGCGGAGACGAATAGAATGCAGGATAGAGTGGGGATTAGAGTTTTGGATGAATTTCAATTTGTGAACAGCAGAACACAGGAAGCCAGCAAGGAGAACTTTGGAATAGTGGAAGTTGGAAGGGGCAAAGTATGATGAATAGTTTCGGTAACTGTTCTCATAGTGAGATATGGGTGAAAGCAGGCTGGGTTGAATGGTGAAATAGGTGCTCTAAGTGGTGGTTAGCATGTGTAATCAAAGAGGGCACCAAGGTCAGTACTCTCAAATGTAGGCTGTGCAGTCGGCTCGTGAGGGGACTAGAGTTAGGACCAAAGAACCAAGGTTTTTAATGGCGTTGAACAGGATGACCTCAGTCTTATGATACCGAGTTGAGTTGTTGTTAGCTAAAAGCAGATAATTGAGGAGTGAAGAGTTATGAAGGAGAGGTAGGTCAGTCTGTTGACTTTAGAAAGCTGATCACCAGACCTACGAATGGTGTCATCTAGTATAGCTAACAAGAAGAATGAAACCTTTAATCGTAACTGAGGTGACTTTGCAAGGGCAGGAGGAGGAGCTTTTGAGGTCATTGAGCTAATTTTAGTCTGTTGATAGTGCAAAACTTGTGTATTGTTGAAAAAAGAGACATATTGAAGCTTTTTGTCATGTACTCATCAGAACATTCGCAGGAATACCAAATATAAAGAGAACAATTTACACTTCAGGAGAAGGGAGTGCTGATTGGTTGACAAGTGGACTTTGATTGGCATTGCCATGGAGAATGCACCATTTAACTGATGACTGACAGTTAACTGACAAGCTTTGTTTCTTTTCAAACCAGGCAGGTTGCCACTGATTGGTCAGGGTATTGCACTGGGGAATGAACCAGAGCATGGCCGTCACCTATTTTGGTCCAGTTGAAACAGGTGCAGTGTGTGTACATGTTCTTTCTGTCTGCAAATAGCAGGGCTCTGTGTATGAATATACATGGTTTCTAGCACGTGTAAGTGGGCCACACTGGGAGTCTGACTGATAATCTTAAATTGGTTGTCAGGAGTTCTTAGAGCACTCAGGGTTGTTTATCAAAACGATGTCAATTGTGGAAACACATCTAATATTGGACACAGTGTTTTGAGTTTTGCAAGCATGGACTGGCTGGGTACAGTCTGTACCTTGCCTGTTGTGAACAGTCGAAGAGACATGCTGTTTGATATGATCCACCAGTCGTTGGGATGTACTGACATTCTGCCTATCACACAAATGAGTTATGTGATTTATGAATTTCAGAGCCGATGTGAAGTTAGGTATGATTTTTAAAAAATCATTCATGGGATGTGGGCATTGCTGGCTAGGCTAGCATTTATTGCCCATCTGTAATTGCCCTTGAGAAGGTGGTGGTGAGCTGCCTTCTTGAACCGCTGCAGTCCATGTGTTGTAGGTACACCCACAGTGCTGTTAGGGAGGGAGTTCCCCAGTCTTCGCAAATGTGAATGTTTCCTTCTCCATACATGTGCAAAACTTGCTCAAAACTGGTTGTAGCAACTTGCCTAACCATTTGGTTAATTTATGTTGTACAGAACTGGTCATAGATAAGATAGGGCACAAAAGGACATCACTTTTGTGTGTCTTGGGCAACCTATGCATACACGGGCGCATTGAGCCTTGAGGACGAACCCTATCATATATATCACCAGACAGCTCTTTGCGCTTCCACAAGTCCAACAAGCATTTTTCAGGTCCAATCAGAGTCAACCTGCCTGGTTTGAACTTAAACAAAGATAAAAGCAAAATATTGCGGATGCTGGAAATCTGAAATAAAAACAGAAAATGCTAGAAAAACTCAGCAGGTCTGACAGCATCTATAGAGAGAGAAACAGAGTTAACGCTTCGAGTCCATATGACTCTTCTTTAGAGTTCTGAAGAAGTCATAAGGACTCAAAACATTAACTCTGTCTCTCTTTCCACAGATACTGTTAGACCTGCTTTTCAGGTCTTTTCAGTTTTTCCAGGATTTTCAGTTTTTATTTGAAGTTAAACAAAAGTTGGCATTTAAATTTCAGTCATCAATTAACTGGTGCATTCTCCATGGCAACGCCTCTATTAATTAGAGTCCATTTGCCAGCCAATCAGCCTTTTCTTCTCATGAAGTATAAATTGTTGTTCCCTTTACATTTGGTTTTCTTGCGAATGTCCTGATGAGTGCAAGGCAAAAAGCTTCGACATGTCTCTTTTCAGTTATACTCATATGCTAATTTTGTTGGGACAGGAAGGAGTGAAACCAGGCTAGAACAGTGCAAGGGAGGTGAATGGTGGAGGGGAAGAGAGTGATTGACAATGTAGAAAGATCAAAAAGGATGTAAAGGGATGGTGCACTATGGTTGCAGCCATGGAGAGTATCACTGGCGTCTGACCAAGAGATGTTCTAGGTGTTGTGCGCAGAGTCAAAATTAGATTGAAGATATGCTTTGGCAAGAGTGGTGATAAGCTGTAAAATTTACCTCAAACCAAACACCCTTTGGGTTGGGTAATTGACTTTAATATTTGGAATATGCAAGCATTGGCATTCCTCTTAACATATTCTAGCCACCTCTGCAGTTTATTAAAATGTTCAGTGCTGGTATTTCAAAGAAAGCAGTTCTGTGATACAACATAAGTCAAGAGCAAATGCATAAAATATGCATACAAAATAATATAGCTCTCGGCCCTACTGAATGAGCAGCATCATAAATAATGTATTGTCAGTCATGCCTGTCATTTGCTGATATGCTGTGCATCATTCACTTTTAATAGTACAATGTACCTAATAACAGAGGACAAACTTGGCAGTATACACGTGTTAACTTGAAAGCCCTTTGAGTTAAGCAATAACCATGAAGTAATAACTGAACTAACAAAATGATACAGGACTGGCGAAAAACCTAAGATTCTCAAACTCTCCACTCACTCTGGAAACACCGAGCTATGCTGACTTCCATCCTCATCCTCCAAGAGGGTTTAAAATTCAGCTGCTTAGCAGATGTAAATGCTCCACATGTTGGGCTGACTTTTACAGTTCCCTGGGGACAAGGTTGTGGAGGGGGGTGCGGTAGGGGTGGGAGGAATCCTGTAAAATCTTTAAGGAATGCTGAGGGGTTGTGGGTTAGTGGGGTATGGTGGGAGTGGGCCTGTCCTTTCCCACCAGCATGTCATAAGGTAGTGGACAGTCCTTCTGCCCAGAAGCCAACTGAATGACTTGAGCGGCCAATTAACGGCTGCTTCCTGCCATCACTGGCATTTTAACAGTGGTGGGTGGACTCTCTGCCGAATGAACTTTGGTGGCCTCTCAAGGGGCTTGGTGGGTGGTTTGTTGGGGGGGAAGAGTGAGATTGTTTGTTGGGGGGGAAGAGTGAGGGTTTGGGGATTGGATGAAGTGGTGCCAGAGCCCACTAGGCCATTTGTAGGGCTCAGAGAACTAGACACCAAGGAACCAGAGGTTCTACAGTTTAAGACTGAGATGTGGAGTATTTTTTTCTCTCAAAGGGTTGTTAATATGTGGGATTCTCTTCCCCAGAAAGAAGTGGATGCTGGGTCATTGAATTTATTTAAGGCAGATTTAGTCAGATTTTTGATAGACAAGGGAGTCAAGAGTTATGGGGGGGGTAGGCGGCAAAGTGGAGTTGAGACCACAACAAGATCAGTCATGATCTTATGGAATGGTGAAGCAGGCTTGAAGGGATGAATGGCCTACCCCTGCTAATAAGTCCTATGCTCCTATGTTGTGATGAGAAAGGAGTCTCTGGGGATTCTGTTCCTTCAGGACTGTCGTGACCTGAGTGAGAAGAAGGTACATAGACATGCACCTTGTCAGTGCGATCTGTGCCCTGGGACTTCAGATGGAATATGGCTCCTCTAATCCTACAGCCCTCTGAAATAGCTGCATTCCTCCAATTCTGGTTTCTTACACATCTCAATTTTCATTGCTCCACCACTGGCAGCCACTCAACTGCCTAGTCCGAAGCTCTGGAATTCCCTCCCTAAACCTCTCTTCAGTCTCTCTCCTCCTCGAAGATACTCCTTATAAAATTGTCCTCTTTGACCAAGTCTTTGGTCACCTATCCTAATATCTCCTAATGTGTCTCAATGTCAAACTTTATTTGAAGTCCTAAAACCCATTTTCAAATGCTTCATTACATTTAAGGTGTTGTATAAATGCAATTTCTTGCCATTCCCAAAGCTTTCTACAACTGGGGTCTTCCTTGCAGCATCTTGGCTGCCTCTGCCGTAGCAACTTGCTGAAGCCCCCACCATGTCCTGTTAAACCTCCCTCCAGCCAAACATTCGACTTAACAACATCAATTAGCCGCTGAAACTACTGTCAGCATAAAGCAAAACTGTTTTCCTCCTCCAACGGTTCCCCCTGACCGCTGCTGTCTCGCTGGTCTTCCGGCTCGATCCCGCTCCTCAATTCAGTGCCAGCCGCCACCTGACCTTCCATTGCACTTTGCAGCTTGCTGGCCCCATGGAAATGGGGACCGATATTTGAGGCGCCGCCGGCCTAGTATTGTCCCCAGCGTGACCCACCCCACCCCTGCCCCACCCACCACAACCCCATCACATGCCCAGAAATGGAAGCACCCGAACTTCCATTCCCATCTCTTTCCAAAGCCGCGGAAGCACCACACGACGGCATGATATAAATTAATGCTTTAGTTTAATTCCTGAGTTTGTTTCAAAATGCATCCTTATTGGGCAGCTAATGGTGCACGTTAGGTCATACAAAGCAAGGGGTTATAATAATAGAAGAATCTTGAAATGATGCGTTGCAAAGGGAGGTGTTTCAGGCCATTGTGGCTGTGCTGACTATTTGAGAGAGCTGTTCAATTAATCCCACTCGCTGCTATTTCCTTGTAGCTCTGTATTATTTTCTTTTCAAGTGCTTATCCAATTTCCTTTTGAAAGTTATTAATAAATCTGCTTCAACCGGCCTTTCAGACCATGCAGCTTAGTTTACAACAACACTGGTTGCTGACCCTTCTTCCACCACAAAGTGTTTCTCCTCATTTACTCTGTCAAAACCACTCGACAACGTTTATCAAGTCTCCTCTTAATCTTCTTTGCTCTAAGGAGAACGACTCCAGCCTCCCAACTCTCTCCACATAACTAAAGTCCATTCCAGCAAATCTCTTCTGCATCCTTCATTCTGAGAAAAAAACTTTTTCACACAACCAGTGGGTCTGGAATGCACTGCCTGGAAGTGTGGTGAAGGCAGGTTCAATCGAGGAATTCAAGAGGGCATTAGATGATTATTTGAATAGAAACAATGGGATACGGGGAAAAGGCAGATCAACGGCAATAGGTCATAATGCTCATTTGGAGAGCTGGTGCAGACACAATGGGCTGAATGGCTTCCTTCTGTGCCATTAAAATTCTGTGAAACTGTGAGCCTCTCCAAGGCCTTTGCACTCTTCCTAGAAGCTTACCTTGATGAATGCTCTGAGACACTGCACCTGAGAAAAATGTCTAGGTTAAAAATCCCAGAATGATGTGTATGTCCAATGAGAATGTAGCAATTACTCAGTGTGAGCAATAGCTAGGGACCTTGGTGTTCTATGATATAAGAAACATAAGAAATGGAAAGAGAATAAGGCCATTTGCCCTTCGAGCCTGCTCCATCATTCAAGATTCTCGCATAGAATAGGATTATGGAATGGTTATTGCAACAAAAGGAGGCCATTTGACCTATCATCTCTGTGCTGGGCCTCTGAAGGGGCATTTCACCAAGTGCCGCTCCCCTGCTTTTTCCTGTAGCCCTATAAATTTTTCCTTTTCAGGTAATGATCCAATTCCCTTTTGAAAGCCTCAGTTGGTCCTGCCTCCACCACACTCTCAGGCAGTGCATTCTAGACCCTAACCCTTTTGGAACAGTTTCTCCCTATTTACACTATCCAGACGCCTCATGATTTTGAATATCTCTTTCAAATCAATTCGGCTCTATGGAGCGAGACAAAACACACATTTAATTAACCATGGCTGATCTTCAGCATCAACTCAATTTTTCCTGGCCTATCCCCATATCCCTTGATTCCCTTCGGGTGCAGAGGCTATCGATCTTAGTCTTGAATATACTAGTGAATATCCTCAGCTCTCTGTAGTAAAGAATTCCAGAGAGTCACAACCCTCTGAGTGAAGAAATATTTCCTCATCTCAGAACTAAAATGCCGACCCTTTATCCTGAGATGATGACCCCTAGTTTTAAGCTCTCAGGTATGGGAAACAGCATCTGCCTTGTCCAGAGAGTACAAGCCCACTATACCCAATCTGTCTTCATAGGACAGCCCCCTCATCCCAATTAACTGCATGTTTATATCCATCTTCTCTGGTAGTTACTGCAGCCAATCGATAGAATCCCCAATAACTTTCATTCCTTACTCGTCTCTGCATTTCATATGAAACAGTTAGGATGGCTTTTGCTCTTTGAAACAGTTGTTTCTAAAGCTATAATTCAGGTCAGCAAACTGTTTTTTTTCCTCCCTTATCCAAAAACTACCCCCCAGTTCAAAAATCTTCCAATGTACTTAAATTGTCAACCAAACAAAGGGTGTTAGGTCAGTGTTAAGGGTTGGTTTGCATGAAGCTTATGAATCAGGATGAGAAAGGCATCATAGAGATGAGTGGATAAAAATAAAGAAATAATATTTTCCTAAACTGCTGTTAGAAATGAATGACAGTTTAGTAAAGATTAAGCCAAGAGAAGTACATTCCAGGTTGCTGGTTACAAAGTTCTAGAACTCACAAGCGCAGAAACAATCCCCTCCAAGCCACTCACCATCCTGAATTGGCAATATATCGCGGTTCCTTCACAGTCGCTGGGTTAAAATCCTGGAACTCCCTCCCCCCAACTAATTAATCATGGCTGATCTTCAACATCAGCTCAATTTTTCTGCCATATGGACTACAGCAGCTCAAGAAGGCAGCTCACCACCACCTACTCAAGGGCAATTAGGGATGGGCAATAAATGCTGGCCCAGCCAGCGACGTCCACATCCCATGAATGAATAAAAAAAAATTGCCATTCAGCCCAACAGATCATTGCTGGAATTTATGTTCCACTTGAGCCTCCTCTCAGCCCTTCTTCGTCTAAACCTATCAACACACCCTGTTAGTTCCTTGCTCCCTCATGTGGTTATCAAGCTCCTCCTTACATATGTCTATGCTATTCACCTAAACTACTCTCTGTGGTAGCGAGTTCCACATTCAAACCACTTTCTGAATAGAGAGATTTCTCCTGAATTTACGATAAGTTTTATTAGTGACTATCTTATATTTATGGCCCTCATTTCTTGTTCACAAGTGCAAATATCGTCCCCACCTCTATCCTATCAAACCCTTTTATAATCTTAAATACCTCTCTCAGATCACCCCTCAGTCACCTCTTCTAGAGAACAGATCAACAGCTTGTTCAATCTTTCCTGATTGGTATCAAGTCTCAATTTTGGTATCATTCTAGTAAATCTTCTCTGCATCTCCAATGTGCTGCACTGCACATATTTAGGATGTAATACTGTAGCTATGTCACGAGGAAGGTACAGAGCAGAGAGAAGAGAAAATGGTATATGACCACTTTGCTGCCCATTATCGTGGCCTTTGCAGGGGGTTGCATTTCTTTTAGCTAAAGGAATGACGTAAATGTGACAAAATTAAATGGAGCACATTATCTTTTTTGTAAATGGAAGAAAAAGGCAGTAAGAAAAATAAAATTGCTGCTTAGGGTGACATTTGAACTCCTCCGTTTATCTAGAATTCAGTAATTTGCATTCTCCCACACAGAACTATTCACCAGAGTACAACAATCTCATCCAACATTTAGAAGAATAATATACAGCTGGTGGAAAGACATGAGAGAAATGCACTGTACCCTTCGGATGCCGTCCTGGGAATCCTTCACCGAGGTTTCTGTGCCGTTACCTCTGTTGATCATCCTCCACATTTGGGCGTACATATTGTCTCTCTCAAAGGGGTTCATTCCTTTGACTCGAACATGCTCATACACAGCCGACTCCATCACCGTGCCGTACGGTATGTCTGTTTGCTTGGAAAGATCTTGCAGGGACCTTTGAGTTGAGAAGAATGACAAGATAAATAAATAACGCCACGTCTAAACATAAATCCCGAAGGCTTAATATAAGCTCAGGTGTTGATTACCCATATCTAAAAACTCATATTTTATTGAAGAAAAGATGCAAGCTGCAATGAGTTTACAATTAATCCACAAAGCACTTTGCTGATCTTAGAAGCATTTGTTAAGGAACATTGGTCGAACAATCAGTCATCAAGGTGACACAGAGTGGTGGGGCTCCAAGGCACAGAGACAATGGGGTGACAGGAAGTTCATCCTTTGTATTTTGCACATAGTGCATTAACAGTCGCACTGTAACATACTGAGAGGGATCAGATGGAACTCTGAAGGGGTTGGGGGGAGGAAAAATCAAAGGATGAGACATGCTCTCTCTCATCAACAGCAAGCAGCTCATCTGCTGCTCCAAACATTTGTCACCTCTATACTCCATGATTGTGACATGCTCCTGCCTCATGACCATCACCACGCCTACTTTGTAAATTTGAGCTTATCCAAAACTCTGTTGTATCCTAACTCATACCAAGTCCCATTCAGCCATCACCTCTGTGCTGGCTGACCTACATTGGTTCCCAGTCCGGCAACTCCTCAACATTAAAATTCTCATCCTTGTTTCCATACCCTTTAATGTCCTTGCCCCACCCTATCCCTGTAAGGTCCTCCAGCAAACAACAACCTTCCAAGATCTTTGTGTTCCTTTACTTCTGGAATCTTTGCCACCCCTCCCCCATTTTCTTTGCTCCACCAATGGTCTTTAGCTGCCTGAACCCTAAGCTCTGGAATTCCCTCCCTAAACCCCGATGCCTTTTTAGCTCTGCTCCTTTTAGACGCTCCTTAAAACCTAACCAAGCTTGTCCTAGTATCTCCTTATGTGTCTTGGTGTCTGAGCCTGTTTGATAATGATCCTGTGAAAAGCCTCGGGAGCTTTTACTATGTTACAGGTGCTGTATAAATGCAGGTTGTTGTTGATGCTTTTGTTATGAGGGGTATTGGTCAAAGTTTTGAAACAGGCTTGGTCTGTGTAGGAGACCAAAGGAAACAGATGGAGAAAATAAAACACATTTACTTCATTTGATTTATTTACTAATCATTAGCCGTTATCAAAACAGATACATGAGTTAGACACTTTTTTTTGGGCTATTGCCAATTTAGAATATGGATTCCTTTGTAAAAATCTTAAAATCAAAAATACAAAGGGAATGCTTATCTAATTGTGGCTCATCCAATGGGCAAGGTTTTGTGTTGGGGGAAAGGGTGTGGATTTGATGGTAAACTATCAGCGTTCGCCCCTTCTTATTCCTCTGAAACTGACAGCTACTTCAGAATGTCGGGCACGCACAGATTAGTGCAGAAATCCTTGAGTTGTCGTCAGTCACTCAGGGCTACGACACAAGCTGTGCTGCGAACTGTACCCTCACACCACTCCCAGAGTCAGCCATCGTGAAGTCAGCGAGAATTTGAACTACCCCCTCCTGCATTGCTGTTAGACACCCTATAAAAAGTTACACCTTGTTCGAGAAGGCATAACTGGGTTTCTAATGGCGATGAGATTAATAAACCTTGATGAACAACAAAACTAGCCCTGAAAAATCAATTTTATATTCATGGAGTACTGTTAACTGGTTACAGATTTTTTTAGGCTTAATTTTTTCATAATGATATTTTAAAAAATGTTTGCCTTGAATATTTTAGCACTTTCCTTCACCCATATTTGTGGCTTAATCTTTAACTTGCACCATGTGAACATTTTTAAAAGTGATTTTATTTTAATATTTTTTGTTACTTGCACTTCTTTCAATTCAGTACACAGTATTCACTGCTCACAATGTGGTCTGCTCTACACTGGGGAGACCAAATGCTGATTGGGTAACTGCTTAGTGGACCATCTCCGTTCAGTCTGCAAGCATAACCCTGAGATTCTGGTCGCCTGTCATTTTAATTCTCCACCTACTCACATCTCTGTCCTCGACCTACTGCTGTGTACCGATGAAGCTCACCACAAGTTCGAACACAACATAACCTCGTCTTTTGATTAGGTACTTTGCCGCATTCTGGACTCAACATTGAGTTCAATAATTTCAGCCTCTTCCCCCATTTTTTTTTCTCTTTTCTTTGCATGTCTTGGTCATAATCCTTTTGTCCCCCTGTTTTTGTTATCAGGTGGCAGCTGTTCATTATTCTGCCATTCACACCTCCTCTGGACACACCTTTTGTTTCTTTATTATGTTCCATTATCTTTGGCTCTGCACAACCAATGCTTCTGTCATTTAATGCCTCTATTCTTCTTTTTCTACTCTTCCCCATTTCACCTGCTTACATTTTTATCTTTTCCCAGTTCTGATGAAAGGTCATTGAGCTGAAACATTAACTCTGTTTCTCTTTCTTTCTTTTATTTTTTGATGAGATGTGGGCTTTGCTGGCAAGGCCAGCATTTGTTGCCCATCCCTAATTGCCCTTGACCTGAATGGCTTATTAGGCCATTTCAGAGGGCAGTTCAGAGCCAACCACATTATTGTGGGTCTGGAGTCACATGTATGCCAGACCAGGTAAGCACGGCACATAAGTGAACCAGATGGGTTTTTAGAGCAATCAATGATGGCTGTGTGGTCACCATTACTGAGGCTAGCTTTCAACTCCAGTTTTAATTAATTGAATTTAAATTCCATCAGCTGCTATGATGGGATTTGAATCCATGTCACTGGAGCATTCATTTGGGTCTCTGGAATACTGGCCTAGGAACAGTGCTACCATGGCACCATTTCCCCCATCTCTCCATAGATATTGCCTGACCTGTTGACCTTATTGTGCTTTATGAGCATATGATGAAAAGGTCTAGGACTCATTTGGAAATTGAACCATTTACACTACTAGGTGTGTGCAGGCTCATTTGCTACCCTCATCACAATCAGTCTCCAAGGACCACCTACCAATATGGAATGGAGAAACAAGCCATGGGTAAAGTGAATAAACAACCAGTGTAATCGGGTTGACATCCTGCTTGCTTATTCTCAGAAACCCAGGCTGAAGGCCAAATCCATCGGACTGATTGATTTCCAGCATTTTCTGTTTTTAGACTTTTGTGTCTCTGGACTATTATGGGTAACTTTGTTTTCAAATATGTGAAGAATTAATGTTGGTCGGAAGGTCTTCATGATATTGGAGACTGGGAAGGGAAGCATGAGTCTGGATTGAATGAACTGAAGGATACAAGAGGGTGAAGGAGGTTCTATACAGAAATAAACTCATAACCAGAGATAACAATGAAGAACTCATGAAGCAAACAATTAAACACAACTTAAGGAATTACTGCGTCATTCACAGGGGGTATACCCAAGAGAAGATCAACAGGAGGAATTTTACGCCTTTAAGGTTAACTCCAGGAAGAAGGTTTCACCTGCTGTAATCATTTTCCGATTGACAAGAAGCTATTAAAGTGGATTTAGTGCAAGTAAGTGTAAACAGAAAAATGTCACTGCGGCAGAGTTCTAGGAACGAGTGGGATCAATGGGGGTTAATGAGGCAGTGGGGGTGCGGTGGTGTGGATGCAGTGGAGGCATTTAGGCAGGATTTGAACAAGAAGAGTCAGATTGCAGGAAATGAACTATCTTTTCACATTCTTGTATTCTTATCACTGAATTGCAGTCTGATATTTTCTCAAAAATTGTGCAGTTGGCAACGTTCCAGAGATCACAAAGGTTCTAATTTGAAGGAATGTTGGTGACTGCATTGCTTTTAAGATCACTTCCGAAATGATTGCTTCCTTTTCAGCAGGCATCATTTAAAAGTCCAGGTACCTCTGGCACTTTACCTTAAATAAGCAATTTCCTGTCAAACATAAAATTTAAATGAAGCTCTTCCTGAATGCTAGGCCGGAGAAATGCAAATTGTTAGATTTAAAAAACTGCAGATGGAAAGTGATGGTGAACAGCACATTGGGGGTGCTCCACTGGGGCCATTGTGCCCTTGGTTCTGGAATGGAGAGATAGCGTTTGATGCTGGGCTTGTGTTCACCTGGAAACTGTTGTTCTGATTCCTGAGCTCAATCTGTCCTATATCCCTCACTTTCACTGTGTGTTACACCCACCCAGTGCACATTTTCTACTCTGAGACTCAGAGCACCATCACTGCAGTGTGCTGCATAATGCAGTCTGCCATTTACCAGGCACAAGTCAGGAGTGTGATGGAATACTCTCCACTTGCCAGGATTAGTGCCAGCTCCCACAACACTAAGGAAACTTAATACAGCCAGGACAAAGCAGCCCATTTGGTTGGCACCACATCCACCAGCTTAAATATTCACACCCTCCATCACTGGTGTACCATGGCAACTTCAAGACCCATTGCAGCATCTCGCCAAGGCTCTTTCAACAAATCTGCGACTACTACCACCCAGAAGAACAAAGGCAGTAGATGCATGGGAACACCACTGTCTGCAAGTTCCCATCCAAGCCACACACCACCCTGAGTGGAACTATATTGTCATTCCTTCATTATGGCTAGGTTAAAATCCTGGGACTCCCTTCCTAACAGCACTGTGGACTGCAGTGGTTCAAGAAGGCACTCTCGCCACATTCTCATGGGCAATTAGAGATGGGCAAAAATGCAGGCTTACCTAGTGAAGCTCACATCCCATGAATGAATAAATGAAAAAAAAAAGATGGATACTTAGGGTGGAATTTAATGTCCTTCCCTGAGGCAAGTTTGGAAGCAGGGGAATTTAATTGGTTTGGCCTCTTGTCCTGATTAAGCCTGGGAAGGGGAGGGCTTAAACTAGATGGGCAGGAGAATGGGAACCGGAGTGGGAAAACACAAGACAGGGAAAGAAAGATAGGAGTGAAAGGCAGAAAAGTAGAAAACAAACGTGGAAGGCAAAGGGAACAAGGGCTAGCAGCAAATAGGGCCATAGTACAAAAAAATGGGTAAAAATATTCAAAAGACAAGCCTAAAGGTATCTGAATGCATGGAGCATTCGCAATAAGGTGGATGAAATTTTTAAAATTCATTCACAGGCTGTGGGCTTCACTGGCTGGGCCAGCATTTATTGCCCATTCTTAGTTGCCCTTGAGAAGGTGGCGGTGAGCTGCCTTCTTGAACCGCTGCAGTCCCCATGGTGTAGGTACACCCACAGTGCTGTTAGGAGGAGAGTTCCAGGATTTTGACCCAGCGACAGTGAAGGAATGGTGATATATTTCCAAGTCAGGATGGTGAGTGACTTAAAGGAGAACTTCCAGGTGGTGGTGTTCCCATCTATCTGCTGTCCTTGTCCTTCGAGACGATAGTGGTCATAGGTTTGGAAGGTGCTGTCGAAGAAGCCTTGGTGAATTCCTGCAGTGCATCTTGTAGATGGTACACACTGCTACTATTGTGCGTTGGTGGTGGAGGGAGTGAATGTTTGTGGATGGGGTGCCAATCAAGTGGCTTTGTCCTCGATGGTATCAAGCTTCTTGAGTATTTTGGGAGCTGCACTCATCCAGGCAAGTGGGGAGTATTCCATCACACTCCTGACAGCGCAAATAGATGTAAACGGGTATGATATGTCTGTGATTATGGAGGTTTAGCTGCAGGATGACCAAGGTTGGGAACTGAATATCCAAGGGTAGTTGCTATTTAGGACGGACAGGCAAAAAGGAAAAGGAGGTGACGTAGTGTTGTTAGTTAAGGATGAAATCAGAGCAATAGTGAGAGAGGATATTGGCTCAGAAAAATCAAGATGTAGGATCAGTCTGTGTGGAGCTAAGAAGCAACAACGGGCAGAAAACATTAGTGGGAGTCGTCTATAAGCCTCCGAACAGTAGTGATAAGGTAGGGGAAGTCATTAAGCAGGAAATTAGAGATGCCTGTAACAAGGATGCTACATATAGGCTGGGCAAATCAATTTAGCAATAATACTGTGGTGGATGAATTCCTGGGCTATGTACGAGATGTTTTTTTTAGATTAGAGGAACCGACTAGGGAACAGGCTGTCCTAGATTTGGTATTGTGCAATGAGAAGGAGTTAATTAATAATCTTGTTGTGCAGTGTCCTTTAGGGGACAATGACCACAAAATGATATAATTCTTCATTAGGATGCAAAGTGAAGTAGGCAGAACAATTACTTTAGTCTGTCTTCTCGGAAGAAGAGGCAAATAATTTCCCAGTTATCTTCCCCAGGGTCTAGTGAGAAGGAGGGATTGAAGGAAATTAGTATTACTAAAACAATAATGCTGGAGAAATTAATGGGACTGAAGGCTGATAAATCCCCAGGGCCTGATAATCTACATCCCAGGATACTATAGAAGGTGCCCATGGAAATAGTAGATGTGTTGGTTGTCATCTTCCAGAATTCTTTAGATTCTGGAACAGTACCGGCAGATTGGAGGGTGACAAATGTAACCCCATTATTTAAAAAAGGAGAGAGGGGAAAAAACATCAAATTACAAATCAGTTAGCCTAACATCAGTAGGAGGGAAAATGCTAGAGCCTATTATAAAGGATGTGATAACAGGACACTTAGAAAATATCAACACGATTAGACACAGTCAACATGGATTTATGAATGGGAAATCGTGTTTGAAAAACCTACTGGAGTTTTTTGAGGATGTAACTAGCAGAATAGATATGGGGGAACCAGTGGATGTGGTGTGTTTGGATTTTCAGAAAGTTTTGATAAAGTCCCACATAGGAGGTTAGTTTGTAAAATTAAAGCACATGGGATTGGAGGTAATATATTGGCATGGATTGGTTAGCAGACAGGAAACAGAGACTAGGAATAAATGGGTCTTTTTCGTAGTGGCAAGCGGTGACTAGTCGGGTACCACAGGGATCAGTGCTTGGGCCCCAACTATTCACAATATATATCAATGATATGGATGAAGGGACCAAATGTTATATTTCCAAGTTTGCTGATGACACAAAACTTGGTGGGAATGTGAGCAATGAGGAGGGTGTTAAGAGGCTGCAGGTTGATTTACACAGATTGAGTGAGTGGGCAAATATATGGCAGATGAAGTATAACATGGATAAGTGTGAAGTTATCCACTTTAGTAGGAAAAACAGAATGGCAGAGTATTATTTAAATGGTGATAGATTGGGAAATGTTGATGTACAAAGGGATCTGGGTGTCCTTGTACACCAATCACTGAAAGCAAGCACGCAGATGCAGCAAGCAGTTACGAAGGCAAATGCTATGTTGGCCTTCATTGTGAGAGGACTTGAGTACAGGAGCAAGGATGTCTTACTGCAGCTGTACAGGGCCTTGGTGAGACCACACCTGGAGTATTGTGTGCAGTTTTGGTTTCCTTACCTAAGAAAAGATATACTTGCCATAGAGCAAGTGCAGCAAAGGTTCAGCAGACTGATTCTGGGGTAGCGGGATTGTCGTATGAGGAGAGATTGGGCCGACTAGGCCTGTATTCAATGGAGTCTAGAAGAATGAGAGGGGATCTCATTGAAACATTTAAAATTCTGACAGGGATGGACAGACTGGATGCAGGGATGATTTTTCCTTTGGTTGGGGGTCTAGAACAACGGGTCACAGTCTGAAGATACATTTAGGAATGAGATGAGGAGAAACATCTTCACTCAGAAGAATTCTCTACCACAGCAGGCTGTAGAGGCCACATCACTGAATATATTAAAGAAAGAAATAGATTCCTGGACTGTGAAGGCATCAAGGAGTTTGGCGAGAGAGTGGGAGTATGGTGTTGAGATGCAGGATCAGCCATGATCATATTGAATGGCAGAGCAGGCTCGAAGGGCCGAATGGCCTACTCCTGCTCCTATTTTCTATGCTTTTACGTTTCTCACCCTGCTGCCAATTGAGACATTTAAGTGGTTAATTAATGCCCATTTAAGGGTCTCATCCTGCAGTCGTTGCTATTTAACCAGTGGCGGATGAGGCAGTCGTCACAGGGGAATCCCGACAGCAAAACCTGGCGTGTTTGCTTGCAGGTTCCCGGTGTGGTTGGGGAGGGATGTGGCGGGGGAGGGGGTCCCTTATTCAAACGCATTCAGTGCATGAATGAGGGGCCCGGCATTGGAAAGTGGGGTGTGGTTTGCTGAGAACCATCCCCTTTCCCTTGTTGTCATCTCCCCTCATCTCTCCCCCTGCAACTGTCATCATGCCCACACTCACCCTTGGGTCTCTGTGATTCTAGGCCTCTCCCTTGGCGCATTAATAGCAACACATCCACTGCTCCTCCAGTGGCGCTGTCTGCAATGCACAGATGCCGGCCTCTGGTTGGCAGACAACTCTTGGGATGCAGAATTTCCAGCCCCAGGGTCCTTAATCCTTGGGAAGGCTCGTTGCTGTCCACTTAAGTGGCTAGGATGCACTTAAATCTGGCACGCCTTCCGCAAATGAGGTGGCACAGGGCTCCTGTTGGCTCTCCAGCTGGTGGCCAGTTCCCTGTTACCTGCAAATAAAACCATCCACAGACACAGCGATATTCACCAAGATTCAAAGGAAACCTGGTACACCTGGAATGAAAATTCACTCACACAAGAAACATTGACCAGCCAATGCAAAGCCTGCCAAACTCAACAGGATGGACTCCTGCTGGTAGCTTTTGTCCAATTGTGTCAATTCTGACAAAGGTTTCCGCACAAAATATTAACCTGTGTTTGTTCCTTCTTTCATATATTTCCTGCATTTTCTAGCCCAGAGACTCCTCACAATGGGATCTTGGTGATTAGGCCTGTATGATGCCCTTCATTATTGATTCCACCGGACTTTGAGGGGTCAGTGGGAAGTCACCTCATTTGAGTGGTGCAAGATGGCTGCAAGCACCACTATGAGGGTGACTCCAGCAATTGCCTGTATCATTTGACCAAAAACTCTGGCGCGTTCCTGCCATGGGGAGGGGGATAGTGGCCTTGTCCTCACCCCTGTCCCTTACTCCGCCACTCAAACCCCCAGCCATGTCTTCCTCGAGTAGGGATTAAAAATAACGCTCCTTTACTTCAGGGGTTCATTGGCCTCGACCCCACCAGCAGGGCCCAAGCTTATCCATCTGCAACTTACTCAACTGCCCAGCTTCCAGACATACAACTGGGTCCTGACTGAGCCACTGGATTGGTAATTTCTGACATGGGGTCGGGGTGGGGGGGCGGTCTCCATCTCTCAGGTGTAATCTCCACCCACCCATGAGATGCCTCCTGACATCTGGTGCAAGCATGGTTGGCATCTTCACGCGGGATAAGATCCACCTACTGTCTGTGCCTTTCTGTACTTTTCTCCTAGTTGCCGATTTTCTGCTTTGCTTTGCTGTGAGTTGCAAGGTGTCTTTATTCTGCATTTGAAAGCTTGGTAAAATTATTGGTAACAGCATTGCACTTTTACTTCACTTTTGGGGGAGATATCCTGATTCCTCCTCCTCCGTTAGTAGCAAGCCCTGACAGAGTGTTGGCAACCATGATTATGCTTGGCAAAGTACTGCAGTGGCTTGCTATTGCCTTCTGCAGTATGGCTGATCAGGAAGCTCTCCTACTCTTATCACCTGCCGTCAAGTGTATTGGACAGAATACAGGCAGATAATTAGCTTGTTTGGCCACATTATGATCACATCTTCTGTGGCCATCAAGTCCTTGAACACGGATCTTCTGACCCTGAGGTAGGAACGCTACCCACCGTGCCACAAGACCTCATACCCTACTTAGAGGAAATGTTGCCATTGTCACTGTCAGCTTTCACACTGATATTCTCCATAACCAAATTATATCAGTGGAAAGATTTTAAAACCTGAAAGGGGGTGTTGGGGGAGGGGGGATGGGTCACATCAGGACTGAACTAAGCATTGCTGTCATATGGCCAGGAGTTTGCGCTAGATTGTGCTGTCTCTTTTAGCAAGATGTGTTACAAAACCTGCCAAACCAACACAAAAGATCATGGAATCTCAAGTGCATCTTACATCCAGTGCAAATTGAGTTTTCACAATCTTTTGCACTCATTTAAAAAAAAACATTGTGCCGGGGCTGGCCCCTCACACAAAACTGACCTCGTCCCCAGATCAATTAATCACCATGATAGCTTCCACTAATTGTGCCTGTTTCTGGGCCTTTAAGAAGGGTTTCAAACCAAGATGTTAGGGCACAAGGACACTAATTTTGAATATGATTTTCTTTTTAATTTACTAAGAACCTGACTATGCTGTGTATAATGGTTTCGTATAGGTCTTTTAAAAGTCATTTTCCTTCATTTAAAAGCTACAACACTGGCATCGATCTGGCAATGTGGAAAATTACCCAGGTATGTCCTGTACACAAAAAGCAGCACAAATTCAACCCAGCCAATTACAGCCCCGTCAGTCTACTCTCCGTCACCAGTGAAGTGATGGACGGGGTCATCAACAGTGCTATCAAGTGGCACTTGCTTAGCAATGACCTGCTCACTGACACTCAGTCTTGGTGTTATGCTTCAGTTATACAGGGCATTGGTGAGACCGCACCTCGAATACAGTGCACAGTTTTGGTCTCCTTATTTAAGGAAGGATGTAAATGTGTTGGAGGCGGTTCAGAGGAGGTTGACTAGATTAATACCTGGAATGAGTGGGTTGTCTTCTAAGGAAATGTTGGACAGACTGGGCTTGTTTCCACAGGAGTTTAGAAGAGTGAGGGGTGATTTGATTGAAGTATACAAGATCCTGAAAGGCCTTGACAAGGTGGACGTGGAAAGGGTGTTTCCTCTTGGGGTGAGTCCAGGACTAGGAGGCAGTGTTTTAAAATTAGGGGTCACCCTTTTAGGAAAGACATGAGGAGAATTCTTTTCTCTCAGAGGGTTGTGCAACTTTGGAATTCTTTGCCTCTGAAGGTGGTGGAGGCGGGGTCACTGAATATTTTTAAGGCAGAGGTAGATAGGTTTTTGTTAGGCAAGGCAATCAAAGGTTATTGGGGTTAGATGGGGAATGTGGAAATCGAAACACAAGAAGATCAACCATGACCTGATTGAATGGTGGAGCAGGCCTGAGGGGCCGAATGGTCTACTCCTGTTCCTAATTCTTATGTTCTTATATTCTGCCAGAGTTACTCAGTTTCTGACCTCTTTGCAGCCTTGGCTGAAACATGGACAAAAGAGCTGAACTCCAAAGGTGAGGTGAGAGTGACTGCCCTTGACATCAAGGCCCCATTTGACAGAGTGTGGCATCAAGGAGCCCTAGCAAAACTGGAGCCAATGGGAATCAAGGCAAAAATTCTCTGCTGGTAGGGGTCATACCTTGCACGAAGGAAGATGATTGTGGTTGTTGTAGGTCAATCATCTCTGTTCCCGGATATCATTGCAGTAGTTCCTCAGAATAGTGTCCTAGACCCAACCATCTTTAGCTGCTTCATCAATAACCTTCCTTCCATCATAAGGTCAGAAGTGGGGATATTCGCTAATGATTGCACAACATTCAGCACCATTCACGACTCCTCATATACTGAAGCAGTCCATGTCCAAATGCAGCAAGACCTGGACAATATCCAGGCTTGGGCTGACAAGTGCCAAGTAACATTTGCGCCACACAAATGTGAGACAATTACCAGCTCCAACAAGACAGAATTTAACCTTTGCCTTGACATTCAATGGCATTACCATCGCTGAATCCCTCGCCATCAACATCTTGGGGGTTGCCATTGACCAGAAACTGAACTGGACCAGCCATATAAATATGATGGCTCCGAGCAGGTCAGAGGCTAGGAATCCTGTGACGAGTAACTCACCTCCAGAGTCCTCAAAACCTTGCCACCATCTACAAGGCACAAGTCAGTTATGTGATGGAATATTCTCCACTTGCCTGAATGAGTGCAGCTCCCACAACACTCAAGAAGCTTGACACAAGGCAGGACAATGCAGTCCGCTTGATTGTCACCCCTTCCACAAACATTCACTCCCTCCACCACTGACGCACAGTGGCAGCAGTGTGTACCACACACAAGATATACTGCAGGAACTCACCAAGGCTCCTTAGACAGCACCTTCCAAGCCCATGACTGTCACCATCTAGAAGGACAAGGGCTGCAACACAAGGGAACACCACCATCTGGAAGCTCCCCTCCAAGCCACACACCATCCTGTCTTGGAAATATATCGCCGTTCCTTCACTGTCGCTGGGTCAAAATCCTGGAATTCCCTCCCTAACAATACTGTGGGTGTACTGCGGCTCAAGTCGGCAGCTCGCCACCACCTTCTCAAGGGCAATTAGGGATGGGCAATAAATGCTGGCCTAGCCACCATGCCCACATCCCACTCATGAATATATAAAAAAAATTAAATTGGCTTACTCACAGATGTTGGGCCAAACATTCTGATTTAAAGTGCTAATTTTTGTGATAAATCCTCTTTCAGCTGTCTTAGTCAAACTGCATCGTTATCACTCTTAAATGTATAAAGGGCCTTTTTTTTTTAAAGCAAAGAAACCTTTTTAAATTGCGCTTTTAAACACTGCCTAATTGTGCTGGCAGATTTTGATGTGCAAAAACAGCGCAATTCTGGCTGCAATTTGTATTCGGATTGCTGACTGTGGCCTAAGCAGGAACTCTACCGCAATATATTATACAGAATAGTTTGTAAAGTAACAGATGGCTGTCGGTGGAATACAAAGGTGGGTGTGATCCCTCATTACCTTCTTTTCTCTTCTGACAGTATGCTATCCACTGCAGTCCTTGCGTGCAGACCAGTCTGAAACTAATTCAGACCTCTTTACACCTTTGTTCCACACCATCTCCCAGCCATCTGCTATTCCATAATTAAAAGAACAATTCAAGGTCAAGTTGAGATTTCTACCTGGCTGTGTGTCTGAGTTTTTTTTTAGAATAACTTCCGCAAACATTCAGTCCCTGCGCTGCTGGAGAAAAGAGGCAACAGTGTGCACCATCTACAAGATGCACTGCAGAAATTCACCACGAATCCTTAGGCAGCACCTTCCAAACCCACAACTGCTTCCGTCTAGAAGGACAAGGGCAGCAGACACACGGGAACACCACCGCCTGGAAGTTCCCCTCCAAGCCACTCACCATCTTGACTTGGAAATATATCGGCAATGTTCGGAAGCTCGTATGTTCCTTCACTGTCGGTGGGGCAAAATGCTGGAACTGCTCCCGTAGCAACACTTAGGGTGTACCTACACCACAGGAACTGCAGTGGTTCAAGAAAGCAGCTCACCACCACCTTTTCAAGGGCAATTAAGGGTGGGCAATAAATGCTGGCCTAGTCAGTGACCTCCACATTTTGGAAATGAATTAAAAAAAAAAATTATTTGACCACTTCTGATCTGTCCCTTAATGTTCAGGGAACTGATGTAGCTGTGGCTTGAGTCACAGCTAGAAGAGGCAGTGCATTGTTCTTAAAGAAACACTTAATTTAAGTTCTAAATAGTCGCTTGGTAGAATAAGGCTTGATTACTGCTGAAGAAAGAGACATGCTGTCAAAACTTTTCATCTTGCACTCAACAGGACAGATTCACAAGAATAACAAAACACAAAGGGAACAACAATTTATATTGCATGAGAAGATGGTGATGAATGGTTGCCAAGTTTAAGGTCTCCTGCAACTGTCTAACAGAGAGCAAAGGATGTGGCTTCTGTCTTTATCTCTAGTAATGTCAATAAGGAGGAATTTCTACCTGGATCTCCTAACAGAAAAAATGTAACTACCCTTAGAAATGTGTACTATGCACACAGGAGGATGTAAAATGTCCCCAAGTACAATCTCAAAGAAGAGTCGGAGAGTTTTCTCCTGGTGTCCAGGCTAATATTTGTCCCTCAACAAACATCACTGAAAGAACAGATTATCTGGCCATCATCATATTGCTATTTTGGGGTCTTGCTGTGCACAAATTGGCTGTCACATTTCCTAAATTACAACAGTAACCACATTTCAAAAGTACTTCGTTGGCAGTAAAGGAGTTTGGGGTATTTTGAGCTTGTGAATGGCACTATAAAATGGAAATCTTTTCATCACTGAAACCAACATTACAATGGTTCTTGTCTGCCTGTAATCCTCTGGAGAATGGAGAAGAACCACAAGCATCGGTCTAAACAGAAGGGATAAATAAGATAAACAGTGCGGAACTTTTTTTATTGTTGGTCCAGTCACATTTTCTGCTTTTTTTCTTTATCCTTCCTTGCTTATTTTCTTTGTTTTTACGTTCTACCCACAAAACTCAACGACCTTTCTTAATGACGAGGTATTGGCATTTTAGTAAATGGGGTAGCTTCATATTTTAATCCAATTTGAAACCAGGAAAACAATTTCAACTAAGCATTTTGCGTAAAAGAAGCAAGTTTGTTGCATTCAACCAATTTATTGGCATACATGGATGTTTCCTCCATTGAAGGCTTTCAGGAAATGTAAGGGGGATTATACTAGACAGTATGTCATTTATTCTACTAAAATGTCAAGCGTTGGGTTCTGTATAGGTTCAAATTTGGATTTTGATCAGTCTGAAATTTGAAACTTCCACATATAAGGTTGAATTTTAACAGCAACAACTTGCATTTACCGCAGAATTACAGATTTGTTACAGCACAGAAGGAGGCCATTCGGTCCATCATGTCTGTGCGGCTCTCCGCAGGAGCAATTTAGCTGGCAATTTACCTCACTCCCTGCCTACTCCTTGTAGCCCTGCATAGTCTTTCTTTTCAGATAACAATCCAATTCCCTCCTGAAGGCTATAATTGCATCTGCATCCAACACATTGTCAGGCAGCGCACCCCAGATCCTAGCCACTCGCTGCGTGGAAAGGGTTTTCCTCATGTTGCCACTGGTTCTTTTGCCGATTACCTTAAATCTGTGCCCTCTGGTTCTCGATTCTTCCACCAATGGAAACATTATTTCCCTTTCCACTCTGCTCAGGCCCTTCATGATTTTGAACACCTCTACCAAATCTCCTTTCAAGCTTCTTTTCGCCAAGAGAAACTGTCCCAACTTCTCCAACCCATCTATGCAACTTAAATTCTTCATTCCAGGGACCATTCTCGATAATCTTTTCTGCACCCTGTCTAATGCCCGCACATCTTTCCTAACTTATCTAGCACTTTTAACAGAGTAAAATATCCCAAAGTGCTGCACAGACATATATCATCAGTGAGCCAAAGAGTGAGATATTAGGACAGGTGACAAAAAACCTGGTTAAAGATATAGGTTTTAAGCAGGATCTTAAAGGACGAGAGAATGCTGAGAGGTGGGAGGTGAAGGAAAGTAATTCCAGAGTTTAGGGCATTGGCAGCTGACGACAGGGCTGCCAATGATGGAGCGAAGGAAAGTAGAGATGGATTTGAGGTCAGAGTCGGAGGAATGCAAGGTTCTCTGAGGATTGGAGAGCTGGAGGAGGTTCCAGAGTTAGGAGGGGGCATTTAATATACCATGTTGTAATATGCGAATCAAAATGCTGCTAGTCTTACTGTTGGCTTTTAGCATAGATAAAACCAAAATAAAAGATCAACTCTCACATCCTTGTCTTCATTCAACCAATTTAGTCATCAGCTTCAGAGGGCTGAATTGCCACATTTGGTTAATGATGAACCACTTTTGACTTAGTGAGGTAACTGAATAGAATCAAAGAATGGTTAAAGCACAGAATTAGGCCATTTGGCCCATTGTGACCATGCCAGCTTTCCATAAGAGCAACTCATCCAGCTCCACCCCTCTGCTTTTTTACCAGCAGCCCTGCAATTTTTTTCTATTCCGATAATTATCCAATTCCATTCTGAAAACCATTCTTGAATCTGCCTCCCACTACACTCTCTGATAGTATAGTCCAGATACTAACCACTCGTTGTTCATGTCACCTTTGGTTCCTTTGTCAATCACCTTAAATCGGTGTGCTTTGGTTCTTAGTTCTTCCACGAATGAGAGCTGCTTCTCTCTATCAATTCTGTCCAGACCCCTCATGATTTTGATATCAAATCTCCTCAAGTTAAAAGTCCTCAACTCTGCCATTTTCCATTAGCTCATTTATACTTGTACTCACTTTCCCTCATGGTAATCAGCACTTAGCACCGAAATAAATGGGGAATAGAGGAAGATGAATGGAACAGAAAGAGTTGAGTGGAATGTTTTATAATGAAGTGGCTTGGGAGGCTGATGGACATGAAATTTGTTAAAGGCAAAAACAGCATGCATAAGATGTGTTTACTTTGTTAGGTTTTATGGTTTACACTGAGAACTGTTGGATTTTTTTAGGTATGATTGATTTTATTTCAGGAGGGTGAAGAACTAGCAAGGCCACTGAAAGGATTTGAAACAGTGCTCAGAAGTGATTAAGTAAGTTATTGATTGGCTTCTAGGAAATCTGAGCCAACCAGGAAGCTTGCAAGTTTCGGCAGTGCCAGAAACACACAGATCTAAGCCTGTAGTGATCCAGATGGATGAAGTGCAAGGAAACTCCTTAAGGGAGCGTTGGGCCGGGATTACCCGTGCCCGCCGACGTCGGGCATGCTCAGCGGCTTGAGTGGTCGTTTGCGATCGTCTGCTCAGCCTGCCGATGGAAAGCCACATTTCCCACCATCGGACGTTGGGGAGATAATTGTAATACATCAGAACATAATTATAAGGCCAGCTCGCCGGACTCATCTCCCAATGCCGGAGCGTCCGCCCACGTCGGCAGGTAAACACGCCGACGTGTTTCACAGCAGCACATCAGTGATGTGCACCTGGCGGGCTGCACTTCACTTGGGACTTCAAGGTTTGTTTGCCTACCTTGCTTCAGTCAGCTCTCGCAGCCATCAGCGCCAGGCTTCACAGGCAGCACCACATCACTTTTGTTGGGGCTCACGGGTAGGTCTCCACTTACCAGATCAGCCATGTGGGTGGCTTTCCAGTGGCTGCAGGGCAAGGTCTTGCTTGGGGAAGGGGGAGAAGTGGCCTCAGGCAAGGGGAGAGGCTGCACGACGAGGGCTGTACTGGGGAAGGAGGGTATCCCAGGGTGTGTGGGGGGACACATGTTGATCTGTGCAAGTGGCCTCAAGATGGTGAGGGCTGAGGAGGCAGCCTCCAGAGGAGATAAGGCCAGATGGACATGTGAGGAAACGTGTGAGAGAATGAGTGGTGATGTTCCTTGAGCTGGCAGTGAGTGAGATGCCAGTGAATGTGTGATGGGCTTGATTGTGTGGGTTTTGAGAGGTGAGATGGTTGTCATACCCTGGCTGCATAAATGACATCATTCATCCCCTATATGCATTGGATGGCCAACTTCTTCTGTGCAGTACTGGCACCGATCACCACTGCCACCACCTGCCATGCTGGCTTGGTGATGCTGCTCCCTGTCCAGCGGCCAGGGCTGGGGTAGAGCACATTAGCACGGGCCTCTACGGTGTCCAAATGGCATTCCAGTGATGTGTCATTAAACCTAGGGGCTATAGCCTTTTTGCCTTTCATGGACATCTTCCCTGAAGTAGTTGTGGGCTGGAAGCACTGGGATTTGTTCGCGTGGCTGGACTTCAAATATGGTGCCTGGCATGATGAGGCGGCGAGGTGATGCAGTGGCGGGCGAATGAGAGCCCGCCTGCCATGGACACGGTGTGCTTCCCGGGAATGCATAATTAATGCGACGGGTGTGGGACAACACGGCGTGAAAACCCACCATCGCGGCTGTCGGGTCAAACGTTGTTCTATCAGCTGTTGCTGCACTTAGTGCAAATCTGGGATGATTCCACCCTTGGTCACAGCTAATAATCTAAAACTCTTACCATGGCACCAACATGCCAACTCTCTGAAATCTAAACACTCCCCCCATTCTTGTCTCTTTCACAACTGCAATTTCCTTTGCTCCACTTTTGGTGGCAGTGCCTGTAGCTGTCTGGACCTCAAACTCTGGAATTCCCTGCCTAGACATTTCCATCTCTTTACCTCTCTCTCTTGTCCTTATGTCACCCCTTAAAACCCACCTATCTGACCAAGATTTTGGTCACCTTTATGTGGTTTGGTATCATCTTGTCAGATCGCACACCAATGAAGCATCTTGGGATGTTTTACCACTTTTAAAAGCATTATAAAAATGGAACTTGGCAATGTTCTTGTTGCAATATCATTTAGCCTCTTACTATCATGACAAGTGATTGCCAACATCCCCCTTGATTCCATGAGCTTTCTTAATACCAACTAGACGGATCAATAGTCACTAATGGCTATTTAATTTACATTAAGAATAATGGCTTTACTTAAAATTTTAACAAATTATCTGAAATCCAAAAGGAAGAGAACACAAAAGACTTGCATTAATGATGAAGGAAAGGCAAGTGTTTTGACTTGCCCTCAGGATCAATGAAACTGCATCGATGCAAGTGCAAAATCTTGCAGATGCTCAAAATCTGAAATAAAAACAGAAATTGCTGGAAACATTTGCAGCACATAAAACCCTTCTAAATATGATATATATCGCTTATCTTTTCTTCTCAATATTTTGTAATGGCTCAAGGAACACTTAACTAGATTTAAATACATCAGGGATACCCCAGTCTGAGAAATATATCATTATGCCTAGAACATCCAAGAAAATCGACTGATCACACATATATTTGTTACTTCCGTTTTAACGTCAGCGATTTTTTCTAAACCATTAAGCAGTTTTCCTCCTGATCTGTTGTCAGCTGGGTGGTGTTACACACAATGGCAAATTACAATTCTAGGGACAGTCCAGGATGTTCCAGTAAAACGCCTGCTTAGCGGGGGTGACTTCTGCCCAGTTGTCAAATATTTTCCGTGTTCAAACAGTCAGTTCTTTCCCACAAAAAGGTTTCTTTTGAATTCTCTGCAGATTCATGTCTTTACATTTATTTGTAATGCGCTCCTGTCGATTGCGCTGCCATTTGGCACTGCCCAAACAACCCAATGAATTGCAGGCTCGATGGTCTCTCAGGTGACATTACGTTGAATTACAGAGAAGCTACGTCACAATAACAAGCCATTCGGCCCAACTCGTCTCTGCTGGTGCTTATGCTTCACGCAAACCTCCTCCCATCCCCTTCATCTAACCCCATCAACATAAACCGCTCATATGTTTATCTATCTTCCCCTTAAATTGCAGCCATGTATTCATCTGATTGGCTGTGATATATTGAACTGCAGTTGTGATTGACAGCCTCAGTCTAGCAATATGGCTCCATCCAGTAGATGCTAGCTCAGTTAATAATTAATAATTAAATCTGAGGTTCATAGAACTTTGCTATGAAAGGATATGCAGCCAGCAGGAGGTGGATGAAGTTAAAATACAGATCAGCCATGAATTCATTGAGTGGTGGACCAAGTTTGTGCATATTCTTGTGCATATATTCCAATGGCTGAGCATGTAGTTGCAAAAGCAAGCATAATATTTAACTGCCTATTGAAATGTGGGCAAAGCAAAGTTTTGGCAGAGCTTATTTTTGTAGGACAAACTCTTATTTCTTTATCATTATAAAACTCTTAACATATTTTTGTTTCCACTTGGAATTGGAGACAAACATTCAACGGGGCTGATTGACTATTTGGATTTTCTAGTCAATAATAACGGCACTATTTTGAAGAAGAGCAGGGGAATTTTCCATGTTGCTCTGGCCAATAATTATATTTAATCAACGTCACAACAGCAGATTATGCGCCTACTAACCTGTTGCTGTTTATGGGAGCTTGCTGTGTGCAAATTGGCTGCCAGGTTTCCTACATTAAGACAGTGACCGCATTTCAAAAAGCAATTCGTTGGCTGAGAAGCACTTTGGGATGTGAAAGGTTGTGAGAGGCGCTACAGAAATGCAAGCTCTTACTTTTTATTGACATTTGCCCAGTCATTTAATTTGTATAAACACGAACGTATAATGAATGGATCCGCTAACTAAAATTTGGCTCAGTTGGTAGTTAATTTTATTCTGAGTCAGAAGACGGTGGATATAGAACTGAGAGTGCACCTGATGTCTCTGTGGGTTTCTTCCAACTCCCTGCTTAACTTTGGCGGGCGATCAGAGAAGACCCCAAAAAAACAGTGTGTAAATGAAACCTCACAGATGTTCTACTCTAAAATTTTAAATTGATGTGCTGATGGGTAGCTCAGATGGTGGTTAAAAGTAAGAGTCCATAACGACTTTTAATTTAGAATGGAAAAGTGTCGTTTCCCAGTATTGGGTGCTTTAGATTGGCACGCCAGCTCTTCCAAAGTTAAGAGCTCCATTAAGATGTTTGGAGTTGTTGCGGAACAATGATCCCTTCGAAACAATAAAACTAACTGACTGGAATTTATAGAACACCTTTCAATATATTCACAACCACTTTACTGCCAATAAATTATTTTTGGGCTGTATTTGCTGTAATGTATTTACTGATGTACACAATAGCAGTAAAATCCTTCAATATCGAGGAGGTAAATAATAAAAAAATATCTGCTCTGGAGCTGTTGTTTTTGGAAGGAACGTTGACCAGGTCATTAAAGAGAAAGTTCCCTGTCCTACTGTGGGATACTTTACATTCCACCTACACCAGCAGGACAGGATACTGGTTTAAAACCTGATCTGAAAGACAGCACCCTTGACAGTGCAGCCATCCCTCAGTACTGCACTGGAGTGTTGGCCTAAATGATGTGCTTCAAATTTGGAGTGGGGCTTGACCCCCAGAACTTTCTGACTTAGAGGGTGGAGTGCAATCCACTGAGGCGCAGCTGATGCCAATGGCAGCTTCCCTTTATTGTGTGAATGGGCTGCCTTTATTGTGTGAATGGGCTGTAAATAGTATGCACCCCAACACAAGGAAAATCTGAAACAAGAACAGAAAATGCTGAAAAAACTCAGCAGGTCCAACAGCATCTGTGGAGAGAAAGACAGAGTTAGCGTTTTGAGTCTGTATGACTTCTTCAGAGCGAAAGAGAAGTAAAAATGTGATGAAATTTATGCTGTTTAAGGGGGTGGAGCAGGTGAAGCTGGATAGAAGGCCAGCAATAGGTGGAGGCTAAGGAGAGATTGACAAAGATGTCATGAACAAAAAGACAAAGGGGGTGTTAATGGCAGTGGTAAGGGCTAAAGGAGGTGCTGATAGTGCATTAAGGTAAGAAAGCAGAATGTGAGAATAGCAGGAGCAGAGTAAGTACTCTGAAAAGAGCAACATGAACAAGTGATAGATGGCCCTTGGTGGGGGTGAGGTGGAGGGAGGGGATGGTGGTGGGGAAAAAAACGATTGAAAATTGGATAAAAGGTGGGGATAAAACAATGAGTAAATGAATAAAAATGAAAATAAATAAACATAAAAATAAGAGGATAAAAAATAAAAAAACAAACATGAATATTGAAAAGAGGGATAAAAAAAGGGATGGGAATAGAGGAGAGAGTTCATGGTCTGAAGTTGTTGAACTCAATGTTAAGTCCGGAAGGCTGTAAAGTGCCTAATTGGAAGATGAGGTGCTGTTCCTCCTTTAGATCATGAACTCTCTCCTCCATTCCCACCCGCTTTCCGATATTCCCCCTCCTTTTTGTTTTTTCCAATAATTTATGGAGATTTTTCTTTTCCCACCTATTTCCATTATTTTTAAATGTATATCCATCCATTGTTTTATCTCTACCTTTTAGCCTTTTTCAATTCCTTCACCCCACCCCACCCTCACCAGGGCTATCTGTACCTTGCTCGTCCTGCTTTCTACCCTTAATTAGCACATTCCTTTAGATAATATCACCACCTTCAACACCTCTTTGTCCTTTTGTCTGTGACATCTTTTGGTTATCCCCACCTATCACTGGCCCTCTATCCAGCTCTTCTTGTCCCACCTCATCCCCCTTAAACCAGCTTATATTTCACCCCTTTTCTATTTTTCCTTAGTTCTTTTGAAGAGTCATGTGGACTCGAAATGTTAACTGTATTCCTCTCCACAGATGCTGCCAGACCTGCTGAGTTTTTCCCAGTATTTTTGTTTTTGTTTTGGATTTCCAGCATCCGCAGTTTTTTGCTTTTATGCTGTTCCTCCAGTTTGTGCTGGGCTTCACTGGAACATTGCAGCAGGCCAAGGATGGATATGTGGGCATGAGAGCAGGGTGGAGTGTTGAAATGGCAAGCGACAGGGAGGTCTGGGTCATGCTTGCGGACAGACCGAAGGTGTTCCGCAAAGCTGTCACCCAATCTGTGTTTGGTCTCCCCAACATACAGGAGACTGCATTGGGAGCAGCGAATGCAGTAGACTAAATTGAAGGAGGTGCAAGTGAACCTACTCCCCATATCCCTTGATTCCTTGAGAGACTTCAAATCTGTCTATCTCAGCCTTAAGTATGTTCAATGATGGAGCATCCACAATCCTCTGAGGTAGAGACTTCCAAAGATTCACAATCCCTTGAGTGAAAAATTTCTCCTCATCTCAGTCCTAAATGATTAACCCTTAATCCTGAGATCATGCCCCCATGTTCTGTATTCCCCAGTCAGGGTGAACACCAGTGTCTACCTTGTCTAGTCTCTTCAGAATCTTGACTGTTTCAATAAGATCACCTCCCATTCTTCCAAACTCCAGGGCCAGGGGTTTACGGCCGCTCCCGCCTGGTGGCATTTTATGGTCCCGCCGAACCGAATGGAGATTTAAATGGCTCACCGCATCCGCTGGGAGGCAGATATACCACGGTGGGGCCGTAAAATCCTGGCACAGATTTATAAATAAACGGGGGACGATAACCATGTAACAAGCCAGTACACATACTATCATTGGTGTGTTTGAGATGCTGAGAACGAAGTTGTGCGCTCGCCACCCATTAGCAGGTTCGGTTGCAAGTCCCATTGGGTGGGCTTCAGGCGGTCAAGGGCTGGTGCTTTCAAAGAAATATTTCACCATCAGTTGCCCATCTTGGTCAGGGGTATGTCAACCTCACCCCACCCCACCCCAAATGCCAAGTATTCCTGCTGTTGAATCTGCCTGACTTGTTCACTGTATCGACTATATTTAAGATTTTGGCTGGTCATTGCTCACCTGTTAGGAGACTTAAGTATTTCAAAGTGTTAAAACTAGTCATTCAACCAACAGACAGAGATGAGATGAACTGACTGCAATTAATTGAACTAAATTCAACTCAAACGGTACGCTTAAACATTCAGAAAATTACTGCCATGTAATTGTAACATAACTCATTCAATGAATGGAACTTAGAGAAACAAAATGGTTATTTTGAGATCAGGAATGTCATTTCAGTAAAATGATGAATGCCCTTCCAAAGCTAATAATGCTTCACTTGAGCACCCTCTATCGATATTCCTGAAACATCATTAATAAATGTCTGTGGAAACATTCTAAATTAATTTATAGGTGGAATATAAAGGTCTATTCTTTTTGATATACTTTTCAGACTGCCACTTGTGTGAAGTCTTTTAAAATCTGGAAGCCAGGAAATAATAAAATCAATTAACAAAGTGTTCGTTGTGAGAATTGGAATCTCCAAATTCCACAAAGAACTTACAAGGGGAATTGTTAATGAGATCCGGTTGGCGTGATGATTGCATTTGTGAGCTGCCTGCTGCAGTCCACTTCCGAGGAGCTAATCGTCTCTCACACAGGTTTGGGAAAAATGCTTTCACCTTTGTCTCCCGATGGTTTAGAGTACTATGCTATCCTTATTTTGTTAAAACAGACAAGAGTTAGCCTGGAGGAGTTAATTTTGCATTGAAAGTGGGACCCATGTTGCACTGAGATACATGAGGGGACATTTTCCTGGGTCTGTAGTTAGCTGCACTGGATTGTCTGGTGCATTGAACGTCCAAAATTATGTTGAGTCAGGCCACTTGTCTGATAAGCAGCTAACTTATTTTCCTTCCATTATGTTAAGTGGAAGAAAAATTGGGCGGGTTTCTATACCAGCATCTGCTCTGACCTGCCCAAATGCTTTTGGATATTTATTGCACTCGTGCAATCTGATGCTTAGAGGGGCAGACCTGGGAAAACCTCCCCATTCCCTTCGTCTCACCAGTAAAATAATTTTCCATATCAGTTCTGGCCCACTAAGCATAGCGCAATGCCACTTTGAGCCCAAATATCATGTGTAAAAATTGGCGTCTGGCTTTCAGCTCTCACGGGAAAGGCAGCCACCAATAATAAACCAGCAAAGATGTAAGTCACTGAAATTACCACTGCTAAGTTTAATGAAGCTCCATTCTTGGTTTGGTCTATTCCTTTAGGAGCACAGATCACTGAGGCCAATGTGCTTAACTTATCCAATGATCAAAGTTTACCCATAAACCGCCATATATGAGAGGGTAAATCCCATCAGGATGAAGGTAATGTTGGTGATGCTGCATTTCTAGCCAATCCTACATGCCCTGAGGAGGTGGTGATGGGCCTTCGTCCTGAGTAACAACTGGATGGCCTGCTGGGTCAGTGAGGAATATAGGAACAGGAGCCTATACTCATTCAGTGAGATTGTAGCTGATCTGTGTATCTTAACTCCATCCACCTACTTTGGTTTCCATATCGTTTTATGATTCTTGTCTAGCAAAATTTATCAATCTCGGATTTAAAATTATCAATTGAGCTGGCATCTACTGTTAGTGAGTACCACACTTTTATCGCATTTTGCATGAAAAAAGTATTCCCTAACTTCTGTCTTAATGGCCTGGCTCTGATCTTAATGATATGCCACTTTATTCTAGTTCACACCCAGCAGAAAAATAATCTCTTGGTCTACCCTATCAATTCCTTTCAAAATCCTAAAAACCTCAAGTTACTTACTTCTTAACCTTCTATATTCCAGGGAATTTGAGCCTGGTTTATATAATATCTCTTCATAATCTAACCCTTGGAGCCCTGGTAACATTCTGGTGAAGCTACATCACAAGGTCAATGCATCCTTTAAAATGCAAGGGATAACTTCAGAGGACATTCGGAATCAACCATGCAGTGTTGCAGATAGACTGGGGAGGTACATTATGAGTGGGATTCTGAGATCAGGTTGTCTACTAAGTTAAGTCCCTACTGTCAATGATGAAACAAGCCCTATAAATGCAAAATACCATAGAGCTTTACATCACTCACTTTTGGCCCTCCTCCTGTATGGCCATACAATATACTGCATACAAAGATAAATTTCATCACACCAAGTTCTGCTGAGTGAATATTTATTTCTTCCATTCATTTCATTGGATTTAGATTTAGAATCTAGAAAGAGCAAAGTATGAACAAAATTTGCTTTGCTTTTCTGTACAGTTTGCAGTAACAGAAACATTTAGGCTATTTGAAAAGGGTGTCTCATTGCTTGTTAAAAATCTGCTATAGCCATTACCAAGTTAATGTTCTGTGTTTTATAGGTTCACCCATTTTAAAATGTGATTGAGAAGCTAATTATTTCAACTTGTTGCTTCTGGGATCAATTAGTAACTGTCAAAATGTCCATTCCTAAAGACCAATTCTCAATGAATGCATGCATTTATTTTTTTCAAATTGAACTTAGTGTAACAAGATATATTCTCTGCTCCCTCTCTCTCTCTCTCTCTGGATGCTCCTATATCTACAACATATTAGAAGTCTTGTGCATTGGATGTACTTCCTATAATTATCCCGTCACACTTTTGCTGTCATATTTCAGATGACGCATTTTAGTGTATCTTCTGACTCACTGGGTGATATTCAAAGGAAATTATGGGGGTCTCGCCCACGAGCTAGAAAGCGGTGGGAGCCTCATGTCACCTCTTTTCAGGAAGGCCCTCCGGATTAAATGCCAATCAGACTTTGGATCTTCCTGGGCTTCAGGAACCAGGGGAAGGAAGTCTCACCTGCCAGCCAATCAGAGGCCGGCAGCGCTTCATTGCTCAACAGTGCCACTGGGGAGGCAGTGGCTGCTATCAGTACTATGCCCACCCAAGGCCCAGGATCGCACAGGCACAGGTGAGTGAAGGCAGGAAGGGGGATGCGGGGTGCGAGTTGGCAGCAAGCGCAGGGGAGTGGCTCTCACCCTTCCCGATGCTGAATCCTTTCATCAGGCACTGAATGAGGGAATTCCTCGGAAGTCCGGAAGCAACCCAGGCAGGGTCTACTTTTTGGGCTTCCCACATTGTAATTCGCCACCCACCACCGGACAAATACCAATGCGATGAGGCCCTTAAGTAGGCGGGTCCTATCCGCCACCCCCTGCCTGATTAAATGCCCACCCTCCCCCGTCTCCAAACTCTCCATGGGGGAGGGCAGTAAGTTCCCCCCACTGTGACCAATACAACGGGAGCTCTAATCATGACTGTGTGTATATTTAATAGACAAACAAATCATACAGATAACTAAGATTAACAGGTAGATGGTAGATAGATGTTAGAGTCAGGTGGATGATAGAGACAGATATATAAAGACAGATTGATAGACAGATTGATAGAAAAGAAAGAGAATGCTTGCTCTCTGTTGATAGTACATATTCAGAAAATCAGTCACTTATAGCAACAAGTTGAAGTTTAAATTTGTTTATGGGCACAATTTTGTTTGATCTCAGTTGGCTAGAATCATTCCCTTTCAAAATGTAGGCAGTAATTTTCACCTTCACTGAATTTAATGGGATGAATATTGGGTAAGGCCCAATTTCTACCTCATCATTTCCTTTCCTCTTTAGGGAGGCCATTAAATAAAATCTTCCTTTCATGTTTTGCTAATGATATTCCCTCCCTCCGAGTTCAAAATGGATTGAACCATCAGAATTCAGAAAGCAGGAAAGGGGAGTGGAGCTGAATCCTAATCCAAACACTGAAAAGTTCGACAAACATTAGCTTATTACCCGAAGCGTTTGTCACTTGTGGTAAAACGGGAATGAAATTGTTGCTACGATTGATCCCAGCTGCCAAAAATCATCGCGAAATGCCTTGAAGGAATTGCATTTTCAACAGCAAGGCAGTGATGGGATGATGGTGAACGACACTTTCATCTGCCCATACGTGAATTACGGACTCATCATCAATAGCATCCAGGGAGCAGCTGAGGTAGAGTCGTCAATAAAAACTAAGGCCCCGCTCGCCGACCCGTAAAATGACACGCGCTGATGTCGGGCACGCATTCCCGACCTCACCACGCATCATTCCAATCGTCAGTTCGGTGGGCGTGCACCGGAGTCAGCTGTGCGCTCGCCAAACTGCCAAAGGCCTGTCCAGGCGGTTTAAAAAACAATTGAGATCGTTAACAGGGCTGCCCGTCCAACCTTAAGGTTGTTGGGGGGGGTGGTGGCGAAGAGCCCAGGCGGCCTTCGCATTTAACATGAAAGCTCATCCACGGGCGGGTTGAGGTTTCGTGAAGCCTTTATAAATGAAATTAAAGGTTTTATTGGAATACGTAAACGTGTCCCAGCTGATGTGACACTGTCACATCGGGGGGCATGTCTGAGTAATTTTTAAAGTTCCTTTTTTCCATTTGTCATAACGAAATGAATCTCCCTGAGGCAGCTCCATGCCTCAGGGAGATTTCTGCACTCTTGCGCGCGCGTGCACGTGAAAGAGTGCAGGCCCCTCCTCCGCCCCCCCGCCCCCACCGCCCACCCACCCCCCAGCCCACACGGGGAGCGCTTCCCCTAAGTATCAGCAACTCTGCTGAGTGGTTGAGGCTAACTGAATTCACGGACTGTCAAGGCTCTTCACTAAGGTGAAGGAAATCATTCCTAAGCAACATTTTAAATCGTGCCCAATGATACATCACACAGATCACTGAGCGGAAACTACTCGGTAATAAGACAGCAACTGTGGAATTGCAGGTCAGTAACCTCACTAAAGAATGAGAATATTTGGATGCAAAGATTAGAGGACATGCAGACCAAACAGGTTATAGGGAAATTGATTAAAAATAGGAGTACCCTGTCCAAATGAAAAGTAATTCCCACTGATGAAGCCCTGTTTTTGCGAGTCGATAGCGGTTTCCAATGGCGTTCCACAGGGCTCAGTGTTGGGTCCCTTGCTGTTTGTCGTATATATTAACGATTTGGACTGAAATGTGGGAGGCGTGATTGGGAAATTTTCAGATGACACAAACATTGGCCACGTAGTTGATAGTTAAGAGGACTGCTTTTGGTCTCCAGAATTATATCAATGGTTTGGTCGAGTGAGCAGAAAAATGGAAAACAGAACTCAATCTGGAAAAGTGTGAGGTAATGCATTTGGGGAGGGCAAACAAAGTAACAAAATGCTCAATTAAGAGGAGGATATTGAGAGGGGTTGAGGAAGTGAGAGACCTTGGAGTGGACGTCCATGGGTCCCTGAAGGTGGCAGGACAGGTGGATAAGGTGGTAAATAAAGCAAATGGAACGCTTTCCTTTATTGAGTGAGGTACTGAATATAAAAGCAGGGATGTAATGCTGGAACTGTATAAAATGCTGGTTAGGCCACAGCTGGAATTTTTTTGTACAGTTCTGGTCACCACATTCCAGGAAGGACATAACTGCTCTGGAGAGAGTACAGAGGAGATTTATAAGAATGTTGCAGCTATGAGGAAAGATTGGATAGGCTAGGGTTGTTTTCCTTAGAACAGAGAAGACTGAGGAGTGAGCAAATTGAGGTGTACAATATCATGAGGGACCTAAATAGGGTAGACAGGAAAACCCCGTGTCCCCTAGCTGAGAGGTCATTTACCAAGGGGCATAGGTTTAAGGTGATTGGTAGAAGGATTAGAGGGGACATGAGGAAAAATGTTTTCACCCAGAGGGTGGTGGGTGTCTGGAATTCACTGACTAAATTGGCAGTTGAGGCTGAAACACTCAACTCATTTAAACGGTACCTGGATCTGCATCTGAAGCGCTGTAACCTGCAAGGCTATGGACCAGGTGCTGGGAAGTGGGATTAAAAATGAGTGGCTAGTTTCTTTTTTCTCTATTTATGGCTGGCACAGACATGGTGGGCTGAATGGCCTCTTTCTGTGCCATAACTTTTCTGTGGTTGTGTGGGCTGGATTTTACCATCGTCGAGCGGGGGCAGGGCCCGCTCGCTGACGCATAAAATGACACGGGATGATGTCGGGCGGAACTCCCGATGTCACCGCGCCCCATTTAAATTTTCAGGAAGGTGAGGGCGCAGCAAAATCAACTGCGGGCCCGCCGACCTGTCAATGGCCAATTGAGGCCTTTGACAGAGCACTTAAAGTAATTAATGAACCTTAAGGTTGGCGGGCAGGAGCCCCAGCACGGACTAGAAAAAGCATGAAACCTCATCCACGGGCGGGATGGGGTTTCATGTAAGGTTTAAAAAAATTTTTTTAAAGTTTTTTTGGAAATTATGAACATGTTCCAACTCATGTGACATTGTCACATGAGGGGACATGTTAGGGAAATTTTATTTTTCTATTTTGAACTTTTTCACATTTTGAGCCGATCTCCCTGAGGCTGCACTTAGCCTCAAGTAGATGAGCGCACTCTTTCGTGTGCATGCGTGAAAGAGCACACTCTCGATTTTAGGAATCCACCCCCCCCCCCACCCCCCGGCCCTCACAGGGAGTGTATAGCGCTTCCCTGTGGACGTCACGCTGGGGGGGCCTTAATTGGCCTACCCATGAAAAATGGCGCCGTGCCTCTGATCAGGGGCGCCAATTGGAAGCGTGCCGGTACGCACCAGCCCATCAAATTTCCCCCCAACGGGGGGACAATTCAGCCTTGTGGATTCTAACATTCGACAAATATGTCTTGTTTGTCAGGGTAATGGCAGATGTTGAGCAAAACGCTTGACATATGAGAAGGACAAAATATTTCAAACTGAAATCATATATAAACCAGCAACAACAGCTGCATTTTGCCTCCTATCTGCATCAACACTTCTGCACCCTATTCAGAAAGTTGTGAAACAAAAACAGAAAATGCTGGAAAACACAGCACGTCTGACAGCATCTGTGGAGAGAGAAACAGAGTTAACGTTTCGAGTTCGTATGACTCTTCTTCAGAAGAGTCTCCTTCTCTTCTTCCAGCATTTTCTGTTTTTTGATTTTGTTTTAGATTTCCAGCATCCGCAGTATTTTGCTTTTTATCAGAAAGATGTGAGTTCACTTGATATTTCAGTCGTGTACTGGGTGAGTGTGGGACTATCGGGGTTGTCAACACCTCAATTTTAAAATTGTCACCCTCATTTTCAAGTTCCTTCACGACCTTCCCCCTCTCTGGGTTGCATCCTCCGGTCAACGAGCGAGGAGCAGGGTGTAAAATGAGGCGGGGTGACATTGGAGCGTGCGTCCTGACATCATCCTGTGTCATTTAGGTTTTCAGTTCGGTGGGCGCGCAGCCGAGTTGGCTGTGTGCCCGCTGAACTGTCAACGGCCACTTAAGGCCTTTAAAAAAGTAATTAAACCAATTAATGGACCTGCCCGTCCAACCTTCAGGTTGTCGGGCAGGCCAGGGGCCCTGGGGGGCTTCAGAAAAAACATGAAACCTCATCCACGGGCAGGTCGAGATTTCATGAGGGATTCTATAAAATGTTTAAATAAAAGAAACTGACATGTCCCAGCTCATGTGGGGACATGTCAGGAAAACTTTTTGGTACCCTTCGAAAAATTTTTATAACTTCCAACGATCTCCCCGAGGCGGCACTTTGCCTCAGGGCGAGGTGCGATAGAGCGCACTCCCAGCTCAGGGAATTCCCCCCCCCACCTGCACAAGGGAACGCTCAGCGCTTCCACGCGGACCTCATGCTGGGCGTGCCTTACTTGGCCCACTCATCCGCCCGCCTGCGCCTGCTCTTGCACATCCCTCCCAACGGGGAGAAAATCCTGCCCTCTATCTCTGTAATTTCTGCATTCTCCAATTCTGGCCTTCTGTGTATCCCTGACTTTAATCACTCCACCACTGGTGGCTGTGCCTCCAGCTGCCTAGGCCCTAGGCTCTGGAATTCCCCACTTAAACCTCTTCACCTCTCAATCTCTCTCTCCTCTTTTCAGATGCTCCTTAAAATTGACCTCTTTGACTATCTGTCCTAATATCTCTTCATATGGCTCATTATCAAACCTTGTTTGATAATGCTCCCGTGAAGTAACTTGGGATGTTTTGCTATGTTAAAGGTGCTATATTCTTGCAAGTTTTGTTATTGTTATTGACATTAAACTGAGGCCTCATGGATTCTCTCAGGTAGACTGCCAGAAACATTCGAACATACAGCTTTGCCTGCAGTCATACTGCTCATGATTCAGTTCAAACTAGGCTTCCTGAAGGGGATGATGCCGCACTGTTTGGCTTCAGTGGGTGCTATTAGACCATAAGATGTAGGGGCAGAAGTAGGCCATTCGGCCCATCGAGTCTGCTCCACCATTCAATGAGATCATGGCTGATCTGATAATCCTCAACTCCACTTTCTTGCCTTTTCCTCATAATCCTTCCATTCTCTTACTGATTAAATATACTGAATATATTCAAGTATATTCAGACTTGAATATACTTAATGACCCAGTAAAGAATTCCACAGATTCACTACCCTCTGAGAGAAAAAAATTCCTCCTCATCTCTGTCTTAAATGGGCGACCTCTTACTCTGAGATTATGCCCTCTGGTCCTAGACTCTCCCACAAGGGGAAACAACCTCTCAGCATCTACCCTGTCAAGCCCCCTAAGAATCTTATATATTTCAATAAGGTCGTCTCTCATTCTTCTAAACTCCAATCAGTACAGGCCCAACCTACTCAAACTCTCCTCATAAGAAAATCCCTCCATACCTATAATCAACCTAGTGAACCTTCTCTGGACTGCCTCCAATGCCAGTATATCTTTCCTTAGATAAGGGGACCAGAACTGTTCTCAGTATTCTAGGTGTGGTCTAACTAGTGCCTTGTATAATCTTAGCAAGACTTCCCTGTTTTTATACTCCACTCCCTTTGAAATAAAGGTCAGCATTCCATTTGTCTTCCCTATTACCTGTTGAACTTGTATGTTAGCTTTTTGGGATTCATGCATGAGGACTCCCAAATCCCTCTGTGCTGCAGCTTTCTGCAGGCTTTCTCCATTTAAATAATATTCAGCTCCTCTATTCTTTCTGCAAAAAAGCATAACCTCACATTTTCCCACATTATATTCCATCTGCCAAGTTGTTGCACACTCACTTAACCTGTCTATATCCCTCTGCAGACTCCCTTTTGTGTTATCCTCACCACTTGCCTTCCCACCTATTTTTGTGCCATCCGCAAACTTGGTGATAATACATTAACTTCCCTCATCTAAGTCATTAATATATATATGTTATAAATAATTGTGGCCCCAGCACTGATCCCTGTGGCACTCCACTAGGTACAGGTTGCCATCCTGAAAATGCCCCCCTTATCCCAACTCTCTGTCTTCTGTTAGTTAGCCAATCCTCTTTCCATGCTAATATACTACAGTGAACACCATGGGCTTTTACCTTATTAAGTAGCCTTATGTGCAATATCTTATTGAACACCTTTAGGAAATCCAAATATATTACATCTACTGGTTCGCCTTTATCTATCCTGCTTGCTACCTCCTCAAAAAGTTCTAATAAATTTGCCAGGCATGATTTCCCTTTCATGAAGCCATGCTGACTCTGCTTGATTACATTATGCATTTCTAAATGCTCTGCTATTACATTCTTTATAATAGACTCTAGCATTTTCCCAATGTGATGCTAACTGGCCTATAGTTACCTATTTTTGTTTCCCTCCCTTTTTGAATAAGGGTGTTACATTGGCAGTTTTCCAATCTGGGACTTTTCCAGAATCTAATGATTCTTGGAAGATTACTACCAGTGCATCCACTATTTGTGTAGCTACTTCCTTTAATATCCTAGGATGCAACCCATTAAGGCCAGAGGACTTATTGGTCTTTAGCCCCATTAGTTTCTCTAGTACTTTTTCTCTAGTGATAGATATTGCATTTATTTCCTCCACCCCTCTTGCTTCTTGATTATTAAGTATGTTTGGAATGCTATTCATGTCTTCTACTGTGAAGACTGATGCAAAGTATTTCTTCAACTCCCCCGTCATTTCCTGGCTCCCCATTATTATTTCCCCAGCCTCATTCTCTAAAGGGCCTATGTTCACTTTGGCCTTTCTCTTCCTTTTAACACATTTAAAGAAGCTCTTACTGTGCGTTTTTATATTACTTGCCAGTTTACCCTCAAAGTTTATTTTCTCTCTTGTTATTATTTTTTTGGTCATCTTTTGTTGGTTTTTAAAACTTTCCCAATCCTCTGGGTTATCACTAATCTTTGCCATATTATATGTTTTTTCTTTCAATTTGATACTACCCTTTGGTTGGTTATTCCCTTCTTTCTCACTGGGATATATCTTTGTTGTGAGTCATAACTATATTCTTAAACGTCTACCCCATTGTGCATCAACCGTCTTTTCTAATAAACTCCTCTCCCAGTCCATTCCGGCCAACTCTGCCCTCATTCCTTTGAAATTATCCTTACTTAAGTTTAGTACAGCTATTTCCGACCCAAGTTTCTCACAAACTGAATGCTAAGATCTACCATGTTATGGTCACTGTTTCCTCAGGCATCTTTTACTCTGAGATGATTTATTAAACCTGCCTCATTATACATTACCAGGTCCAAAATAACCTGATCCCTGGTTGAATCCACAACATATTGTTCTAGGAAACTATCCCAAATACATTCTATGAATTATTGCTCGTGGCTACCTCTGCCAATTTGATTTTCCCAATCTATGTGAAGATTAAAGTCACCCATGATTAATGCCTTTTTTTACATGCCTTCATTATCTCCTGATTTATTCTCTGTCCTACAGCATAACTACTGTTAGGGGGCCTATAAACTACTCCCACCAGTCTTCTTCCCCTTGTTATTTCTTACCTCTATCCATATGGATCCTGCATCTTCTGATCCAAGATTATTTCTGCTATTGTACTTATCCCATCTCGCACTAACAAAGCTACCCCACCACCCTTTCCTTACTGCCTGATCTTTCAAAAAGTCACATACCCCTGAATATTCAGTTCCCAGCTTTGATCTCCTTGTAACCACATCTCCATAGTGGCTATAGCATCACATCCATTAACCTCTATTTGTGCCATTAATTCATTTATTTTGTTCCAACTTCTATGTAACTTTAAGTAAAGAGACATTAATTTTGCCTTTCTACCATTTTTACCCCATTCACCCTATTTGCTGCTGGTTTTTTTCATGTTTGTACACTCTGTCCCTTCCTGTCACACTCTGGGTTTTAATACCTGAATAGCTGCCCTGCAATGCTGCCATATTCCTACTTATGTTAGCCTACTTATCCCCTCTCCAGAACCCTTCCCCCATCCCTATTTAGTTTAAAGCACTCTCTGCAGCCCTAGTTATTCAATTCGCCAGGACACTATCCCAGCACAGTTTAAGTGAAGCCCACCCCACCAGAACAGCTCCCTTCTACCCCAGTACTGGTGCCAGTGCCCCATGAGCTGAAACCCATTCCTCCCACACCAACCTTTGAGCCACACATTTAACTCCTTGACTTTATTTGCCCTATGCCAGTTTGCCCGTGGCTCAGGTAGTAATCCCGAGATTATTATCTTGGAGGTTCTGCTTTTTAATTTAGCTCCTAATTGTTCAAATTCTTTCAGCAGAACCTTCTTTCTGGAATCAAAGTCGTTGGTACCAACATGGATGACGACAACTGGATCCCTCCCCTTGCACTCCAAGTTCCTCTCCAGCCCTGAGGAGGTGCCTTTAACACTGGCACCGGGCAGGCAACACAGCCTTCAGGACACATGCTCATGGCTACAGAGAACAGTATCTATCCCCTTAATTATACTGTCCCCTACCACTACTACGTTCCTATTTCCTCGCCCCACTTGAATGACTCCCTGTAGCAGGATGCTGTGGTCAGTTTGCTCTTCCTCCCTGCAGTCCCCGCCCTCGTCCACACAACTTGCAAGAACCTCGTAGCTGTTGGACAATTGCAGGGGCCAAGGCTCCTTCAACGCTACCCTCTGGGTCCCCATACCTGCCTCGCCTGCAGTCACACCCTCCTGGCCCTGATCAGAGACCAAATTTGAATTATCTAATCAGAGGGGTGTGACCGCCTCCTGGATCAAAGTGTCCAGGAAACTTTCCCCGTCCCTGATGTGGCGCAGTGTCTGCAGCTCGGACTCCAGCTCCTTAACTCAGATGTGAAGTTCTTCGAGCTGCAAGCACTGACTACAGATGTGTTCACTCTGGATCCAGCAGCTCCCACGTACTGCAGCAGCAGCAACAAATCACCCACCTTGCCATTGCTATTGTATTTTATTTAGTTACTTAATTAAATAATAGTATCCCTGCTCTTTACACTTGAAGAATCCCCAGCTCTTACACAGTATTGTAATTTTTTATGCAACAGTATTGATCTTGTACTTAAGCTATTTTTAAGAAAAGAGAAAAAACAAAAAATGACTAGAGACCTAAACACAATCTAAAGACCTTATTTTTACATTAGAGTCTAGAAACGCTACCAATCCTACTTACCAATCAGGTGCTCTCTACGGTCTTTAATGGCCTCTCACTCTTCTCACTCTCTCTCACTGTTAAAGTCCACGCTGCTTTTCTCGCTCTCTCTCACTGTTAATGGCCCTGCCGCTCCTCTCGCTCTTTCACTGTTAATGGCCCCACTGCTCCTCTCGCTCTCTCACTGTTAATGGCCCCACTGCTCCTCTCACTCTCTCACTGTTAATGGCCCTGTTGCTTCTTGCAGTCTCTCACTGTTAATGGCCCTACCGCTCTTCTCGCTCTCTCACTTTTAATGGCCCCACTGCTCCTCTCGCTCTCTCTCACTGTTAATGGCCCTGTTGCTTCTTGCAGTCTCTCACTGTTAATGGCCCTACCGCTCTTCTCGCTCTCTCACTTTTAATGGCCCCACTGCTCCTCTTGCTCTCTCTCACTGTTAATGGCCCTGCCGCTCCTCTCGCTCTCTCACTGTTAATGGCCCCACTGCTTCTTGCACTCTCTCAGTGTTAATGGCCCCACTGCTTCTTGCACTCTCTCACTGTAAATGGCCCCACTGCTTCTTGCACTCTCTCACTGTTAATGGCCCCACTGCTTCTTGCACTCTCTCACTGTAAATGGCCCCACTGCTTCTTGCACTCTCTCACTGTTAATGGCCCCACTGCTTCTTGCACTCTCTCACTGTTAATGGCCCCACTGCTTCTTGCACTCTCTCACTGTTAATGGCCCCACTGCTTCTTGCACTCTCTCACTGTTAATGACCCCACTGCTTCTTGCACTCTCTCACTGTTAATGGCCCCACTGCTTCTTGCACTCTCTCACTGTTAATGGCCCCACTGCTTCTTGCACTCTCTCACTGTTAATGGCCCCACTGCTTCTTGCACTCTCTCACTGTTAATGACCCCACTGCTTCTTGTACTCTCTCACTGTTAATGGCCCCACTGCTTCTTGCACTCTCTCACTGTTAATGGCCCCACTGCTTCTTGCACTCTCTCACTGTTAGTGTTCTGGATGCCTTTTGGTTCCCAAATGTTGATAATAATCACATTTTAAGCTTAGAAAGATAACTAACTCTTTTTCATTAATTTTCTCAGGCTGTCTGGTACAAAAGGAGGACTGGATTAAACTGGTTCGGAACACATCACATCTGTCTCCAGTGCAGCTGTGAAGTGTGGCCCCTCGGAGCACTTACACATAACAATTTAATTCCTAGCTATTTACAGATAGTACAGCAATATATAACAGTGGGTTTGGAACCTAACCTATGTGCACCTAAAACTATTTTGCAGCTGTCTACATGGTGACAGATAATTGTGTTCATGTGGCCCAGAATTTGAGGAAGTAGTAATAGTGGAATATCTCTGCACCCATTGGTTCCTACATTACAACAATGACCACACTTCAAAACTAATTCAACTGGAGGTAAGTGCTTTGGGACATTCTGAAGTTATGAAAGACACTATACAAATGCTACCTTGTTTCATTTTATATCTAAATTGACTATAGGTTCGGATTTCGCTCTAAGAATTATCTTGAGATGCACTGCATCAACAAAATACTCAACTACTTTTACCTTTTATGGAACAGCTATTAAAATGGAGGTGAACATTTTTAGGTTCATTCGAGTGAGCACCTGATTAAAGTCAGAACCCAACCATTTAACAGTTCGAGTGTAGCACAGTTAAGATGCAGAGTAAAAATTTCTTGCTCGCTTGTGCACTATACTATCATGCTTTGACCTGACCTTAAGTTGGGAGCTCTGCCGGAGCACAGACATTCCCATATCAGCTGCCCATGTGAATCAGATAATCATTTTTTGGTGGGCTTCATGGGGAAGAAGCAGCATCAAAGATTGACCTATCTACACTTAGGATGTGACAATATCGTCTTCATATTTTTATGTCTCGATTGGTTAATAAAACTAGCCTTTGGCTAATCCTCAGCCAATCAGAGAAACAAAATGGAAACTGAAACCAGGAGTCAAGAAAAACATAGCAACAATCTTACCACCTTAGGATGGAATGGGATGGTGAAAATTAAAGTTAACACAATAAAAATGGAACAGAGAAGATTACCGAAGAATTAGTGAAGAGGAATGAAAGCATCATGGGCAGAAGTAAAAAATAAAAACAAAAAAACTGTGGATGCTGGAAATCCAAAACAAAAACAGAATTACCTGGAAAAACTCAGCAGGTCTGGCAGCATCGGCGGAGAAGAAAAGAGTTGACGTTTCGAGTCCTCATGACCCTTCGACAGAACTAGTTCTGTCGAAGGGTCATGAGGACTCGAAACGTCAACTCTTTTCTTCTCCGCCGATGCTGCCAGACCTGCTGAGTTTTTCCAGGTAATTCTGTTTTTGTTATGGGCAGAAGTAAAGTAGTTCAATTTGTGTTTTATTTAAGAGCATTTACCTCAGTTCTTCTGATTTTCCTGAATTTGCATTCCTGGTTGCAGTGATTGTAAGTAAAACCTTTCATACTGTTTTAGGGATCACGTGATTGTACTGAAAAAAACCAGCCCTAAGCATGGGTAATCTTATGGGCGGAGCTTTCTAGTCGTGGACCTGGTTCAAGCATGTAGCTTCTTCAAGAGCTCTGTAAATAAAGCTAACTGTTTCAAGTAAGAAACCTGTCTGGTACACCAAGTTTATTACACTGGTGCTTAACTTAACATGCAGCCTGCCCAATTTACTCCCCAGTAATCTTCATAAATGGAAAACAGAACTTAAGGCCATAGGGACATGAGCAGACCATTCAGCTCCTTGATCCTGTTTTGTCATCCAGTGGAATGGCTGAGGATAATAACTAAAATCTATCCAAGTCAGCTTTGAAAATGTCAGAAATCCAGAATCCTTGACCTTTAGAGACAATTTCAATTTCCACTACTACTTGCACAAAAAAAAACTTCCTAATTTCACTCCCATATTATGGTTTCCTGATCACTGGGCAGATAATCTTTGGTCCCACGTTTCGCTCGGTTGAGATGCAAACACATCTTTAAATTTAGTGGCTATGTTAAAGTTTCTTGCACTTTGACATTGAGTCATTGTAAAATTATTGTTTGCCTTCTTAAAAAAAACAGGCACGAGAACCTGGAATTCTGTGGAATCCCTGGCTGTCTGAGAGTTCAAAACACAAATTTTGAGGGTAGGTCCGTGCGATATTTTGCAGTGTGAATGGATCAAAGTTGCCCTTAGGGAAGATCAGCTGCCTGCAGGACAAGGAATGTCAGCAGATATTTTAAGCTCACTTCTTAAAGGCATTTTGACCCCCATCACACTGAAAAGCCATGGGAATCGAAGAATAGTGTCAATGCGAAGTGCATTTATGTGTGGCAACAAACTTCCTACCAAAGCGAATTCTGTGAGGACTGTGCAAGATCGCAGCTGCTCTGTCTGTGTGATGTAAGTTTAAAGGGACCAACTAAAGAATTGACTTGGAGCGGGTGTTTGAGCGGGTGTTTGAGCGGGCAGAGTGGTGGTGCAGTGAGGGTGGGGGAAGGGGTGGTGACAAGGCAGAGGAGAGGGAACCTTAAATTACAAAGTAATTTCCTGAGGGGAATGTCATTCTGAAATACCATTACTTGAGGAAGGACCATTCAACTAGTAGAACTGTTTTATTATAGAGCCTGAAATGGAAGCTGGACCATAAGGTGTTGGACGAGAACCAGTGAGTTTGTGAGGATAAAAGCAAAAAACTGCGGATGCTGGAAATCCAAAACAAAAACAAAAATAAAAATACCTGGAAAAACTCAGTAGGTCTGGCAGCATCTGCGGAGAGGAATACAGTTAACGTTTCGAGTCCGTATGACTCTTCAACAGAACTAAGTAAAAATAGAAGAGAGGTGAAATATAAGCTGGTTTAAGGGGGGTGGGACAGGTAGCGCTAGATAGAGGGCCAGTGATAGGTGGAGGTTGTCAAAAGATGTCATTTACAAAAGGACAAACAGGTGTTGAAGGTGGTGATATTATCTAAGGAATGTGCTAATAGGTGATATTAAGGGTAGAAAGCAGGACGAGCACGATACAGATAGCCTTAGTGGGGGTGGGGTGGGGGGAGGGGATTGAAATAGGCTAAAAGGTAGAGATAAAATAATGGATGGAAATACCTTTAAAAATAATGGAAATAGGTGGGAAAAGAAAAATCTTTACAAATTATTGGAAAAAAGCGGGATTGGAAAGGGGGTGGGGATGGAGGAGAGAGTTCATGATCTAAAATTGTTGAACTCAATATTCAGTCCGGAAGGCTGTAAAGTGCCTCGTCGGAAGATGAGGTGCTGTTCCTCCAGTTTGTGTTGAGTTTCACTGGAACATTGCAGCAGGCCAAGGACGGACATGTGGGCATGAGAGCAGGGTGAATTGTCGAAATGGCAAGTGACAGGGAGGTCTGGGTCATGCTTGCGGACAGACCGAAGGTGTTCCGCAAAGCGGTCACCCAGTCTGCGTTTGGTCTCTCCAATGTAGAGGAAACCGCATTGGGAGCAACAAATGCAGTAGACTAAATTGAGGGAAGTGCAAGTGAAATGCTGCTTCACTTGAAAGGAGTGTTTGGGCCCTTGGACGGTGAGGATAGGGGAAGTGAAGGGGCAGGTGTTGCACCTTCTGCAGTTGCATGGGAAGGTGCTGTGGGAGGGGGTTGAGGTGTAGGGGGTGATGGAGGAGTGGACCAGGGTGTCCCGGAGGGAACAATCCCTGTGGAATGCCGCCGGGGTGAAGGGAAGATGTGTTTGGTGGTGGCATCGTGCTGGAGTTGGTGGAAATGGCGGAGGATGATCCTTTGAATTCGGAGGCTGGTGGGGTGATACGTGAGGACAAGGGGGACCCTATCATGGTTCTGGGAGGGAGAGGAAGGTGTGAGGGCGGATGCGCAGGAGATGGGCCGGACATGGTTGAGGGCCCTGTCAACCACCATGGGTGGAAAACCTCGGTTAAGGAAGAATGAAGACATGTCAGAGGAACTGTTTTTGAAAGTGGCATCATCTGAACAGATGCGATGGAGGCGAAGGAACTGAGAGAATGGGATGGAGTCCTTACAGGAAGTGGGGTGTGAAGAGCTCTAGTCAAGGTAGCTGTGGGAGTCAGTAGGTTTGTAATGGATATTGGTGGACAGTCTATCACCAGAAATTGAAACAAAGATGTCAAGGAAGGGAAGGGAAGTGTTAGAGATGGACCATGTGAAAATGATGGAGGGGTGGAAATTGGATGCAAAATTAATACATTTTTCCAGGTCCAGACGAGAGCATGAAGCAGCACCGAAGCAGTCATCGATGTACCAGAGAAAGAGTTGTGGGAGGGGACTGGAACAAGGCATGTTGCACTCACCCCATAAAGAGACAGGCATAGCTGGGGCCCATGCAGGTACCCATAGCCACACCTTTTATTTGGAGGAATTGAGAGGAGTTTAAGGAGAAATTGTTCAGTGAGAGAACAAGTTCAGCCAGATGGAGGAGAGTAGTGGTGGATGGGGATTGTTCGGGCCTCTGTTTGAGGAAGAAGCTAAGGGCCCTCAGACCATCCCGGTGGGGGATGGAGGTGTAGAGGGATTGGATGTCCATGGTGAAGAGGAAGCGGTTGGGGCCAGGGAACTGGAAATTGTTGATATGATGTAGGGTGTCAGAGGAATCACGGATGTTGGTGGGAAGGGACTGGACAAGGGGAGAGAGAATGGAGTCAGGATGGCGAGAAATGAGTTCTGTGGGGCAGGAACAGGCTGACACGATCGGTCTGCCGGGACAGTTCTGTTTGTGGATTTTGGGGAGGAGGTAGAAGCGGGCCACCTGAGGTTGGAAGACTATGAGGTTGGAACCTGTGGAAGGAAGATCCCCAGAGGAGATGAGGTCAGTGACAGTCCTGGAAACAATGGCTTGATGTTCAGTGGTGGGATCATGGTCCAGGGAGAGGTAGGAGGAAGTGTCTGTGAGTTGACGCTCAGCCTCTGCGAGATAGAGGTCAGTGCGCCAGACAACAACAGCACCACCCTTATCAGCAGGTTTGATGACAATGTCAGGGTTGGACCTGAGAGAATGGAGTGCAGCAAGTTCAGAGAGAGACAGGTTAGAGTGGGTGAGAGGAGCAGAGAAATTGAGATGACTGATATCTTGCCGACAGTTCTCAATGAAAAGATCAAGAAGGTAAGAATCCAGAGGGAGGGGTCCAGGTGGAGGGAGAATATTGGAGGCTGGTAAAAGGATCTGTTGAATGGGGAGAGGACTCCTGCCCAAAGAAGTGAGCACGGAGACGACTGCGGCGGAACAAGAGTTCAGCATCATGCCGTGCCTGAAATTCATTGAGGTGAGGGTGCAAGGGTATGAAACTGAGTCCTTTGCTGAGCACTGAACGCTCAGCATCAGAGAGGGGAAGGTCAGGGGGTCTGGTGTATACACGGGCTGGGATTGGAAGATGGGATGGGGACAGAGGGAAGGGCAGGGGTGGAGGGTCCTGGATGGGCGTTGGTGTCGATGAGTTGTTGGAGATTGGGTTCCTTTGCACCTGAAAGAAAGAGACAAAGTTTCTTGTTGAGGTGTCGGATGAGACAAAGAATAAAATGAAACTGGGGGCATGGGCAGCTTAGAAAAAGGGTGTGGCGGTGCTGCTGGAGGGCGAGGTCGAGGGTGTTCATATGGCGGTGCATGGCACTGAGTGTGTTTCTCAGGATGTGACGAGAACAGCAGTCCGAGAAACGTTGTATGTCCCAGAGATACCTGTAATCCTGGGTGGGTTCGAAACATGAGGGATGGAACTTCAGTTGAAATCCACGTGGAGTAAGTTGGAGATGGAGACAGTCACTGAGGAAGGAGATATGGCTGTGAAAGCGGGTTTTAGTAAACACCTTGTCAAACACCAGGAGAGAAATGGAAAGCAATGAAGGTGAACAAGGCAAAAGAGAGAGAGGGAAATCCTGTTGGAGAGAAGAGCTATACTTCTTCAAGGTAGGCATTCCTTGAAGAGAAGTGGCAGTCAATTAAACACTAAGAAAAAAGCAAAAAACTGCAGATGCTGGAAATCCAGAACAAAAACAAAAATAAAAATACTTGGGAAAAACTCAGCAGGTCTTGTTTGTGAGGAACCTGATGGAGTGGTGATGGTGTTCAATGAATTTCAAAACATCTTGTTTACTGTCTTGAATTTCCATACTTGCAAGCAAGTCATAAGACAGCATTGAGATATAAACCTGTAATCCATATTAAGACATCATCCTCAAGATTTTTAGTTTCTTTGTAATTATGCTTAATGCAGAGTCATGAAAATGATTTAAATACCACAGAGCAGGCTTATTTTAATGAAATATGAAACTATATAAAATTCTGATGGAAGAATTAATATAGCCATACAATCTTAGCCTACCACATTTTTGAGTTTGCTCCATCTTCAATTATACATATCTAATTATATGTAATTACTTCAGCATAGGAACTGGAGTAGGCTCCTTAGACAGCACCTTCCAAACCTATGACCACTACCATCTAGAAGGACAAGGGCAGCAGGTACCTGGGAACACCGCCTGGAATTTTCTTTCCAAGCAACTCACCATCCTGTCTCAGAAATACATCACCGTTCCTTCATTGTCGCTGAGTCAAAATCTTGGAACTCCCTCCCTAACAGCACTGTGGGTGTACCTACACCACATGGACTGCAGCCGTTCAAGAAAGCAGCTCACCACCACCTTCTCAAGGGCAATTAGGGATGGGCAATAAATGCTGGCCTAGCCAGTGTAGCCCACATCCCTCAAATGAATGAAAAAAGGCCAATCCAGCCCCCTGAGTTTGTTTCACTATTTAATTAATGCTTAGCTGATCCATCAGCCAACTTTGATCCACGACCCTTGACACACTTACCTCATAAAAATCTGTAAATCTCAGTCTTGGAAATTCAAATTGACTCAGCATTTACAGCCTTTTTGGGGAGTGGATTCCACATTGCCTCTACCCTTAAGAAAAGATGTCCTGCTTTCATTCCTGAATGGCTTAGTTTTAATTTTAAGATTGTGTACCCTTGTTCTGGATTCTTCTAAAATAAGGAAATAGCTGAAGCCACCCTATCAAATCCTCTTGTAATTTTAAACATCTTGATGGGTTCTCCTTCTAAACTCAAGGCAATAAAAGCCCCGTTTATGTAACCTGTCCCTATAATTAAGACTTTGCTGGAGGCAATGAAGCATGAAGGTCTCATTTGGTGAAATGGAATATAGAATGGTAACCTTTTGATGCATTTGTCAATCCTGTGTAGAGATCAGACTTGAAACCCATCGTAGGCTGATTGTATCTATTACATGCACGTTGCAATTTTGACAAGGTTCTTGCCTTTCACATACCGTCATAAATTCATTTGCAGCCAAATGGAGCCAAGTCTCTTGCTCCAATTGCAACAATTGAAGTAATTAGCTTGCCTTTCTTCTCTTAAGTAGGTGCTGCACAAATGTAGATACTTCCTATGCTTATACATTGGGTCCAGCAAGTGCCATCTGTCTGGGTTTGTGTTTCTTTGGAATTGTTAAAAAATTGTTAAATCGCAAATTAGGACTACAATTATTTTTACTACGGAGAATATCAAGCAATGATTGCTTGATACACCCCTCTGTCATATGAACACACACGTTAGGAGCAGGAGGAGGCCACTCGGCCTCTCGAAGCTGCTCCGTCATTCAAAAGATCATGGCTGATCTTAACTCCACATTCCCACCTATCCACGACAACCTTTCATCCCCTTGCTTATCAAGAATCTATCCAGCTCTGCATTAAAAATATTCAAAGACTCTGCTTCCACCACTTTTTGAGGAAGAGAGTTCCAAAGACTCACCACCCTCTGAGAGAAAACATTTCCCATAAGGAAAGAAACAGTAAAAACTGGGAAATAAGAATACTGGTCCGATCTATTTTTTCCTTCTGGGTTCTCCTCCTCTCTGTGTTCACCGCACAGACATAGGCCATTCAGCCCAACAAAGCTGTGTTAGTGGCCATGATTTTCCAGCTCTGCCCAAAATGTCTGCCCGGAGTCAACAGGCCTTTGGTTGATCCATCAAGTTTCCTGTCCCGCCCGCGATGATTCCTGCCACAGGAGGGACCGGAAAATCCCGGCCCGTGTTTATGCTCCACATCAACCTCATTCCAACTTACTCCACCTCACGCTACCAGCACAACCTCTTTGTTTCCCCCTCATAGGTTTGTCCACCTTCCCCTTAAATGAATCTACACTATTCATCTCAAGCATTCCATGTAGTAACAAGTTCCACATCCTCATCCCTCTATGAGTAAACAAGTTTTGCATTTTCATTGCAGTCTCCTCTTTCGGAGTATTCTATTTCGGTTGGTTTTCACAGGCATGACTGAGGAATAAATGAGCGAGATGCTCTTTGCAAGTTCCAGTGGGTTTAAGATTGCTTGCACCAACAATTACCTCACAACTGATTTTGTTTTTACACAGAATGTGATAGAAATGATTACATTTTAATTTAGTGTTGAACACTTTTTTGGTTATGTATTGTAAGAAAAACCAACCCCAAAGAAAGCTCATTACAATGCTTCTTCTCCCACAATCCAGTTGGAGCATTCTCATTGTAACCTGCGTCTTGTCAATTAGCCAGGCAGCATCTGTGGAGAGAGGAACAGAGCTGACTTTTCGAGTCTGTATGACTCTTCTTCAGGGCTCTGAAGAAGAGTCATATGGACTCAAAACGTTAATAAGTTAACAGTGCTCTGAAGAAGAACCATACAGACTTGAAACACTCTGTTGCTCTCTCTACATGATGCTGCCAGACCTGCTGAGTTTTTTCAGCATTTTCCGTTTTTATTTCAGATTTCCAGAATTTGCAGTATTTGCTTTTACCCTGTCAGTTCGTAATAAATTGGAACCAAAGTGCTGCCTGCCCGGAAGAAAGAAAGAACTTGCATTTATATTGCATTTTTCATGCCCTTTAGGCTATTGCAAAGCGCTCCAATGGAGTACTTTTGAAGTGCAGTCACTATTGTGTGTTGCGGGTAAACATGACATCTAATTCCCTTCTGTACTGTTCACCAATATGCTAATATTTTAATTGCAATCTTGTCTACATGCATGGTTCCTTCTGCAAATTGTCAAGTGATTCAGCTGTGTTTTGCAAGAGTTGACAATTGGATTAGTGCCCAACACATATACTGGATGACTATACTGTCATCCTCGGAGAGGCAGACAGTTTGTATGCCTTTAGATTCCGGAATAATTGGCTGCCTTGTTCCAATCTGATAGACGTACTTCGAATTTCCAAAATTGGAGAGATCCTCGGTTAAATATAATTCCGGAGGCTTGGATCTGTCCTAAGGCAACACTGCAGGACTTTGGGGGTAATGTTTAACTTCAGTACGAACAGAAAAGTGGCAGCGGTGGTTTGGTTGCCTGTTACAAAAACCTGTCCCGTTTTGCACTGAGAGTGGGGTTTTCAAAGGGGAGGCCGATCCACGACAGTCAGTTTTCCAGGCCTACTGAAGTTGAAAGTAACCCCTACTGAGAATATAAGATTGCATTTGAGCTCCTAATGACCAAGGGCCCAATTACTGGAGTAGGCTTGAGAGCATAGCATGAGAGATATCAAGGCAATATCTAAAAATACAAAAGTTACTTCCAGACGTTTCACTAAATAATATAAAGATGATGCAATAATATTGGCAACTAGTGTCCCGAATGTAGTAAAACTTCCCAAGGCATTTCAAGAATGTTATCAAATAGAATTTCATGTTGAGGCACACAAGGAGATATTAAGACAGGGGAGTCAAAGCCTGGCCAAAGAAGTAGGTCTGAAGGAATTCCTTAAGGGCAGAGCGAGAGATAGGGAGGTTTAGGGAGGAACTTCCAGAGCTTAGGGCAGCTGAAGGCACAGCCATCAACAGTAGAGTGATTAAAATTGGCGAGGTACAAGAATCCAAAATTGGCGAAGCACAAATATCACAGAGGATTCTAGGGATGGAGGAAGTTACAGACATGGGGGGGCTGGATTTTACACCCTCCCACTGGTATATTTGAAGACATGGAGGCTCACAAACTAAAGGGCGTGGCTTTCCCACCATATTCCCGTCCACCCCCAATCTGTCTGCCAAATAACAGGTGGGGAGGGTGTCAGGCAGCCCATCTACACTTGGGCCTATTGAGGTCTTTATGTGGCCTCTTAAGGGCCTCATTCCACCTCCAACACTATTTTACCTGCAGCAGGTAGCCCAGCAGCTTTAACTGTATGGGCTGCTGTTGGGCAAGAAGTGGGGGACCTCCTTTTGGGGGGGGTGGGGCCTTTATGCCCACTGGAGGCACACCCCCTCCCCAAACATCATACCCCTCCTTTAACCCTCCTGAGCCTCTCAAACCCGGCCCTGACCCCTACCCCACCCCGCCTCATCGTCATCGCTGGGATCTCCCAGCCAGGACAGCCCAAAACCCCAGACTTACCACCAGGCTCCATCAGCTTTCTTCTTAGGGCCAACCTGTAGTCCCATCTTGAACCTGGTGCTGCTGGGACTACAGAGCTGCCAGCCAATCAGGTGGGCTGGTAGCTCCCTCAGGTGGGATTTCCTCTCCTGATGGGGGCAGAAGTCCCAGCCTGAAACAATCAAGGCTGTTCCCAGCATAATATCGCTGCAGAGCTTTTGTATGGGTGAGCTCATGGCCCACTTTTCAATCGGGTGTGGGGATTACAGTGCCCCAAAAAATCCGACTCAGGGAGGATTGACGCCATATAGGGGCTTGAAAACAAAGATGAAACATTGGAAATCAGATTTTATAATCAATTCCCCTTAAAGTGCACCCAGATGTATTCTTAGGTTTTCTGGATCTACTGACTGGTGGCTGGATCGTCCCGAGGTCATGACAGGTGCGATAGAAATAGAAGTCATTTTGTTCCCCAGTAAGTTACTGTACACTATCACCCATGGAGGACCGATCTCACTGGCAGCAGACAATGGTTAATCAGGACAGATCCTGTACCTCTAGCTTTCAGGAAATGTTGCTTTTTGCAATGTCCTCATTTGCACAAAAACCCGTTTGACACTAAAAGTGAGAGGGACTACTTGATTTGCTTATCTGTGATTCCAAGTTTGTTGTGCTGCCTTGAAATAAGTAATTCCAACAATCGAGAATTCCAATTTAATTCACTTGTCTGGCGATCCTTTTTATAAGGTCCAACCTTCCAAATTTATGATGCCAGTGGCGCCTCGTCCACTCTGAAGAGTCATGTGGACTCGAAACGTTAACTCTGTTTCTCTCTCCACAGATGCTTTCTGACCTGCTGAGTATTTCCAGCATTTTCTGTTTTTGTTTCTTTCTCTTCATTCTGTTTGACCAGGCTTGTTAAATGCGCTTGGGTAATTGCTCTCCCTCACCTCTGGGGCAGGACTTTTGCAATGTAATGATATGCCCACGGTGCATCTGAGCTTATAAACAGTTTCACCACAGGAGATGTGCTCATTATAACGCCACTGCATTTCCACAGCAATTAATAAGAAATCAAACCATGTCGATTCCTTGTTAAAGTGAATAACAGATTTAAATCAATTTCAGTTGGATTATCTGCACAGTATTCACTGGGTTTTATATCTATTCGTTAATTCCACTAAAGTTCAAAATGATGCAGCCTTACATTCACATTTAAATAGAACCAAATAATTCAATCTTTAAATGCTCTTCTCACTAAATAAAAATATGAAATATTTTAACTCTGTTTTTCTCCCCACAGGTGCTGATAGACCAGCCGAGTTTTCCCAGCACTTTCTGTTTTTATTTCAGATTTCCGGCATCTGCAGTATTTTGCTTTTCTTCTTTAAGCTTATGAATGGTTTGGACAGGGTAGACATGGAGAGAATCGTCACATTTGTGACAAAATCCAAAGCTAGAGGTTATAAATACAAGACAGTTACTAATAAATCAAATAGGGAAATAATGGGAAATTTCCTTACTCAGGGAGTAGTTGGAATGTGGAGCTCAGGACAGGAGGGAGTGTTTGAGGCAAAAGGCTTAGATGTTTTCAAAAGGAAAATAGGCAGGTACATGCGAGAAAAGGAAATAGTAAGATATTCTGAAAGGCTGAGATGAAGAAGGTGGAATTGGAGGAGACTTGTGTAGAGCATAAACACCATCACAGAATAGTTGGGCTGAATGGCCTGTTTGTGCTATGAATATTCCATGTGATTTTCTCAAACTTGCTATAGCTCATTACAAAATAAATCAGGCAAAAACATAATCGTTTCTAAGACCACCAGAAATTACATAAACTTGTCAATCCACAGCAATGCCATCCATCAAGTAGAATATTTAGTAGCAGAGGAAAGTAAGGTCACGAGTAGGCCATTCAGCCCCTCAACCCTATTATATCATTCCATCAGATCATGGCTAATCTGTACCTCAACTCCATTTATTCACCTAGTCTCCATATCCCTTGGTGCCCTTACCTAACAAAGATCTACTGATGTTGGTCTTTAATATTTCAAATGACTCATAAAGCTTTTGGGGAGAAAGTTCCAGAATCCACCTGCCCTTTGTGTGGTTAACTGCTTCTTCATTTCACACCTGAATAGTTCTAATTCTAAGACTGTGTCTCCTTGGGCAGGATCTTCCTCCCATCGGCACTTCTAAACCCATGGAAGTACATGGAAGGAATCATAGGAACACCATCACCTGCAAGTCCCCCTCTTAAGTCATGCACCATCCTGACATGGAACTATATTGTCACTCTTTCACTGTTGCTGGGTCAAAATCCTGGAACTCTTGCAAGGCACGGGGGTGGTGGTGGGGAGGGGGCGGGAATTTCCTTAGCCGACACTGTCACTTGAGCTGGGACATGTCAATTTCTTTTATTTAGACATTTCATACAAATTTTAATACCCCCAGGAAACCTCATCCCGCCCGTGGATGTGGTTTCATATTTTTTCCAAAGACCGCCTGGGCTCTTCGCCAACCTTAAGGTTGGACGGGTTGGTCCATTAATCAGTTTAATTACTTTTTTAATGGCCTTAATAGGCCTTTACTCAGCTGTGCGCCCGCCGAACTGAAAATCTAAATGATGCGGGGTGATGTTGGGACACACGCCTAATGTCACCCCTCGTCATTTTACGCATGGGTGAGTGGGCCCCACCACCCGCTCGCCAAGCGGAAGATGCAGCCCGATGTTCTTGGTTCCCCCACCAGAGGAAATGGTTTCTCCGTATCCACGCTACTGAATCCTTTTATCATTTTAAACACCACGATCTTCTAAACACAAGCCAAATTGACAAAACCAGTCCCCATAATTTAAATCTCTAAGCCCGGGTAGCGTTTTCACTTCAATGATGAAAGTTAAATTCTACTCCCAGTTCTTGCATCCCTGCACTTGTAGGTTGTGATCCTTGAGCTCGATTTCTTGTCATTAAAGTTGCAAATAAGCTCATCCTGTGACCCACTCCAGTGAGTAACCGTAAACCAAGCCAAGTGTGTAATTTCAGTAGAACAAGGATCCATTAAAGGGGAATAAACAAATAAAATTATTCTGTTAACGATATGCTATTGGCCAGAAACTGAACTGGACCAGCCATATATAAATACTGTGGCTATAAGAGTAGGTCAGAGGCTATGAATTCTGCAGTGAGTAACTCACTTCCTGGCTTCCCAAAGCCTGTCCACCATCTATAAAGCACAAGTCAGGAGTGTGATGGAATACTATCCACTTGCCCGGATAAGTGCAGCTCCAATAACACTCAAGAAACTCAACATCATCCAGGACAAAGCAGCCGGTCTGGTAAGCACCTCATTCACCACCTTAAGCATCCACTCCCTGGTGCACAGTTGGAGCAGCGTGTATTGTATACAAGATGCACTGAAGCAACCCGCCAAGCCTCCCTTAACAGCACCTCCAAACCCATGGAAGTACATAGAAGGAATCATAGGAACACCATCACCTGCAAGTCCCCCTCTTAAGTCATGCATCATCCTGACAAGGAACTATATTGTCACTCTTTCACTGTTGCTGGGTCAAAATCCTGGAACTCTGTCCCTAACAACTCTGTGGATGTTCCTACACCCATGGAAGGCAGCAGCTCAAGAAGGCGGCTCACTACCAGCTGCTCAAGGGCAATTAGGAATGGGAAATATTTTTGGCTTTGTCAGTGACAAGAACATATGGACATAGATACAAATGAATCACAAGCCTGCTCCGTGATTCAATAAGATCATGGCTGATGATCCATCATCATTTTAACATCCATGAATGAATAAAAATGCCTGCAGACAGCGTTTTTTTTTTATTCACCAAATTGAAATATTCTGGTAGATTTTGACTTTTCAACAGAAGATAGTCACACTATTGTACATAGTCAAACCTACCCTATTCATTGTTCTCCATTCAGTTAGGCGATGTTGCATATACATTGGAGATTTAAGTGGTAAGATAATGTGATGATTTCATTCCGTTTGATATCCTGTCACACACAGAATTGGATTTTGTCTCCATACAAAATGAATCATTAAAGCCCTAATTCCAGACGCAGTGAGAATCCATTCATGGCATTTTATCTTGATGTTAAATAGCTGGCACCTGATGCCACCTGAATTGGCACTTACTGAATGGAGTTTTCAATGCGGTTGATTGTGAGGAAGGCTGCCAGGTTTGCTGTGTAGGAGGATATCACAATCAGAGCGAATAGCCACCAGACTCCCATCATCATTCGAGTAGCTAAAGTTGTGTAAGGAACTTCCCCGCCTGTACCAAGAAGAAAAAAATGGACACCAACAGTTAGGATGTTTCCTTTAACCGAGCCCATGTGCACATGCAGACAATGAAAAGCAAACTGAGCAGATTGGTTTACACATCTTCTTTGCAAAGGTTGAGCTCCGCTTTTTAATTCACTTTCCCTCTAAGAAAGCAGATGAGGGTATTATTGGGGATAACTTGCACCCAGTCCGCTCACCTTTCTCCCCGTGTCCACTGACCCATATTGACTCCTGGTCAAGCAACACCTCTGCTTTAAAGTTCTCATCCATGTTTTCAACTCGCTTCACGGCCTCACCCATTCCTTATCTCTGAAGTCTCCTTCAGCCCCACAAAAACCCGCACCCCACATTTCTGTGCTCCGCTAATTCCGGCCCAATTTTAATCACTCCACCTTTGGCAGCTTTCAGCTGCCTAGGCCCTAAGCTCTGCAATTCTCTCCCTGCGTCTCTCTGCCCTTCTTTCTCTTTTCTTCCTTTAAGACACTCCTTAAAATCTATCCCTTCCATCAAGTATGTGGTCATCTGGCCTAATAAACCTGGGGCTGGATTTAATGGGATGCCGTCGTCGCCTCACACGCCCCTGGCTGAAACGTCGGGAGGGAGCCCGCTCCCAATCCACATGACTGTCCCTCCCCTGAGAGGCTGGCCATCCAGGTGTTGGGACCGCTGCTGGGGTTGCATCCAGCACTGGGCAATGAGGAGCCAGGAGCCAGATGTGAGGCGAGTAGTGGACAGGGGAGTATCGGCGGGGCCAGACTGGCTGGACCTGGTGATGGGGGTAATGGGGGGCACAGGGTGGGGGGGGTGGAGGGCAGAATCAATAGGCCAGGACAGACAGGAAAATATGCCGGGATGACATTGGGGGAGAAGCTCCAATGGCTCTGGGGCCCATAAAGTAGGTATTCCCCTTCTTTGCCCACCAGCAGCACATGCAGTTAAAGCTGCTGGGCTTCATACATTGCATGGGCCTCTGCCTGTGTGGGTAAAATACCTGCGGTGCCAGGATGAGGTTCTTAAGAGGCCAGTAATTAACCATTCAAGGGTCTCAATTGGCCTAAGGTTGAGTGGCCTGCCTGATGGTGCCCCCACAGCATGTGTAATTGGACGATTAGCGGGGGTGGGTGTGCAGCAAGCATGGTGCACACTGCATTTCACTTAACCCCCACCTTCAAACCCTGCTGGTGGGAGAGCATAAACTCCTGCCCCTTCTGTGACTTGGTGTTTAATTTGGCTCTATAATGCTCCTGTGAGGTACCGAGGGATATTTTATTCCATTAAAGGTGCCATATAAATGCACGTTGCTGTTAATGGAAGCTAGACCACATCACACCCGTTTTACCTGTGTACAATGGACACAATGATGACCAATTTGACAGAAATAACAGCCTGTACCCAAGGTCACCAGAAAAATGTCCTGGGCCAAAACATTCTTTCAATAGCCCTGGTGACTGCTTAAAACAAGAGTTAGATGCCTTATCCCATGGTGTTAGAGGCAAGGAACAAGCATGGATAGAAGATTGGCTGTCTGGCAGGAGGCAGAGAGTGGGGATAAAGGGGTCCTTCTCAGGATGGCGGCCGGTGACCAGAGGAGTTCCGCAGGGGTCAGTGTTGGAACCAAAACTTTTCACTTTATACATTAATGATCTAGATGAAGGAACTGAGGCCTTCCTGGCTAAGTTTGCAGATGATACAAAGATAGGTGGAGGGACAAGTAGTATTGAGGAGGTGGGGAGGCTGCAGAAGGATTTGGACAGGTTAGGAGAATGGGCAAAGAAGTGGCAGATGGAATACAACGTGGGGAAGTATGAGGTAATGCTCTTTGGTAGGAGGAATGGGGGCATAGACTATTTTCTAAATGGGGAGAGAATTCAGAAATCTGGAGTGCAAGGGGACTTGGGAGTCCTAGTTCAGGATTCTCTTAAGGTTAACTTGCAGGTTGAGTCAGTAGTTAGGAAGGCAAATGCAATGTTGGCATTTATTTCGAGAGGACTAGAATATAAAAGCAGGGATGTGCTGCTGAGGCTTTATAACGCTTTGGTCAGACCACATTGAGAATATTGTGAGCAATTTTGGGCCCTGTATCTCAGGAAGGATGTGCTGGCCCTGGAGAGGGTCCAGAGGAGGTTCACGAGAATGATCCCAGGAATGAAAGGCTTAACATATGAGGAACATTTGAGGACTCTGGGTCTATACTCAATGGAGTTTAGAAGGACGAGGGGGGATCTGATTGAAACTTACAGAATACTGAAATGCCTGGATAGAGTTGATGTGGGGAAGATGTTTCCATTAGGAGAGACTAGGACCCGAGGGCTCAGCCTCAGAGTAAAGGGAAGACCTTTTAGAACAGAGTTGAGGAGAAACTTCTTTAGCCAGAGAGTGGTAATCTATGGAATTCATTGCCACAGAAGGCTGTGGAGGCCAGGTCATTGAGTGTATTTAAGACCAAGATAGATTGGTTCTTGATTGGTAAGGGGATCAAACGTTATGGGGAGAAGGCGGGAGAATGGGTTTGAGAAACTTATCAGCCATGATTGAATGGTGAAGCAGACTCGATGGGCCGAATGGCCTGATTTCTGCTCCTATGTCTTATGGTCTTAAATGAGGAACTTGCTTTATGGTACTGCAGGCATGAATTACTTTTGGTGATTTTTCAACAGCCACAAACGAAAGATAAGATTTTCCTTCATGTGGAGCGAGGGTGAGCTCAGTGGCACCCTTCAGCTCTGTACGTAGTCCTGACAGATGCTGATTGCCACGATCAACACAATTTCAAGCCTAGCCCTTCTAGAATGAGGTATACACTGACTGTTCAGTGCTGACTTTGGGCCTGCAGAGAACATGCCCAAATGAATTTCTAGCACCTCTATGTTTAAGTTGACTTTTAATCTTTGGAAGCATTGCAATCTGCGTGTAGCATTTACATATATCTCTGAGTTGAAGGCAGGTGAAAACTGTTGATTGCTGAGAGGTGTGCATCACAAAATTCACAACCCCTGATTGGCTAGGCTATTAATTTCACTGACGCTCTTAACTCTCGAAATACCGAGTAACTTCAGACTCTCAGTGAAGAGTCGCAATGACTGACCAAGACGTAGGTTATAGAAACTTCAACACCATTACTTGATTTTCACCTTTCTCTGTTGAATGCTGTCACCTAATAGAAATAGCTTTTTTCTATTAGCATGTTTGATTCTCTGCACTAATGATTACACTAGGTAGTCCTGTTCCTTGTTGAAAAATAACATGGCTGCCGAAAAAGTTGGAGCAAACTGTTTTGGAATTGTTTGACTTGTTGGTTTTCTGGTATTGACTATTTCAAGGATGGCAGTATGCTGAACGGGATTGGTTTTTAATTGGTATGCAGTCAGCTATTGGCTTGGGGAAATAGATTATTGAGTGGATCAGCGCGTGGCTCACTATAAGGGTAATGTGAGGCAATCACAATTTTATGCCTTACAGGCATGATCTTGTTGAAGTCTGATAATTATGGGATGTGAAGCCTCCCACAATGAGCATGTGTGCTTTGTGGATGGCTTCTAATTGCGGGCAACACGTATAGAATCTTACTGGGACCACACTTGGAGGTCCGTGCACAGTTTTGGTCTCCATGTTACAAAAAAGTATTCCGAGGCACTGGATAAGGTGCAACGAAGATTTACAGGGATGATACAAAAAATGAGAGGTTGTAACTATCAGGAAAGACTAGGTTGGTGCTCCTTTTTCTATAGGAGTGTAGATTGAGTGGTGGTCAGATGGAGACCTGCAAAACTATGAAGGGGTTTGATAGCAGGAAGGTGTGTCTGCATGTGGATGAGTCTCAAACTAGGGCCATAAATATGAGATAGACACTAATTAATCCGATAGAGAATTCAGGCCAAACCTCTTTACCCATTGAGTGTGGAATTTGCTACCACGTGGAATAATTGAGGCAAATAACATAGATGCATTTAAGGAGAAGCTAGATAAGTACACAAAGGAGAAAGGATTGTACACAGGGTTACACAGATCGGATTAGATAAGTTGGGTAGGAGGTTGCTCGTGTGGAGCATACAAACTGACTTAGACCAGTTAGGTAAAATGGCCTGTTTCTCTGCTGTAAATTTCATCGAATGTAATTGAGAACATCAGCTACTTTTATTTCAAGGGCAATTTGAATTAAGGTCTTGTGGCAGGGTTGTAAAAACAGGCAAATTAAGAGATGAAGTAAGTAAAAGCTAATCAACCATTTCAGACCATTATACAAATTTTACAATCTAGTTTGGCATTAAAATGTGACATTTTGAGGTATCCCAGTTAATGATGATACTCATTTTTTTAATATATATCCTCTTGGCCAACATTCGTCTGATAGATTTTACAATCAGTTTTACATTTTCAGGTACAAAGTATTAACAACAAGCTAGCACCCAGTCACGAACAACCTATTGTCGAGGTGAGAATTTAAATTGTGGCATTGTCTCGTGTGAACAAAATTGTCAGTCTAGGCTAATTAATTATTATGTCTTTTATTTATCTGTAAATGGTACAGCAGCTTCAAGTGAGGACCAGATGCATGGTTAAATGCCTATGCCCAAAGATAGCTTTGGGAGAAGCCCTGTTGGTCCAGGGTGCCCCATTTTCCTCACTGCACTGTTTTCAGATCACACTTTCAGCTACTTTATAGGCAAAATGTTTTCAGCTGAATGATGCAGGGGCTAGCCTAATTAATTGTGGGTGTTCTTGGATAACCTGACAAACAATATCTGGCTTGTCAGTATTCAGGTTGGGAAGACAGGTGGTGTAGCGATAGTGCCACTGGGTTAGTAATCCTGAGACCTGGGCTGATCTCTGGGGACATGGGTTCAATCCCTGCCATGGCAGCTGGTGGAATTTAAATTCAATTAACAATCTGGAATTGAAAAGCTAATCGTTATAAAATTTCATCAGGTTCACCAATGTCCTTTAGACATTCATGATCCTGTTTTCTATGTAAGTTCCTGTGGGAGAATCTGGAAGATGGCTGGGAAGAGTAAATTATTCCAGTGGGTGGCTTTGGCCTCTCTGTCACCACTAACCAATCAAATGGGATTTTTTTTTTTCAATCCAATTGTGTAAGAACTCTTTCATTCAGTGCTGTCTGAATAAAATGATTTTAAAAACAATGTCCTTTAGAGGAGGAAATCTGCCATCCTTACCTAGTCTGGCCTACAAGTGACTCCAGACCCACAAGTGATGTGGTTGACTTTTAACCGACCTCTGAAATGGCCTAGCAAGCCATTCAGTTCAAGGGCAATTAGGGAGAGGCAACAAGTTCTGGCCTTGCTGGTGGCACCCATGTCCCATGAAAGGATAAAAAAAATCTCATCAAATTTGTTGGTGGGCAGGTAGAGTTTTCATTTTGGGCACAATAACGATTCCAACACAAACCGCACCCAAAATTGGGCCCTTTCTTTTCAAAGTGCTTTTTCCGCTTAAAGGCGCTTGCATATCGCCAATGCAAACTCTGCTCTGGACCAGCGCGTTCGTACAGCATTTTAAAAGTAACGTTTCAGAAAAAGTACTTGCTTTGAAAAATACTGTTTGATAATTCAAGAGTGGGAACTTGGTGAAGTTTGATTCACTTAACAGGATAGGCTTGTCATTTAAAAAAAAAGAATCACAATCCTCCACCTAAACCAAGTCTAAATTGCTAGAAATGACTTTTTAAAAATATGCAAAACTATTCTCTACTTTGATTGTGATGCAGCAGTCAGTTCCTTAGAAATTAAAAAAAAATCAAAACCTTTCAAAATGTACATGTCAGTGCTCTTGCACCCAAAAGATCCAGATTAAACTTTGGGAGGTCCTCAAAGGCCTGCAGAAGAGCACCATTAACCGAATGTGATTCATTCAAACTGGGGACATGGTCAGTTTAGGGATTTGTTGGGGGGGGGGGGGGCGGGTTGGTGGGAGATGCTTGCTTTCGTGCAAAGTTTTTAAAATTGGCAAAAAAAAGACCACAGAACCTTGAGTGGCTTGATTTGCACTTCAGAGTCTGTGATCTATTCCGCAGGTTATGCTGTTATCGGGCAAATAGAGCTGAGGGAAGCCGGTGCAATTGAATAGAAGCTCCAAGCCATGACAGCTTAATGTGTCACCAATGGGGTCAAAGCGTGTGTAACCTTCTGCAATATTACAATCGATGAGTAATATTGAATCAATAGCAAATAATGTGTGGCGTCAGTGAATGGCAAAGTACTGACTTAATTAAAGGAGTTCATGTGAAACTATGAAAGCAAGAAGTTTCCATTTGTGAGTTAAACTTTGATCTTGCTTTGCTACCTCAGCCAAGAAGCATCCGGTCATTATTTGTAAGATTTGTCAAACTTGCTTCAGATGTTACTTATTGTGACTGTACCAGAGGTTTCACTTCTATTTCCATAACACAGAAAGGACCTAAAGAAAGATAGGTCTGTGACATTTCATTTGAACATGAGGTAAGGATTTAACAGAGGGCAGATTATATGATGGCTTCTGGGTAAAATTCATTAACTTGAATGTGCATTAATCTAAGCATAATGGCATCAGGTTTCTGAATTCTACCTATAAATTAACAGCCCATTGGTGAATTGAAGATAATGTACTGAAACAATCTGGAGCTATAAATTAATACACCATGCCTAAAGAATAACAGACTTCAGGCTATCTTACTCTTTAATATCCACAAGTCATACTTTCATTCTGATGAATGCTTAAGTAGTTAATGTTAGGAATATGGTTCAAGTGGGTTCCATTAATTTGGACATCAAAGCAGCGATAGTATAGGGGCTTCCAACAAGAGGGGAGTAATATCATGTAAGACTTTTTGACATTCAATGAGAGGTGTGTGGTTCCCAAAGAGTTCAGCAGAATTAAAATTGCGTGTCGTGTAAGAATGGACTCAAGTGGTCAGTCTGTAAGAAGTAATGATGTTCAAATAGCTAAAAAAAACCCAGAGCAGAATTTTTAGGTAGGCGTGTAGGCGTGCGCCCGACCAGATCGGATACGAAATCGCACAAAATGATGTCCTCCCGCGCTCGCGTGATATTTTGGTCAGTAGGTGCAGACGAGCCTCAGAAGCGCGCCCGCCGACAATTAAGAAGACAATTAAAGTTGTTAAGGTTCCAACTGTCCCTGGGTTTTCGTGGTCCGTTCAACCTTATGGTTGGCGGACGGGCGAAGCTGCCAGGTGGACTTTGCATTTTTGATGGAACCTCATCGAGGGGCAGGATGAAGTTTCCGTTATTCAATAAAATAAATAAAAACATGTGGATAGAGTCCTCGTCATGTATATGTTCAGGTGACGGATTCTAAGGCGCAGACTTTTTGTTCCGGGTTTGAAAATTTTGACTTAATTGTTTTGAAGTCTTCATCTCGCTGAGGCAGCTCTCTGCCTTCAGGGAGCTTTCATTCAGTGCTCACCTGCACCCGCGCTTACATCAGTGCCCGCCCTGATCCTGCCCCCCGCCTTGGCAGTGCTGAGCATTTCAGTGTGCGCTTTACACTGGCGGGCCATGTCTGACCTGATGCCATGAGACTACATGAGGTTCAGAGTTGTCAAGTTTTTGTCTGATAACGCTCCTGTGAAGTGCCTTCGGACATATGATGTTAATGATGCTATTTAAATGCAAATTGCTGTTGTGGTTGTGGGTCCACTCTCAGGCAAGTGGCCTCTGCACAGTTATCTACTCCCAAGATCCGGACAGTCAGTCTCTCAAGCCTTTCCTGTCACGACATCTTTTCTATCCCTCCATCATTCCTGTAGCAAAGCCAAGCAAGAACTGAGATATTGTGAGGAGGGTGCCCAGCTTGTTTGCATTTTCACACATACATTTTTCCCTTCAGGAAGTAGAGAAGGAGGTTTGGAAAGATTAGCAGGTTAATTATTAAATTGCTCAAATGAATCTTGACCACTCCTTCCATGGCTGGCAAGTCTGGAGTGGGCTTTGAACCCAGAGCTTCTGGCTCAGAGGTGGAATGGGTCTCAACTGAGCCACAAGACCTCCTGGCACCCAACTTGGGAAGATGGAAGTAAAACGTCTCGATACAATCTAAAATGTTTGCTTTTATATCAAAGTAAAGTAGCTCTCAATAGGCAGAGGCAACCACTACATGCTAGTCTTCCACATGTCCTGTTGGTTACTGGGGAACAAAAAGGAAACCTTTATTTAGCATTTATATAGCAACTTTCAAATGCTCAGGACATCCCACAGTTCCTATTTCTGAAATATAGTCATTGGTGGAATGTAAGGAAACCCGGCAGCCAATTTGTGTACAGCAAGGTCTCAACTGATCTGGGTGAGGTAGATGATCAGATGTTGATAGAGGATCAAAAATTGCTTTGGACCAATGTGCCCTCTAAGCTGCATGGGGTGGGCAGCCACGCAGCAACCCCGAGGTCACCATTCAAGCCTCTCACATGTCGTCCCCTTTAAGATCATGCACAATCAGGGCAAAGCAAAACCTGCACATGTAAATGAATAGGCAGCACAGAATCTAAAACCTAATAGAGGGAACACTGGTCAGGACATCAGGGACACTATGCTGTTCTTCAAATAGAACAAGAAGAGAGAATCTAACCATCTCTCCTTGACATTCGATGGTATTGCCATCACTGAGTCCCCCACTATCAACATCCTGGGGGTTACTATTAACCGGAAACTTACCTGGACCAGCCATATAAACTGTGTGGCTACAAAAGCAATTCAGAGGCTAGGAATTCTGTGGCGAGTAACTCATCTCTTGACACCCCAAAGCTCATCTAATATCTACAAGGCTTAAGTCAAGAGTGCAGTGGAACACTCTTCACTTTCCTGGATGAGTGCAGCTCCAGGACACCATCCAGGACATGGAAATCCGCTTGATCGGCACCGCACCAACCACCTTCAACATTGGCCTGGATTTTCATTGAATTGGGTTGACTCAGCAGCCCTTTAAAAATGGCGGGCAAGTCCCGATTCCAGGATTCCCGACCCCATTCCTGGGCTGTCTAACTTTCTGGGAGTGCCTTTAAAGGGTGCAGGCTGGTTCATGCCAAACGCCCGCATCCGGCACTCAGGATCTGGCTGGTTCCATTGTGGAGATAGGCGTGTCCTACTTATGCACAACTTTCATGGAGCTGGGCCAGGTTTTTAAATAGCCGTGGTTCATGGATCCTCAGAGGTGTTGTGAACCATATAGTGCATGAGGAGAACTTTTAAAAGTTCAAAAGGTCCCCTCATGCTCCCTATGCCAAGTTAGGTACTCCTCACTATTATAATAGCTGTCTGTGCTCTCAGTGTATATAATAAAGCTTGGCTGAGAGCCTAGGCAGCTGTTATAATGCGAGAGCACCTGCACCCCAGAGGAAACATTGTTTGATTTACAGCTCAAGCTCTCTGACCTCTGCAGCCAATTTCACAATGTTTGTTGACACAAGTGAGGTGTTTTCACTGGTTTGTGGTTTTTGAAGCTTCAAGGAGTCTGGATGATTGACAATTTTATTAGCTGGCAGTCCAGATTAATTTTTCAAGCATAGGAGAAAGTTATCATCGGATTACCTTTTATCAAAGTTTTTTTCTTTCACGCATACCACTTTATACAAGAAAGTATAGAGTGGCTCAATGGGCATGAAAGTGCCATAGCTTGGCATAGGGGACATGAAGGGCCATAGGGGGTGGATAGAGGGGCATAGGGGACATGAGGGTCCAGAGGGGGTGGTGGTGTAATGGCAGAGTTTTGGATAGGGGGCATGACGGGACATAGGGGGTGGGTGGGGGGGGGCATGAGGTGGCATGCGTGGGGCATGGGGAGTGTTTGGAGAGTGACAGGGGTGTGAGGGATGGAGGGACTTTATGTTTTTATTTTCACTGGGACCAACTCCCACAGCACTGAGGCCAGCCTTTTAAACAGCCCGCCTCCCCACTCGGCAGCCCCTGTGGCTGCCTCCACACTTCTTCCCAGGTTGGCTGGCCTGATTCCAGCCCACATCCGACCTGCAGCAATGACGATCCCGCCTTTGCAGGCGCTTTCTCCTGAGGAGGGTGTTTTCCCGACTACCCCTACCTGACTCCAGGATGAAAATCCAGGCCATTCACTCCATACACAGTGGCAGTGGTGTGTACCACACATAAGATATACTGCAGCAACTCACCAAGGCTCCTTCAACAGCACCTTCCAAATCCACAACCTCTACCGTTTAGAAGTACAACGGCAGACGATGCACAGAACACCACCACCTGTAAGCTTCCCTCCAAGTTACACGCCATCCTAACGTGGAACTCGCCGTTCCTTCACTGTCGCTGGGTCAAAATCCTGGTACACCCTTTCTAACAGCACTGTGGGTGTACCTATGCTAAATGTGTTGCAGCGTTTCAAGAAAGCATCTCATCTCAAGGGCAATTAGGGGTGGGCAATAAATGCTGGCCCAGCCAGCGATGCCCACATCCTGTGAAATAATCCAAAAAGGGTTGTTTTATATACACTATGAGAAATACGACAAGAGCTCAATTTAACAGCCCATTCAAAAGTCAGCTGCTTTATGGGTGTGGCACTCTTAGGAGAAAGTATAGGAACAGGAGTAAACCCTTTAGCCCCACAAGCCTGTTCCATCATTCAAGGAGATCGTGCCCGACCAGTATTTTATTTCCATCTACCTTCTTTGGTTACATAACCCTTAACAACTTTGCTGGACAAAAATTTATCAAGCTCCTTTTAAATTACACTGAAGTCAGCCCATACTGTTTGTCAAAGTGTATGGAGTGGGACTTCAACCTGTCTGCTTCAGAAGCATGAGTGCTACCCAGTGAGACAAGTTGAGGCCTATGAAAAATAAACAAGATGTCAGGGGTGATTTTCCATTTTGATAATAGTCCTCACCCATATCGGAAAATCCACTGTTTTTGGCTGAGTGAGTAGAAAGTACTAGGCTGTATGTTTCTGGTCCCTATAGGCCCTGCCTGTGGCTAAGGCAAGAAAAACTTGGAATATTAGCCCCGATGTCTTCAGATAAATTTCCTTGAACACACTGGAATAGCTTAAAGTGTCAGCTGACTTGGCATAATCTGGGTGATTCATTTTTTGCTATTTCTAGGGCATTGGTTAATGTACTTGTATTAAGTTTTTCTCTGAGGTGTTTTAACAACCGTTACTCTATCAGAATAAATGGGTGAATTTTTACATTTAAAAAAAAGTGCAGACAGGAATTTAACTCAAACACACGAACCAACGGGCTAACAAAAAACCACTGCACCGAGGAGATGAATCCCCTAATTAAATAGCTCAGCTGCTTCTGCCACCAGTTTTTGTCAGATGTAAGCACTTCTTGTGCATAGTGACCGCACTGTGTAACATATGCAAGATGCACTGCAGCAATTCATCAAGGCCCCTTTGACAGCACCTTCCAAACCTGTGGCCTCTACCACCTAGAAGGACAAAAGCAGCAGATGCACGCGAACACCATCGCCTGCAAGTTCTCCTCCAAGCCACACATGATTCCGACTTGGGACTCCCTTCGTAATGGCATGGTGGATGTCCCTGCATCAAACGGACTGCAGTGGTTCGGTTCAAAAAGGCGGCTCATCACCACCTTCTCAAAGGCAATTAGGGATGGGCAACAAACGTTGGCGGAACGAATATTAAAAAAATGGCTGTGGTGGGGGGTGTCGGGGGGGGGGAGTTTGGGACAAGCCTGATGGGCAAACTGGTCTTTTCCTCACCTCCATCAATTTTGTATGTTCGTATTGTTCAGGCAGAGACAGATTCTCTTTTCAGATTAAGCTTTGCAACACAATTTGGAAAATTCTTACCCTGCCTTATTTAAAAAAAAGGGAAAAAATCCATTAACACGATATTTCCTATATGCAAGATAACTTTACTTAGGGGCCTGCACCAAGCTCCACATCTAAAAGACAAAGAGAAGCACTGACAATGTGAAAAAAAAAGCTGCAGAATTGAGAAGTGCAGAGCATTAGTTCAATCACATTTGGAGTACCGTGCACAGTCCTGATCTCCACATTACAGAAAGGATATAGAGAAGTGCGAAAAAAAAAATTAAACTGATGACACGCAAATTGAGAGGTTCTACTTGTCAGGAAAGGTTGAACAAATAATCTGGGACTGCAACTTTCTCCTCTAGAAAAGAGAAGACTGATGGATGGCCCAATAGAGATCTTTGAAATTGTGACAGGGTTTAATAGGGTAAATGTGGATTTGATTTGATTTGAAATCTGTGGCTGGTTGGTTTAGTGAAAATACCAGCTTAATGCATTTAAGGGGAAGCTAAATAAGTACACGAGGGAGAAAGGAGTAGAAGGATATGCTGATAGGGTTAGACGAAGTATGGTGGGTGGAAACTTGTGTGGAGCATAAATACCGACTAGACCAATTGGCATATATTTATCCTGTAAATTCAACGTGAAAGGCCCATTCTTGCATAAATTCAATGCAAAAACCCAGTCTTCCTTTTCTCTTACTGTCTTGATATCTGGATTAATTTCAACAATCATCTCTCTCTTATCTCTCCCCTCAAAACTCAAGCATCTTAGTTACTTCAATTCTAAATCCTTTTCAACTCCTCCACGTAGATGGCCATCCTGTTATCTGAACTCATATCTTGACAGCCACCTCTTTGGCTGCTGCTGTTTTACAAACTTATCAAGTTATTTCTGAAAGAAATCCACAGCTTTGCTTCCTGATTTACAAGATAGCGGGAATGATCTTATTCATCAGTAGTCTTGTGTGAGGATATATTCTACCGAGTGTTGGTCTACCCCACATATTGGGCAGAATTTTACCTGCCTCTGGATGGTGGGATTGGGGTTGGTAAAATAGTGGGGGGGGGCCAACGGTATTTTACTGATGGTGGAGTAGCCCCTACCACATGGGAAGCAGACAGGGAGGCTGCCTCCCTCTGGCAACATGTTGGGGGTGGGGTGGGGGTGCATCAGAGTCAGTGGCCCCTTGACTCAAAAAGGGGGCTGTGGGCAAGTAAGGCAACCTCTACAGCCCAATGATACCCCTAGATGGGATCCCCCCCCACACCCCGATCCTTGACCCCCTGATTTTTAAATTTTATTTACTTACCTGGACGCACCCTGAGGTCCCTGACCTGCCTCCTGCTGAGAAGGCTGCCTCTCCCAGTTGGGCTACTGAAGCTTCGGAGCTGCTGGCTGCTGACAGGGCCAGAAGCCTCAGGAGTCCACCTGCCATCCTTAACTGTGCTGCAAGGCCCACAGGCAGCCAACTAGGAGGCTGCCTGTGGTAAAATTGATAAGCCTGTTCTGCTACTGCGTGTGGGCAAGTGTGGGCTCAGGACCCACATTCCCACCCCAACCTTGAGCTCCTGAAACCCGCATCAAAATTCAGCCCATTTAATACTGTCTCCTTGATCTTTGCTTCAGGAATTGCTTGTAGAAGCTGTTGCCCTCTATTTGAACAATGCCTTTGATTATTTTAAACATTTCCAACACCTTCATTTGCAGCCATCACCTAATGAGATCAATTTGAGCAAAAGACAGAGTTAACGTGTCGAGTCCGTATGACTCTTCTTCAGTCCGTATGACTCTTCTTCAGTCCGTATGACTCTTCTTCAGTCCGTACGACTGTTCTTCAGTCCGTATGACTCTTCTTCAGTCCGTATGACTCTTCTTCAGTCTGTACGACTGTTCTTCAGTCCGTATGATTCTTCTTCAGTCCGTATGACTCTTCTTCAGTCCGTATGACTCTCTGAAGAAGAGTCAAACGGACTCAAAACATTGGGCTGAATTTTGCCGTTGGCGAGCAGGGGGGCAGGGCCCATTCACCAATGTGTAAAATGACACACGGTGACGTTGACGGGAACACCCAACATCATCCCGCCCCATTTAAATTTTCAGGAATGTTGGGGTGGTGGGGGGGGGGGGGGCGCAGCCAAATGAGCTGTACACCTGCCGTCCTGTCAATGGCCAACTGAGGCCATTGACAGGATCATTGGAACAATTAAAGGACCTGCCCATCCAACCTTAAGGTCAGTGGGCAGGTCAGGAGCCCCGGTGGGAAGTAGACAAAACATGAAACCTCATCCAGCGGCAGGATGGGGGGGGGGGGGTGGGGGGGGGGACCGTCTTCCCGTCCGCCCGACAGGCAGAAAATTCTGCCCATTAATTCTGTCTTTCTCTCCACAGATGCTGCCAGACCTAAGTTTTTCCAGCATTTTTTGTTTTTGTTTCAGATTTTCAGCATCCGCAGTGTTTTGCCTTTAGCCGAGATCAATCTGAGCTTTGTTCAACCACTTCTGCAGGAAAAGCCAATGAACCAGAGGGTAGATTTAAGGTTGTTGGCCAAAGAACCAGAGGCAACATGAGGAAATATTTTTCCACAAAGCAAGTTGTTGTGATCTGGAATGTGCACTGGCCTGAAAGTGTTGTGGAAGCAAATTCAAAACAACATTCAAATAGGAATTGGGATGAGTACTTGAATGGAGACCTTTTACAAGATTGTGGGGAAAGTGCAGGGAAGTGGAACTAATGGGATAACTTTACCAAAGAGCCATCAACGGCATGACGGGCAGAATGACCTCCTTCCATGGTGTATCATTCTGTGATGCTGTAAACTGCCTGGTTCCACCTTTTTTGCCATTTTGTAAAAGGAACTTATCTTTGCACCGTGTCTTATAACAAAGAATAACTTAAAATTGTGCAGGTTTTTCAAGATAACAATCGCTCATAAGGAATCAGGTAAACACATTGCGGCTTCATTTAATTATACTAGACTTATACATAGGTAGAACGCTTGAAGACAGCAGAACTGTGTGTGCTGCGCTCTGCTCAAAGCAAAAGTGAAACTAAGACTGATCGCATGACACACTTCCCTTCTAGTGATGTCATGCTGAAATCCCTTAAAGGCATATTACAACACATCCTATGATGAACAATAAGTTAATAGGAGCTTTAAGGGAATGTTGTCCTATTGTCCCCTCCCTGAATGGATAGGAGAATATCCTCCAAGGTGCACTGTTCCTGACCAGGACAAAGACCACAGGGGCTGGACCACTAACTGCGCAGGAAGTATTAATGTTATGCTAAATGTATTGTTAAGGTTAAGGATAAACTGGTGGATGGTATTGACCAATTAAGTATCCTGAGCACATATGAAAAGGGTCTACTGTGATACTGGGGCGTTGATAGGTAGGATGTAGAGATAATAATGCTGCTTTCTGTGAATAAACCTACTATCAAGAAAAAGATCTATGTCTAGTTTCATACTTCACCATTTGGCTTGGATCTATTAACAGACAGGTTGGGGGGGGCGGTGGCGGTGTGAAAGGTTAAAACACCCACAGGCCATCAAGCCTCCAATATAAGGGCATTGGTTAGATCATGCTTGGAGTACCGAGCACAGTCCTTATCTGCATATTACAGAAAAAAACAATATACCCAGTGGAGGAAGTGTAAAAATGATTTGAAAGGATGATACCAGAACTGAGATGTTGTACATTTCAAGAAAGACTCAACAGGCTGGGGCTCTTTTCCTTAGAAAAGAGAAGACAGAGGGTTGGCCTCATAGATGTCTTTAAATTATGGGCAGGATTTTCCCCCTGTCGGGGGTGATGTTGAAGTGCGGGCGCGCACAGGTGTGCCTCTGATCGGCGTCCCCCAATTGGGGGCGCAGCACCATGTTACGTGGATGGGCCAATTAAGGCTCGCCCAGCGTGACATCTGCACAGAAGCGCTATTCTCTCCGTGTGTGGGCAGCGAGAATCCCTAAACCTGAGAGTGCGCTCTTTCACACATGCGCACGAAAGAGTGCATTCATCTCCCTGAGGCTAAGTGCTGCCTCAGGGAGATCAGCTCTACTGTCAAAAGTACTAAAAATAGAAAAAAAAATCCCTGATATGTCCCGTCATGGGACACTGTCACATGAGTAGGAACATGTCCATAATTTTTAAAAAAAACTTCAATTAAACTTTTTAAAACCTACATGAAGCCTCATCCCGCCGGTGGATGAGGTTTCACGCTTTTTCTAATTCCCGCCAGGGAATTAAGGCTGGATGGGCAGCTCAATGACTCTATCAATGGCCTCAGTTGGTCACTGACAGGTCGGCGGGCGCACAGCTGATTTTGCTGCGCTCCCGCCTACCTGAAACTTTAAATGGAGCGCGGTGACGTCGGGAGTTCTGCCTGACATCACCGCGCGTCATTTTACATGTCAGTGAGCAGGCCCCGCCCCCGCTTGCCAACAGGAAAATCCTGCCCCATGAGTTTCCCAGGGTAGATGTGGATTTGATTTGAAACCCATGGCTGGGTGGTTTAATTAAAGCATCGGTTTAATACGTTTAAGGGGGAAACTAGATAAATCCACGAGGGAGAAAAGAATAGAAGGATATGCTGATAGGGTTAGATGAAATAGGGTGGGAGGAGCCTCATATGGAGCATAAACAATGGCATAGTCCAGTTGGGCCTAATAGCTTGTTTCTGTCCTTTAAATTCCACATAAAAACCAATTCTCTTCATTTTCCCCTTTCTCTTCCTGTCTTGATATCTACTAATGGTGATCACTAATCTGTAAACTCTGGCTAAAAACACCCGGGGACCAGGGGGGCAGTGGGAGTGGCGGGGGGGGGTGCGGTGGCAGTGGGGTGCGGGGGGCGCAGGGGGAAGTGAACTTAGAGTTACAAACCCTTATCCAAATGTGTTTTGTGGGGGTCGATTAGCTAAATTGGCTAGATGACTAGAGTGTGGTGCAGAATGATGCAATGGTATGGGTTCAATCCCCATATTGGCTGTGATATCTCATGGAGGGCTGTCTTCTTCCCTGCCTCATGCTTGATGCAGACTGATGCCCCTCAAGCTATATGATGACTTCTCTCTCTAACAGAGAGGGATTCCTATGGTCTGTCGTGAGCTATGGCTAATTACTTTGGCATATGTCTCTGGCCTGTACTCAGGATCTTCTGCTCAGTGTGGATCCGATGAGGTGGTCACAACCTTATGTTTCACTGGTTGATCCCACGCTGGGGTGACCAGTCTGGAAAAGGGATGAGGTTGTGGGGAGAATCTGTGGAAGGGAGGAGACGGATGGTGGTGGGGGCCCGGGGAGAACCTGTGGGAGGAGACGGGGAATGCCTGCTCTTGTCTCATTCCTATTATAGTGCAGGGTCTGGGCCAGTTACGCTCCCTTGGGAAGCCCCAGAAATACAGTGTAAAACGTGTAGAGACCTGGCACGAGATGTCGGGGGTGGTGCAGGTAAAATGGTTTGTCGCCAGTAGCGGGAAATCGACTCGTAGCGAATCAACAGCCTGTTTCCCACCAACCAATGGAAAAGGGCAGAGGTAAATCAGGTTGACCAACAGGTGATGAAGTCATTCTGCACTTGGCATAGATCAAGTTCATCCTCCAAAATTCTTTGCGCCCAATCAACTGGGCACTTGACAGGGGCAGGAGTCAGGGAAATCCACCCTTTGATACCTTACAAGACCACTAGGGACAGGCAGAAAGGGCCAGTTTAAAAGAAAGAAAGACTTGAGTTTATATAGTGCTTTTTTAATGACCACCGGGCATCTCAAAGTGCTTTACAGCCAATGATGTACTTTTTGCAGTGTGGTCACTGTTGTAATGTAGGAAAAGCAGCAGTTAATTTGTACCTGGCAACCTCCCACAAGCAGCGATGTGAGAATGACCAGATAATCTGTTTTTTGTGATGCTGATTGTTAAATCATATTCTAAGCCCACTGTGCAAAATAAGCCACAAACCCCTCCAAATTTCCTTTACTTATTGGTTTGCATTATGTAACATTACCTCGTTTGAATTGTAAACAATTTGAGCCTTTTATCAAAAATTGTATTGACCATATGAATTTGTGTGCCGTGCTGTGGTCTTGAGGCTCCTTCACCCCGTCTCAGTGCCATCTCTACCTAACGTAATTGTTTGGCTGTTCCATTTTTTTTTTGCAGGATATCAATCCCCTTGTGCGATTATGCTTGATATGTCTGGGCCAAGTGAGCATTACTTTAAATTCATCAGTATTAAAGGTAATTTGCCAATCACCAAGCTAAGTGCCAAGTGTCAAGTGCCTCTAGATCCTTTTGGATAATTGGCTCTGCAAGACAACTTGCCTTCCAGCAGAATCCAACATCACCTGCCAATATCCATATTTAGCATTATATAATAATTTGTAACACTGAATCGGATAGTGGAAATGAACAAGTTCTGTTTTAACATTCATCAGATGTTATGTGAGCCTTTATTCTGACTTGCTAGAAGATACTTACAGGAATATTTCTTAACACTTATTATAGTCTGACATTCATTTTAATGACCTGTTATTCTGTGCTTTTAGCTTCATGGGATTAGCTGCATTATTCACAAGCCTTTCAGTAAATTTCCTCATCTCTGTAACCTCCTACAACTCTACAATCGTCCAATAACTCTGCACTCCTCTAATGCACTGCCTACCTCCCTTGCCGCATCACTGGATGCTGTGCTTTCGGCTGCCTGGGCCCTAAGCTCTGAAATTCCCTCACTAACCTGTTCCGCCTCTCTTTCCTCCCTTAACTCCATCTTTAAAACATACTACCTTGACCAAACCTGCAGTCACCCTTCCGAAACCTTTGGCTCAGTTTCAAATTTTGTCTGATTAAGGAAATAAGAAAGACGTTGTATTTACATAAGAGTTTTCTGGACCTCAGGACATCCCAAAGCAACTTACAGCAAATGAAGTGAATTTTGAAGTACAGATTATGACACAGGAAATGTGGCAAAGAAAGCTCCATCTAAAAGCAACGCGAAAAATGACCAATTTAGCTGTTATTAGTAGCATAAGGGTTATCCTCTGTATTCCCCTGTGAATAGCATTGGTTGACGTTTTATGTCCAGCTGATAGAACATAACATCGCATCTGAAAGGTTACACCTCTGGCAGTGAGACACCTCTTCAGCGTTATACTGCAGTATGACCTTAGGCTGTGTACTTGGGTTGCTGGAGCAGGTCCTGAACCGACAACCATCCTAATTCAGAGGCAAGAATGCTACCAACTGAGCTGTGATTGTAACTATAATTCTCTGCCTGTGAAGCATGATGGGTGTTTTCTTCTTTTAAAGGCCCTCTATAAATGCAAGTTGTTGTTGCTTTGCTTGTGCTGAAGTAGAAGTTAAGGAAAAGATTTTCCTTTATCATTTATGAGGAGGCGAAAAAAAAAAGAAACTTGCCTTAATAAACCTCATCTCACATCCTCAGGACATCTCTAGGCACTTAACAACCAATGGTGGCCAGGCCCTGTTGTTCTGAAGGATAAATGCAGCAGCCCAAATTGCAAACGGCAAGGAAATAAGTGACCAGGTAACAGCTTGGACTTTAACTCGGGATGCTTTTGGGTGGACAGGTTGTGAAGTGGACAGGTGTCTCTCAAGGATTTCTCGGACTTAAAACGGCCCCCATCCCCATTTCATTACCTCTCCATTATCTCTGACCGAATGTTGCCTCTTGTGCATTCCCGATCTTAACTGGCTCCTGTTCCCTCAGCTGCTTAGGCTCTGAGGTCTGCAATTCCCTCACGAATCCTCTCTACCTCTCCCTCCTTAAAACCTGGACTTTTAACTAAGCTTTTTTGTCAACCGATCTTACGTGCCTTGCTGTCCAATCTTGTTTGATAAAAGCTTCTGTGAAGCACCTGACGATCCTTTCCTCCAATAAGGATGCCGTATATATAGAAGCTGTTGTTTTGCAAAAGGCCAGCTTTTACATGTTGGCACTTCGATTTGCTTTACTGCCTCTAAGCTGGAAACTCAGGCCAGAATTTTACATCTCGCGAGCGGGCGTGTACCCGAACCGAACGGACGTGAAATAGCACAAGACGACATTGGGCCAGCGTCCAGCACACGAACAAACCTTTAGGTCGGACGGCGAGCGTGGGTGCCGGAGCCCTGCCCGTCAGCAATTAAAGGGCCGCTTAAAGCCGATAAAAAGACAGTCGATCCCGATTTTACGCTGCCCGTGCAATTTTGCGCTCATCACACAGGAAAAATGGGCAGGCGGGCAGCCCACTTTTAATGAAACCCCATCCAAGGGGGGGGGGGATATAAAGGGTCAGCAGCATCGCCAGTGTGAGTAGTGAGGAGTTTAGGAGATAGTTTGCTGCTGGTTGCTGATTTGAACTTGACAGCTTCATCTCTGTTCTGAGCTTTATTCTTAGCATTTCCAGGCTTCATTTCAGGACCCACTGGTGTCTCCAAGGCCCCCGGGATGTTGACCGTGTGGGTCCTTCCAGGTATCAAACTGCCTTCCCTTACCCTGGTAATGGGGATTGTGCTCTCTGCTGGTGGCACCTCCTCTGAGGATGAAGAGAGGGGCAGAAGGGAGAGGAGGCCACATGTCCCACTGCAGCTTCCAGGGGAGGGACCTGTGGGAGGAAAGGCACAGGCACAAGGGGTGCAGGGTCAGCAGGTAGTCCAAGGCAGAAGGGGCCTCAGAAGACAGCACTATCCTGCTGCCAGGGTTTACAGGCTGATACAACTACCTCAATATGTCTGAGGTGCAATGTTGAAGGAGGCTCTGCCTCTCCAGGGAGACTGAAACCTCCAATTGCCAGATGATTAGGCCTGAGATCAGCTCCGAATGAACGGGTGGATACCCCATGCCAGTGGCTCTGAAGCTCACATGGCCCTCACCTTCTATGCCTCTGGCTCTTTCCAGGGGCCAGTGGGGGATCTTTGTGGAGTGTCCCAATCAGCTGTCCACAGTTGCATCAAGCTGGTGACAGAAGCTCTGTTCAGACGGGTACTGACGTTTATCCATTTCTGTATGGACAAAGCCAGCCAAGCTGAATGGATCAGAGGCTTTGCTGAGGTTGCTGGGTTAACCCATTTCCAGGGTGCAATCGACTGCACACAAAGTTGCCAGCGGGTCAGCCGGGTGCCTTTGTCAACAGGAAGGATTCCACTCAATGAACGTGCAGTTAGTTTGTGGACCACAGGATGCAGATTCTGCAAATCTGTGCGAGGTACCCTGGCAGCTCCCATGACGCTTATATCCTGAGACAGTCTCAGGTGCCGGGGTTCTTCAGTGCTCCAGCCCGGCTGGATGGATGGCTGCTGGGTGACAAGGGCTATCCCCTCAGAAGGTGGCTCATGACGCCTCTCCACCACCCAAGAACAGAGGTAGAGCAGCGTTATAATAGGAGACAAGCCTCCACAAGGGCAGTGATAAAGAGGACCATAGTTCTCCTGAGGATGTGCTTCCAATGCTTGGACCATTCAGGGGGAGCACTACAATACCCCCCAGAGCGGGTGTCACTGCTGCACTCTCCACAACCTGGCTCTGGGAAGGGGGGATTCACTGGAGGAAGAGGATCTTGAGGCAGCTCCACAGGCCACAGAGGATGAATCCAGTAGTGAGTCAGAAGAGGAGCAGGGTGAGGAGAACGCTGAGGGCGTGGAGGTAGAGCTCGGTAACCTTCAGGGAGACAGGGACACCAGGGATGCCTTGATCCAATGCTCCTTCAGCTAGGCTGCTAAAGATCTGCTCCCACTTCATGGAGGGGTACCGCCTGCATCCAGAATGTTTGAAATGACCCTAAAGTCCAGTCAGTGCCTGTGCAATAAAGTTTAGAGCCACTCACATCCAACATGAGATACTGGCGTAGCCTGCACCTACAAATAAAGTGAGGCACGCTTAGGCCATTAAGACAAAATAAAAATTCATATCATGTTGGCACTGAAATCAAATGAACATAACAATATCTGGTGTTAATGGTCACACCAGAAAACATATTAACAAAACATGGCAGAACAGAAGATTGCCCATGACCAGTCCCTCTTGCGCTCATGGTACCTTAAACTTATGTTTGCGGGTGCTACGTCTTGTTGCCCCCACCCTCGCTGGCACCGGCATTGGAGACAGCCTGCTGACTGTGAAGCCTGTGCTGGCCCTGCCTGAGAGGGAATGGCCAGTGCCATGGCTGGCCTCTCCCCAGTCATCGCAGCCTCATCTGATGCCAAGGTCATTGGCAGAGGGTCTGAGGAACTGCTGCTGTCATCCAGAGTGCCCTGAGAGGAGCCCACAGAGACAACAAGCAGGTCGTGCGCCAATGTGAGGTCGCTCTGGACCTTCCTGCTCGCCATTGAGGGACGGGCACCTAGCTGGGATAATGAGTGCTTCATCCATCTCCACGCTGGCACTGACCTCCTGAGGCCATTGCCTGTGTGCGGGCATGCAGGTCATCGCAGAAACCCAGGAACCCCTGATTCTGTTAAAAACAAAAAACTGCGGATGCTGGAAATCCAAAACAAAAACAGAATTACCTGGAAAAACTCAGCAGGTCTGGCAGCATCGGCGGAGAAGAAGAGTTGACGTTTCGAGTCCTCATGACCCTTCGACAGAACTAGGTGAATCCCAGGAAGGGGTGAAATATAAGCTGGTTTAAGGTGTGGGGGTGGGGGGGGGTGCAGTTGGGTGGGGGGAGAGAAGTGGAGGGGGGTGGCGTGGTTGTAGGGACAAAGAAGCAGTGATAGAAGCAGATCATCAAAAGATGTCACAGACAAAGGAACAAAAGAACACAAAGGTGTCGAAGTTGGTGATATTATCTAAACGAATGTGCTAATTAAGAATGGATGGTAGGGCATTCAAGGTATAGCTCTGGTGGGGGTGGGGGGGAGCATAAAAGATTTTAAAATATTTAAAAATAATGGAAATAGGTGGGAAAAAGAAAAATCTATATAATTTATTGGTAAAAAACAAAAGGAAGGGGGAAGAAACAGAAGGGGGGAGGGGATGGAGGAGGGGAGTCAAGACCTAAAGTTGTTGAATTCAATATTCAGTCCGGAAGGCTGTAAAGTGCCTAGTCGGAAGATGAGGTGTTGTTCCTCCAGTTTGCGTTGGGCTGCACTGGAACAATGCAGCAAGCCAAGGACAGACATGTGGGCAAGAAAGCAGGGTGGAGTGTTGAAATGGCAAGCGACAGGGAGGTTTGGGTCATTCTTGCGGACAGACCGCAGGTGTTCTACAAAGCAGTCGCCCAGTTTACGTTTGGTTTCTCCAATGTAGAGGAGACCGCATTGGGAGCAACGAATGCAGTAGACTAAGTTGGGGGAAATGCAAGTGAAATGTTGCTTCACTTGAAAGGAGTGTTTGGGCCCTTGGACGGTGAGGAGAGAGGAAGTGAAGGGGCAGGTGTTACATCTTTTGCGTGGGCATGGGGTGGTGCCATAGGTGGGGGTTGATGGAGGAGTGGACCAGGGTGTCCCGGAGGGAATGATCCCTATGGAATGCCAACAGTGGGGGTGAAGGGAAGATGTGTTTGGTGGTGGCATCATGCTGGAGTTGGCGGAAATGGCGGAGGATGATCCTTTGAATGCGGAGGCTGGTGGGGTGATAAGTGAGGACAAGGGGGACCCTATCATGTTTCTGGGAGGGAGGAGAAGGCGTGTGGGCAGATGTGCGGGAGATGGGCTGGACACGGTTGAGGGCCCTGTCAACGACCGTGGGTGGAAAACCTCGGTTAAGGAAGAAGGAGGACATGTCAGAGGAACTGTTTTTGACGGTAGCATCATTGGAACAGATGCGACGGAGGTGAAGGAACCGAGAGAATGGGATGGAGTCCTTACAGGAAGCGGGGTGTGAGGAGCTGTAGTCAAGGTAGTTGTGGGAGTTGGTAGGCTTGTAATGGATATTGGTAGACAGTCTATCACCAGAGATTGAGACAGCGAGGTCAAGGAAGGGAAGGGAAGTGTCAAAGATGGACCATGTGAAAATGATGGAGGGATGGAGATTGGAAGCAAAATTAATAAATTTTTCCAAGTCCCGACGAGAGCATGAAGCAGTACCGAAGTAATCATCGATGTACCGGAGAAAGAGTTGTGGAAGGGGGCCGGAGTAGGACTGGAACAAGGAATGTTCCACATACTCCATAAAGAGACAGGCATAGCTGGGGCCTATGCGGGTACCCATAGCCACACTTTTTATTTGGAGGAAGTGAGAGGAGTTGAAGGAGAAATTGTTCAGTGTGAGAACAAGTTCAGCCAGACGGAGGAGAGTAGTGGTGGATGGGGATTGTTCGGGCCTCTGTTCGAGGAAGAAGCTAAGGGCCCTCAGACCATCCTGGTGGGGGATGGAGGTATAGAGGGATTGGACATCCATGGTGAAGAGGAAGTGGTTGGGGCCAGGGAACTGGAAATTGTTGATGTGACGTAAGGTGTCAGAGGAATCACGGATGTAGGTGGGAAGGGACTGGACAAGGGGAGAGAGAAGGGAGTCAAGATAACGAGAAATGAGTTCTGTGGGGCAGGAGCAAGCTGACACGATCGGTCTACCGGGACAATTCTGTTTGTGGATTTTGGGTGGGAGGTAGAAGCGGGCCGTCTGAGGTTGGGCGACTATCAGGTTGGAAGCTGTGGGAGGAAGATCCCCAGAGGAGATGAGGTCAGTGACAGTCCTGGAAACAACGGCTTGATGTTCAGTGGTGGGGTCATGGTCCAGGGAGAGGTAGGAGGAAGTGTCTGCGAGTTGACGCTCAGCCTCCGCGAGGTAGAGGTCAGTGCGCCAGACAACAACAGCACCACCCTTGTCAGCGGGTTTGATGACGATGTCAGGGTTGGACCTGAGAGAATGGAGTGCAGTAAGTTCAGCGAGAGAGAGATTAGAATAGGTGAGAGGAGCAGAGAAATTGAGATGACTAATGTCGCGCCGACAGTTCTCAATGAAAAGATCAAGAGAAGGTAAGAATCCAGAGGGAGGGGTCCAGGTGGAGGGAGAATATTTGGAGGTGGGTGAAAGGATCCTTTGAACAGGGAGAGGACTCCTGCCCAAAGAAGTGAGCCCGGAGACAAAGACGGTGGAAGAAGAGTTCAGCATTGTGCCGAGCCCGAAATTCATTAAGGTGAGGGCGTAGGGGTATGAAACTAAGTCCTTTGCTGAGAACTGAACGTTCAGCATCAGAGAGGGGAAGGTCAGGGGGTATAGTGAATACACGGCTGGGGTTGGGATTGGAAGAAGGGGTGGGGACGGAGGGACAGGCAGGGGTGGAGGGTCCTAGATGGGTGTTGGTGTCGATGAGTTGTTGGAGCTTGCGTTCCTTAGCACTTGAGAGAAAGAGAAAAAGTTTCTTGTTGAGGCGTCGGATGAGCCGAAGGATAAGATGAAACTGGGGGCACGCGCAGCTTTGAAAAAGGGTACGGCGGTGCTGCTGGAGGGAGAGGTCGAGTGTGTTCATATGGCGGCGCATGGCACTGAGTGTGGATTTCAGAATGTGACGGGAACAGCAGTCCGAGAAACGTTTTATTTCCCGGAGATACCTGTAATCCTGGGTGGGTTCGAAACATGAGGGGTGGAATTTCAGTTGAAATCCACGTGGGGTAATTCGGAGACGGAGACAGTCACTGAGAAAGGAGATATGGCTGTGAAAGCGGGTTTTAGTAAGCACCTTGTCAAACACCAGGAGAGAAATGGAAAGCAATGAAGGTGAACAAGGCAAAAGAGAGATACGGAAATCTTGTCGCAGAGACGATCAGAACTTCTTCAAGGAGGTAGGCATTTCTTGAAGAGCAGTGGCAGTCAATTAAACACAGAGATAAAAACAAAACCCCTGATTCTGTTCCTGGAGCTGCCTCTCCATGACAGTTGCCACTCTCTCAATGGAGGAGGCAGTGCGCTCGGCCATGAGGGTCAATGCAGTGCTCATGCTCCACATGGACTCCTTCACAACAGAGACCATGGCACGTATACCCTCATGGATCTCTGCCAGATCCTTCCGCACATCCCGCTGGACATCCAGCATCTGCTGCCTAATGGACGACTCCAGAGGCTCATCGTCTGCCTTCAATTCAGCATCGTCCTGGTCTCCAACAGTCCTCTGACTGCTGGTGCCCTGGGCACTCTTTGCCTCCACCTGCTCCTCAAGTGAGTGTAAAGTGCCCTCACTGCTATGCACTGACATTCTAGCCAATGGTCTAATGCACATCGAGGTGCTGGTATCTGCGCTGGTGCTTGGTGCAGAGACAAGGTGTGACGCAGGTGTATCTAAAGCCCAGTGGTCCTCTGGCGTCGAGGGTGGCTCTTTGGGGTCCTGTGTCTGTGGGCAAGCTGGCGATTCTAGGGGAGAACAATGACATGTCATTAGTTTAAGTCGTCACACTGTCATTCTGTATGCCAGGCACCCTGGTGACACAATGGAGATTTGCATCATGGTGCCATCATCTTTCAATGATCAATGGAGACTCCAGTTTTGCAGCTTCCATCAAAGAAGAGACTACACAAGAACGTTTGCACAATCTGACACTCTCACCTCTGTGCATTGCACTCTTAACTTCATCAGAGACCCCTGCCTCTTCGCCACTAGCTGACCGAGGTGGGTGGCGGCTCTCCAGCTCTAAGGAATCAATCTAGGACCTCGTCAGAATGATGAGGCTTGGGGACCCTCTGCCTGTCTTAGTTCTCTCGTTGGCGTTATGCCTTCTCTTCTGAAATGACAGAGGAGCATTGATTTGTCCACTTTCTACCGGCAGCACCATTGCAGCCTGGCAAACCCCTCCCTCTGGGACATCTTGCAGAGCACGTCTGAGTTGTGGCCCTTGACCCGCAAGGCACTCAGGCCAAGCAGCCAGGGCTCAGCCCCTTTGGCCGGCTCCAGTGTCAGTGCCAGATGGCACTCAGACTCCAACACCCCTGAACTCCACAGGGGGATGGCCAGCCTGTAACACTTCTCCACAATGGTCCATGCCTACTCAGTACTCACCCTTGCCAAGTGCAGCAGATTGTTGAAACTTTTGTGGCACTGCGCCCATGTGTGCCACACAGCTTCATAGCGGCTGACCTTGGCTGCCACCTCCTCCCAGTCTTTATTGGTCGGGTGCAGTGGCCTCCTCCTGCCACCCCGGGTACTAGAGCATCCTGCCTGACATTGACCTCCTCCACCAGAACCACGAGGCACTCGTCTGAGAAACGGGAGGGGGGTGGTGGTGGGGGGGAGGGGGGCGGGGGGGGGGCAAGTGCCCACCCAACTTGCCCTCCCGCTGACATCTCCAGTCGCTGGTGAGGCCATTGTTCGAATTAAATGGTTTCCTGGACAGACTCCAAAGATTCTCCCCTGACATCCTTCAGGGAGCTGCCTCTGCTGGTTTTAAAGCACCTGCCGGGTTACCATTGCACCCGACGCTCCTGCCTGGCATTTCCATTGAGTTTCACGCTGGAAGGACCTTAATTGGTCTTTCAGCATGAAATCAGGTTTGCAATATGACTGCGGCCGGGAGCAGACTCCACATCCTCTTCCATTCCCAACGACTTGGCATGCACAGCAAGCGTGAAATTCAGGCCTCAGTTCTCCATTTATGTCCCTTTAACCTAAAGACTGATGTTTTTAGAGCAACTTTGGGAACGTAATGGGCGTGAACTTTCACAGAGCAGCAATCAGAGCCAGATTGCCACTCCGCTCCTATTTTTTTTACATGGAAACCTTCTTCAGCCTGTCTCGCCCGACCTTCCGACTCAGGCTGGGTTGTGGGGTGGGGGGAGGGTGTGGATTGGGCAGCCGGTGGGGGGGGGGGTCAAGCAGTATGGGAGAATGGGGCAGTTGGGGGGTTGGCGGGGGAGTCCTGGGGTGGTGGGGTGTCCCGTGAGGTGATGGGTACTCGGTGGGGGGCTTTGAGTGGGGGGGGATTCCCCTGAAGGTTTGGGGGTTAGGGGAGTCCTGTTAGTGGGGCTGGGGGATGGGGGGGAGTTCCCTGGGAGTTGTTGGGGGAGTCCCTTCGGGGTTCAGTGTGGGTCTGTTCAATAGTTACCCAGAATCTAGAAGTGGTTCTATTTCTTCTAACATTTTCTGGGTAACTATTGATTCAACACAGTCGGAAACATTCAAAGTACGCGATTTAAGTTGCATTTTCGATGGTTCCCAGTGCAGGGTAATTGCCCATCAGAAGTTTGCACTTCTCAGGCAAGCACCCTGCAATCCATACCTGGGAACCTCTGGGAGCACATCTCTGGCATACCCGCCAAAAACACTGCCCTGGAGCTCAGAAGTTATGGCCTAATATCTAGTAGAATCTAGGACAACATAACCGAGGCTGGTACTGAAGGCAGCTGAATGGTTACAGATACGAAAGCTGTGCATTATAAACAGAATACTTGACATGAGACCTAACCACATGGAGAAGGAATGGAAAGGAGTAAGCTGTGCTCTACAGCAGCATCATGTTCAACCTCAGGGTGTCGATGGTGAACGTGTGTTACATTTAACTTTAATAAGCTTGCAAGAGTTTTTGACTGTGCGTTTAAACTCATTAATACAGGCACACGACTCCAACCTTTGTTTGTGTTTTGAAATACATTCACTATCCCAGCACATGAGATTCAAAATGTAGAGCGTGGCTTCAACTAATCAGAGCCGCTGACCGCTTCCCCTTCGTTGCTGGTGACATTAAAATATTTAATGCAGAAATGATTCATCACAGGGTCAAACACACATTGGAATGTGTGAGCCAATGAATTTTAACCAATGCTAGACTATTGTTGCCTAAATGCTGCATGTTGGTAACAGTTTATTACCTTACCTGTATTTCTTTGTCAGATGTTTTTCGATGATTAAGAGTCATGTACGCTGAAAGGTTTTTTTTCCAGACTGGTTTGTTTGATGGCACAGCAGATGTAATGGATGAAAAACATATTGCTATTTCACCTGACGCTAAGTGTAAGATAGTTATTCCGTCTGACAAAGGAGATGATACAGTTATTCCACATGATTATGATCTAGTTATTCCATTTGATGTGCTGTATAATATCATTATTTTACCTGATTTGAAGGCTTTGGTATTGTTATTTCCCCTGACAGAAGAGGAATGCAATCATTTGTGCTGACATTAAATTCTGTAGCCTGACAGAGGCTATAAAATAATGTATCCTACCTGCCACAAAGGCTGCATAGAAACAATCAAAGTAAGAAGATGGCTCAGACTATGCAGTAACATGTTGCCGGCGCACACACGAGCGTAAGCATAGTTTCTCCACAGGTTCCACTGGTGGCTTTGCAGATCCCCTGATTTTGTTACATTAACAAATGAGGTGAGGTGAGTGTGACTGCCCTTAACATTAAGGCGGCGTTTAACCAAGTGTGGCATCAAGCAGCCCCAGCAAAAATGAGGTCAATGGGAATCAGTGGGAAACTATCCTCTGATTGGCGTCATACCTAGCGCAAAGGAAGGTGGTTGTGATTGTTGACATAGGCATGTCCCAGAACATCGCTGCAGGAGTTCCTCAAAATACAGTCCTAAGCCCAACCATCTTCAGTTGCTTCATCAATGATCTTCCCTCCTTCGCAAGGTCAGAAGGTCAATTTCACTGATGATTGCACAATATTCAGTACCATTCTCAACCCCTCAGATATTGAAACAGTCCGTGTCCATGTGCAGCGAGACCTGGACAACTTCTAGGCCTGGGCTGTTAAGTGGCAAGAATACAACATTCATGCCACACAAGTGTGAATCAATGACCATCTCCAACAAGACAGAATCTAACCATCTCCCCTTGACATTCAAGGCCATTACCATTGCTGAATCTCCCAATATTAACATCCTGGGGGTTACCATTGACCAGCAACTGAACTGGGCCAGCAATATACTATGGTTACACAAGCAGCTCAGAGGCTGGGAATTCTGTGGAGAGTAACTCACCTCCTGATTCCCCAAAGTCTGTCCATCATCTACAAGGCACAAGTCAGGAGTGTGATGGAATACTTTTCACTTGCCTAGGTGAATGCTACTCCAAAAACACTCAAGAAGGTCGACACCATGCAGGACAAAGCAACTTGTTTGATTGGCACCCCTTCCACCACTTTGAACATTCAGTCCATCCACCAATGACGCACAGTGGGAGCAGGGTGTACCGTCTACAAAATGCACTACAGAAACTCGTCAAGGGTCCTTTGACAGCACCTTCCAAACTCATGACCATTACCATCTAGAAGGACAAGGGCAGCAGATGCATGGAACACCACCACTTGCAAGTTCCAATCCAAGCCACACACCTTCTTGACTTGGAAATATATCACCATCCCTTCATTGTTGCTGGGTCAAAATCCTGAAATGCCCTTCCTAACAGCATTCTGGATGCCCTACACCACAGGGATTGCAGCGGTTCAAGAAGGTTACTCACTATCACCTTCTCAAGGGCAATGAAGGATGGGCAATAAATGCTGGCCTAGCCAGTTATATCCACATTCTGTGAAAGAATAAAGAAAAATAAATTGTGAAGCAGCGCCAATGACATCATCAAGCAGGACTTTTGAATGTTAAACAGTCACCCCCCCCACCGACCCATGTCAACATGCCTCCCCTCCTACCCTCAACCATCTCCCAGGGGAAAGGTGCTTTATGGACATGTTTTTTGCTGAGTAAAGATGGCGGATGGAGGGAACACTTTGGAAATGTACAGCTCATCGCATTCACACTGGGTAGCCGGTGTTCACACAGGCCTAATAGTTTTTTGACTGTCAGGTAACCATTGTTCAGGACACTGGGTGAACTCCCCTGCTTTCCTTTCTGTCGTCCTGTGGAACCTTTTACATTCATCCAGACAGGGCCTTTGCTTTTATTGACCCTTTGGAAGACAGCGCTTTGAGTAATTTGGCACCTAGTATGCGGTCTGAAGTGTCAGACACTCAACTGGGAGTTGAACCTATGACTATATGGGTGTCCAGAAGATATAATAATTCTCAGAATGTTATTGGAATTTATTGCAAAATAGGGTAATAGTGGGATGTGTGTGCGTGTCTGCGTGTGAGAGACTTAATTGGATTAAAGGCAGCTGGTCTGAAGGCTTTGATGTAAGCATGGTAAACATGGGGGAAGTTTAGAATGTAAGGTAAAAGGACATTTGCATTTTTAAATAAACCAGATTAGATTGTTTTTCAAAGGAGGAGTGAAATGTGTCACCTCGCCAGGTGAAGTTTAGAAACAGTGGGCAGAATTTTCTGCCTGTCGGGTGGGCGGGCCCAACCCAATCTCTGGCGGGTGGGGAGCTGATCCCCGCCGGAGAAGCGGGCCCTGCTGCCATTTTGCGTAGGTGGGCCAATTAAGGCCCACCCAGCGTGACGTCTGCTGGGAAGCGCTATGCACTTCATGTGCGGGCGGGGGCGGGGTGTAAGGATTCCCCAAAAGCGAGAGTGCGCTCTTTCACGCATGCGCACGAAGGAGCACACAGCTCCCTGAGGCTAAGTGCAGCCTCAGGGAGATTGCTGACAGTTCTAAAAACATTAAAAATAGAGAAAAAAAATCCTTAACATGTCCCCCTCATGTGACAATGTCACACGAGATGGGACATGTTCATAATTTAGGCTAAAACTTTATTAACCTTTTCAAATCCCTACATGAAACCTCATCCCGCCACTGGATGAGGTTTCATGTTTGTTCTGTTGCCCGCCGGGGCTCCTGGCCTGCCCACTGACCTTAAGGTTGGACAGGCAGGTCCTTTAATTGTTTCAATGATCTTGTCAATGGCCAATTGAGGCCATTGACAGGTCGGCGGGCCTGCAGCTGATTTTGTTAAATGGGGTGGGATGATGTTGGGGGTTTCTCCCGATGTCATCCCGCGTCATTTTACACGTCGGCGAGTGGGCCCCACCCACTGCTCGCCAATGGCAAAATTCAGCCCAATGTGTTTATTTTTCCCAAAGATTACTGGTAAAATTTAGTGTCATGAGAGGTTTTTTGTATTATCAGGAAGATAAAGTCCAAAGACACAGTGAAGTAATGAGAATTTGCATTCAAAGGGGAAAATGTGTATAAAGGTGTGAAGGCTGAATGTAAGGGTAGGCATTTTAAGATCTTACAATTGTGAAAAGCCTTCAGCATCTATGCCTCAAGCTGCTACTTTCAAAGAACTAAAGTTAAGAAAACTCACTTTGAACTCGACTTTTTCAGGGTATCATGTTTCTTTGCCTGGGTCTTTTAAAACCTATGCGTCTTACTGTTGCTTTAACAAAAGTGTAACTGGGAGTTACATTGATTAGGGGATTTAAAAGTTATCATAATAGTAATTTGTAGATCTATGTATGTATTTACAATAATTGCTCCTTTTAATAAATGTTTAATCTAGGTTTGTGAAACCATGAGGGACTTAGTGGTCTAATTACTACTGAATTCTAGACACGCATCTCAAAATTTATACAAACTACAAAACAGGTTGTGGCACTTGTTTCAAGTTTCCCTTTGGGATTTGAACAACTTAACAATTACCATCAGCTGTGCTATAACAATGAGTCAAAGGGGAGAGAATGAAAAATCTGACATTTATCTAGTGCCTTCCTTAACCCCAAAACGTCCCAAAATGAATTTCTGAAGTCAGTTGGTAGTATAAAACTTGAATATTTCTGAAAGAAGAAACTTGTTGCTGAAGCTTTTTGTCTTGCACTCATCAGGACAAATGCAAGAATGCCAATTTCAAACAATTAGAACAATTTATATTGGAGAAGAGGGTGCTGATTGGCTGACCAGTTTACTCTGATTGGCTAAGATGCTTCCATGGAGAAAGCAACAGGGAACTAAAGTCCCCGCAAGCTCCTGGGTATTTCAAAAAAGGTGCAGGGCTTGAACATATTCCTTTTGTTTGCAGAGAACGAGTCCCTGTTTATGAATGTACGTTGCTTCTAGCAAGCTCCCCCATTATGAGCTTAACTGATTGTCTTAAATTGATTGTTAATGTAGCTATTAGCACACTCATGATTGTTTAGCAAGTGCTGAAAAAGTCCTGACCAATTACAGAATCACATCTAACAGTAGATGTTTTGTTAAATAGAGTGCATCAAAGCTATCCTGCAGGGCATTGGCTACCCTGATTAGAACATTGTTTGCTGCATATTGTGCAAACTTGCAAATGGGCCAAAGGCTGCCACTTTCAGACCTGAAAAGTGCCTGGTCTTCCTCAACTTCCCCAGGAAAGGCAAAGTATCTCAAAAATTTGAACAGCTGGTTAAGCAAGCCAATTCACACTGCTACTTTGCAGTGGTTATGCAAGTGGTATTTTCTGCTAACTGGCTACTACACAATTGAGCAACGTTGTATACGAATTTCAGCGATGGGGTGATGCCAGGTATGTGGACTGTGTGATTGGCTGATAGAATCAAACAACATGTTCCTTTGGTTGTTTGTACTAAGCAGACTACAGACCCTACTCAGGCAGGCCGTGCTTGCAAAATCCAAAACAAAATGTCTCCTGTTAACTGTGATTCTGCGATTGGACAACACTTACTAAACAATCCAGGGTGTGCGAGTAGCTATTCGAACAACCAATTTCAGATAATCAGCTGAGCTTGTAACACGGCTCATTTACTCTGGATAGAAGCCTCATACATTTATACACAGGGACCCATTCTCTGCAATCCAAAGGAACATGTTCAAGCCCTGCACCTTTCTTGAATTACTTGGGAGCTTGTGGAGCCTATAGTTCCCCCTGGCTTTCTCTATGGCAATGTATCAGCCAATCAGAGCTGATCTACCAACCAATTAGTATAATTTTCTTCTGTAGTAGAAAATATTGTAATTGCTTGAAATTTGGCATTCTTATATTCCACTTTTCAAATGCACTGATTGTTATGTCAGTAAATTCAGCAGCCAATGTGAACATGAGAGGGTTTCACGAACAAGAGGCATGTAACCTTTTAATCTATTTTGTTGGCATTGGTTGAAGGATAGGTATTGGTGAGGACACTTGAAGAATGAGGAGAGATCTGTCATGCTCAACTGAATAGGTAGGGCCTCAGCTTATGATCTCAAGGCTGTTGTATTCCTTCAGTAACTGTAATGAAACATTGGCCTAGATGATGTGCCAAAGTCACTGGACTGGGCTTTGAATTTATGACCTTTTCAGCCAGGAGCAAGAGTATGTCCTCTGAACTGAACTGGCACTTTTTATGAACGCATCGTAATATCTGTTCATTTGTGCCTTTTTCAACTAAACAAAAGCTTAGGGAATAGTCATTCCCTTGTTCATTCCCCAGGGCAATGCCTTGACCAATTAGTCGACCTGCCTGGTTTGAATTTGAACAAAGCTGGGCAGTGAGCTGTTCCATGCTGCATTCTCCATGGTAATGCCTCCACCAATCAGAGTTCACTGCCTACTTATCAGCCCTCTCTTCTGATGCAGAAATTGTTGTTCCCCCATTACAGTTAGTAATTTCTTGCGAACTATCCTGATGAGTGCAAGATGAAAAGCTTTGACGGCATGTCTCTTTTCTCAGCAAGATCTATTCATTCATAAATACTCCTGATTTCCTACAGCATTTCCTACCCCTTGCAATTAAACATCATAAGTGAAGAAACTTAGATTCAAGAAATGGCCATTCAGCCCATTGAGTGCACTTCTTTAAATCAGGATTTTATGACATGTTGACAGAAGCTTCCCATTCAGACTATAATTCTCTGATTTTAAAATTGTAGCAAGGAATGAAATTGTTTGAATGAAATATATGAAAAATACAACAGTTCTCACAATAGCTGAGTTCTTTGTACCTTTGTGTATCCCTGTGTGTTTGCATGTTAACAATATATGCCATTATGATTCCAATAATTCTACAATAAGGTTTAATGGCTGTGAGAGTGATTGCTGTGATCCAATACTCATAAATCCAACCTTAACAGGCATCTAAAGGCTTTTATGGAAACTATTGTTTGCAACTATAGTCACTAGTTTAACACATTGCACAACACAGTTATAAATAATAATCACACACAATTAGTTTTACTGATATGGGACATGCTGAGGATGTCTGGAGAATGAGTGTTGCTTCAACTGTCAGATTGGCTCTGTGCGGTAGCATTCTTCTTTCAGGGCCAGGCTCAAATCCCGCTCCACGGTCCTGAGCACCTGATCTCAGTGGATAACTCATTGAGGTGCTGCTTTGTCAAAGGTGCTTCTTTTTTTTAACTACATGTCAAACAAAGGTCCCATCTGCTGTTGAGGTGGCTGTAAGAGATCCCCTGGCACTCATGCCCTTGAAACATTCCCCTCCCTGATCCAACATCACTAAAACAAGAACGGATTATTTATCTCACCGGTCGGACATCGCTGTGTGTAAGTTGAGTCCCATGCGAGACATCTGGCAGATTCTCAAGGCACCACAGAAATGCAAGTTCTTTCTCCTTTGTGCAATGGCCAGAATCACAGAATTGTTACGGTGCTGAAGCAGGACATTCGGCCCATCATGTCTGCAGCAGCTCTCAGAAGGAGCAATTTACTTAGTGCCATTCTCCTGCCTTCTTCCTATAACTCTGCACATCGTTCCTTTTCAAATAACAGTCTAGTTACATCTTGAGTACCTCATTTGAATCTGCCTCCACCATGCTCTCAGGCAGTGCATTTCAGACCTTAACCACTCATTGCATGAAAAAGATTTTCCTCGTGTCACATTTGTTTCTTTTGCAAATTACCTTAAATCTGTGCCTTCTTGTTCTTAATCCTTTCACAGGTAGGAATAGTTTCTCCCTATATACTCTGTCCAGACCCCTCATGGTTTTGAATACCTCTAACAGATCTCCTCTCAGCCTCTTTTCTCCAAGGAAAACTGTCCTAACTTCTCCAATCTATCTAACTATGCCAGTGTATAAGTCCTTCTAATGTTTTCCCAATTTGAATGTTGTTGTTGGAATGGCATTAGTTATAGAACAGGACTATTAAAGAAGTCTTTGTAGCCTTCTGTATGTTAACCTCAAGTCTTTACTAACTACTTATAACTGTATACAAATGTATACCAAATTTTACAGGCATGAAGCTATCTTCATTCTAGATCTTAATATATTTCTGGCCAACACCACACGGACCCAAGGTCAAGGTCGTGTGCCTTCTTACATCACTGTGTGGGTGGTACTGTACTCAGTCCCACATTTATTCTGTATGTGCCAGACCCTTCTACTACACCTTCCCCCAAGTCATTACCCCAAGGATTTAGTTATTTTAATTTACTTCACATTTTACATTATTAAAGTCTTATGCATTACCTTATTGTTACACCCTAAACGCTATCCCAACATTATTGCTATTATAGTATTAGTATTAACAACACTTGCATTACCTAAATCTCTCCCACTCAAGTCCTTGAAGTTGGAGGTCTGGAGACCTTATAACCCTTCCACATCTCGTTTGTCACTCTGTCGGGAGAGCAATAAGTGCTCTTCATTTTGGTACTTGTTATTGGCTTAGTGGTTAGACTGGCATTTGGGTATCTTGGGGAGCTGGTGCAGTGGGGGAATCTGGTTATGGCTGCAACGTGTGTGAAGCATTCATTAGGAAATTGTGGGCCATTACCCAACGTGAGTTTGGTTGGAATGCCATGACTTCCACCATCTCTTTGAGTGCCTTGATGACCATCTCCAAGGTAGTGTGGAGAAGTAGTCTGCAACAATTAGGAAGAATTTGCCACTGTAGACAAACAGGTCCATGGCCAGCCTTTCCTATGGCCTGTTGGGGAATGATATGGGAATGAGTAGCTCCCTTCGAGACTGGCGATGCAATGCACAAACCTGGCAATTTGCAACATTCTCCTCTATTGTTTTGGAGATACCCAGCCACCAGACAGCAAATTGGGCCCATGCCCTGCACTTAGTAATGCCCAGATAACCCTGGTGCGTCTTCTTAAGGACATCTACCTGCAGAGGGGCTGGAGTGACCAGCTGTTCATCATGGACCAGGAGGTCATCTATGACTGTAAAGTGGCTCCGCTGTTTGTACCACATTTTGGCTGAACTGCCACTTGGTCCCTGACAAGGTCACCCTTGTTAGCAGTAGGTATGGATGCAGGCACACTCTTCATTGCAGAGCTGCCTTTGGCAGATCTGTTGGAGACTGGTCATGGTTGCTAGCGGGTATCTGGTAGTGGTTTAGTAATTAACAACTAGTAATGCCTCCAGCTCTGCAACAAAGTCTGTATCCTGTTTAGTCGGAGGGCCCATGGTGGACCTTGAAAGGGCATCTGCTGTCATCTGATTTCTTTTGTCCCTGGACATCGACGGTCTTGTAGGCGAATCACATGAGGCATAGGCAAAACCTCTGGATCCGCGGAGGCATCTTTGTGAGCTCCTTTTTGTTTAACAAGGAGCTCTGCCTCAATCGTGATTGAGGCAAATGATGTAATCGGAAAACTTCTCACAGGCTTCCCCCTGGTTGACAGCGTACCTGGTTTCCGTGTCCGACAGCCCCCAAGGAGCGTAGTAAATGGGCCGCTGACTACCAGCCAATTGCTCCTGAAAGAGAACCTCCCCCGAGGCCTGTGAATGAAGCATCAGCCGCCATGGCGGTGGGAAGAGCCGGGTCATAGTGGGCCAGAACGTCGGTGGAGAGAAACATCTCATAGATGCGCGTGAATGCATGCTCTTACTGGGAGTCCCAGTACCACACGGTCTTTCCTGAGCAGGTGTCTCAACGGTTCCGTTGACTGGTGCCAAGTGAGGTAAAAACTTTGCCAGCTGGTTCACCATGCCCAGGAGATGCTGGGGATCAGGGATGGAGGAAAGGGCGGGGAAGTTGGTGATTTCTTTGGTTTTGTCTGGTTTTTCTGTGATACCTTCAGAGCTGACGACACAGCCCAAGAACCAAATGGAGGGCTCGGTAAACTCACGGTTATCATTCAGCATCAGCCCTGCCCCTTGCAGTTGCTCCAAGGCTGCCGTGAGGCTTTTGTTGTGCTCTTCCACCGTGACCCCATGGACCAAGACATTGTCCGTATGCCAGGTGACCCCCTGAAGGCCCTGCAGGACATCTGGCATTATGCGTTGGAATATTTTGGGTGCCAACGTAATCCCAAAAGGCAGATGGTTGAAGCAAAATCGATTGGGTAATAAATATGGTTAGGACGAGGGAGCCCTCGTCGAGAGGAAGTTGCCAGGAACCACTGTTAGCATCTAGTTTGGAAAGCACTGTCCTCGTTGAAAGCTTGGTCAGGTTTTTGCCCACTGAGGACGTGAGCTGGACCTCCCTGGCAGCGGCCTTGTTAAGCTGTGAGAGGTCTACGTGGACAGACCCATTCGGTTTTTGGACCGGGACCATCCCCAAGCACCATGCAGTAGTTTGTTTGGGTGGGGAAATGTCTCCCACGTTCACCATGTTGTCCAGCTGTCGCTGTACCTTCCTTCATGATGGGGTTGGGGGACCTTTCATCGAATGAAAAGGCACACCGCTTAGCGTCACTCCTGAGGGTGATCCTGTAGCCATTTTTCAGGCGGCCAAGTCCCGTGAAGAGCTTCAGAAAGTGTCATCCGTATTTGGAGCCAGGCCCTTGCCTCTGTTGCAGGAGATTAAGCTCGATACAGGCCGTTGCAACTTAATAGAGCGTAGTCCTGGTTGTGGACCATTAAGACGGTTGCTAGGATCATTATGTCCTTGTACCCAGAGTTACCTGTAGGTTGCATTTGACTCTAAGGTGGACTCCTCCTGCCGTGTGAAACTAAGTGTCCCCGTTGTTGGAAATTGGAGGTCTTTGAGTCATGGCTCCTTGTCTGACAGGACTGTCATGCTGGCATCTGAATCTAATTTAAAATTTGTTAGATGTCCATTTAACAGGGTGTCAGCATTCCATAATGAAGAACCACAATCTTTGATTTCAGCCAAGTGGCACAGCCGTGTGTCTTCTGGGTTTTTGGTCTTGACCTGGTGGATTACCTTTGGGCTATCTGTGTGGGGCTGGGGTTTTGTCTGGCACAGTTTACCAAAGTCTTCCTGTCTGTTGCAGTGGAAGCACTGGGGTGTACTCCCAGGACACTGACCTCTCTGCGAGGGCGCTTCACACTGTAACGCTGGCAAGATCACTCTGCCGGGCAGTTCAGGAATTGTTTTCCCTAACTTGGACTGTCCTTGTGTCTTTGTGACCTGATAAGCTGGGCTGAGGGTTGACTTCCGCCCTGTGTTGTATTCTCTCTCCTTGTGGTTGTCCAGTGTTGTTCACCTAGCTCAGACAGTCTAACTATCTGGAATACCTTGTGTAGGGTAAGATAACTCCTAGCTTGAAGGTCTGCAGACTTTTTGGTAAAGTCAGGAGCAATACTGACCCGTAAATAAGATGCTAAAGGGGATAGACAAAGTAGACGTGGAGCGGATGTTTCCCCTTGTGGGGCATTCTAGAACGAGAGGCCATAGTTTTAGGCTAAGAGGTGGTAGATTTAAATCAGAGATGAGGAGGAATTACTTTTCTCAAAGGATCGTGAATCTGTGGAATTCACTCCCTCAGAGAGCAGGGGATGCCAGGATGCTGAATAAATTTAAGGAGGAGATAGACAGATTTTTAATTAGTGATGGGTTGAAAGGTTATGGGGAGAGGGTGGGAAATTGGAGTTGAGGCCAGAATGAGATCAGCCATGATCGTAATGAATGGCGGGGCAGGCTCGAGGGGCTGAACTGCCTACTCCTGCTCCTCGTTCTTACGTTCTATGTTCTTAAAAATATTTCCCTGCAAAGACTTAAATTTTGTGACTGGCCTGGGCCTGGGGTGAGTCCCAGTGGAGTCGGAAGTGTGGAAGATTTTGATAAGTGTGGGTACTGCTTTAAGAGTTTACAGGCTTCCAAGATGGCATTGCCATTCACAGTAGAACAATGGACTTTCCGCACTGGCCGGTTTTGGTGGGCTTTGCAAAATGGCAGTGGCATGCTTCAGGAAGAAGAATTTTCAACAATGGCGGTATGGGTTGGCAGTCTGTCGCCTTGGTTTAATCAGCGATGTAGTGCTGTGAGTCGCGAGACGTTCAAGTGAACTGCAGGCTTGCCGTCTAAGGATTCGGGTGATCGCGAGGTGCCCGAGCGTTGAGTAAGTTAATCATTAATTTGTTTTTTTTCTCTGTTTAACTTGGAGGTCACATGTCGAGGCTTGGAGTCGGGGAACTAGTGATGGGTTTTGTTCAAGTGGTGCTTCTGACTGAACGAGTGAAAGAGCTTCTCAGGGCTGGCTGCAGCCTAAAAGTGAAAAGGATTTAGTTTACCCTAGCAGGCCATGAACTCTGTGTGCTGAAGCTGGACTTCCAAGGGAGGTGGTGTGGAGGCTTCTGCTACAGCAAAACTTCTGCCCTTGGCTTTTACGCTCTTCTCTCTGGAGTTTTTTCTGGTAAATTTTCTCAGCATCTGTAACTTCAGTTGGGAGCTTCTTTGAGTTCAGAATCTGTTGAAGATGTCTTTTTTCTTAGTCTTTCAGCATTTCTGTGAGGATGAGGGTTTTTGATCCAGAGCTGCCACCATGTTGGGATGGTGTTGGTTACAGAATATGTCTGTTGAAGGAGTCTTCATAGTCTTCTGTATGTCAACAGCAAGTTTTTATTAACCATTTGTAACTATATACAAATATACAGTAAAGGGTACAGGCATGTCTTAACACTCTCTGGCCAGCATCACACTGACCCTAGGCCTAGGTCATGTGCCTTCTTACATCACCGTGTGGGCGGGACTGTATTCAGTCCCACATTAACCCTGTATATAGCAGACCCTTTACTACAGTCTTCTCTCACTTGTTTCAGACTGACATGTTATTGGGGCTTGGCTTAAAAAAGAAAGCGGTTTTGATGTAGTTTAATCTGGGAAAATAAACATCGGCTCCTGGTGTTAAAATTGGCTTTTGATCTATGTTGCTTCTTTTGAATCCCTCCTCACTCCTTATTTTAACCAAGGTTAACAATTCTGTGTTTAGAAGAAGGAGGTGCTTTGATGTTCACTCTCCAGTGGGCCTCCAGACGATACGAAAGCGCGAGAATCCAATTTACTCAAGAAACATTGCGCCTAATGGTATAAGGACAAGGAAATTGCAAGCAGTATTATCAAAGGTGAAAGAAATTTCCTTTGTTGAGTGTCGTGTTGTAACCCAATCCATGTTACTTTCACATTATAACAGGACAGGCTCCAGCCAGCAAGCTGTTACATAGGGTAATAAGACTAAAAATTGTCTTTCCTCCCCCCTTCCTTTTGTTTTTTCCAATAATTTATGTAGATTTTTCTTTTCCCACCTATTTCCATTATTTTTAAATCTTTTATACCCTCCACCCCCACTAGAGCTATACCTTGAGTGCCCTACCATCCATTCTTAATTAGCACATTCGTTTAGATAATATCACCAACTTCAACACCTATGTGTTCTTTTGTTCTTTTGTCTGTGACATCTTTTGATTATCTGCTCCTATCACTGCTTGCTTGTCCCTACAACCCCCCCCCCTTTTCACTTCTCTCCCCACCCCCCCCACCCACCCCCCCCCAACCCCGACCACCTTAAACCAGCTTATATTTCACCCCTCTCCTTGGATTCACCCAGTTCTGCTGAAGGGTCATGAGGACTCGAAACGTCAACTCTTTTCTTCTCCGCCGCAGCTGCCAGTCCTGCTGAGTTTTTCCAGCTAATTCTGTTTTTGCCTTAAAAGTTATCTTGCTTTACTTGGTCAATTCAATGCTGTTATAATTGCATTTTAGATTACTTCACTCCGACGTTTCTGCCAGCTGGGCAGGTTAGACGCCAGCCTTTGGAAAATCCAATGATTTGGTCCTTGATAATTACTAATATCTGTTGGAAGTCATTTTCTTTCGCAGTGTCATTAATATGATGTGGGGTTGTCCTTGGCATCTTATACACAACCCTCTCAACACCAATGCCAATGAACTGCCTGGCTACCAGCCAGTCAAAAGAATTAGAGGGCTTTGAGAATACTAAGGAGACTGGAGATATTATCATCACGCACAAATAATTTTCAAAAACTTGCATTTGTGTAGCGCCTTTCGCATCCTCAGGATGTCCCAAGCCGCTTTACAGCCAATGAAGTACTTTTGAAGCGCAGTCGCTGACACAATGCAGGAAATGCACCAGCCAAAGGGGGTTGGACAGAAGAGAATAGGATCTCGCTGCCAGCCCATGTGGATTCAGGTCCTGCTTTCGGTCTAGGTTGCAGGACTATTTAGCTGCTTGAGAAAATTCCGGCCAGTAAGTTATCACCAGCCAAGAAGACATATTGTATTCAGACCCAGCCCAATTTCAGTGGAAAAATATTCTATTTTAAAATAAGACCCAGTGAACCAGAATGTGATTACTCTCAGCACAGACCATCCAAAACTACATTAAACACTTCTGACAATGTTTGAAGCTGTCCCTGTTGCTGCAATGGCATTTGCCAGACACAATTAATAGCTCCCAATAATGTCGGATCAGGTAGGGCAGTGAGTTTTGAGAAGTCTGATTGCTAATACGCCATCACAATTGACTGCAGGGAAAGCAGCGAGAGCAAAATACAGCCAATCTGTCAACAAGAATTACTTTTTAATCTGTGATTTCAGCGGGGTCAGTAAAAGGTTGGTATTTTAAGTCATATTGTTTTTCTGCAGATTTGCTATGCTATGAGTAAGGTATGGGGAAATGATCTGAGAATGGTTTACGTTCTGAGTATGTACCTAATATGAGGAAAAGCAAATACAAAAGAGGACTTGAAAAATTGGGCCAGTTGTCATTACAATAGAGGGGATTAAGAGACGTTTGAAATGATGAAGTGATGAAAGAGAGGAATGCCAGTGGTTGAGGGAAGAATTGATTAAAGGTACAAGATTTAGGACAGGGTGTTGGCCTTTAAAGTGACACCCACCAATGAATGTAGTTTTTATAGGTGCCTTTAGGGTGAATAACAGATAATCAGTTGGGCCCTTCCTACCGTGATAATACATTTGCTATTGCCTCGAAGTCAGAAGGTTGTGGGTTTGATCTCACTCCAGATACTTGAGAATCAAAATCTAGGCTGATATTCCAGTGCAGTACTGAGGGAGATGAGACATTAAAAAGAGGCCCTGTCTACTCTCTAAGACTGACGTAAAAGATTCCATGGTACTATTTCAAAGAAGAGCAGTGGAGTTATTCCTGGTGCTGTGGTTAAATATTTATCCCTCAATCTATGACACAAAAACGGGTTACCTAGTCATATCGCGTTGCTTGTTATGTGCTAATTGGCTGTCACTTTGTGATATTATAATAGCGACTACACTTTAAAAGGTACATAAATGGCTGCAAATCATCTTGGAACATCCTGAGATCATGGAAGACGCTATATAAAAGCAAGTCTTTATTTTTCTTTACCCATCAGAGGAAAGTAAATTGTTCATTTTGAAACAGCAAGTGATGGGATGAAAACTCCTAACCGAAGGATCTGCTGGAAGAATTTAGACATAGGGTTTTCCTGAAATGTGCAGGAAGTCACAAAGTGCCAATATGCACTTGGACACCCCACCCCCACCCCCTAAAAAAAATTTATTTTCTCAAGCTTGGTTCCAATCAGATTTCTCACTTCTACTTTTTTTTAAACACAACAATGGAAAATGTCCTCAGGGGAGATTAAATGCAAATTTCAGTTGATGTGCAGACAACTGTTGTTTTAGATAAAACGTTGGGGAAAAAAACATATTATATGATCAAGAGCTCTGAACAGTGTTATCTAAGGGTAAGACTGAGGTAATTCTCTGGAATGAAAGCAGATGCAAAGTGATTTGGCCGGCTAGTACACTCTGTCAATGAAATGCAAACTTGTCAAACTACCATAGTTCCAATACAATTTCATATTGATAAAATCACTTCTGGATGACAGTCAGCTTTTACTTCGGCAATAAGGACATGTATGATTATTGCTGAAAAACAAGACATGGTGTCGAAGCTTTATACCTTGCACTTAGCAGGACAGATGCAAGAATGTCAAATTTTAAAGGGAGAATTTATGTTGTGTGAGAAGAGGGGGAACCATTTTATGATTACCAGGCAGGCTTGTAATGTAGCTCATTTGCAGTTGCTGAAATTTATATAGTCATATGCAGGGGCCTGTCCTCTGCAGACAAAAGGAACATGTCCAGGCATTACTCTTTGTTTGAATGAATTAAAAACCCGAGGGACAGTAGTTCCTTGGTGAATTCACCGTGGCAATGCCTCGATCAATCAGAGTCAACTTGCCAACCAATCAGCACCCTGTTCTCGTGTAGTATCAATTGTTTCTCCCTTTGAAATTTGGCATTCTTGAACCTGTCCTGATGAGCGCAAGATGAAAAGTTTCATCAGCATGTCTCTTTTTTTTCCAGCAATAATCAAGTTCTACACTACCAAATGACTGCATGTATGATTGCTTGTTTGTTCATGTGAAACTCCCATTTTTGCAAGCTCTTTTTCCACCTGTTCAGTCTCCCCTAATCCAAGTGACAATTCACAGTTGAAGGTATACTGCCAGATGCCTGCCGCTGGAAGTGGCAGGCACTAAAAGAGCAGATGGGCTCAGCGTAGCAACCTCTTGTCTCTTTGTCACTTTTGGAGGGTGTGGCACCTCTGGGGGAGTTGGGAAAATTGCTCCTTGCAGAATTGCAGAGAGTGGGGCAATCCCTACTCTGTCACTCCGTGTCACATCACGTTGACCTGGACAGGATTTGATGGACCTGGAGAATGGTTACTGCCGCCACTCGCAAACAGAGCCACAGTTTGTGTCAAATTCGCAGCA